>NC_134210.1:23567143-24202370 GCF_965140235.1 Caretta caretta | reverse complement strand
CTTTGAGAAACTGCCAGCTCTCCTGAACTCCTTTTTCCCTTAGATTTTCTTCCTATGCAACCCACCTACCGTCTCTCTGAGTTTAATTAAGTCTGAATTATGAGGAAGGGATAAATAAAGAGGGATGTTGTATTTATATTTTTTCTCTATTAAATGACAATAACCTACCCAGATAGAATCCCTAAATTCTCTGGAATTTGTGTAATTTTGTTATAGCTCACTACCCAAGTGTTGTTTTTTAATTTTGTTTTAGTATAATTTTTACTGAACAATTAGTCAGGTTCTGACCCAAGTATGGTATTAAAACATATAAAGATTTAGTTATAGTGGGTTAAATACTGCCCTAAATCCACATGCAGAACTCTCATTGATACCAAGTTCCAGGTAGAACATCTATTTGTTGTAGATAATATGCTTGCTACTTGGTATTAATGATCCTTTTGTCTAGGAAGAACAGTAATAGCAAATCACTAGGCTTACCTCATCCCACTGGGGTAAATGGTAACCCCTGACCCAGTGCCAGCAGAGCAGCTACATTCGTGGAGGGGATAGCAGGCAGCATATTCATCATCTCCTCCCTGGGGAAGGAGGTGCTTAGCCAGGGGGAGAGTATCTTAAAACTGTGTCCAAGTTATAGAAAAGCAGTTAGTAGAGGCTAAATCAGCTCATCTTTTGGGCTTCCTGGCCAGCACTGCCAACTTTTGGGGGCTCCAGTTCCCCCCCACCCCCCTGAACAGCAGGGATTGCTAGAGCCTTTTGCCATTGCAACCCCCCACTGCAGCTAACTTTTTGCAGCTGAGGTACATCAGCGGAAGCTAGCAAATCCCGGGACTCAGTCATGGCTGTTACATTTTCCTTTACATATGTATTGCTCTTATTGCAGGAAATGTAAATGTCATGGAGTGCAGTCCAGTCATAATATTGACTATTAATCATATAGTGTGTTTGGAGTGCTATTCAGTACTGGGACCCTGCTCAGCCATATATGGTGGAATAGAAATCACTTTTGGTTACAGTGATGAAAATATTTTGTTCCAACTATGCCTGGAGAGCACTGGGCATGTCATGTGCCCAGGAATGGAAGTTGTGGGTAGCCTTCCCTTTCTGGGAGAGGTGCTGTTTGAAATTCCATTTATATAGAAAGATGTCCAAGGTGGAACTACAAGCACTTCTCTGTGATATTTGTACATCCCCCAATTAACGTAGTATTGGAGCACTTTACAATCTTTAATATATTTATTCTCACAGCACTCCTGTGAGGTCAGGACATGCTCTTAGCCTCATTTGCAGATAGGAAACTGAGGCACCGAGATATTAAGATGCGCGAGGTCAGACAGGAAGTCTGTGGCAGAGCAAATGATTGACCCTGGGCCTCCCAGACTAGTGGCGTAAACACTGAGCCATCCTTCCCTTCTATTTGACTCCACCTACTCCAGGGAGAAGGTATGAAAAGGCAAATACCAAAAGGCAGATTCTTTTCTTTTCTGTTGTTGTGAGGGAATCGCTGAATGGATCAGACCTACGGTAAATATTGGAGTGGCACTAAGAGCAGGGATCTTTTTTTAAAACTCATCTCTGCCACAGTGCCTAGGCAGCTGCTTTGCTGTGACCTCTGCTTACTACATCTTAGTTAAGGAGTACTAGTGGCATCTTAGAGACTAACCAGTTTATTTGAGCATAAGCTTTCATGAGCTACAGCTCACTTCATCGAATGCCTCTAGTACTCCTTTTCTTTTTGTGAATACAGACTAACACGGCTGCTACTCGGAAATCTGTCAAAATACATCTTAGTTGTCTCACCATTGCCATGAGCTCCCCCTTCTGGTTCTTATATCCACCTTTTCTCTCTTGACTTACACTTAAATTGTAAACTTTTTGATCAGCTTTTCACAATATATGTGAACAGTGCCTTACACAGTGGTACCCTGATCCATCACTGGGGTTTCTAAGTGTTACCACAATACAAATAGTAGTAAAGGGAGGGAGACAGAAGAGGGGATTTCTTCTCCTCCCTACTCCCATGGCCGACAACAAGCCATCCCTCTGAGGGGTAAAAAAATGCTGTGCCTTAAGAGTTTGCTGTGTTAATGACCTGGGCTTTGTTTCTCTGACAAGTCTGACATGTTACAATAAATGTTTTAATCTATGTTTGTTTTAATCTAATTTAATCTAATCCTGGGGCAGACTAATCAAACTACACACATAATATAGGATGCCTTTTATTATCATTAACACATACACCATTGCTCAGTGTGAAATATAAAGTGGATGTTTCATCAATGTTGAAAAACATATAACTTGGCATGAACAGGCCCGCCGACAGGGGGAGCCAAAGAGGGTAATTGCCCAGGGGCCTGGATGATTTAAAAGGGCCCGGGAACCCTGGGCCCTTTTTAAATAGCCTGGGCAGGCCACAGGGCTCCTAGGCACGTGCGATGTGGCGAATGCTCCAGGCCCTGCACTTTGCGGGGGGCCCCACGGGCAGGCGCGATTGGCCAGCCCAGTGCAGTCGGTGCCGGAAGTGACGGGGTTGGTGCCGGAAGTGACGGATTCATCACGTTTGCCCTGGGCCCCCGCACCTCCTGCTAGGGACGTCCCTGCAGCCCGGAATTGCTGTCACCGGGCCTGTGCATGAATGAATGTTTCTATAACACTGTACTATCTTTCACTGTTACATAAAGCCCCTAAGGACCTCATCCTGCAAGCTTACTCAGGTGAGCAGCCCTAGTGACTTCTGTGGGTACAACTCACCTGAGTGAAGGTTGCAGGATGCAGCCATAAGTCACTACATAACAAAATACCATAACATCTAGTGAGGCTTGGAATGCTGTTTATCCTTTAGAAAGCCATTGCCTAGTTCTGATCTAGTGAACAAGTGAGTGCTTTGGCCAATTTATTTCTGTATTTCATTCTTTCAACACACTGTGGGCTAAATGCTGCCCTTAGTTACATCCACTATGTTCTTTTTCAAAGGTAAACTGAATATTAAGGAAATGACCTTTTCTGCGCTAGGCAGTTTTTTCTATTATTATTTTTTCCTCTTTCCCTTAGCAGGGGCTGCTTTTCTTCCTGTTTCTTTGAACCACTAAGCTCCAACTCCATTAGGGAAGCAGTCTTGTTGCCTGAGAGAATGGGGTATATTTTCAGCATGTGTGGATTTAAACATACAGCTCACATTAACTGCTTGTTCCTCCCATTCCAGCTGCTGTGTTGCCCTCAAAATCTTTTGATCTTCCAGTATCCCAGTGAATGTGCAGGCTTAGGCAACTGGCCGTGTTCCTGCCAACTTAGACAGTACCAAGACACAAAATATTAGTGACAGCTTTATGGCTAAATCCAAGTGCTTTTTTCTGAACGCAGTTAATCTTTGAGGAGGCTTGACATCCAGATCTGAAACTGGAGCTCAGCTCTCTTTCAGTGGACGTTTCCCTGTTAACTCCTGTATGCATGAATTGATTAGCTAGTTCATAGTCTTTGCCCATACATTAGGCACTCGAGTTTGAAAATGTTAGCCATTTCACATAGCTTGAGTGAGGCTGATGCCTAGATCCTTCCCCATCACTAAAATGCTCCATGGCTTGTAAGTGCTTTAATATAGAATCGGGAGGCTCAGTACTGGGCAATTCTAAATGCAAAACACTTTGCTATACATAGAGCAATCAGCATATGGAGAGTTATGGGTCCCCAGTAGCTGTAACTTGGCAGTCTTCCACATAAGTAACATTTTGAATTGCTGTACATGCTGTTAACGTTAATGCCTTAGTATATATGTACAGTGTGGTCACACTATAGCTGGTTGGGGGATCCATAACTTTGAATTGCCCGACTTTTGAGCATGTAAAAATCACAACCATAGTGTAGCACTGATGTAGCTTTTGCATTTAATTTCCTTGGAGGATTATTTTTTATAATGAAACATGACTACGAAGGGCAAAAAGATGGGGAATAGAGGGGAAGGATGGGAAAATGAAAGGAAGAATGTGCATTTATTTGACTATGACTTTTGGCTATGTACCTAGACCATATTTTGCACACTCTTGGATCTTACACATAGGGTGCAGTGCACCCTACAATGGGTGTGTAATCTGAAATTGGTAGTAAAGAAGTCTGAGCAGGAAGGTTCTCTGCCTCCCTTTATGACTGTCACCAAAGGGGCACAGCAAATCTGGCAGTCTTTTCTGCTGGTCACTCAGGTCATCCAAGCCACATATTGGCGGGGCACAGAGAGAACTGGAGCATCCAAGATTAAGATAGACCCATCATGCCTGCATATGTACAGTGTTTGGAGCTTCTCTCTTTCACTTATTTTAAAAATTAGCAGAAAATAGTGTGCACAATATTCTTTAATGCTTCTCACTTTTAAATCTTAGCTAGCAGAATTATTTATTACCTATAAGATTAGAGGTTCTTATAAAAGCTTTTATCAAATATGGGGCTCTTCCTTGATTACTGTCTGTTGCTGAACTGCACAATTAGTTACTATGGAGACCCAGATTTTGCCTTTAAGCATCTTACAAAGAACTCATCAGAAGTATAGTACTCTCCACTGGACAAATTTCATTGAATGTCCGTTTATTCCATCACTTTCTATCCCTTTCCACAGTGATGTATTTTCTTCTTACAGAGAGGGGAGGGTGTGTTATTTTTTGCTAGTGAATTTTGCTTTTACTATTGGATGATCTAACATCTGAATAAACATAAGAAAAGCACACATTGCTCTGGAAAGTTCAATATCATTCTAAATGGCCATTTTTAATATACCAATGATCAAGATTTTCAAAAGAGATTAATGATTTTGGAGTGCCTCAAGTTTCGGATACACAATTTGAGACACCATAAAGGGGCTTAAACTGATGAGGACCCACTATCTGAAAATAAGGCCACTTTAAAGTATTTAAAGTTGGGCTCCCAAAAATCACTAGTCTTTTTAAATATCTTGGCCACTGTTATTTAATATATATGTATTGCATGTACAGATACCTCAAACAGTGCCAAAGAGAATGATATCAGACTTTCCAAAGCAATTCATGTGTGGGCTAAGAACTAAGATGAGATATTTTGGATCAGATGGTCTTCGCTTCAAAGAGTTATGTGTTTGAAAATGGGGGTATGTAAGAAAGTGCCTTCTTAGCCATAACTAGTGTGCCTAGTATGACAGATGGTATATTAAAATTATTTTGTGTTTATAGGGTCTCCCCCCCCCCAAAAAAAAAAAAAAAAAAAACCCAGTTCTAGTTACAGCTGTAGAGCTACAAAGTGAAACTGGATGAGTGTTATCAAAGACAAATGGAATGGTACCCAATAACAGGAACAGAGTTCCTTCAGAACAATCTGTGAAATTATCTCAAAGTCATTAAATAGCAAAATAATGAATTCATGTTCATCTTATCCCTATGTCCTCTCCTTTGCGGTATTCCTTTCAGATGCAACCATGCAACCATTAGAGACGAACAGCCTAAGAGGGCTCTTTGTTACACATCCCCGTGACACCCTTATTGTGAAAAAGAAAAAAATATATCACAGCAATAGGGATATTCAGATGGTGCAGCAGGAGGATAGGCAGGTAGATTGTAAGCGCTTTATAACATCCCATATTCCCTTTTAAGGATTTGTGCTTGAAAGTACTATGTGACTAATGTGAGGGCTAACTAATGCACAAGGCACTACAGAGTTTGGGGTGCCTCTTCCACTAGAAATGGGGGTAATAAATGGGGGTAATAATTTTTTTAAACTGGAAAACATGAAACCAGCAGAATTTCCAGTGTTAGGTTTGCCAGGCCTAAAGCAGACATTACTAAAACTATTAATCATCAGTCCCTTAAGACTGACTGCTTTCAGGAACTCTGGCTGTTTGGATTAAGCCCAGTGTGAGGAAAAGGTACCCTATAAGTGTTCTTAGTGGGCACTGGGAATGAAAAGCCAGTTGTGTTCATGTCACATACAAGAGAACACTTGCATCAAAATCTGCCACAGTAAAATAGCATGTTGTAGAATAAGACAGGTCTCATGCTAAAACCAGCTGGTAGAATAGAAATGAGGAGAGCACTAAGAAAAGATAGGCACCATCAAACAGCTGGTGTATAAGAAATTAGGGCAGGAGCCTAATGAAACTAGAAACCATGGTCCAAAATCCAGTTGAGAAATCCTGGCATCATTGAAGTCAATGGCAAAACTTCTATTGACTTCAGTGGGGCCAGGATTTATTGAGTTGGCCAACTCTCTCTTTTGTTTGTTTGTTTAAAAGAAGACGACATGAAAAACTATGCCCTCCAATATCCATATAATGAGGGACTGTCATAGCGTGAGCTTTTCCACACACAGATCCTCCAGTTCCATGCAAACAGCTGCTGGAGAGAGTCTACTGTCTCTCAAGGTAGAAATAATTTTGTCTTCCTGATCTTTAGGCTGTGGCTTCCTTTTAACCTTTGCATTTCATTTTTCTGAGGTTCATTCACATGAATTGTTTGCTGCTTCGGTGGCACTGGCTCCTTTTTCTAAACGTTTGGCGGATCTTTTTAAATGAAGCATAGGTGAGAATTAGAAACATCCGCAGCCCCAGTTAAGATGTCAGAGAAATTTTAACTTTGATTCTATGAGCTTCAGAGTCAGGATGAATGAACTATGCTTATTGCAGATAGCTGGCTTGAGGACGAAAGAATGTCTTCTGTGTAGCTACATAACAAGGAGCTTGATTATCTTAACACAGCCAATCGACTATGTAATTCTTTATTATCTATGTAACAGCTATTTACTTAACTGGCTACATGTTGTTATCTTTTGGCATTGTATATGTCCAGCTACAACTACGAGAGGCTGAACAGAACTTTATTTATCTGGATTTTGAGCTGTTCAAAAGCAATGAAATTAATGGTAAACTAAATATTGTTTCTAAACAGTAGTATATTTGGGGAAGGCGGGCAGGGGCGCACCAGAAATGTCAAGAAGAGTGAAATCTTTGCTTGCTCATTGGCTAGTTGCAGCCCAGGCAGGCACTTTCCCAATATAACTAAACTGTGAGTGAATGGGACCACCCTCCTTGTGGCTGAAAAGATAATTCACTGTGAATTATTGTGCACCAAGCCAGGATGTGTTGTGGTTTTGAGATGTGAGCAATTGCTTACAGGAGAGGAACACATGTACAGCTTAAGCCGTATTGCCTTACAATGGGATCCATATTTGAATCCAGGCTCCTAATGTAATTCACTACATCAGCTGGTGGTATTATTATTTATTATTATGTAGTCATTTGCTAAGCACTGTTGCTTTCGGAAGAACAGAAACATAAAGGCAGTCCCTGCAATCTAAGATTCGGGCACCTATATGATAAGATATATTGAGAGATACAGGGGAGAGTAGGGCTACATGGTGCAAACTTTATTCACATTGGTGAGCACTGACTCACACAAGTGGTCCCACTGAGCTCAAAGTCATCTTCCTTTCACTAGCTGTTTCTTTCCATTGTTACGTTTTTTTGATTTATATTGAGCACAAAAATTGGGGGCCAGATTGTAGATTGAATTTGGTCCTGGCATGAGTGCACATGGGTGTCTCCTTGTACCCTCCAGCATGCTATACACATGCGGAGGCTAGCCCCAATTGTAGCTCCAGAACTCTCTTGCGCAGGGAGCTGTCAAGAGGTACAGCTATGGCTACATTGCTCACGCTGGCCAGCAGAGCAAGTGAGACACAGGGGTGCACACATGGTCCTCTCCTAAAAGGGGTAGTGCAGTGAGCACATGCACCCTGCACACAAGGATGCTCTGGCACATATTAGAAGTCAAACTCTTGTTGGTGTGGCTGTTGGGCATAGCACTTCTGCTCCATGACATTGACTTAATGGTAAAATTGAGCCCTTTCTGTGTAGGAAAAGTGCTACAACAGCTTCTGCGTGGGGCTCAGCTGAGATTGCAGGAGCTTCACTTCAGCACTGAATTTGCTAATATTATTGATTTGTAGGGCTGTAGTACCCAGAGGCCCCATCGTATTGTCACTCTATGTACACAGAGATAGGAGGAGTCAGTCGAGGCCCCGAAGAACTTAGTAGCTAAACAAATAAGACAGTTAAAGGGTGGAAGTAAAGAAGCATCGCTCACTGACATGAATTGAGCCTTGTGCTGAGCTCCACTATATATGTGAAACTCCCATGGAAGTCAGTGTGAGTTGTGCCCATGCTCTAGTGGGCATGATTGGCATACTGATTATACAGTATACAGATCTGTATATATACAGTATACAGTATGTGTACAGTATACTGCAGAACTGGAATTAATTTGCAAACTGGACACCATCAAATTAGGCCTGAATAAAGACTGGGAGTGGATGGGTCACTACAAAAAGTAATTTTCCCTCTGCTGATTCTCACACCTTCTTGTCAACTGTTGGGAATGGGCGATGTCCACCTTGATTGCACTGGCCTCGTTAGCACTACAAAGGTAATTTTCCCTCTGGTAATATTCACCCCTTTTTGTTAACTGTTGAGAATAGGCCACTTCCACCTTAATTGAAATGGCCTCGTTAGCACTGACCCCCCACTTGGTAAGGCAACTCCCATCTTTTCATGTGCTGTAATATATATGTTGCTTACTGTATTTTCCACTCCATGCATCTGACGAAGTAGGTTTTAGCCCACGAAAGCTTATGTCCAAATAAATTTGTTAGTCTCTAAGGTGCCACAAGGACTCCTTGTTGTTTTTGCTGATATAGATTTACATGGCTACCACTCTGCAACCAGTATACAGACACACTCTCAGGGGTGCTGGAACTAGGGGTGCTCCCACACCCTCTGGCTTGAAGTGTTTTCCATCATATACAGGGTTTAGAGTTTTGTTCAGTGGCTTGCAGCACCCCCACTATAAAAATTGTTCCAACAATACCCCCCCAGTCTGGTCTTTTGTATCACTTCTTAATCAGGTGCATAAAGTAACTTCCATGTATTGCATATCACTTCCAGGAAAGCAAGGAAAATTGATTGAGATTTGGGTTTAGTTGATATTTTGGAGCCTGATCTTACTGAAGTCAATGGCAACACTTTCATTGACTTCAGTGGGAGCCAGGATCAGGCCCAAATCATTTCAGGTTCAGTGGGTTTGGCAGAAATTTTAGTTGAAGGTCAACCTTGGGTGAACTTTTTCCAGTTTTGGGGGGGAAGGTTTTCAGCAAACCCCTTCCTTCTCCACAGATGCCAGGTAGGAATTCATGCTTTAGAATCAATATGAAAACTGGGTGTTTCACGTTGTTTCAACTTGAAATAGACCTGAGCCAAAACCTCAGAACTGAACACCCCAGATTTTGGGGGAAAATGAACCCAAATGTGAGTTCATGTGTGGTCCCTCTCCCTACCAGGCGCTGAACCAAAATCCCCAGCTCCAACCTCCCTGAATTTTGAGGAAGTTTGGATCTAGCACTGAACTTTGCCACCCACTCTCATGTCTAGGTTTTGATCTCACATCAGGCAAACTTAGCTGGCATCAACTGAGTTTGAATTTTCAGTTTGAACCCAGAACTTGAGAAAAAAATAAGATTTCAGATCTAGCACCTAAAAAGACTTATTTTAAATTTGCCACCCTACTGTGAACCAAACCTACCAGTTTTTTGCACTGCTCTGTTCATAAATGTTGTGGAGATCAGTGGGAGATCAGTCTAGTGTAGCTCTAATGTGAAATCACATTTGCTTTCATTGAAGGGCAGTGCTGGTTTACAATACAGTATTTACTTTTTGTATTTGTACTGGAAAATGACATTTCATTTAGCTCATGCCATTTACTGAAACAGATGTAAAAGATGGGAAACTAGTTTTCTGGCAACTCCAGAGAACGTTACATAGTACAGGGTAAACAGCTTGCTCTGTTGTTCATTTGCTAGCGGAGAGATGGTCTGTTGAGCAAGATCCAGAATCAGCAGAAATGGAGGGGAGTAATCATTAAACAAACAAATCTGTCAGCAAAGTCAGAAAAACTTCCTCTCTCCATAAACATAATGGGGAGAGGATATTTTCATATCCAATGAAGTGTGCTGTGTAAAACAGACAATTAACCAGATGTGCTCTCCTGGGGTTTTGGAACAGGCGCATGTCTGCATTAAACTATTGATCCAGCTCTGCTAGTCTAGTAAGCCTATGAACTAGGGGTGTAAATGCTACCCAGCCAAGGGCTGCAGAATCTGGCCTGAATACAGAAGATGATGTAAGAGAACGGTCCTGCAAGATGATGAGGGCCCTCAGGCTAATGAGGATGAGGATGCTCAGCACCTTATAGAAGATACTCAGCATCTCAAAGGATCAGCTGCACAGTTTATACGCAGATTGGCACATGAACTGTGGTACAGTGAATTTCCCCTCTGTAACATTGTTTAGATGTGATAATGAAGCACCATTTGAATGCCAGATTTGCTGAGAGTAAAAAAAACACACCAAAAAAACCAGTTAGTGGTTTTCCATTAAATATTACAAGTTGCAAAATTCTCTGTTTTAATTTGAAACAAAGATTCAGAACCAGAAAATGGGTTATTTCGATTATTCTGTAGAAGTTCCCTAATATTAATCAATTTGGGCCAAGCCTGGTCTCCCTGATCCAGGGTTTGAGCCTTTGTAAAGATAAATATTTTTTCATAGATGGCTTAAAGATGAATGTTGTCGTCTTGTTCTTAGGTTAACATGTTTGTGGAAGGATTCCATGATGCCATTCTTCTCTATGCTCTGGCTTTGCGTGAAGTCCTAAAATATGGCTTTAGCAAGAAGGATGGGGATAAAATTGTACATCAGACACGGAACAGGACATATGAAGGTAGGTGTCTGCTAGTTGGAATACTGGATTGTATCAGTATCATTACAACTCAGGCTATTACTGTGTGTTTCGCTTAGGGACCAGGACACAAGAGGTTAAAAAATAGTCAGACTATATGCTCTTCAAATATACACACTGCATTTTTAAAGATCAAATAATTCACCACTTGGAACATTTTTCATAACATCCCTTTAGGTATTATTCTGCCCAAAGGAACTCCTAATAATTTAATGACCCTCATTAGGGTTGTAAAGAAATGCCAATAACTTTCTCAGGCTCCTTTGTTTTTGAAAAGATTATAGCAGCTTGTCTTACTTCATGTGCATCTACTAGCTCTTGAGCTTGCTTCATTTTTTCCATTTAGCGTTTTTATCTTAACAAGCTGGATTCGATAAAAGCTCACCGGTGCCAATTTTTCCTTTGTCGTCGATGCTGTTTTGAGCATTGGAAGGTTTTTCTTCCCTTCCTTTTAAGAGCTTTGTTTGTTATCTCAGATACAGTAACCAAAGAGGACTGTGGCTTTCTGGGCCTAATCCCTTACGCCCTGAGTCTACAGAGACTTCAGCAGATGCGTAACTTTAAACATGTGAGTAGTCCCTCCCGTTGATGTAGTTATGCATGTGCTTAAGTTTTTGCAGAGTATGGGCCTCAGTAAAGAAACCGAGCAGTGTGACATCACCAGACCCACATATCATTTCTTACATTAATCTTTCAGTGTTAGATTACCAAGATTTCCAGTGGAAGTACTTGAGAAAGAAAATATTTCCCTTACATAAGAAACCAACAATTAACTCAGAAATATAACAGCTATGAAAGACATAATGGGCCAGATGCTCAGCTGCAATGAGTATACACCGGGCAGAGCTGAGGAGAAGTGAAGGGGCAGGTGACTCCAAGCCACCTTTCTGTTCCCCTGATCCTGGGTTGACCAAAGGCCAATATGATCCCCAGTGTAATTTAAAGCAGCCTGGTGACTACTCTGAATTATGCAGCTGAAGCAGTCCCACAGGCACCACTGCACTAGGTGAGGATCGGGTACAGCGCTGTATAACCTGCTCCATCCCCTCCAAATCATGGCACCTCACAGCACTCTACACCCAGGGGATTCCCCTCTGTCATGAGATTCCTTTTACAGCAGCCTCTCTGAACAGAGAATCCAGCCCAAAATGTCCATCTTATGTCCCATAATTTTATGCTAGAATCCTCCAAGAACATGCCAAGCTATGGTGCGTCCTTGCAAGTTTCGTATACAGATATGTGCTCCAACCAATGGGACTGCCAGGCTGAACAATAGTGTCCTGAGCTGCTTTACTCATAAAATCAGCCAAGAGAAAAGAAGGTTCTCTTTCCTCACTGGTAAAAAACAGTTCTTTGTTGCTGAGCAACCTCTCTCTTATCATAGCTATTTTGAAAATTCAGGCTGAGCTGTCAGGAGCATAAGACTGAAAGGTGAAGACTCCCCCCACCCACACACACCTCACCATCCCAGTACTTCGCTGGACAAATATTTATTCATTATGGGCCTGATGTTGGCCTCTTAGGAGCCAATCCTACAAGGAGAACCGTGCAAGCAGGCTCCTGTCCTTGTGGGGAGCCCTACCATGGTCAGTGGGGCTCTATGCAGGAGCAGAGTCCATTGCAGGATGGGGCCTTATATTGCACCTGAAATTTTGCACACAGATCATTGAAAACATAGTTGTTGCCATTTAGATTTCTAACAGCCTGGGCACCTTTTCTCCACGGTACATTCTGGTCCACATCAGACAGGTGTCCAGTCAGGAATCCAATTGGCTGTTAATAGCTGCTAAAGAAACATTTGTGCACATCCTCCCCTCTGCATAGGTTGGGGCAGGGGAGAGCCAGTCAATGGTATGCTTCAGGAGAGGGATATGGACTAGAACTGGTCAAAAATTCTCCAATGAAACAGTTTTCCATTAGAAATGCTGATTTAAAAAAAAATAAATTATATTAATGTTTTGATAGTCTTATCAAGTCAAAACAAAGCACTTCCATATTTCCAGATCAAAATTTCAAAAAATTTTGTTCTGCAGGCCATTTTCAACTTTTAATTACAATTCAGGATGAAAGAAAATTTCAGATTTTCCAAGTTTTGACTAGCTCTATTAATGACTTCAGGCCAGATGGTCTTGGCTTCCTGAGTCAGTAAGCTTTCTGTTCCAGTAAACACTTCCTTTCAGCTCTGGGAGCCAGCCTTGCCGTGCCAGACAAGTTGGTAGTGGCCTCTGAGTGTTGCTATTGCCATTTGGTTGTACTCACTCCTTAATCCTTCAGTCCAGGATAGTAACACAAATTTGTGATTGTTTGGCTACTGTACCATTACATCTACAGGCAGTCATTTGGTTGTAAACAGTTTGGTTAATACTCAGTAGGCCTAAGATTAAACTCGCATTAATCTTTCCTGAGGTCATTCCATTTTAATAGGAAAAGAGCAAAGGTGAAGCATTTTAGCTCATTGAGCATTTGGGAAGATTAGGTTTGTTGAGAAAAATGTACGTTCTGGTACTGGGTAGCGGAAGTCTCTCTCCTGGTTTGTAATTGCACCTTGGGACCTGATTCTCCACTCCCCTGCACTTTGCGTAATCGTCTCTGTGGCATGGGTGTAAAGATCCACCATTCTGATGTGCATTCACTTTGCACAGTGCAGTAGAGAATCAGGCCCATGGTCTTCATCCCCAGACTGAAGAAGAGCTACACTAGAACCTTGCTAACTGTGCTCTTTGCTTTGTTCTTGCCCTGTTCTCTGCCCACCCCTCGGCAAAAAGTTGGCACTGGAGAGAGGTCTTGTGTTCTTATGATTCCATTGTTCTCACAAACTCTGCCACATTACATGTACTAGTATACTGGGACGTATTATCCATAATCATTAAACTACAGGAAAGCTGACAAAATAAACGATCACAGTGCACTATGTGTTGCATTATCCTGTTTTATTATTGGGTTTGTTGACTGTCAGCCTGATTCTGCCAGCTTTATTCATGGCACCTTACTCCACAAGAAGGTCCCCTGATTTCAGTGGAACTACTCAGTAAGGGCCTAAATCTACCAATTGCTAAATTCAGTCATTCACCAAGGTCAAATCATGACACCCTTGCTCACTTTTTTGCTCAGTCAGGGAAAAGTCCGAGTGGGCCTGATCTGCTCTTGCTTATACCGCTATAACTCAGGAGTAACTCCACTGAAATCAGTGAAGGCAAATTGCTGTAACACTGGGGTCAGAGAAGAATCAGGCCCAGTGACTTTAGTGGAGTTGTTCCTGGAGTTAAACCTGAATTAAAAACTCATTAAGAATTTCAGGATTTGGCACAGAGTTTCCCAGTCATGAGTGTGTATTCGCAAAGTTCTACAGTGTCTTTGACAGAAATGTGTGTGGCTGTTACTGTATGCATGCTGAGCCAGAGCCCCAGGGATGTAAACTGGAATAGAACCATGGTCTTCAGTAGAGCTCCATCAGTTTACACCAATGAATGAACTGACCCTACATTTCACTGGAGATTAGTCACTGAGGGCAGGTGCCATGGTGAAGACTTGAGAAACTGATGCCGAGTGTTGTATGAGTCTTTCTCAAAGTTGTAACTAGAAATATTGAAATAAATAGGAATTGAACCCAATTTCATGTAGAGAATTTGTATAGAGCCTTGACCTTAAGAAGGGCTGATTACCCAAAACTGTTATTTAAGTCTATATGAGCTGTGGGTTTGTCAAACCCACACAGTATATTCTTGGGTGGGGGGTGCATAATTCAGTGCCATTGAATTCTATGGGAAGGGTCTCATTGACTTCAGTGAATGTTTAATAATGCCCTTGAGCTCTACGTGTAACATAGAGAAGAAAGGAAATATGGCCCCGATTCTGCAAAGCACTTAAACATACTTTTAAGCTTGACAGTGAGACTGAGGTATATGCATTAAGTACTTTACTGAACTGGAGCCTGTCAGAGTAAACCTGCCCTTTCAGGATCAAATTTTTCAGCCCCAGCGAAGATGATGGAATTTGAGGGCAGGATTCAGCCCACAGTAAAGCAGCTATATCCATTATCCCCCCACATCATATCCAGTGAGAACAGCAATAAACCAGCTCCACACATGTACCACATGTCGGAGCTGCTGACTCTGGCCTTGGTCTCTGTTTCATTAGTTCTCAGCTTCACATAAGCATGTGTGTTTTTACTTGGGCTTTGTTATCTATTTCAGGACAAGGCCCTGTGTAAATTAATTTGCATGAAATGCATTTTTATTTTTATTCCAGTGCTCTAAGTTTCTGGATTACATTTTTTGCACATATTCCCCAAACAGGCTCACATATTTTATATTTCAAAAGGAGAAATGTTAAGCATTTTGGAATGCAGACGCTGAGATGAAATTACAATTTCTTCTGGAATGCCAATAAAAGTGCTGTGAGACTGATGAGATTTCCTGTCAAGTATCAGTCGGTAAAAATCTGTCCACTCATAGTTTTGTTTTCCTTGGAAGAGTCCAACATTTTAGCTAATTAATTTTCTAATTCCTTACATGCCATTCTCTAGGCATTGCAGGGCAGGTATCCATCGATGCCAATGGAGACCGATATGGGGATTTCTCAGTGATTGCAATGACCAACCCAGAAGCAGGCACACAGGAGGTAAGAAAATAAACATAATTGCAAATGCCTACTGATGAGATGTCCCAGCTAGTGTCAGTATAATGTACCATCATATTGTCTGCTTACTCAATAGACAGCTAATTTTTTAACTATGTGTATTAAAATGTCATAACATAATCCTACAAACCCTAAATGCAAATCCTGCTTGTAAAAGTAATCTTAAATCATAAAACTCAGTTCTACAAATCCATTCTCACTCAAAGGATTACTTGGGTGTAAGAGTTTACAGGACTAGGCTCTATATCAGGGGTGGCCAAACTTACTGACGTTCTGCGCTACATACGATAATCTTCAGAAGTTTGAGAGCTGGGTGTGCCTGCTAGGACTAGGGGCTTCTGCCCTGTGGGGCTGGGGGGAGCACCTGCCGGGTCTAGAGGCTTCAGTCCTGCAAGGTGGAGGGGAGCACCTGCTGGGTCTAGGGGTTGAAGCCCCAAGCCCCAGCAGGCACCCCCTCCCTGCTGGGCAGAAGCCCCAAGCCCCACCACCCCACCGCAGGGCAGAGGCCCCAAACTTCCTACTCCCATTCTGGTAGGCAGAGAATGGGGGTGGGGGGATTACTCCACGAGCCACACTAACTGAAAAAGAGCTGCATGCGGTTTGCAAGCTGTGATGTGGCCACCCTTGCTCTATATCTTAGCTGGTCCTGAGATATAGTTTGAAAAAGAGAAGTTGCAGAGTAAAATGACTAAGTTCCCATCTTCACTGGTAAGAAAAGATATGTTTTTACCTCAGGAAGCTAAAACACATGAGCTATCCCAAGGTAAAGACACAGTGAAGATAAGGCACTTTAGTTTTACCATGAGGAAAACTAGATGAGGTCAGCGCTAAACCACTGTCTGTGGCTGATTCACCACAGAGTCCTACTAGCTAGAGGTTAAAGCACCACTTAATACAAGCTAGATATTTTTAACATTTAACATTTATTTATAACATATTTATAACATTCAAGTTATACCTCGAGCTAACAGTGCAGTGCAGACAAGCTCGTAGTAACTCAGGGAGTTCCAATGACCTCATTTGAACAGTCCCAGTGAGTAAGGTCTAGTCACGTGAGTAATGATTTACAGGGCCTGGCTGGGTCACTAATACATTTCTATAGATACAAATGACTGAAAACTATGAACCCAACCTGCACATACTTACATGAGTAGTCATAGCTACTGGAAGTCAGTAGGACTGATTATGGGGGAAAGATTGAGTGTGATCAGCCCCTATTTGTATTAATATTTTTTTTAGTCATTTCATTCTCCCTTGCTTCACTTCTGCTTGCCTTTCATTTCCAATTGAATCTCTCTTTTCCCCCTTTGATGTTGCATTTCTTTTTCTCTTCAAAAGTATGTCTCATGTTAATTTCTTCCTTTCATTTTTGTAATCTATTAGTTGTTAATTGTGTCTGTTCTGCTCAGGTTTTTCCGCTGTCCCTGCTCTGATTTATAACCTGGCCTCTTTCTTTGATGCCATTGTTTTTTTTTATTTATTTCATTGGTTCCTTCCATCTGGTCATGAAAACTTTAGTTCCTCAATGGAATTGAGCCAGATGAGTGCATGCATTGGCCAGAACCCTGCTCACAGCTTCATACATAGACTCTAAGATCAGAAGGAACCATTAGATCATCTAGTCTGACCTCCTGTATATCACAGCCAGTTACGCCTATACTGACCCCAGTAATTGGTGTTTGACTAAAACGGATCTTCAAGAAAGACATCAAGAGATAGAGAAGTCATCACTTTCCTTAGTAGTTTGTCCCAGTGGTTAATCAGCCACACTGTTAAAAATTTGTGCCCTATTTCTAATGTGAATTTGTCTAGCTTCAGGTTCCAAGCATTCATTCTTGTTATGCCTTTCTCTGCTCAGTTAAAGAGCCTTTAAGTACCTTAATGGGGGGCGGGGAAATACTGGGAACTATACATTGTAACCAAGTTGCCTCTCAAGCTTGTTTTTGATTACTAAAAAAATTGAGCTCTTCAGGTCTCTCACTGTAAGGCGTTTTCTCCAGCCCTTGAATAACGTTTGTGACTCTTTTCTGCACCCTCTCCAATTTACTGCATCTGCAGTCCCATTTCTGAGCAATTGTTAGTTGGAATATGAATAAAAGTGTTTCCTATAAAGATTTGAACTACAGTTCACTAATGAGAGAGAAATGCAGACTCCTTTAACATGAAATTCTCCTATATAAGCCCTCAAAATAGGATTTAAGTGGCACATCTGGCTTGGGCAGGACCTATGTACAATGATGAATTTCACCCATCAGCATGCCTCAGTGGCTCAGATAAGGAAAGTTTACTTTAAGCCCAGAATTAACTGAAAATTCATGTCTGTGTTCAGATAATTACACATTCTGATGCAAATGCACCACTCACATTAACTTCCCTGGCAGCTGTGCATGTTACCTGAAGGCAGAATTTGGCCCTCCATTTCTTTTTCTTCATTAATGTTTATACGTTTTAGGGAATATTTTCAGAAGGGTGGGCAGCCCATCTCCTTTTGCAGGCAGGATTTGTTCCTGTCTTTTTGCCCCTACTGTTCACATATCTGGTATTTGTCCCTCTAACTGCAGTACTTGACTGGAGGCACAAATCATGAACAGATGCAGATACTCATTTGTTCTTGCATTTTATTTTGTGAGTGTAAACTGCACCCAGAAATGGGAGGCTAAAATATTCTCCTTTGTGAATTTCATCAAGTAGATAGAAAGCAGCCTCTTTTACTCTGCTAGTTATAGAGATAATTTGGGCCAGATTCTCGACTGTATTACTCCACCTGTATACTGTTGTAGCTCTGTTCCATTAGTGTTACACTGGTGGTGTAAATCTGGAGTAATGCAGTAGTAAACTATATCCTATATGTTTTATTTGGATGCAACATGAATCGTCCTCTCAGGCATATAAAATTAAGGAAGGAACCAACTCACAACCTTGATTACATACAGCCTTGAATTTTAAGGAAGTTCAGAGTTCAGAATCCTAATCTCGATTTTGCAACTCTCACCTCTGAACCCAAAATCCTGAACAGAAAACGGAAATGCATGTAGACCTCTTAGAACATTACAGAATGGAACCCAAAATCAGTCAAAGCTCTCCTGCTTTTAAGTTTCTTTATAACCCCAAAACCCTTGGTCCAGGTTTACTGAGGTCCATGAACTTGGTAGAGATGGTCTCCATGCAAGAAAGTTTGTGGGAGATCAGATTAAAGGGTTTTTGTTTAGGTCCGTAACACCTCTGCAGCACCTGCTGCTGCATGAGATACTGCAGGTCTTTCTGATTCCTGGCACCCCTTCTAGGTTGTTGACCTTACTTGTTAGCCCTCCAGTGGTTCAGTCCTCCAGCCTGGTCACAGTCAAAATGAACCCCTTCTGGGGTAGCAAGAGTCCTTACTAGGGAGTTCACTAAAGGAGCTCTGGGCCCTTTAAATTCAGCCCTTGGCTGAGGTTCCCAAACAAGCCTTGTCCCCTTCTCAGGTTTACATCACTTTGCCAGTGGCTGGTAGGGGAGCCTGGGCCTGCCTACTACTCCGTTTTCCAGCCGAGCAGCAGCCACACACACAGCAGCCACATACTGCTCACTTCAGTTCATTGTTGCTGTTTCCCTAGACCTCTTCTCACCTCGCCCCTTTATCTTCACCCCCTTATCTTAGGGTTAAAGTTCTCAGTTCCTATCTCTCCCTGCTTAAACTATTGTAGTTAGAACCAAACTCTGGTTGTCCCTCAAGCTCCTTTGTCCAGAGAGGAGCACCATTCCTCCTTCCTTGGTCCTAGGAACTGACCTGCTAAAGCCCTCAGCTCCTTTTTATCTAAGCCTTCTGGGCTCTGATTGGCTGCATCTCTGCAGCTGCTCTAGGCAGGTCTGGAGGGCCCACTTTTGCTGCTCCTTTCCTGGGGCGAGGTGTAGTAGGATTGTGGAGCCTCCAGCAGTAGGTCACAAAAGCCTTGGTACGTCACAGGAACCATTTCAAGAACCATCACAAAGTTTTAAACAAGCTGGCTCCAAATTTTCTCTGAACCCTGGCCATTTATTGTTTGGGGCAGAAAGCTGGTAAAATTGATTTCAGTGACTAAAGTGGAGCAGGATATGGAATTTTGTCCATTGCCGTAAATGCTGCTAATTAATGATCTCATCAATGGGATTCTGACAGGACAACTCATTCAAGTCCTGTGGCTATTCAGGACGTGCCAGAAGGCTCCAAGCACATGCAGCTCTCCAGTTTGTTTCTTTTCTCTGGGACTAAATTCATTAGAAAAGTGTGGTCATTTCTTGTTTTTACACAGGTGATTGGGGACTACTATGGAAAGCAAGGGCGTTTTGAAATTCGATCAAACGTGAAGTATCCTTGGGGTCCTGGCAAACTGAGAATAGATGAAAACAGAGTTTTAGAGCACACGAACAATACGCCTTGTAAATCATGTAAGTTTAGTGACTTAATGTTTCCTTCCAAGCTGTAAGAGAGAGAGGAAGCAGCCCATGCTGTAATACAGCATCCCCTTGTTTACACTCACGTTCCTTAATGGAACACTGTCAAGGTTGCTGGGCCTGAAAATGCCAACAGGACCTTGACAGCTGTGCTGTATTGAAACAGTTCTGTTTTTCATGGCCAGGACATATCTTTATTCCCAGACATTGCATGCTGCTACTGGGAACAAAAAGCTCAAGCAGATATGCAACTTCTTGTCAGACTCCCATCATTAAGCTGGTGCATGGCCATTATGCTACAGAGACCTCCGGGTTGGCCCTAAGCCCATGGAAGTCCCCTTCCAGGAAAATAAACGGGTAGCTCTCCGCAGGCCAGAAGGGAGCAAACATAGTGAGTAGCTGGAATATACAAGCTTGTCCCCCGAGACAAGGCGTAATTATACCCCTTTGACATATGCTGATCAGAACAGCATTAACTCTCCACAGGGTTAGGGATGGTGCCCTCCAGGGATTCTCAGCCTGAGCAGCCCCATCTCTTTCCAGTTCCCTGTGTTCACAGACCATGCCTCACAGAGGGGATAATGAGGAACGGTGACTGGAAAAAGATACTTGCAATATTTCTGTGGCAAGTTTCCCTCTGCTGTGGACATTTCCCTCAAAAGGATGGTCTTAGCTCCCCTTTTATAAGGAGGGTTTTGCAGGAAATGTATTGCTAGCTCTGGAGCCAGGAGATACCCCCAGCTTGACAGTATTATTTCCCTCTTTTCCATTCAGATTTAAAACACTAGCTGTACTCCATACTTTACTGTATACATTCATTCTGGCCCGGTCTGTCCCTGACTAGCGCAGAGGGAGACAGTGCATTTGAGACCCTTTATTATCTCCATGAGTCCCAGGGGTGGGGAGCAGCAATGCCCTTCAAAGGGTCAAGGAAGAGTGAAGAGGAGGCAGGTCCTTCGCTTCCCCCTCCCTCAGTACCAGCCCATGGAGTGGGCCAGGTATGGCAAGAGAAGCAGGCTATGCCATGCTAAAGACTGATGCAGCTAGAATGTTCCTTTTTTGCTCCTTAGAGGGGCTTTCTTCCCTGAGCTCCCTCTGGGTCATTACATCTCTGCTCTGCCCCCTACTCAACTCTGTGGCAAAGTGCTATGTTTTCACCGTTCAGCTGACTGTTGATTTATGATTATGTTCACATAGTCATTCGTTGACTGTAACTTCATGTGCAAAACTTTCAGCACAGAACTAACATCACATGAATTTAACTTGAAACTCAGCCCAGGGTCATCAAAAGGTTTGTTGAGGCCTATGAGGCTACTGAGTGAAGACGAGCCCATCCTTGAGTTAATCTGGGCTGGTGTACGATTTTGATGCTAACCCAGGTGAAACTCGGTCGTTTCTGTCATAGTAGCGGCTGCAGTCATTAGACCCTGCCCCCTGACATGTGATCTATTGTAATCCTAGCCCCTGTCGTGTGGGGTAGACCATACACACCCATCTCTTACCAGCATTTCTCTATATCACACCTTTATAACAACTGTGACTGAGTGTTCCTTTGATTTGGTGGTGGTGGGAAGGTTGACCCCCAACACTCACAGTAAAGCAGTGAGGAAAATAAAGTCACATAAGTTTGAACCAAATGAGAGGTGTTCCCCCCAAGCCCGTTCTGAACTGGGTTTTGAACAGCTCTAGTTATTTTTTTGCATTGGTCATTTCTTTAATACATATTTTCCAAAATGTGAACATGAACAGTTCTGGGTAGCAATGCTGATCATTTATTTCTGTTTGCTTTTTCAAGCAGGTGGCCTAGGAGAGTCAGCAGTTACAGGGATCGTAGTGGGCGCCTTACTTGGAGCAGGATTACTAATGGCTTTCTACTTTTTCAGGTTAGTCCCAGTTACTAAAAGTCCCTTAGCTACCTACAGAGCCCAAACCTCTCCACACCTTGCAAGCCTTTCTCTGGCATGAGGAGAGGAGACAGACAGGTGCTAAAATAAGGGCCTACTTCTCTGGGGCAAAACTCCCACTGAAGCCAGTTCATTCACTTTTACTGTCTCAATAGCTGTTTTGTATGCTTAAATCAGCTTTATTGTGTTAGGACCTGATCCTTCAATCCCTTATGCTTGTGGGTAATTTTCCTTGTGTTAGTAGTGGCATAGAGAGTACACTTATAAAGTTTGCAGATGATACCAAGCTGGGAGGGGTTGCAAGTGTTTTGGAGGATGAGATTAAAATAGAGTAAATAGGATGAAATTCAATAAGGACAAATGCAAAGTACTCCACGTAGGAAGGAACAATCAGTTGCACACATACAAAATTGGAAATGACTGCCTAGGAAGGAGTACTGCGTAAAGGAATCTGGGGGTCACAGTGGATCGCAAGCTAAATATGAGTCAACAGTGTAACACTATTGCAAAAAAGGCAAACATCATTCTGGGATGTATTAGCAGGAGTATTGTAAGCAAGACACAAGAAGTAATTCTTCCACTCTACTCTGCGATGTTTAGACCTCATCTGGAGTATTGTGTCCAGCTCTGGGAGCAACATTTCAGGAAAGATGTGGACAAATTGGAGAAAGTCCAGAGAAGATCAACAAAAATGGTTAAAGGTCTAGAAAACATGACCTATGAGGGAAGATTGAAAAAATTGGGTTTGTTTAGTCTGGAGAAGAAAAGACTGAGGGGGACAGGATAACAGTTTTCAAGTACATAAAAATTTGTTACAAGGAGGAGGGTGAAAAATTGTTCTCTTTAGCCTCTGAAGATAGGACAAGTAGCAATGGGCTTAAATTGCAACAAGGGCGATTTAGGTTGGACATTAGGAAAAACTTCTTAACTGTCAGGGTAGTTAAGCACTGGAATAAATTGCCAAAGGAGATTGTGGAATCTCTGTTATTGGAGATTTTTAAGAGCAGGTTAGACAAACACCTGTCAGGGATGGTCTATAATACTTTGTCCTTCCTTGAGTGCAGAGGACGGGACTAGATCTCTGCAGGTCCCTTTCAGTCCTATATGTCTATGATTCTATGATATACGTCCACAAGGAAAACTTACTGTTGCCTGCGTCAGTGCATGTTCAGTACATCTTGTGGGTCTCAAACAAAGCATCCATTTATCAAATGACAGGATTGATTAAAGACCCCATTTATGTTTTGAAAAAGACAAAAAAAAAATGGCACAAATGTGCCTTTGTAATGTACTTTGGGCATTGTCGCAGCCAGATCCTTGCATCTTTTACAACCCTCCCAATTTGAAAGTAAAGGTGGTGTTTTTTTTTTTAAACTTTACACACACCAGGGGGCAGATCCGTAGGTGGTGTAAACTGACAGTATGCACCAGCAGAGGACTTGCCCCTAAGTGCTTCTGACTTTGACATTTGGGGACTGATTCTGCACCCATTGACGCTAGGGGGAGGAGGAGGATCAGGGCCTTAATTCATCCATTAGAATGAGTGGCAAGAATTAGATATCACACCTGGCATATATTCACTGGACATATAGGGCTAGATTTTAAGAAAAGTGCATATGGGATTGTGTTCACAAAAATTATTTGTGTACACATCCATAGTTATGCAGCAGTTACACTAATGTGCATGCAAATATAGTTATACAACTGTTTGGTCATCTGCATGTGTAATTACCACAATTAGGCATACAATTTCTTGCATATCTTTGAGGGTACAACTGCACTTTGTTGAAAAATCTGAACCATAGTTCTTCTGATATATTGTCTTGAAAGGAATTGAAAGGCTGTATTTCCAAAAATGGGCTGGTTTTGTGCCTCAACAACTTCCATACACAAAGAAATAATAGAATATATATATAGTAAGAGTCTGTTTTTTAAAGGAATTTAGGTACCTAAAGATTCAGATAGATGCCTATTGGGATTTTCAAAAGCAGCGAGGTGCCTAACTCTCATTGATTTCAATGAGAGTTAGGCACTTGTTAGCATTTTCAAAAGGGTGTTAGCAGGTTAGGTGCCTATCTGCATCTTCAGAAGCCTAACTTTGGAAATCCTGGACTTAAATCCCACTTGTTCATGAAAATTGAATGCAAATTTCCTTTGTATGTGAACATTATGTCATTTGTGTGCAAAAGCAATATTGTGCAAAAACTGCATGTACAACAGGGGCTGGTTTGAGGCCCTTTTGAATAATCAGCCCTGAAACCCAGTGGGTTCATAGGTGTAATGTTAAAAATATTAGACTCAGTTTCTAAAATTTCATTTTGGAGGTTTATGGGAGGAAGTGGGTTTAGTGCCTTACTTTGATGTATGAATAATATAAAGAAACTCTTGATAAGGGGCTTAAGGTGGGCATACATGGAAAACCATGGCTGATGCACAAGCAATTTAGTATACCTCTTAGATATCATTTAAATCTCTTTTCCAGTTTTCCTTAAGATCCTTAGGGCTGGATCCAGTGTTAATTACACAGATAGTACTTCCAGTGACATCATAAACACACTAATCTATCTCATGTAGATGTTGTGAGGGGTTAATTAGATAGTATCTGGCTTCAGTAAGAGTTTTGACTGCATAAAGAGCCAGATCCATTGTGCAGATCCCACAGAAAGTGGCCCCCACGACTGGTATAAGAAAGTAATTTGGCTCCGATCAATGCAAAAAGAGTAATCTGGCATAGTTCCCATGCCACTATACAAAAATGTCCTAATGGTTTAGTTCACAAATTGTCAAAGAAGAAAATGTTTGCGTCTGCGTGCTTTGAGAATGCCTGTTAACTTTTACACAGAATTCTTGGGCTAGGGCAAAATGCTTCAAGGCAAATGACTTTAATCTTTTACCAGGGTTTCACATGCTGTCACTTCTCATTTCTCAACAGAAACCCAGTTGTCCCCTATAGGCATTCTTTGAAAGAGAAGTCCTATTATCTTGTTATTGAGGGAGGATTTCTTACTCTGTTCCTCTCCTTTCATGCAGAAAGAAATACAGAATAACTATTGAGAGACGAAGTCAACAGGAAGAGTGTAATGTGGGCAAGCATCGGCAGTTACGTGAAGACTCCATTAGATCTCATTTTTCTGCCGCATAAAGAAGAAAAAAAATCCCATTCTTCCTGAAAAAAACTTTAGGGAAATGGACAAAACCAAAGACATCAGTGTAAAAGAAGAGGCTCTTGAAGAACTCATTCTTTAAGCAGTAGAGTCATTTTGTCTTAATTTCTTTCAGAAACTCAGGAATGATTTACTAATCATATTATGCCACATGGCCTTTCATCTCGTGAAAAAAAAAAAGTTTCACATTGTAGGACGTTCTTAGTGTTTTGAGAGGGTATTTTCTAAGACATTTATTGAGGGACGCAGTTTTGCGCTTAGGGCTGTGTTATGCTTCTTCCTGTCCCCTTCTTTTTAACTCCTAGTGCCTCCTTTCTTAGCTGCATCACAAGCAAGGATATCAAAATGTGGTTTCAGTGCTGCTTTGCCATTAAAATAAAAATGTCTTCATTTTGGGCTTCCTGCATTATTGAAACCAATGGGCCACTTTGCCATGGACCTCAGTGGGTGCAGGATTAGACCCTTAGAGTTTAATCTCAGGAGTTGGCACTTGAGATATAAATAACTATTGAGAAAGTAAAGAGGGTGGAAACACTCAAGTCATTCTTTCATTGCACGTACAGTATCAAAATCAAGACAGGGAATACAGAGACTGCATCTCTTCTCACTTATACTAGGTGTAAGTCAAGAGTAGCTCCATTGTAGTCAGTGGAGTTTCACTGGTATTAGACATAAGCAAGGGGAGAATCAGAACCCTAGAGTGGATTGGCTTTTTCTTCAGCCTGACATCTGCTTTTATATTATAACAAAACATCCCAGAAGAGTCATCATCCTTCTCTCTCTCTCCACCATCACCACCTCTTAGAAAGGCTAGTGCAGTACCTAAAGGGCCGGCTTCTGCTCCCATTGAAGTCAATGGCAGAAGTCCCCCTGATTTCAGTGAGAGGAGGGTACGATCCAGACTCTGTAAATATTAATGATAGGGGAGTGTTTGTACAGTAACGGTAATTCAAAAGAGGTTTTTTTTTTTTAATAAAAATGACATTCCATGCTAGCATTTTATTTTTCGGTATTTTTATCTTGTATTTTTCTATTAGAAAATGTCTATTTTTGCTTTGGTGAGATTAAAAGTCAAGGTGAGAAGGTTTGAAGAAATATTTTTACAAGAGTGAATAATGTGCACAGGAAGTCACTGATGTAAATAAAAGTTATTTTGGTTTATGAATATTAACCAGATTTTTCTTCCTCCCTCTTCCCCAGGCATGTGCAGAATGCAAATAATTAATTAGCTAAAGTAAAATGCAATTGATTAATTAGTTGTAAAATTGCCAAAAATTATTCAGATTTCAAATTTAGGGCCTAATCCTGCAGACACTTAACTTTACACACATTCAGGTCAATGAGACTGACTACTTACATGGGTAAAATAAAGCGGCTGCAGGATTGGGGCTTTAAGATGCTGCTGTGGAGCTTGATCCAGATCCTGTTGTCACTGATCCCTCTGGTAATTATCTCATTAATTAATGGACTTCAGTTGGCGCAGGAGTGGCTCTGTGGTGAATTAGCTGTTAAAAGCAGGTTATTTTATACTGTATATAGAAAAGTTCTTAACACTTTCTAGTCAGGAAATGTAGGTATTATTGAGAGTGCCTGATTTGGAGAATAACAGCTCGAAGAGTATTGCCAGAGAGAGAGAAAAATTACTGAGTTTGTGAATCCTTTGGTTTATCCTGGCAATTTTTCATATTAAGAAAACTAGTCCCCAAGACAGTGGTCCCCAAACTGTGGGGCATGCCCCCCCCCCAGGGAGGGGGTGTGAAGGAACATCTGGGGGTGGCACAGCAGGACCCAGGCCAGTTCCTACCAGGGGGCAGGGAGGGAGCTCCATCCAGCTCCACTCCAGCCCCAGCTCCTGGCAACAGCTGACGCCCCAGCTCCGCTCTTGGCCCCGGCCGTAGCTTTGCTCCTGCCCCCATTCTCAGCCGCTGGACCCCGCTCCTGGCCCCAGCTGCGGCCCCCAGCCCGGCCGCAGCTCCGCTCCTGGGGCGGGCTCAGACACATTCTATTACTGGTAACAGGGAGGGCGCGAGAGGAAAATTTTGGGGACCACTGCTCTAAGGGCCAGATTCTGCCATCATTTACACTAGTGTAAATCCAGAGAAAGTGCACCGAAATAGCTTACAGTAAACTGAGAGCAGAGTTTGGCCCTATTTGTTTTATTACAGCTTTCTGTTTTTTTCAGTGAGTGGACAGATTTTGCTGGTGTGTTTCATCATACTACTTTTTTCTAAAACATGTTGTATCTGGGCATACGGTTTACTGTCTGCATTTGTGAAGTTCTGTCTGATTTCTCAGGCATCGAGGCAGGGGCCCATTCTTGGAGCTGCTCCAGAGCAGATCAAAGCAGCTGAAAACTGGGTGGATTTGAGACCTTAAAGATTCCCTCTCACTGGGTAGCACAGAGTAAGGATAGAGGCTCTAACATCATCCATTTCCCAGTCCAGGTCTGCAGCGTGTGTCTGCTGAAAAAGTGATGTGGCCAATGCACCACTACAGCCCAGTGAATTTTGGCCACTAGAGTGGCCCCCCTCAAGCCATGAACTACTGCGTCTGGCATAGGTTAGAGCAGAATTCACATTGCTGTAGAGCTGGCTGAAAAAAGTTGATCAATTTTTTGGAAAATTTCTAAAATATTTTCAAAATCTGTTTCAACTAAAACGTTAGGGAAAAATTTTACTGGTTTCAAAATCATTTTGATTTATTTTTCACTTTGGGAAATATTCAAATTTGTTTTTTCCTCCTTTTCTCTCTTTTTCTGTTTTGCTACTGAAAAAAGGGAAAGAAAAAGGAGGGAAGGAAAAAAGCAAAAAATAAAAACCAAAATGTTTTTGTTGTAAACCAAGGACATTTTAAAATACAGTTTTTCACAAAACAAAAATTTTGTTTGCTGTGACTTACACGGGAGGCTGGTCTGGCCCCCTGAGCTTCCCTACAGAACAGGAACACAAAGGTGGGCTCAAGTTGCGTTTGTCCTCATCACCTGGTCCTGTGCCAAGCACAGTTAAATCAAAATAGAGGATCTGGGATAATGAACAGGACAATTTTTGATCACATGAGCTTGTTTCAGCTAAATGGAATTGAGGAGAAAAGGGGCATTAGAGAGTCACTGTGAGGCTGAAAAAAAATCATGCGGCCCTGGATTATCGGCATGCTTTTAATCATAACCCTCGATAGCATTGCCCAGGAAGTCTCACCAGCTGGGGCTCCTGTGGAGACGGGCCACAGCTTAAAGCACCACAACGCACTTCATTCACTTCCAGAGGAGGCACCAAAACATTGGGAGCATAGCAGACTGCTGTTGGAGGAATGCATGGAGCCTGTTTAGCTATTCTTTAAAATCTCTGTCCTGTGTTAGTAATAACACCTTAGATTCTTAAAATTGAACAATTTTTTAACATGAATTTACTTTTTACCATTGGCGTTTGTTTACTTTTTACATGTTCCTTAATTAGGACAAGAAATACAGACTAGTCAGTCTCCCTCTCTGATTCTCCTGGAGTAGCTCAGTGCTTAGGCTTCTAATACTGCAGGGGAATGTTTAAGTTCAGACAAAACACACTGATTTTCAAAGAAGTTTTTAAAGAATTCTTTGGCTCTAAGGGGCTATAAAAGTAAATAAAATGTATTGTAAAATGTGGGTTTCACAGAAGCTTGTTTAACCAAAACCTATGTTTGTGGCTATCCATATTTCACACACATTTACATAACAACAAATCAACATATAAAGGTCACAAATGAGCCCAACACTTTGGCACACAAACTTCAAAGTTAAACACATCCGTAAGTGTTAAAGTGATATAGTTAATAGAGGACTCGTACATAATTTTTTTTTTTTTGGTAGTAGTTGATGTTGGGGAAAGCTCTGTCTTCAGATATATGCCTAACGCCCATTGGCTGTCTGAATATCTGCAAGCAGAGTTTATGAGTACAGGAGCTTTTGTTTAAATGACACATTTCGCATGAGAAAGTTGAAGTATTTGCACTGTGCACATCTCTGTTCATAGAAATATTAGGCAGAAAGGAGTTTAAATGGTGTGTGGTCTTATTTTCAGACATCTTTGAATACAGAATGAGAATGATCCTGTAGACCACATGCAGAACAAATTTCTGTTGAAGTCAATAGAAATGTTGCCAGTGAAAGCGGACCACCTGAAGGGGTTAACAAGTAGTGCAATGGGCTATGATGGTGTTCTCTCCTCTTGGGAATCACAAGAAACATATGCACTTCTTTTTGGCCTTAATTCAGTCTTAAATCTAGCATGTATGTAAAATGGAGACCATCCCTTTATATTTTACCCATCTGGGTTAAAGGGGAGGTTTTGGTGTTTTACAAGGATATTGCTGGCTTCTCATCAGGAAAATAATACTGCCATGACTTGGAGACTTTCTTGGATTAGTGCTTAATTATGAAATAACTGCGTAGATTTTTTTTTTTAATCTAGAATTCCTTCTTCCAGAATGCACATTTCAAAATGCCTCTGACTGGCGTACACCACATTTAGACCCTACAAAAATGACTTAAAAGGTGCTAGACTAGAGTTCATTCAAAATTTCTCATTAACCACTAATGTTAATATTCTGCATCCATGGCAAAATACTCTGAAGAATATGACACTGTTAAAGTTTATATGTTAAGCTACAGCACATCAGATATCTTTCATGGATTCATTAGGTGCTGAAACATCAGAAGGTTAAAAATCCTGACTCTCTGTAAACTGTTGCTTGGTGTTTCTGTTGTGTGAATGTTCCTACCAGACACTTGAGCAAGCAGAAGAAATGTACCTAATAGGGGATTTTAAAATCTTGTTTTAATTGTTAATTTCTTAATCTAAGCTGATATGCACAAGGAATAACTTCACAATTCTCACACCAAAGTCTGTGACCACGGGTTTTACAAATATTAGGCCAGAGCATCAGCTGACATTTATTGGCACAGCTACATTGACTTCAGTAGAGTTGCACGGATATATACCAGCTGAGGATCTGGTTCATTTCTTTGACACTTTATCCCCTATGAACCACATGCTCGGGTGTTTCTCCTTATAGTGTAGGAGGCACCATTAAAAAAGCGAATGTAACAGTTACCACACAGTGGTATACAAGATCATTAAAGCTTTTCTTTGTATTTAGTACATATCTGGGGCAACTGTGGGGTTATGACTGGCAAGTGTTGACTGTTTAATGGCTTTTATTGTAGCAAAGAATTTAAGGGGTGGAAAGGTCTTTTGGGAATAGAGAATGAATACTTGCGCAGTTGAGTTGAGGGAGAAAGGAGAGAGAAACTCAGGGACTGATTGTACGCCCTTTAATGTGCTACTGACTTTAACGAGAGCAGGATCAAGCTCTTGCTTTCTGCACAGGATGCGGTCTATATTATTTTATACTTAAGCTCAGAGGACCAGCCTACGGCCTATTCACCAATTAAATCCCATTTAAGGCTTAAATTGAATTTAAGTGGCACATAGGACTCAGACTGATCCTCTTCCCAGTGATGAATTTTCATCTCTAAAACGAAGTGCTTACTTAATAAGGGTGTTTGTTTATTGAGCATGTCTAAAAATATAGGGAGCCCCATGCATTGGGACAGAAAGCTGAGAGGAAGGTGATGGGATGGATTTGCTTTGTTCCTTGTGCCTAGTATGTAATTATCACGAAACCAAGAGGACTCAGGATAGAGACTGTGGAAGTTAGCTTTGTCCCCTTTTTTGGGGTGATACTATTCATTATCAATGTAAAAATACTGGACAACACAGAAATGTTGTATCAGTCTAGTAGAAAATGAATGAAAAGCTGCACAGTATATTGTACTGATGTAAGTAGAACTATATGCATATAATGTTATTTTATTTATTGTTGTTTTGGGGTAAAGAATGTGTATTCATGACTGTGGATATAACCTCTGTTTTATTTGTGTAATGTATTTCTTTCTTTTACAAGTTGGTCATCTAAAATGTCTACATTCATCAGTGCCCACTGATTTTAATTGTGTACATTTTCTTGTAAACATGTCAAGGAGGCAAGAATGTCACATATCCAGATTATAACAAAATGTTCCCATTAAAGAAATAGAAATCTGATAGTGTACATTTTCCTGCTCTGTTCTCATCACCTGTTGATTTTATTGTTGGTCTCTAATGTGTGGAGCCATCAGAGTAAATGTGTTAATAATAAAACAATTCTTCTGGTTTTGCTTTTAACACATCTAATGAAACCCTGATTTTAATAATGACTAGGGCTTATCAAAGGTGAAGTATTAAATAAATCCAATAATTGATTACACTGGCCATCATTTTAATTGTTTCAGAAGAAAGATACCACAATTGTTTCAAAATCAAAAAAAGGCTTTGATTAATAAATAAAATAAATTTAAAATGTTTGATACATTTTCTTGGCTTCTCCAATGAGATATAAAATAGAGACATGCTTATTTAAATCAACTGGCTATTAAACCTCTATGTGCAAATTCTTGCAGTCAGGCAAAACTTGCATTGAAGAATTTTTCCCAAGAATGGACTGCAGGAATAGTATCAAATCTCTTACATTAGTGACTGTATCACTCTGACTCATTTCTGGGATTTTAAAATACAGTCATCAGGACATCCTGTCACTCCTGGTCTACAGCCTTCTTATAAATATACATTTGTATGTTGCATCAATGTTAGGGTGCAATCCAAATTTAAGGCCAGTTCTTGAAACCATACCAAACTTTGATAACTTAAAACAACTTGAAAACAAATATGAGGAGTCAATATCTAATGCATGTTCACATCAAAATAAAAGACCTTGATAATTCGCAGGAGAGAAGGTTTAGATATGTAACAGCCAACAGAGTTACCCAGGCCATAACCAGGGCGGGGCGAGCAGGGCAGCCACCCAGGGCGCAAAGCTGCGGGCGTGGAAAAATGAGGAAAAAGCAGTAGGGAGTGCAAATAGGCTTGCTCTCTCCAGGCAGTACAATGACTAGCTGTGACTCTGAGCATAATCATAGAAGTGCAAGTCTACAGGCAAACAAGAAAAGGGTAAATGAAAGCAAAAAATATAGGCCTAACGAGGTCCAACAACTGAACACTTTGCACTATGTAGTGTCTTTTATCCATGGAGAGCACTAATATTACTTCTTTCAGCACACCTGTGACGTTGATACTTATTATTAAATCAATTTATAGAGATGAGTAAATCCTAAGAAACAGAAAGTGTAGCGCTGGGAAAGTTGCTTAACCTATATATTCCACCCACCCACATGCCCACCTTTTTTTTTTTTTTTTTTTAAAATGCACATTTTTTCCAGATTTTGTGTTTTGATCCCATTCAAGTCTGACATTTGTCATAAAAATTCCCAGGGGCTGCGTAGCAATTTTTGAGGCTGTTTTCTAAGAAAAAACTATCCCAGGAGAAAAATGGGAATGCATTGTTCCCCTGTTCTGGTAAATCTCTTCAAGTGAATTCCTGCTCACCTCAGTCTATGATGTGCCATTTTCTAGTTATTAGCCTAATTCCCCCAATCTTATCCCTAATTCCCCCAATCCTATCAACTTCAGGGGGCTGCCAAGTGGTTCACTCTTGCCATACTTACCAAGATCCTGGGGCTCACTATACCCTTTTCACTGGGCCTGGTGCTGTGATGATGATAACATTTAAAGATCCTTTGGGGCTTTTCTACAATTCATGTCCCAGACTGTACTAGGGGTAGTGAAAAGGCAGCAGCCTTCCCCCTTCCCAGAAGGGTGCTAACCTCACAGGAAGGGAATAAGTGAGAAGTCCGGCATGTCTTTTCTAAGTCTTTTCTGACTCTTCCACCCCACACTTTGAGGTGCGGTGCGTAAGAAAGGGTTTACAAAGCAATCAGATCAGCAGGTCTCACTGAAGGATGTAGGTTTGGGATCATTTTGAGGGATGGTGTTTTGGGTGTAATACTACTTTAAACAAGTCTGTTTACATTTCTATTTATAATTGCTCAGACAATCCTAACCAACTGATGTATATATCCAAATCTTACTGAAGGTTTTCATAGTCATCATGTAGCTAAGCTATACATGTTCCGTGCTAAATGGGATGGCATCTTGTGAAAACTGAACCGGAAGGGGAGTGTCATGGAGCAGTGGAGTGGGATAGTAGGACAGCCGCTCAGCAAAACAAGCAGCGCTATCAGCTAGATACTGTACACACATTGAAAGATGGTCCCACTCTCAAGATGCGTAAAGTCTGAAATTGTCAACAAGAAATGCAAAAAATCAAGTTGCTTTTACATGGTTCTATACTGGAGCTCTTTGAAGAGCTAGTAATGACATTTTATGGTTATATACTGGAGAGTCAGGGATTCAAAACTGGCCAATACCCAACCACCTGGACACAAAAAACATGAGGAGCAGGGCCTATTGCAGGGAGATGGGCAGCATGGGGAGAGTGGAAACTAGGCCTGGCTGTGAGACTCCCACAAGATTTAGAGAATTCAGATAAGCAGATGCATTTTTGGATGCTTAGCTGGACTGAAATAAGCTTCTGAACCCTTTGAGTTTCACCCAACACCAGTTATAAATAGGAACAATGGAATCATGACATTGAACAGAAGAAAATGTAGACTGGTATCAGGAAAAATTGCAGAACAGTAGAATCTACTAATCGCCCGAAGTTGGTGTGTAGAATTTTTGTTGCTTCAGGTATTTAAAGCAAAAGCCTTTGAGAGTACGCAGCAGGGAAAAATCCTGCAGCAGCAGGTGGGAAGGCAAGATGATCTGATTGGTTATCATTACAGCTCTGATTCCCCGTTATTTATGGGCCAGGATACATTCAGAGGAAAGCTCCAAATTAGTGCTGGAGTTGAAGGCAGCCTGGATACTGACAGACAGAGTGATCTGGGGGAAGCAGACCGGAAAAGGAAGACAGAGGGAAGAGAGGGGTCTAATTTAATGAAAGCAAGCCACACGCCGTTTAAAAATTTCCATTTCCATTTGGGAAGGGAGTTGAGGTTCAAGCTTAGGAGGATTGGTTCACAAATCTCAGCCCAGAAACCTATCATTCCTTGAATATTTATACGGGTGTGCCACTAGGCAATAGCAAATATAATTAAAGGCCTCATTAACAATTCCCTCTTTTATCAGATCCTGGGGATTAAAGGCATTAGGAGCTATTGACATTTCCAGGGCTCAATGTGCTGCTATATGTTCTCATCACCTGGGCCATGATTGGCCTGAAAATTCCTTCCCCTGTCCCAGACTGCAACTGGACCAACAGATTTCACCAGCACCAGCTAACATTTGAGTTTCCCTCTCCTAAAGTTTCCCTTTCTGGGCCAAGGAAAATAAAGGATAAATAACATTTACCAACCTTGAAAGTCTATGTGTGAGCAAGAGGAAGACCTGGATTTCCATCACACTCTCTTGTTATTATTCATCACTCATTTTCACCTTCAGATCATTCTCTATTTTTTCCTCTCCTCCTCTGTGGTCCTCCCATGGTTCTCTCCATCCCCTGTCCCTCCCCCCACCCCCTTCCTACTAATTTTCCTCAGCTCTTTCTCTTTCTTCAAAGTATTTCTGATTTTCAAAAGGGTCAATCTGGGTGCTGTAGAACCCAGAAAGATGTCCTCACAGTACCTGCAACCAAAGACAACCAAAACACAGGCTCTAATGGACTCTTCTCTGTTTGGATTCACTGGAGTGGGAGTCAGGAAACCTGGATTCTGTTCATGGCTCTGTCACTGACATGCTGCATGTTTCTCCCCACCTCTGTGTTTCTCCTCCCTCTCTGTCTGTCTTGTCTATTGTGGTTGCAAGTTATTTGGGGGTAGATGATGTCTTACACTATATCTTTCTACAATGTGGCTTCAGGATACTGCTGCAATATAAATAACTACAAATTGTCTTCAATCCTTTTCGATGATGGAGTATCTTAGCTTTACTCTGGATGGATGGGACCTTGAGAGGTCATCTAGTCCATCGCCTCCCTCCCTCCCTCCTCCCTCCCCCCCAGACTGAGGCAGGATCAAGGAAAGCTAGACCACCCTGCAGGTGTTTGTCCAATCTATTTTTAAAAACCTCCTATGATGGGGATTCCATAACCTCCCTTGGAAACCTATTCCAGAGCTTAACTATCCTTACAGTTAGAAAGTTTTCCCTTATATCCAAACAAATCGCCTTTGCTGCACATTAAGCCCATTTGTTCTTGTCCTACCTTTAGCAGACATGGAAAACAATTGATCACTGTCCTCTTTATAACAGCCCTTAACCTATTTGAAAACTTATTAGGTCCCCACTCAATCTTGTTTTCTCAAAACTAAATATGCCCAGTTTGTCCTCCTATGTCAGGTTTTCTAAACCTTTTATCAATTTTGTTGCTATCATCTGGACTTTCCAATTTGTTCACATCTTTCTTAATGTGTGGCACCTAAAACCGGACACAGTACTCCAGCTAAGGTCTCCCCAGTGCCGAGTAGAGTGGAACAGTTACCTCCCATGTCTTGCATGCAACACTTCCATTAACACACCCCAGAATGATATTAGCCTTTTTTGCAACCGCATCACATTGTTGACTCATATTCAATCTGTGATCCGCTATAACGTCTTATGATATGGATTATTTTCATGTACTCTTACTAGGAAGGTAAAATAAACCTCATTTGGGTATTCTGAACCTTTTTTTCCAGACGTTGCTGCCTTCTCTCTGAACTGTCCCTTCGACCCGTGAGGAAAAATGAAACTCTACACTGCAATTTTGCAACCTTCAGACATGCCCAGGCCCACCCATTTACAACTTGACCTTAAATAAAATTTATTGTCAATCATATGCTGTTATGAGTTCATGTCCAGCTAGAACATATTGTGCCTAACTTAGCAACCTTACACTATCAACAAGACAGTAGAGGGAGGAGGCAAAGACATGCCTTCACATTCCTCATGACATCTGTGCAATTCTTCTTATTACCATATGGCTGTAAAATGTGAAATCATATGCTGTATGTTTCTTTTATTATCTTTAGAACTGCACCTCTATGCACAACCAACAAGGAAAGGTTCATGGCAGACAAAAACTGTAAAAGCGTGGTAAAGGTTCCCTCTTTGTAAATGTAAAATGGGATGCACAAAACATTAACTAACCCACCCATCACTGCAGTGACAATGAACAGCACCACCTCTCAGATAATGTTACAACATTCTCACTGAATGGCAGCTAAATTTTCCTTACAGAGTAAGTTCTTTGACTGAAACTCAGTGTAATTAGATATGTCCCGTGATAGTTCAGGTATTTGACAAAGCCCTTTCTTTTTCTATTCTTGATTTAAATATTCAGGTTGAGTCACTCTAAGTGATGGAAGTGGGGCAACACCCACTATTTCCACACATCAAAGTACCCTTGGTGATCTGAAATATTTTCAGATGCTTTGGTGGAGATTTTGAACAGTGCTGAGCTAAAGTTTGTGCACTTTTTACATGTACATTGGATGGGTCTGCTTCTGGTTGCTCAATTTGACACACCTAAAAAGTACCTGATTTTCAAAAAGGGCTGTGCACCCACGCTCTGAAAAGCAGGTTCCTCAAGTGCCTCAGAGTCAGGCATCCAAAAGTCACTACTCACTTTTGAAGAACTTGATCTTTGTCTCCTCTCTCTCTCTGGTAGTTTCATTAACTCAGACTATTTCCATAAAAGTGACATAGTGAGAGGCATGAACCATAGTAAAGTAGCTGTGTGTAAAACTTAAAAAAAAGAAAGGTTTCAGAGTAGCAGCCATGTTAGTCTGTATCCGCAAAAAGAAAAGGAGGACTTGTGGCACCTTAGGGACTAACAAATTTATTTGAGCATAAGCTTTCGTGAGCTACAGCTCTGTAAAACAAATAAATTTGTTAGTCTCTAAAGTGCCACAAGTCCTCCTTTTTAAAAAAAAGAAAAGAAAAGCAGAAAATGATTTTTAACTCAAGTAAAGAGTAACATATAAACCTCATACTCTCCTTTGTTAATAAGCTAACAGTGACTAATTTATTCTCCCGACCCTGTTGTTGCATTGATATTGTTACCTACTGACTTCCAAAAGCCCATTAACCCTTTTGTGGACATCACAAATGCAACATGATTATCTGTCTTGAACTCACATTCAGAAAGAGCTCCTAACGCAGTGCTCTGTCAGAACATCACGTCTCAGCTCTGCAGCTAGAGTGGGTGGAATGCTACACATGCAAAATCTTTAATTTTTACAGTGACTCTGGGGCTCTAGTTTTCACGCCTTGTTCAGCCTTACTCCTTCTAGCAAACCTTACTGGATGGAATCAGGCTTGCTGATAAGGAGTAACTTCCCAGAAGGATGGTGGAAAGCTAGTAAGTTTTGAGGACTAGTTCATCTGACCTTGCTGATGAGCTCCCCGCAGCTCTAGTTACAATGTCCATACCAAGAAGGCAATGTCATGCCAGCTGAATGCATAATTTAAAAAAAACAAATCCTGTTTTACTAGAGTTAAACCAAAAAACCAAAAGGAAACCAACAATTGATCAATATAGTCCATGCAGCTCACATCAATAGCATATTGATGAGCAAGAGCACTGATTAAACATTGCTTGGCTGTTGATAAACCCTCAACATTGAGTTGTAAGACTTAGAGTGGGGGCCTGATGGTATGAAAACCATGGGATTGCACTGTTTTTGGGTTACCAGAAATGGCAATACTGGGATTCTTCAAGTATGAACTTGCGGAATTCGGTTTTGTAGGAGGATCATTACCTTCCCTGGACTGTGCCGGATACTGACAGGTGGTTCAATGAAAACACTGATCCATTGCCACTGAAGCATACCCAGTTTACTTAGGCATGACCCTCGACTGAACACTGACATACAAAAGTCACGGGAGCAAGATAGTAGAGAAGGTCAAGACATGCAACGACCTTCTCAGCAAACTGGCAGGTTCTTTATGGGGAGCAGGTGCTCCAACTCTAAGGACCTCAGCCCTTGCTATCTCAAACTCAGTAGCAGAGTACTGTATGGAGTCAGTTGGCACACATCAACCTTGTTGACATTCAACTCATCTCAACAATGTGCATGATCACAGGAACTCTCCAACCGACTCATTTTCCATGGCTTCCAGTTCTGAACCACATTGCGCCCCCTTACACCAGGAAAGAGATTGCAGTTGGCAAGCTGCTTGAGAAGATACATGCCAACCCAAGCTTGCCCTTGTTCAACGACCTTTTTAGCCCACCAGCTACATGTCTTACATCAAGACACCCACTGTGGTCAAGGCTGCCATGCCAGGCTGTGACAGCGGAGTCCCTATGGTGGGAAAACTGGTGCTTAACACCAACCAGTTCCTCATCATAGACCTTACTGCTCACCCTACCGGCTTCAATCTGCCATGTCGTCAGTGGACTCTTCTCAACCGATTTTGGACTGGGCAAGGCCTCTGTGCAGCCAACCTGCACTGTAGGGGTCTTTGAGACAATCCAGGCTGCAGCTGTGGTACAGATCAAACAATGACACACATTGTCGAGGAGTGCCCGCTAGCCAAATCCAGTGGTGGGCTCCAAGAGCTCCACTTGGCCACTAAGAACGCTATTGCTTGGCTTGACGAATACGCAAACACTAAACAAATAAAAATAGTCCATAGTTTAGAACACACATGGGTTCCTCAGTAATGCTACGCTATTGCATAGTAGCATCTGTGAGTAACACTCTCTATCATCTCCCATCAGAGGCGCTGGAACAATTTGTATAGTGGGAGTGCTGAAAGCCATTGAACCAAACTGTAAACCCTGGATATAATGGAAACCACTTCAAGCCATGAAGTGCGGCGGCACCCCCAGCATCCCTAGTTCCAGCATCTATGTCTGCAGTTGCTAAGAGACTCCCTCCAAATCTGGCAGATGATTACCTGGTCTCATTTTTCACTCTTTCATCACCTCTCGGCTAGATTACAACTATGCAATAGTCCTGGGAACAAAGCCTTCCATGCATAGAAACTCCAACTAGTACAGAACATTGCAGTGCATCTCCTCAGCAACACAGATAAGGTGAGCACATCACACGTTTCCTCCACCCAACACTGGCTTCCCATAGAATTTTGAAACAAATTCAAGGTCTTGGTCCTTACCTTCAAGGCACTCCATGGCCTTGGCTCAGGATATCTAAAAGACCAGCTAGAGCTAAAGCTGACAACTCCATTCTTCTGGCACAGTGGAACTCTCTACAATAAGGGCAAAGCTTGTCTTTGCAAAAGACAGAAATGTATCAGGAGCAGTCCCGTATTCTGGAATGAACTCCCCCAGGAATTAAAGGACCATCACAAACCCCACTATTTTCTGCTCCAAGTGCAAGGCACATACGTTCCTTTCACCTTGCCTTCTCTAACATAAAAATGCACCACAAGTATACATAAATAACCCCCACAAATCTAAAACCATACTAAAACAAGACACTCCAGTGCACACTCTTCTCCCCCTGGGGAGAAGATGAGAGGACAAACAGTACATGACAGATGTTAGCAGGGGTGAAAGTAAGTCGAGTGATTTACCGGTACACCAGGGCCAGCTCTGGCCCCCGGAAGGGGCGAGGCCTAAGGTGGAAGGGGCGGGGCTGAGGGGGTCAGAGCCAGCCCCAGCCCACCTTGTAAGGTAAGTGCCCCCCCTCCTTCTCCTCCTCCTCCTTCCTTCCCTCCCCCACCGGGGTAGCAGCAGCAGCCCGGGGCTCCGGAGGCTATTTAAAGGGCCCGGGGCTCCCCTGCTTCTACTGCCCCAGTCCTTTAATTATCAGCCAGAGCCCTGGGACAGTAGAAGCAGGGGAGCCCTGGGCCCTTTCAATAGCCGCCAGAGCCCCGCAGCTGCTACCCCAGGGCTCCAGCAGCGGGGCTCTGGAGGCAATTTAAAGGGCCTGGGGCTCCAGCCACTGCTGGGAGCCCCAGGCCCTTTAAACTGCCCCCTGGGGAAGCCAGGCTGCCCCAGTACAGTGCACCAGCTCTTGCTGGTACGCCGTACCAGGGCATACCAGCTTACTTTCACCTCTGGATGTTAGTCACTTTGCTTAACTACTTGAAGGCGCTCAGACACTGTGGTGATGAGTGTGATACAAGGACCAACATAGAACAGCATAGAATAAATGTCAATGTTACATGTTAACTATATGCTGGACACCATGCTTTGTTGTGCACCAGTTGTGCTTCATTATTACACCCTGCTTCTGGGTATAAAATATTATCCAATGCTATTGGAAGTGTGTCCCCTCTCTGGACTTACTGATTTGCACAGTTTCCACTGTTTGGAGGGGAAACCAATACTTGAAAAACAACATTTATCATGGAAATTTTGTTTCTTTGTTTGTTTTTATCATGTCTAATACTCAGAAAGAGCAAAAATTTAATTTTAAATAGGGTCTGAACTTCATAAATGGTTCCAGTCATGCTCTTCAGTGGAGTTACAACTACTTACACCAGCTGTGAATCTGGTCCATAAGATAAAAACATACATATGGGATTTCTCATAAACTGTTATAGAAGAGTAATGTAATACTATCAAAACCAAAACCCCATTTTTTGTAACTTTAAGAATACAGAATTTGGCAAAAAAAACCCCACCCATATCTTTTAGAGTATATATTCCAGGTTTTGAAGGATCTGGATGTCTGTCAGGTTCTTCTCCATTTTTTCGCAATTGGGTAACCACAAAAGAAAAACCTTTATGTAGAGCTAGTTGAACATTTTTCATCAAAATTACTTTTGAGGAAAATTGGGTTTTCAACTAATCTATATTTTTCACAAAAAGTGGCTGCTTTCCAAGGAAAATTTTGATATTTCACTAAAAAATGAAAAGCAGAACTATTTCAGCTGAAAACCAAAATATTTAAATTTAACACCACAGTGCCTTATGGGAGTTGTAGTTCACTTGCCTCATATTCACATTTCCTCCAGGCTCTGGGCTCCCTGTAGGGTTACCACCTGGGATAGTATTTGAATGGCCTGGCCAGGTTTTTTTTAATGGACTTACCAGTTGACAGAAAAATAATTTAATCTGCCAAGGTTTTTTTTTACGTGGGTCTAAAGATTTGCATTATCATCACACTGAGATATCTAATGTTAAAAGAAAAGGAGGACTTGTGGCACCTTAGAGACTAACCAATTTATTTGAGCATAAGCTTTCGTGAGCTACAGCTCACTTCATCGGATGCATACTGTGGAAAGTACAGAAGACTTTTTATAAACACAAACCATGAAAAAATGGGTGATTATCACTACAAAAGGTTTTCTCTCCCCCCACCCCACTCTCCTGCGGGAGGGGTGGGGTGGGGAGAAAACCTGGATTTGTGCTGGAAATGGCCCACCTTGATTATCATACACATTGTAAGGAGAGTGATCACTTTAGATAAGCTATTACCAGCAGGAGAGTGGGGTGGGGGGAGAGAAAACCTTTTGTAGTGATAATCACCCATTTTTTCATGGTTTGTGTGTATAAAAACGTCTTCTGTACTTTCCACAGTATGCATCTGATGAAGTGAGCTGCAGCTCACGAAAGCTTATGCTCAAATAAATTGGTTAGTCTCTAAGGCGCCACAAGTACTCCTTTTCTTTTTGCAAATACAGACTAACGCAGCTGTTACTCTGAAACCTGTCCTAATGTTAAAAGTTTCTGTGTCTGGCTAAAGATGCTGCAGTGCTCCCACTTCTGCAGTTTAAGTGATAACAGATCAAAACTGTTGAAAATACAGCAGCTGTCTTCCCACCAATACGCAAGAGTGTGTAGGGGAGAGGGTTTGAGTCACGCAAGAGTGAGGAGACGTGTGATGTTATCAATCACTATATGTGCTCTCTCTCTAGGTACTATAAGTGGCTGTTGAAAGAAGGGAGAGTGTAGAGTTGCCTTGTGGTGGGGGTTGTGGTGGGCTTGCCTGGTATGTGAGAGTTTTGAATTTCAAAGGTGGTAACTGTAGGTCTCTGCCTGTAGTGTAAGGACAGGATTTTATAACTGTACTATAAAAATGGATGTAAACTTTTAATTAATTCTGCCAGCCACCCTTTTTGAATAACAGAAAGAAATGACCGTCTGAGACTGGGATCCTGTTTCCCATATGCATTACAATTAGGACCTGTTATAAAGTTTAGTTAGTAAAAGACAGGATTTTGTATTGTGTATATGATAAATAGATTAGAGAAATGTTGAGGGCTTGAAGCCAGTGTAAATCATTTTAGTTTTAAGATTTAGGAAGGCTTAATTTACAATGTATTCTGCTACCTTTGAAGGTTTCTGTGAAAGACTGTGTGACTGAGGAATGCATGCATCAGAAAAGATAAGGTGTGAAGGCAATTGTTAACCAGATGGTCAAGAAATGAGGGGCCTAAGGAGACTTATCCTTGCCAGAGAACCATCAATGCGCATTCATGATTGAGGAAGGGCAAATTGACAACCCTGAGGTGAAGGTTGGCACCCCTAAAGACAGGACAATTGATTAAATTGGAACCAGGACAGGATAACCCTCTCGGAGGCGTATTAGAATGTTTACATCAGAAGATAACACCAATTAAGAAGTAACCTGTCACAAACTGACACAGCAAAATCCATAGACTTCAACAGAGGAAAGGAACTATAAGAATAGGGTGCTTTGCTATGGGATTTTGGGTTCAGTCTTGCCACTACTCCAGGAGCATTGGATCCTGACCGACTGAGCCCAGCTCCCCTCTGCGACCAGTCTGGCTGGCCTCTAGATTGATCCAGACTCTGGACTGGTAACTATAAAACATCAATTGGCAGGACTGTATGCATGATGTGTATGTGTGTGTGACTGAAACGCATATGCTAACTGTTGTATTTTCAATAAATACGGCGTATTTGCCTTCTCTCTTATAAAAGATCCTGTGTGCTTTGTATAGCATAACAGTAGGACATCTCCTGTTATGCACCACAGCCAGGGACTCCTATGATACGCCCTTTGCCAAGATGGGAAAAATAGTGCATCATGGGAAATACAGTCTGGCCAGAGAATCCAGTCAATGAAAGAGAATGGGAGCATAGCATACTAGAACTACAACTTCCATGAGGCACCACAGCTCCATTTTGAATTGAAATATTTCAGTTTTCCGAGAAATATTTCACGGAAGAGTCAACATTTTCCCTAGGAAAAACCCCTTATTTTCTGACCTGCTCTACTTTTAAGCATACAATTCTAACGAGGAAATTAAAACAACCTAGGTGTACTATACAGTACTGCCTTCAACAAGCAGACACTGAAAAGGCAGAAAAATTAAGCTGTAAATTTTACTTCCCTGGTAAACTCAAAAGGGAATGTCTAATATCTAAGGGCCCAATTCTGCCTACTTTAAGAAGAACAGTAATTTACTCCACCGTAGTCCTTTTGAAATCAGTGAGATTATTTGCATAACACGGTCCTCATGCAAAGCCCATGGAAGATTCCCATGGAGTTCAGTGGCCTTTTGATCAAGCCCTGTGTCACTTCTCAGTGTGAGGAAAGGCAGCAGATTCAGGCCCTGCTTTTAAAGTGTACCATGCTCTGACAAATTAATATCAGCTGATCTGGATACATTGCACAATAAAAATACTGAATGGTATTATAGACTGGAGTAATTGCTTTCCTTTGGCACTGAAGCAAGCAGAGGATAAAGACAAGAGAAATAAATATTTTTGAAAAATACATTCTAAACAATGAACATTAAATCATTTGTCCAGGAGTGTGCACAGTAAAAGGGACACACAAGAAAACTGTCCCAAGTTTCTTTAATTCAGAATTACTCCATTTAATTTTTACATTCACAATGAATGCTAAAATCTCTCTCTTCCTAAAGTCAGTAACTATTAATGTGTATTTAAGTCTACACTAAGTGTGATTTAACACAGGGGATAAAAAAAGCCAGATAGGTCTGGGTTTTAGAATCAGAGGTGTCTTTGTTGTGGAAAGATGTCAGTTCCCAAATGTTCACTATACTATGCAGATCTGTGTACCTAGGACAGGTTTACAGATCAAAATCCATCTCCCCAGGGATTTACAGTAACTTGTAAATCCATGAGGAATTTTTCAGCAAAGTTCCATGTCCTAATTTATTTACTTACGTGAGCAGATTTGTGCTAATGTACTTTAAAGGGGGGTGTTTTAAACTACACCCTTTTCCCCCCACAGTTTCATAAATTCAGAGTGATATCATTTTAGCTACTTTGTTAGATTAAAAATGTTCATTCAGGGTTCCATGAGGAATTCTCATGACTTTTGTGTTCTTAGCTGACGTGAGAAATGAGACATAGAAAACCACTGAGTATTTGACACCGTAGGTTCTTTTCTCAGATTTCAGAGTAACAGCCGTGTCAGTCTGTATTCGCGAAAAGAAAAGGAGTACTTGTGGCACCTTAGAGACTAACCAATTTATTTGAGCATGAGCTTTCGTGAGCTGTAGCTTTTATCCTTTTCTTTTCTCAGATTTGTTGCTTAACGTACTTTTCACCCTGTAGCACAGAAGCTTGTGTCAGCAGTTTAAAGAAAAGGAGGACTTGTGGCACCTTAGAGACTAACAAATTTATTTGAGCATAAGCTTTCGTGAGCTACAGCTCACTTCATCGGATGCATGCAGTAGAAAATGCATGGGGAGATTTTATATACACAGAGAACATGAAACAATGGGTGTTAGCATACACACTATAATGAGAGTGATCAGGTAAGATGAGCTATTACCAGCGGGGGAGGGGGGGAACTTTTTGTTGTGATAATCAAGGTGGGCCATTTCCAACAGTTGACAAGAACGTATGAGGAACAGTGGGGGAGTGGGGGGTGGGGGGGAATAAACATAGGGAAATAGTTTTACTTTGTGTAATGACCCATCCATTCCCAGTCTTTATTCAAGCCTAAATTAATTGTATCCAGTTTGCAAATTAATTCCAATGCAGCAGTCTCTCGTTGGAGTCTGTTTTTGAAGGTTTTTTGTTGAAGTATTGCCACTTTTAGGTCTGTAATCAAGTGACCAGAGAGACTGAAGTGTTCTCCAACTGGTTTTTGAATGTTATAATTCTTGATGTCTGATTTGTGTCCATTTATTCTTTTACGTAGAGACTGTCCAGTTTGACCAATGTACATGGCAGAGGGGCATTGCTGGCACATGATGGCATATATCACATTGGTAGATGTGCAGGTGAACGAGCTTCTGATAGTGTGGCTGAGGTGATTAGGCCCTATGATGGTGTCCCCTGAATAGATATGTAGACACAGTTGGCCACGGGCTTTGTTGCAAGGATAGGTTCCTGGGTTATTGTTTTTGTTGTGTGGCGTGTGGTTGATGGTGAGTATTTGCTTCAGGTTGGGGGGCTGTCTGTAAGCAAGGACTGGCCTGTCTCCCAAGATCTGTGAGAGAGATGGGTCGTCCTTCAGGATAGATTGTAGATCCTTGATGATGCATTGGAGAGGTTTTAGTTGGGGGCTGAAGGTGGCTAGTGGCGTTCCGTTATTTTCTTTGTTGGACCTGTCCTGTAGCAGGTGACTTCTGGGTACTCTTCTGGCTCTGTCAATCTGTTTCTTCACTTCAGCAGGTGGGTATTGTAGTTGTAAGAATGCTTGATAGAGATCTTGTAGGTGTTTGTCTCTGTCTGAGGGGTTGGAGCAAATGCGGTTGTATCGCAGAGCTTGGCTGTAGACAATGGATCGTGTGGTGTGGTCTGGATGAAAGCTGGAGGCATGTAGGTAAGCATAGTGATCAGTAGTTTTCTGGTATAGGGTGGTGTTTATGTAACCATCGCTTATTAGCACCGTAGTGTCCAGGAAGTGGATCTCTTGTGTGGACTGATCCAGGCTGCGGTTGATGGGGGGATGGAAATTGTTGAAATCCTCGTGGAATTCCACAAGGGTTTCTTTTCCATGGGTCCAGATGATGAAGATGTCATCAATGTAGCGCAAGTAGAGTAGGGGTATTAGGGGACAAGAGCTGAGGAAGCGTTGTTCTAAGTCAGCCATAAAAACGTTGGCATTCTGTGGGGCCATGCGGGTACCCATAGCAGTGCCGCTGATTTGAAGGTATACATTGTCCCCAAATGTGAAATAGTTATGGGTGAGGACAAAGTCACAAAGTTCAGCCACCAGGTTTACCGCGACATTATCGGGGATACTGTTCCTGACGACTCGTAGTCCATCTTTGTGTGGAATGTTGGTGTAGAGGGCTTCTACATCCATAGTGGCCAGGATGGGTGTTATCAGGAAGATCACCGATGGACTGTAGTTTCCTCAGGAAGTCAGTGGTGTCTCGAAGATAGCTGGGAGTGCTGGTAGCGTAGGGCCTGAGAAGGGAGTCTACATATCCAGACAATCCTGCTGTCAGGGTGCCAATGCCTGAGATGATGGGGCATCCAGGATTTCCAGGTTTATGGATCTTGGGTAGCAGATAGAATACCCCTGGTCGGGATTCTACGGGTGGGTCTGTGCGGATTTGTTCTTGTGCTTTTTCAGGGAGTTTCTTGAGCAGATGGTGTAGTTTCTTTTGGTAACCCTCAGTGGGATCAGAGGGTAATGGCTTGTAGAATGTAGTGTTGGAGAGCTGCCTAGCAGTCTCTTGTTCATATTCCGACCTATTCATGATGACGACAGCACCTCCTTTGTCAACCTTTTTGATTATATGTCAGAGTTGTTTCTGAGGCTGTGGATGGTTTAAGTGACTGAGATAATTGATAACTAAGGATGCAAGATCTTTGTCTGTTTTTCACATTAACGTACTCCTAAACACCTAAAAAAAATTCCATTTTTCTGAAAACAGTGCTTATTTTATTTAATAGGAAATTACATAGGAATCCACAATACAATAGAATGTATATCTCCTATCTCAGTATATAACTTCAGATTTTGTCTCAGGTTAAAATAAACAGTAAACCTTTGATGATTTCACAGCCTCTTTGCCCGGATGGGTTACTTGGGGCTAGACTGCTATGTAACTAACTTTATCCCTCCCCCCTTCAGTGCTCCAATTCTGCCCTTATGGCCCTTTCTCTCTTTCACCTTCACTTTCTTTCTCTCTCCAACCTTAGTAATCTTTTCTTTCTGTTATTAAAATCACAGCCAATGCTTTGTTGAAACATCTTCCACCCTCTGAATATCAGAAGCATACTGAAAATGATTTCATCCTTCATACCATGCTTTCCACCACAACATTAGCCTCCTGGAAAATCCAAGAATGTTGTAGATGTAGTTACAGTGAGGAGGTAAATGATATAGCTAGATCCAGGTTTGCAGAAACTGTGCTTGTAGCCCTGGCTTAAGGAACGTATCAGGGTCATGGGAAAGCAGCCAAAGCCTTTCCATGCTCTGGCAATCCCAGACTGAGAAATGACCCCTGAGGTCTGTCATAGCTTAGAGTGTTTTGGAACAACTTTGAGGTGCTCTAATTACACAAGGGATGCAGATGGTCTCCTCCCAGTCAGCCTCAGGATTAGGGAAGATTAAGGTGATTTAGTAACATGATTGCACACACACACACACGCTCTTCAGGTGAGTGGATCAGAGCTCTAGCATCCCTGAAAAATTGGTCCAATGGGACTAAGCATGAAATTTAGGCCTTTCAAGATTGGGCCCTAAATAATTCAAACAGTACTTTGTTAAATCAGGCTTTTGATACTGTTGTCACTTCACCATTTTAAAGGGCTTTTGTAAACTTTCTTCCTTCTATTCTGTTCTGGTTCTTACACCACTTCCATTGTCATGGTGTGCAAATGTGTGTAGAACAGAGGGTGTGATTACATTGTTTTATCAATACATGATATGATGCTGGGCAATTGTGACTGGCAATTAAAATTACATTGCTTCCCTCTCTTTGTAATAACTGATTAGAGTTGAACCAAAAATATTATGCAAAAAGAAAAGGAGGACTTGTGGCACCTTAGAGACTAACAAATTTATTTGAGCATAAGCTTTCGTGAGCTACAGCTCACTTCATCGGATGCATTCAGTGGACTTGAGCATAAGCTTTTGTGAGCTACACGGCTGCTACTCTGAAACCTGTCAAAAATATTATGTTAACCATTGTTAATATTAGTTTGGGCTAAGTGCTCCTTGAGTGTTTGAAAAAAAGAACTGATAAATGTTTTCGAGCAAAGTTATTTCTAAATAACATAGGAAATTATCTCCATGCAGAATTCTTGATGACAATTTGTTTGCAAGGGGACTTTTCTGATGTCCTCTACTCTACAGGCTAGGAAATGCCCCGTCTCACAGTGAAACAAGCGAGTTCAAGAGTGGAAAGGTAGAAGCACCCTTTCTGAGCTTTGAAAAAACAATCACATTGTATCAGCCTGTGCTAAGAGCTATACTGCCAGGGGAAACTATATCCAAATATGTTTTTTCCATAGGACTCTTGGGAGAACACAAGCATGCACTCATGAAACCCAGATGCAGTTAAACCACACAGAAGCCAGAGTATGTTGTAATTGTGATAAATGATTTCCTATCATTCTCAGTTAGCCTCAAGGCTTCCCAAGGAGATTTTTTTAAAGTCTGAATGAATATAAAAAAGCTAACTTACTATACAGCATTTGCAAAGCATTTGGTACTTTTGTCACTCAAGAAGATAGAAGAGTAAACAAAAGAAAGAAGGAACTCACAAGCCATCAAATTGCTGTTTACACAGGAATACATTTAAATTTGATCTCCAGGGTGTTTGTTTTTTTTTAAAACAAATTCTGAACTGGATACTGAGCTCACTTATCCAGAAGTAAATCAGGAGTAAGTCCATGAGGTTAATGGAGTCATGCAGCGGTAAAGGTGGCATGCGCTCATAATCAGGCCCGTTATTTTTATTTATTTAATCACCTCCTATCTAAGAACAGGAACAATAAAGGGATTTAACAAGCACAAATCTTTGGCACCATGCCAGCAAAGCACTTTAAGCATATGAATAATCCCAATGAAGTCAAAATTAAGGATAAGCACATGATTAAAATATTTGCTGTATGGGGCCTAAATGCAAAGGGGACTTGCTACTTCAGGAAGAGACAAGAACTCATGAAACCACTGAATATCAACAATTTCTTAGGATTTATACCACTGACATGGACATCATAACCTGATCCACAACATTTTGTTCCTTCAGTTTTCTGCAGCACTCCTGGACTGTTGCTTTTTTCGGTATCTAGTGGATGTTCTTTGTTGGAACAGCACATTCTGACAGGGGGGACCCTTGTTAATTTGTTTTCCTCTCTCCCATGTGAGGCAACCTGATTTTACAGGTTAGTTTGAGGAGATATTTTAAAGATTTTTAAAAATTCTTTAAAAATTAATTGGCTCTTGATTTTTAAAAATCATGAGGAAAACCTGCTAACCGATGTGTCTGACCACGGATCTTCTATGTCAAAGAAATAGCTAAATAAATATCTGAGGGGCCTGATTTCTCCTGTCTCTTAAAGCAGTGTAAAGCAAGAGTAACTTCATTAAAGTCAAGGGGTTACACTGGTGATGCGAGACAAGATCCATTGTGAGTTCAGCTTCTGTATGGGTGGTTAGTTCTACCAATAGGTGAACTCAGTAATTGCTGCGGTTGAGGTAAAACATTTCTGAAAGCGACATGTAAATAACCACCCCTTTTTCTCTCTAATCTCATGGATAAAGAAGTTGTGCAAGTCTTTCTATGACTAGTTAGCAATGAATCTTATTCCAAAGAAGGGTGTGTTCTGCTATGGAGGGCTGTATTGCTTCCAATATGTTGAATCAGAAATATATGTACTCATCAAGAAGGCAATAAACTGAGAAAAGGATAGTTTGTTTGCTGTGACTTTTGCTCATGAAACATATTAGGTATACAGAAGTTGTCATACTGAATGAGACCAACAGTGCACCTAACCCACAATCCTGCATTCCACAATGGCTACATATTTCAGGGGAAGCTGTAAAAACTTCCATACCGGACAATTATAGAATACCCCACCCATAAGGGAAGTTTATTCCTATATCCCCATCAATTAGTGGTCGGCTTCTACCCTGAAGCAAGAGGGTTTGTACTCTTCATGCATTTTGTAATCCTGTCCAACTTAACTGTGGATTGTTGCATTACCCATAGAAACGTCAAGTCCCCTTTTTGAGCCCAGAGGTTCATTATGATTGTGTCAAAAAGTTTTTCCTTTGTGCCACCCAGGGATTCCCAGACATTGGCATAGCCTAAGAAGGCTGATTAAGCCAACTGCAATATCGTGCCAAATATAAAGGGGCTGTAACAGAGCCAAGGATCTGGCCTTCGGAATTTCATTAGTACAAAATAACACTGCAACACTGTGTGTAAGTTAAGGTTGCTCTATACATAACACAAAAGCAAAGAAATGAAAAGTGATGGCAGCTAACACAACACACCTTTTACTCCTGCACGCAGAGATGTGCACCTCATCACTTCAACCACCACCGTAAAACACAGACAACCACCCATGACCCTTGCTCTCTCCCAGTAGGGATGCCAGCATTCCAGCGCTCCCTTCCCCAAGCTCCCCACAACTAGGAACAGCCACTCTTCCCCCAGGCTTCCCCCCTACTATGGGTTCTGTGCAGTTCTGGAAATCACATTCACTAATAACTGGGGAAGAAAGTGCTAGGAGGTTTCTCTTGCTCTGCATTCCATTGTTTGAATGATATCTGTTTGGTTACAATAACGGCTTACACTTTGCCATGTAGCCATGCTGCCATATCTCAGCATCAATTTTTGTGCAGAACACCTACTGGTGTTCCACAAGTGGATCGATGCCAGGATACTCCCACAGGTGCTAAGATATAATCCTGATTACTAAAAGATGTCTCCAGTACAGTGGAATGTATCAGATAAGGGTACCTGTACTAAGGCTGTCTAAAGGGCTATCACAAGAATATGTAGACATTGGGAATGTGATGGAATAGTCTGCTCCCTTAAAGGCAGTAGCGCCTTGTCAGGGTTCCTTCCCCACTCTGAACTCTGGGGTACAGATGTGGGGACATGCATGAAAGACCCCCTAAGCTTATTTCTACCAGTTTACGATAAAAACTTCCCCAAGGCACAAATCCTTTCCTTGTCATTGGATGGTATTGCTGCCACCACCAAGTGATTTAGACAAAGATTCAGGAAAAGGACCACTTGGAGTTCCTATTTCCCCAAAATATCCCCCCCAAACCCCTTCACCCTCTTTCCTGAGGAGGCTTGAGAATAATATACCAACCAATAGGTTAACCAAGTGAGCACAGACCAGACCCTTGGTTTTTAGGACACTAAAAACCAATCGAGTTCTTAAAAGAAAAACATTATAAAGAGAAAAGGAGTACTTGTGGCACCTTAGAGACTAACCAATTTATTTGAGCATAAGCTTTCGTGAGCTACAGGGAAAAGCTGGCTAAGGTGCTACAGTGGCTAAATTATAACTCGGCCCCAAGGAAGAGAGCTGGGGCTAGTGACAGAGTGACCGTTTGAAGCAAAACACCAGCTCTGGGGGGCCAGAGGTATGTGTGTTCCTACCAAACTGGGACAAAGAGCTGACCAGACCTCTTTTAGGGTCCGGGAGCAGGATGACTTGGGGCAACTAAAAAACGAAAGCTTATGCTCAAATAAATTGGTTAGTCTCTAAGGTGCCACAAGTACTCCTTTTCTTTTTGCGAATACAGACTAACACGGCTGCTACTCTGAAACCTTTATTATAAAGAAAAAAGTAAAAGAAGCACCTCTGTAAGATCGGGATGGAACATAATTTTACAGGGTAATAAGATTTAAAACAAAGAGGATCCCTCTCTAGGCTCAACTTCAAAGTTACAAAAAGCAGGAATAAACCTCCCTCTTAGCACAGGGACAATTCACAAGCTAAAACAAAAGATAATCTAATGCATTTCCTTGCTATTACTTACAATTTTGGTAATCTTAGATGCTTATTTCAGGTAGGGTTTTAGGAGATTTTTTTCCCTGTCCTGATGCCTCTCTGACCGAGAGAGAACAACAAAGAGAGCACAAACAAAACCTCCCCCCACAGATTTGAAAGGATCTTCTTCCCTTATTGGTCCTTTTGGTCAGGTGCCAACCAGGTTATTTGAGCTTCTTAACCCTTTACAGGTAAAGGAGGGATTTTATGTTACCCTTAACTGTATGTTTATGACATGCCTAGTGGTCATTCCACCCCACCAGGTGGCATGGCTGATTAAGAGTTTGAAATCTCCAATATAAGGACCTAAGGGGGATGTGGAGAGACTGGAAGCAATCCTGGGAATGAATGGTACTTGGGAGCAAATCCTGACACTGTATCTTCAAGGGCTTGGAGCCAGGAGACTTGCAGAGGGGGCTGGTCTCCCTGCAACCAACTGGGAATGAGCTGGGAGAAGGAGACCAGCATAAAAGCTCCTCTTCCCTCACAGTAGGGCAGTAGTTGATACTGCTGGGAATAAGAAGGCTCCTGCAGATCCCTGAGTTAGCAGGGAGAAGATGCCAGCTGAAGGCCACCTCCTGAACCCTCCTAACCCAGTGGTTTTCAACCTGGCGCCCGCAGTCTATGTATAAAGATTTCCACCTCCATTTGAAATTTTTTGGGGGTCTGCAAATGAAAAAAAGGCTGAAAACCACTGTCCTAACCTAAGCTGAGGAAAAAGGGGCCAGTTGAGGGAAAAACTGGCTAAGGTGCTACAGTGGCTAAATTATAACCCGGCCCCAAGGAGGAGAGCTGGGGCTAGTGACAGAGTGACTGTTTGAAGCACAACACCAGCTCTGGGGGGCCAGAGGTATGTGTGTTCCTACCAAACTGGGACAAAGAGCTGACCAGGCCTCTTTTAGGGTCCCGGAGCAGGATGACTTGGGGCAACTAAAAAAGCAAGTCAACCTTTGTATAAAACTTAATAAAATCAGCCCCCACTACAGAGGTACATGTTCTTGTGCCAACCGAGGTCTGGTAACTGAAAGAACCTGAGGGAAGTGGAAGGGCCACAAGGAGGCATATGGGAGAAGCGCCATCTATAACAGGGCAACTAGTTTGGGCTGCATTTTTTAAAACAATAATAGGCCTTGTGTAGCCCTCCCAGGAGGAATTTTGGAGGCACCTCATTCCCACATATTTTACAGGGAGAAAATACCTCTCACTTATGTGTGAGTAGAAGGAAAAGGATTTTCAGAAGAACAAAGTCAAGCAACAGCAAGTTGACCCTGACTGCCCTACCCTTAATCAAACTGAAGTGCTAGCAATTATACAGAGGACTTATTCTTGTAGCGCAGGCGTGGGCAAACTTTTTGGCCCAAGGGCCACATCAGGGCTACAAAACTATATGGAGGGCAGGGTAGGGAAGGCTGTGTCTTCCCAAACAGCCTGGCCCCCACCCCTATCTGCCCCCTCCCACTTCTCACCCCCTGACTGCCCCCCTCAGAACCTCCAACCCATCCAACCCTCCCTGCTCCTTATCTCCTGACCGCCCCCTCCCGGGACCCCCGCCCCCAACCGCCCCAGGGGACCCCACCCCCTACCCAACCCCCCCGCTTCCTGTCCCCTGACTGCCCCCCGACCCCTATCCAACCCCTACCTGCTAATGGGCCCCCCGGGATTCCCACGCCTATCCAGCCCCCCCTTCCCTGACCGCCCCTCCCAGAACCTCCGCCCCATCCAATTGCCCCCCCTATCCCCTGACTGCCCCCCAGGACCCCTGCTTCCCACCCCCTTACCATGCCGGAGCCAGCAGCACAGTCTGTGCAGCCCGGCAGGAGCGGCGGGCCAGAGTGCTCATGACGCAGCGCGCTGAGGCTGCGGGGAAGGGGGAATAGCGGGGGAGGGCCGGGGACTACCTCCCCGGCTGGGAGCTCAAGGGCCAGGCAGGACAGTCCCGCAGGCCGTATGTGGCCCACGGGCTGTAGTTTGCCCACCTCTGTTGTAGCATTATAGAGGTTGAAAGTATTACTGTATTTGAAATAAATTAGGTTGCCTACTAGAGCTGCTTATGTAAAATGTAACAAAATCTTTACTTTTATATGAGTTTAATCCAAATGAATTTGCTATTTTACTTGTGACTAAAAAAAAAAAAATCAGATTATTGAAGTGAGGGTGCCCCCTCCTATATATCAACTGTTCAGAGGATGATATTTGTATTTCACCTACAAAACGAGCACATATCTCTTTTGGGCATGCAAATTCCCACCTTTGTTCCTCCCAATGGACATTACCACACACAGCTGCCTAGTTCCATGCACGAGAGACCTGGTGGGTGAGGTAATACCTTTTATTGGAACAACTTCTGTTGGTGAGAGAGACCAGCTTTCAAGCTACACTGAGCTCTTCTTCAGGAAGAGCTTTGCACAAAATATGGGATTTTCATGCCCACTCTGTGTGCGTGCAAATCATCCAGACACAGTCTAGGTGGTTGGCCTTTTATGTTTGGTTATTTCTTAAATCTTTTGCATACTCATTCATCAGGATTTAAATTACATTCTGTGGGGATTAGGCAAACCTGCCTGTGTGTGGTAGGGCTGGTATAAATCAACCCTGGACTAGCAGTGAGTCAAGTTTAAACCTGCAGAAAATCCAAAGCCCTCTCCTCAGACGGTAAATTATGGGATATTATCCAGATGGTGTCCTGTTCTGCAAATATAACCCCTCACTTGCAAAATCTGGGAATTTACCACCAAATCTGCATATTTGCAAGTGTCAGTTTACATTTGAATAAAAAAATTAGAAAACCCTAAGATGTCAGGAGATGTATAAAAATTAGCTAGACAATTTTACATACAATTAGCAAAATTGGTTACACAAATTAAGGACTAAGTTTCATAAATGATCAGGGACTTTGGGTACTTAAATTTTTGGGTGCCCAACTGGAGGCACCTTAAATGTGTCAAGAGGAGAGGTGCTGAGAACTTTCTGAAAATCAGGTCTCTTCAAAGTGCTCAAGAAGGGCACCCAAAATCAATAGTCACTTTTGAAAATTGAGGACCACGTATTCGTAAGTGTAGATGCTCAGTTTGTATTCACGACAGTAACTTGAAACAAACATTCCTGGGTTCTCAGTTTTTGAAAACCAATCCCTAAATCTGTAACTAATGGTTAACTAACCTTAAGGAGATTTTTTACAAAACCTCAGTTTTCAGTAAATCAAATAGTGCCTTACATGTCAGACCACAGAAATATCTCACATTAAATAGCATATTTAATCATGAGGCTCTTCACAAATTGTGGCCTAATCCTTCTCTGGACAACACTGCTAGGCGGAAGAGAGATCCTGGCAGGTACCTGCTTAGCTATAGGAATCCTGTTGACCAGAGCCGGATTGCAAGGGGTGGACTGGGGCATTCCATGGTGGAATAGAAAGAACTTTATTGCAACTTTGACAAGGACCACTGTGCAACCCTGGATAGCACATGCCAATGACTGCAGCCTGCATAATCATCAGATAGGATGTCCAGAAAAGCTCACATCTGCTGCATCCCCATCTCTTTGTGGCCCTGGGCTCAGTACACTGCAGGATTTAGTACACCCTGCTAGTACTCTTGAATGCTGAGGGGAGACATATCCCTGTCACTTGTAGGAGAGAAGCAGCTTCTTGCACCTTTTATCCCCAGGTGTATTGGTGAACCACGGGGCAGGATAAAGGCTTTTGTAAAGGGACTGCTTAGTGCAACAAAAAATCTACTCTCAGAACTGCAGGCTGGGAACTTGGGGTTTTATTTAACTGCATCACAGAGTGTGTACATGCGCAAGCGTGGTGCTGCCGGGACTACCACTAACTAAACAGGAAGTAACGAGGGGAGGCGTATTCCTCCAATGCAATAGTCTAAGTAACCCAATTAACCTCTTGATGGCCACTTCACCACATAGACCTTAACATCATTAGGGAAGGGATCACCAGATGGTGTCTTTACACATAGTCTTACAAGTACGTTCATTTCATTTTAATGCATGAGCAAGTTGGGTCAGAGTTTCTCCCCGGAAACATTGGTGTTTGGGCTAAGATCCCCGAAAGAGAAGGGCCTACATGCCTGGTCAAGGACTGTTGCATATGTGTAAATACAAGAAGTTACACTAAGAACATACCCAGATTCCTCATCACTGATTTCTCCTGCAACAGGAAACCAACTAGCAACCTGGACATTTGCCATTGCTTGGCAGATGGGTGACAATATACAGAAATCATGTCCCTCATCAGTGAAGTACAGCCACATTTAGGTTGAAATGTGAGAGACAGCTAGCAGTGCACTATAATATTACACTACTGTTTAAGATCCATCTCCCCCTAATTCCTAGATTAAAGCTCTCTTAATCAGTTGTGCCAGCCTCCATCCTAGACGTCTATTTCCTTCCCTACTCAGATGAAGTCCATCCCGAGAGAACTGTCCTCTATCCATGAATGCCTCCCAGTGGCCATACATCCCAAAGCCCTCCTTAGAGCACCACTGCCTAAGCCATCTGTTGATAGTCATAATCTTGTCACACCTTTGTTGCCCTTCTCTAGGAACAGGCAGAATCCCACTAAAGATCACCTGAGCCTCAATTTCCTTAAGCGTCTTCCCCAGTCTAGCATAGTCTCCCGTAATACTTTCCAGCGAGAATCTAGCCGTATCATTTGTTCCCACATGAAGGATAATTAGGGGATTCTTTCCCGCTCCCTTTAGAATCTTTTTCAACCTCAGGTCTACATCCTGTATCTTAGCACCTGGAAGACAGCACACCCTCCTATTCTCTGGATCAGCTCTGGTTACAGGCCTATCTATTCTTCTCAGTAAAGAGTCCCCAATCACATAGACCTGTCTTTTCCTAGTGACGGTGCTATTCTCCAGTCTATCCTCTGTTCCCTCTGGCTGCAAGTTCTTTCCAATCCTATTCTCCCTTGTAATCCTCTTTAACCCATCCTGTATCCTCCTGGGGCTCATATTTGGTGTAATCTCCATTAACTCTTCCCCTTTTCCAATAGGACTAGCCGCTCTTCTCTTCTTCCTTGCCCTTCCACCTTCAGTGACTACCTGCTGAGCCCCTTCTTCATTTTCCAACTCTGCATACCTATTCTTAAGCTCTGTTTCTCCTTCACTAGCCCGTCTTTTCCTCTGCCTGGTTCTTTTAGTCACATGCTTCCACTGACCATTTTCCTCATCCAGTCTCCCCTCAGAATTCCCCAGTCCTGCTTCCATCTGCAAGTCTGAGCTTTTCCCTTCAGTTACCTCATGTCTTTGCTCCATAATCTGCTCAAACCCCTTCCTAAACTCTACCAGACTTTCCACCTGCATCTCCAAACCTCGGATCTTTTCCTCCATCAGCTCTATCAGACGGCACTTCATACAGACAAAACTCTTACCAGGTGCCCCCTCCGGGATCATGTACATACCACAGCTTACACATCCAGTCATCTTCATTGTATCTTCCGCTACATGGGTCACTCCCACTGCTACCTCTGTATCTGTCTTTGCCTTCCCACCTAAATCCTGTTAATCTGGGAAACACAAACCTCACCCAAACACCACCACCCACAGCAAACAACAAGCACCACAAGACAAACTCCCCTTACAAACTCCTACTCAAACTCCCCTGTTTACAGCTCTGTTTGCTAGCTCCTGACCGCCAGGATCTAATTCGGATATGGATAGAGCCCTTTTTAATGTTTTTAATAAAGTAAATACTAATGGAAACTGTGTGATCATGGGAGACTTTAACTTCCCAGATATAGTCTGGGGGACGAGTGCTAGTAATAATAATAGGCCTCAGATTTTCCTAGATGCGATAGCTGATGGATTCCTTCATCAAGTAGTTGCTGAACCGACTAGAGGGGATGCCATTTTAGATTTGGTTTTGATGAGTAGTGAGGACCTCATAGAAGAAATGGTTGTAGGGGATAATCTTGGCTCAAGTGATCATGAGCTAATTCAGTTCAAACTGAACAGAAGGATTAATAAAAATAAATCTGCAGCTAGGGTTTTTGATTTCAAAAGGGCTGACTTTCAAAAATTAAGGAAATTAGTTATGGAAGTGGATTGGACTGAAGAATTTATGGATCTAAAAGGTAGAGGAGGCCTGGGATTTTAAATCAAAGCTGCAGAAGCTATCGGAAGCCTGCATCCCAAGTAAGGGGAAAAAAATCATAGGCAGGAGTTGTAGTCCAAGCTGGATGAGCAAGCATCTCAGAGAGGTGATTAAGAAAAAGCTGAAAGCATATAGGGAGTGGAAGAAGGGAGGGATTAGCAAGGAAAGCTACCTTATTGAGGTCAGAATATGTCGGGATAAAGTGAGACAGGCTAAAAGTCAAGTAGAATTGGACCTTGCAAAGGGAATTAAAACCAATAGTAAAAGGTTCTATAGTCATATAAATAAGAAGAAAACAAAGAAAGAAGAACCGCTAAACACTGAGGATGGAGTGGAGGTCAAGGATAATCTAGGCATGGCCCAATATCTAAACAAATACTTTGCCTCAGTCTTTAATAAGACTAAAGAGGATCTTAGGGATAATGGTAGCATGACAAATGGGAATGAGGATATGGAGGTAGACATCACCATATTTGAGGTAGAAGCGAAACTCAAACAGCTTAATGGAACTAAATCAGGGGGCCCAGATAATCTTCATCCAAGAGTATTAAAGGAATTGGCACCCGAAATTGCAAGCCCATTAGCAAGCATTTTTAATGAATCAGTAAACTCAGGGGTTGTACCGTATGATTGGAGAATTGCTCACATAGTTCCTATTTTTAAGAAAGGGAAAAAAGGTGATCTGGGTAATTATAGGCCTGTTAGTTTGACATCTGTAGTATGCAAGGTCTTGGAAAAAATTTTGAAGGAGAAGGTAGTTAAGGACATTGAAGTCAATGGTAAATGGGACAAAATACAACATGGTTTTACAAAAGGTAAATCGTGCCAAACCAACCTGATCTGCTTCTTTGAGAAAGTAACAGATTTTTTAGACAAAGGAAACGCAGTGGATCTAATTTACCTGGATTTTAGTAAGGCATTTGATACCGTGCCACATGGGGAATTATTAGTTAAATTGGATAAGATGGGGATCAATAGGAAAATTGAAAGGTGGATAAGGAATTGGTTAAAGGGGAGACTACTACAGGTCCTACTGAAAGGTGAACTGTCAGGCTGGAGGGAGGTTACCAGTGGAGTCCCTCAAGGATCGGTTTTGGGACCAATCTTATTTAATCTTTTTATTACTGACCTTGGCACAAAAAGTGGGAGTGTGCTAATAAAGTTTGCGGACGATACAAAGCTGGGAGGTATTGCCAATTTAGAGAAGGACAGGGATACCCTACAGGAGAATCTGGATGACCTTGTAAACTGGAGTAATAGTAATAAGATGAAATTTAATAGTGAGAAGTGTAAGATCATGCATTTAGGGATTAATAACAAGAATTTTAGTTATAAGCTGGGGACGCATCAATTAGAAGTAACGGAGGAGGAGAAGGACCTTGGAGTATTGGTTGATCATAGGATGACTATGAGCCGCCAATGTGATATGGCTGTGAAAAAAGCTAATGCGGTCTTGGGATGCATCAGGAGAGGTATTTCCAGTAGGGATAAGGAGGTTTTAGTACCATTATACAAGGCACTCGTGAGACCTCACCTGGAATACTGTGTGCAGTTCTGGTCTCCCATGTTTAAGAAGGATGCATTCAAACTGGAACAGGTACAGAGAAGGGCTACTAGGATGATCCGAGGAATGGAAAACTTGTCTTATCAAAGGAGACTCAGGGAGCTTGGCTTGTTTAGCCTAACTAAAAGAAGGATGAGGGGAGATATGATTGCTCTCTATAAATATATCAGAGGGATAAATACCAGAGAGGGAGAGGAATTATTTAAGCTCAGTACCAATGTGGACACAAGAACAAATGGATATAAACTGGCCACTAGGAAATTTAGACTAGAAGTTAGACGAAGATTTTTAACCATCAGAGGAGTGAAGTTTTGGAATAGCCTTCCATGGGAAGTAGTAGGGGCAAAAGATCTATCTGGCTTTAAGATTAAACTCGATAAGTTTATGGAGGAGATGGTATGATGGGATAACATGGTTTTGGTAATTAAATATTCATAAATAGGCCCAATGGCCTGTGATGGGCTATTAGATGGGGTGAGATCCGAGTTACCCAGGAAAGAATTTTCTGTAGTATCTGGCTGATGAATCTTGCCCATATGCTCAGGGTTTAGCTGATTGCCATATCTGGGGTCGGGAAGGAATTTTCCTCCAGGGCAGATTGGAAGAGGCCCTGGAGGTTTTTCACCTTCCTCTGTAGCATGGGGCACGGGTCACTTGCTGGAGGATTCTCTGCTCCTTCAAGTCTTTAAACTACGATTTGAGGACTTCAATAGCACAGGTGTGAGTTTTTTTTGTAGGAGTGGTGGGTGAAATTCTGTGGCCTGCGTTGTGCAGGAGGTCAGACTAGATGATCATAATGGTCCCTTCTGACCTAAATATCTATGAATCTATAAGATAGGAAGTGAAAAATTGCACTATGTGCAACTGACAGCTTCAAGGAAAATGTTGGTAGGCATAAGGTCATGTCCAAATTCAGATGTGGCCAGGACTCCAAGGTTAATACTCCTAGTCTTGAAAAAAGTGCAATACCTAACATTAGACTGGGAAAAACTGGGCAGTTTTGGGTCACAGGGCGTCATGCGAACCTAGAGGATAGTAGGATAGTAAATAACCAGCATGGATCTGTCAAGAACCAAACCAGCCTACAGGTTTGGTTCTTTGATAGTTACTGGCCTAGTGGATGGAGGGAGCTATAGACAGCGCCAGTGCTAGGGATAAGCACACTAAGCAATAGCTTAGGGCCCCCAGCAGCTCAAGGTGGCCCCCATTAATCATTAGTATGTGTTGTGTGTGGAACGGGGGGGGAGCCTCAAAAATATTCCTGTTGAGGGCCTCCCAATGGACTAACACCAGCACTGGCTGTAGATGTGATATATCTTGATTTTCAGCAAGGCTTTTGACACAGTCCCCCATGACATTCTCATAAGGAAACTAGGGAAAGGTGCTCTAAAGGAAATTACTATTGCGGGGTATACAACTGGCTGAAAAACTGTAGTCAAAGAATAGTGATTAATGGTTCACTGTCAAACTGGGGGATGTACCTAATGGGGGGGGGGTGTTGAAGGATTTTGTCCTGGGACCAGAACTATTCAACGTTTTCATTAGTGACTTGGATAATGGACTGCAGCAGATACTTACAAAAATTTGCAGATGACAAGCTGAGTGGGGTTGCAAGTACTTTGGAAGAGCATGAGAATTCAAAATGACAAATTGGACTATTGGTCTGAAATCAACAAAATGAAATTCAGCGAAAACAAGTACTAGACATAAGGAAAAATCAAATGCACAACTATACAGTGGGGAATAACAGGCTAGGCTGAAAAAGAACTGGGGGTCATAGTGACTCACAATCTGAATATGAGTCAGCAATGTGATATAGGTGGAAAACAGGCTAATATTCTGCACTGTATTACCAAGACCGTCTTATGTAAGACATGGAAAGTAAATTCCCTGCTGTGCTCAGTGCTGGTAGAGCCTCAGATGGAGTATTGTATCCAGTTCTGACACCGCTTTAAGAAAGATGTGGACAAATTGGAGAGAGTGTCCAGAGAACAGCAACAAAATAATACGGTTTAGAAAACTTGACCTGTAAGACAAGTTTAAAAATACTGGACATGCTTAGTCTTGAGAAAAAGAAGACCGTGGGGGGGGGGGGGGGGGGAAGAGGAGGTGGGAAGGAAATCTGATAAATCTTCCAATATATTAAGGGCTGTTATAAAGAGAACAGTGATCAATTGTTCTTCATGTCCACTGAAGATAGGACAAGAAGTAATGGGCTTAATGTGCCACACGGGAGATTTAGGTTAGATAGTAGGGAAAACGTTCTAACTAGCAGGATAGTTAAACTCTGGAATAGGCTTCTAAGGGAAGTTGTGAAATTGGCGGCTTTTCAGAACAGGTTAAGATACCTGACAGGGATTGTATAGGTATAGTTGGTCCTGCCTCAGTATGGTGGGGGGAACGTGGAGGGGGGGACATGTGGGGTATAGCCTAGATCAGAAGTTCTCAACCTTTTTCTTTCCGAGGCCCCCCCCAATCATGCTGTAAAAACTTCACAGCCCACCAGTGCCACAACAATGTTTTTTCTGCATATAAAAACCAGGGCCAGCATTAGGGGGTAGCAAGCACAGCAATTGCCCAAGGCCCCACACCAGAGGGGCCCCATGAAGCTAAACTGCCCAGGCTTTGGCTTGAGCTCTGGGTGGCTAGGTTCAGGGCCCCTGGGCTTCAGCCCTGCACGACGGGGCTTCGGCTTTCTGCCCTGGGCCCCAGAGAGTCTAACGCTGACCCTGCTTGGCAGACCCCTTGAAACCTTCTTACAGCCCCCCAGGGGACCCTAGAACCCTGGTTGAGAATCGCTGGCCTAGATGACCTCTCAAGGTCCCTTCCAATCTTATATTTATATCAGAGGTGAGCAAACTATGGCCCACAGGCCACATCCGGCCCGCGGGACTGTCCTACCCGGCCCCTGAACTCCTGGCAGCATGGGCAGTGTGGCTGGCTCCGGCATGGTAAGGGGGTGGGAAGCAGGGGGGTCCTGGGAGGCAGTCAGGGGACAGGGAGCAGGGGGCGGTTGGATGGGGCAGAGGTTCGGGGGGGGGAGGGGGACTGGATAGGCATGGGAGTTCCAGAGGGCCTATTAGGTGGTTAGGGGGGTGGATAGGGGTTGGGGCAGTCATGGGACAGTGAGTGGCAGGGGGTTGGATGGGGGGGTGCGGTCCTCGGGGGCGCTTAGGGGCGGGAGTCCCAGGAGAGGGTGATCAGGGGACAAGGAGCAGGGCGGGTTGGATGGGTCGGGAGTTTGAGGGGGGCATCAGGGGGTGGGAAGTGGGAGGGGGCAGATAGGGGGTGAGGGCCAGGCTTTTTGGGGAGACACAGCCTTCCCTACCCGGTCCTCCATATAGTTTTGCAACCCTGATGTGGCCCTTGGGCCAAAAAGTTTGCCCACCCCGATTTATGTGATTCTAGTATTTCCTTCACTTTCAATATGCATAGGAACAAATGAGGGCAGTTCGTTAAGGGGTTTGTGAAGTGAATCCTGTAGCTGGGTACTAGGGATGGAAGTCTGAAAATTTGCTTGAGGGTTCAAGCTCAGTTTACCTTAGATGTATTCACAAAGCGGCTCCTGAGGCTTCATATGGGAGAATGAAACAGAGAGGGATGGAGAGTTTGCTAGTTTGAGCTCTACAGATAATCTCATCTGCCCTGAACTTTCAAAAGTGTGGGCTGAAGTTCACATATATCTGAAACCTGGATGCATTTGTAATCATCTACTGTCTAGAAATGCTCCCCAAGATTAAGTCAAATACACACCAATTTAACCTTTAATTATAATATTGAGTCATAATAGATGCATAGATATTAAGGCCAGAATCATTGCGATCGACTAATCTGATGTCCAGCACAACCAAGGCCAATCTGATTAGACTGATTAACATGTTAATTATAATAATAGCGTCCATTCACCATTATGAAAGCCTATACTTTTAGTAGATGTGACATTTAGCTAGAGTTTTCGTCTTTAAATTTAAAATATCTTCTTAGATCAAGGAAGATCTGTTCATGAGCTCTTGAATTTCAATGGGTTATAAACAGAAGTCCGGCTTTGATAAAGCATATGATATACAGTACTCTTTCTCCTTCTGTGTTTCTAAAAAACATTCTTAGGACTTTGAAAAGACATTGTGCCTTGTATTAATTTAGTTTAATAAGCAAAAAATAATACACTAAGAACAAAAAAGAATATTGTTCTCTCAGGAAGAAAAGCCAGGCAGCCTGTTTTTCAGTGAACCAGGTATCTTGCCTTCACTTCTCATTGGCCTTATATAAAATAAAAGAGGAGGGTGAGTGCTCACTCCCCCAGCCAAAGAGGAAGGGGACTCCCTTTCATTTAACCTCTGGTACTGCCTATTGTATATTTTGCTGAATTAAAAACAGTATGCTATATACACACACACACGTATTCCTATGTTGATTTAAATACATGTCTATTGTAAAGTAGAATTTTGTGAACTATTTCCTCCATGTGAATGCACCCATTTATTGAACACAAAGTGTGACATTCCTGGCCCCCTGGGAGTTTTGTCATTGACTTTAATGGGACCAAGATTTCACTCACAGCATTCTGAAGAACAGTGCCAGTGATATCTGTAATTATATATATTTAAAATTCCTGTTCAGCCCTATTTTCAAAGTTATTTTCCCTTGTAAAATATGCATCTCTAGAGACAAAACAGGTTTTGAACATGAGTTGGGGCTATATGCTGGAAGCAAAGTCTAATTTCCGTGGCACGCTGCCATGTTTCTTTTGATTAGGAAGCTAAAAGCTGGATAATTTCTGAAAACAGGAAGGTATGGCAGCAAAACTTTCTTTCAATAAATTCCTCTCACATAAACACAGGAATTCCACTCTCGACTTAGCTTCTTATTCTCAGTAGGCTCTGCAAGGGCAGGCTGGCTGGGTAAGAGACCCGGAAGCTATGCTATGAGTGCAGGTCACAGCAGACTTGGTAACAGCTAGGCTGCTAGTGTGTGGACGCCACTGCCCATCATGGTGACCCATACAGTCTCATTGTTTCCTTGTTCGCATCTGTCTGATTTTACCCACCTGTCCTCTCTTGTCTGACACTTAGATTATCAGCTCTTTGGGGGAAGGACCGTCTTTTTGGTCTGTGTTTCTAAAACACCTAGTTCCTGACTAGGACTCCTAGGCATGATTGGAATGCAAATAATAAAAATAACTGGCCTCTCAAGTGATTCAGGCAGGCAACCTATTTCTTCTTCTTTGTCCTGGTCCAGGTAGATTCTCCCCTTTAGGGCTGGTTGCATGTGAATTATAGTGCTGGAAGATGTGACTTCTGAGTGCAGAGGAACGGTGCTGGCACATGGGCCCACGAACTGAACATGTTTGATCATTAGCACTGATACCAGAGCTCAGAAAAGCGAGTTGCTCCTGTAAGCACTAATGCGGAGCTGCCAGGGTGTTTCTTTGCTTTGGCAAGGAACAAAACATTGAGCTGTATACCGTAGGCATCACCAGATTGGTTAAGAGGGCTTTTCAATAATTAATATTCTAAAGTGACAGAGTATAGAAAAAATTCAAATAGCTTTACAATGAACTGTAAAGATCTTTCGTGGGTAAAAATCTCACTTCTTCAGATGCATCTGAAGAAGTGAGGTTTTTACCTGCAAAAGCTTATGCTCAAATAAATCTGTTAGTCTTTAAGGTGCCACCGGACTCGTTGTTTTTGTAGATACAGACTAACACGGCTACCCACTGTAAACATCTTGTTCCTTGTGACAGCGAACAGCTGTCAGGAATCTCGCCCCCATCTCCAACGAATAGCAGCATCTTGGTGAAGGGGCTCAGCTGGCTCAGGACACTGTCAGGGGTACTGTGTGGGGTTCAGGGAAAAGACTGGGGGAGGGGAAAAGCAGGTGAATGCGGGTCTCTCGGGAAAGTTGGAGGGCCCTGAGGGGGGCTGAAGGGGAGACAGGTGAAGAGAGGAATTCATGTTCTTGGTGTATGGCTGGCTCCTGAGGAGAGACTGGCATTACTGGGGTGGAGGAGTGGCTTGGAAGTGTGACTGGAGGCAGGAAAGGGGATGAGGGAAATGGAGCTAGGAGCTACTGGTGGGAGGGAAGGGGTTGAGCTGTGGGAAGGAAGGAAGAAGACAAGGAGAGGGTGAAGTGGGAAGCGTCTGGGGGAAGAGCTGGAGATTGCATGATAGAGGCTTGAAGTATTAGTGCAGCACTTGTTGCCTAGAGGTATTGTCAGCTCAGCCCATTGACAAGTGAGGCAGTAAGAGGGTGTAGGAGAGGCCATGCCTCCACTGCCTACCTAAAGTGATAGGCTTGATACCACCACCTGCCCCGTTGGGGGCTGAAGACTGACACTGGAGACATACCTCAGCATCCATGCCCTGCACCACTTGAGGGGACCACATTGAGAGATGGCTGCACTTGGGGGCGAGGGGAGGCCTGGTACCTCAGGCTCAGACACAGAGGTATGGAGCCAATACAATATCCTGCTTGTACGTCTACCAATGAGAATACTTAACACGTGCACAGTCCGCCTCGGGCCACTGACTCATGTGAGCCAATGGAATGGAGAGAAAGAGCAATAATTTGAGTTATCTTTGACACAGTCACACTATTTAAGAATGAACTGAGCTGAACTGGTACTGACTAATTATAATGGTCATGATCACCACATGTGAATGGCTTTGCTTAATTGTAACCTGGATTTCTTCACATGTCTTGCCGCAGAGTTTTCAATCATAGGGAGATTTGCAGGTATGGTTCTGTATGGTATGGTTCTGTATGGTTCATAAATTAACAGATCAACTTGGGTTAGTTACTAGTGCTTCTGACCAAGCAGGCCATTAAATACAGACCACTTACCAGCCAGAAAGTTTTTGGTATCTCAGGCAAGCTGGTGCAATCCACCCATAAGCCTCTGATCAATACGGAAAGATCCTTCACACTGATAAGTTAAGTTAGTAACTTATTCTTGGTTATTTTTCTTGTATTAAACCTCCATTCTCAATGCTTCCTTTAATGGTCAGATTATTTTAACTGTGCAAACTGTGACTCCTTAGAACAATTACAGAAATAAATTGCCTATGTTTCTTTACAAACAGTGCCGAGTAGGACTGGAATGTGATTAATTAGTTGAAATGGCTTCCTCTGCTTCAACTTTGATGTAGTGAAAATGCTATTACTAGCTCTTCCTTTGATAGAATAAACAAGCACATCTGATATGTATGCAAATATAATATCCCTATTGACATAATTGAAAATCCTGTTAGCTCTAAAACAATTTTTAATTTAAAAGAGGGCCAAAAAGAAGAACAAAGGAAAAGAGTGACCTCAGTGGTACTGTGCTGACGTATCTTCGCAAGAACTGGCATGGGAAGGTCATTTTGTCAGAACTGGCATGGGAAACCTGAAGGAGATGTTGCTGCCAGTGTGTGTACTCAGATCATAAATAATCATCTATCAGAAGTTCACTTTTACCTGCATTTCAATTAAGCTTTCTGGGTGAAATTCACCCCTGTGCAGAGGGTCTGCACAGGACCTATGCAACCGCTTATGTTCCACTCGACCCCTCTAAATATGGTATTCAAAAGAGCAGTGTCAGATTTTTAAGTGCTCAAAAGAACTTGATACCCAGCCACTTCCATTGTGACAACTTTGGCCAGATTTTCAAAGATCACCCAGTATGCTAAGCCTTTTCGAAAATCTGGGCATTTGTTTCAGTGCCAAAATGCGAACGGAGATCTTTTGAAAACGTGAGGCTAACTGTGGGTGCTGATCCCTTCTGAAATGCATAGGGTCACATTTTTAAAGGTATTTAAGCTGCCTAAAGATGCACATAAGCACCCAATGCGATTTTCAAAAGCACCTGGGTGCCTAACTTCCATGAATTAGGCATTTAAGTACTCTTGAAAATCTCATTAAGGATCTAGGGATGCAGATAGGCACCTAAATATCTTTAAAAATCCACCCCATAAATCCTATGCTGGCTCTTCATGTGAATTCCTCCAGCCAGGGTTAATACATTAAAGTCAAATCTGGGCTGGCTGTCCAACACCTCCCATGATGTATTTTGAAACATTCTGAAGTTCTCTTCTGGCTTTCATCATTGCACCTACTCAAGGATTAACTTATATATTTTGTTAAAATTAATGAGCATTTGACATAGCCTATCTAAACATACCTTTCAGATACATTCCCCATTTCATTGTCTACAAGATTTGTTGTAAAAAGATTGCTCAAAGAGATCATGGTGAAATCCTGACACCACAAAAGTCAGTTACAAAACTCATTGGCTTCAATGGAGCCAGGATTTCACTCCATTTCTCAGCCAGGGAAAAGCTCAGGGAAATGCGTATGTTCTTTCCTTTTAAGGGGCTGAGTTGGCCTCACCACTAATTTGTTTCAGGACAAGGCCCCACATACATCTCAATCAAAGTTTAATTTAAATGCATTTTTTCTGAGTTATCCCACATTTCACAGCAGTTGTGGTACATTACTTCAGAATGTTACATAGGTGTGTAATGCCGACAGACCCCAGCTGTCGGTGGGCAGGATTGAACCTGGTACCTCTAGAGCTAAATGCGTGAACCTCTACCGCATGAGCTAAAAGCTATATTGTTGTTAGCTAAGGCTGTAGAGCAGACTCATTAATCTGTCTATCTGGTCTCGGTGCCACTAGCTGGGACAGAACACCACACCCAGGAGGTGTGTGGCTTACAGTTGCATATTGGTATAGGTGCGGAAAATTGAAAGTACCTCTAAATACATCGAAACAGTCAAGTCATTAGTTACAGCTAACTTACAATGATTTAACTCATAGTGTCCTTGCAGTTTATTGGACAGGTCATAAATAGCCTTACCCCCAGTTATAAAGATTCCCTAAAGGAGTGTTGAGTTATGCTTTTGCTGAATGGGACTTAGAGACGATCTACAGTTTGGTGTCAATTTAACTACTTCAGTGCAATTTTTCTGCCAAAATAGTTTAATCGGTACAAGCCCTGGTGTGGATGAAGTTATCGTGAGATGAAGGTGCCTTATGCCAGTAGAGCCTATTTTCCATCCCTAAAGGGGACAAACTATACCAGCATAAGCACCTTTAATGATATAACTAACTCCAGACTGAGACTGACCAGGGAGTTAAAGACGTACAATTCTTGCGTGTGGACAAAGGCCAGAGAGTCACATCCTTTTGTCTAGTGAGGTTCCACAGTCCATGGGGTTAGATATTTTAGCAAGTGGTGTCAGGGTTGTTTTTTATGTTATTATTCTTGCTGGACTCAACTCCATATTATCAACATTCTGGGAAAAATACAAAAACACCAATCTCACTTACTGGCTTGGTCCAGACGTTTGTTCATCTGGTATAGTTCCAGAACAGAAACTGCACTCCATGCTTTCTAAGCTTTATACAGCTGCAAATGTCTGGCTGTAGACTAGGGAGGGGAAAGGGAACAATCAAATTATTTTGAAAGTTTACACTTGCAGGCTTTTCCTTTCCTTTATTTAAAATTCCTAAGGCAAATGGTACTGTCAGACCCACACTATGAGTTTTCATTATTTGGCTTCATTTATGCTACTAGGGCCAAACGATTTCCAAAGTACCTAGCCAATGTAACTGGTTCTCCAAAGCAGACTGAGGTGGAAGAATCCTCTCCCAGGCAGCAAAGCAGCACGGGAGTAAAGTAATGTTTAGTCTGTGATCTTTTTACTTTACAGTTTTTGCCTTTGTGTATTTCATTTATCATCAAAGTGCACGGCACCTCTAGTGGTTTACCATGTCCTCTCTCATTCACCTGTTGAAATCTTTATGATCTGTATTAATTACTCCATTTGCATTTTTCTTTATTATATGAATGCAGATTTATGGGACCAACTTCACCATGGCGTAGGTGGGAATAACTTCCTTGAAGTCAATGGAGTTGAGTCTACTTCTGAGGACAGTGAATTCGAACTAGTGATCCATTAAGATCACTTCTTTTAAAAAGCTACAAGAAAAGAAACATTCCTGTTTCCTCAGCTCAGAAAAAAAAGCTGGTTTCTCAATCTCCTTTCATTATTCCTTGTCAGTAGAATGAATCTGGGTCACATATTGCCAAGAAAAGAAATACATTTCTCAGGTGCTCATCTTGAGCTTTCTCCAAAAACTGAAGAGGTAGTTACACACTTAAGAGGTGTGACATTTTATTTTGTGTAATAAATATTACTCTACTTTAAAAAGGTAGAAATTCCAACATACCAAAGCAGCAAAGAGTCCTGTGGCACCTTACGAAAGCTTATGCTCCAATACATCTGTTAGTCTATAAGAATTCTTTGCCGCTTTTACAGATCCAGACTAACATGGCTACCCCTCTGATACTCAACATACCAAAGTTACCCTGCAGCTGGGACACGCTAAGATTAGGAGTTGGGCAGGTGGAACAGCAGGTAAAGAGTCTCATAAAAAATGAGAAACCCCAAGTGGGCAGCAGCTTTAGTTTTAAAACAAAATTAGCAATTGCCGGACAGCGGTTCAAGCAGCTTGGGCAAAATAAAATGCGTTTAGATCTGTTAGAAACACTCTCTCCTTCATTGCTGTAAACTTCTAGAGTTTGCAATAAAAGAAAACATTTCCTAGCTATTTAATTGTTAAAATGACCAGGAAGCCCTTACTTTTAGTTAAAACAACAAACCAAAAACAAAAACAATTTAAATATTGAGAAACTAATTTGAGAGACTAGTCTTACTAGACAACCTCCTGTTTTAAAAAAAGACCACCCCAAAATATACTTAGGCATACTGAATGTAATTCTGCCATTCCTTTATTAAAAGCCTGACTCCCCTAAGCAAGCTATTTTAGTTGGTCCCTTGCAGTGTCACAGCACAGATTGCTGTTAATACAAGTAATATGTTACATGACTCTTGCTTGCTAATAGGTCTCAAAAATGAAGGTATTGAGACCACTAATGGTAAAGCAGTAAAATTCCACCTGTCCTGCATGCCCTGAATCTCAGTGAGTAATAGTGGGGTTCCTACAGAACAGTTGGAACTGTAAGGCTCCAGGCCTCTGTACTCAGACCAAGAAGCAAAAGAGGCATAGCACTAAAGCTGATATATAGATGGCAGCTAAGGGGTTACTAAAGTGCCTTAAAACAGAAACATCATTGTTCAAAACAGCATGTTCTGTTTCACGTGCAGAGCAGACATTTCTGACAGCAGTAAATTCTTTTGAGGTTCTCAGGAAGGATTTACAATATGAAATGGACAGTTTCACATGGCGTATTGCATATGCAAAACTTGTTTTTTCTCATACCATGCAGATATTTCATTCACTTGTATAGCTTAATATTATCCCTGTTTTAATATCCCACATTCCTTTATCAGATGATAAACTGCATTCTTGAACAATGGGATTTAGGGGAAGTTTTCAGAAATGCCACCCTGCTGATCTAAAGGTGAGTAGCAGCCTCTCATGCCACTAGGTGCGCTAATGGATTAGAGCAGAGCACTGATAATCAGGACACTTTGGTCCCAGTCTCAGCATTTTGACTGACTCACTGTATGACCTAGGACAAGCTATTTAATTTCAGTGCTTCAGTTTTCTCACCTCTAGATTTGGATCATACAATCTCTCTATTTCACAATGGTGATATCAGGCTATTGGTAATTTTGTCCCTCCCCCCCAGTAAACTGTTGGAGACAACAAATCTGAAATTGCACCATTCAGAAACATAGGAATTTTATCACTCACTTTAATTGAAATGAAGGACACTTGTGTGGCTAAGGCACTAGCCTAATACTCAGGAAAGCAAGGTTCAGTTCCTCACTCTGCCACAAACTACCTGTGGGACCTTCAGCAAGTCACTGAATCTTTCTCTGATCCAGTTTCCCCATGTGTAAGATGCAAATAATGCTGCTTTCTTCCTCTCATCCTTTTTTCTGTCTTGTTTATTTAGACTGTAAGCTCTTTGGGGCAGGGACTGTGTCTTACTAGGTGTATGTACAGAGGCTAGACAGGGTCAGGTCAGGCTATGCCTGCTACCGTAATTAGAGTAGATGGTACTACCTGCAGCTCATCAACCCCTCTGCCTTGTGGGTGAATTCGGGAATATGTAAGGCTATGAGAATAAACTCAGACAGAAAATCTGTCGTGGAGCCCCAAGGATGGTCAGTTACTACCATCTTAGTATCTTTCTGGCAACTCCTGCAGTAGACTGGATACCAGATATATTGGTTCTTCCTCTCCTCTGGATTGTACTGGTGACGCCGAGAGTGGGGTCCTGATGCATGGGCAACTCAGGGCCTCCATATTATCTGCCCAGGCTTGCGCCCTGGAGAGGTACACCAGCTCTTTACTACTCAGGAGCGCATACCCATGGACTCGAGACTGAAGGATGCCTACTAGCCACCCGTTTGTGCTCTCTCAATCGTGGTCTCTAGACAGAACTTCATACAAAGCTATAATAATGGCCCAGGCTTTATTAGAGAGGGGACACATTTTAGTCTGAATGAAAGGGAGTGTGAGCAGCCACAACTGCTGGATAATCTAGGTTGTGAGTATGAACATACCTCACCACAGCTTCCATGCCCTGATTTACAGAGGGTGAAAAAAGCATCTTGGTTGCTACGAGAGAGCTCAAAATTGAAGAAAAAACAATTTTCCTTTTAATACGAAATCTGTTGAAAAAAAGATGAAAACACCACGAACCAGCCTGGATTTAGTGATGTGCCTCCCAAGAGTCCTACACCTAAACCCACATGTATCTAATAGACAAAGCTCAAAAGGTTCAAGTTCAGTTCAGAAAAACATGGCAAAATTCAAATGCTTTTGAGGGGCTTGCTCAGAAGGCACTACACACAACTGTTGCAGCACAGTCCTTGTATCACAACAGGCTACAGATCTCGCCTATCTGGTGGTTAGTCTTTTGGCAGTCTGCTACCCTACCTAACACTGGGCCTTGTCTTCAAAAGTGGCTCACTCCAGCCTTTGGTAACTTTAGGTGCAAACCAACAACCTGCTGGTATCTGCTATCAGTGTAAAGGGACTGTAAAGTGAGTGTACATTTACTCCCAATTTAAAGCCTCTTTGCACTGCCAGTGCAATGTAGAGGGGCCTTCGTCTACATGAGAATTGGGCCAATGGCCACACGTTTTAAATGGTTGGTAATACAAGAGGAATTGTTTGACTGGTGCAAAGTACTTTGGGTCTTTCGAATGGAAATGAGCTCTATAGATGTAAAATAGTTTCTTTGCTATTCATAATTTTGGTTGTCATAACTAACACAGGGTTGAAATTAGTGGAAATTAACATACAGTGAAGGCCCTAAAAAAAGTCAACATGTGCTCTGGTGAGGTATAATGCTTACTACAGTACTATCATTCACTAAGCTTAGGAATGAGTGGGAGACACAAATTATAGGGTATGGTAAATGCTGACTTTCCCAAGGGACCCACTGTAATTGAAAGCCAGAGACAGGCAGCTTCATGGGTGAAATAGAAGGCTTAAGACTGAGCTGTATTCCTGTGAGTTGTCAGGAGCTTAGGTTGACAGATCATTTCACATCTTTTAGCTGTACATTTCTAAACTGTTTCTTTACACATATTTCTCCACTCCATAAACTATTTTAAATGATACTTGGATTGCACTGTGTCACATTCCTGTAAAGATGCCGGTAGTTGAGGCTAGTCGTTCACTTCAGAGCAAACATTACTATTTAAGGAATATTAAGTGTCTCTTTGCGGCTGTGGCATCCATCTTCACATCTTACCAAGACCATAAGACTACTTAACTCACCATTTATTCATAATATTATTTGATCCATGGTGTAAATAGAAACACTAATTTTGGAAATCTCTGGGTGTGATTGGTGTTAAACCCCTACGGCCTGATGTGAGAGCTGCTGAGCACCCTTAATGCCTATTAATGACCATGGGAATTGAGTGGGACCAGCACCTCACAGATTCGAGCACCTAGATAATTAGGGGCCAGATTCTTGGGGGCAGCCACCCTGCACAGAGTGCAGGTCACAGGGCTGTGCGCAGAGGAAGCTTAGATCTGTCCTGCGAGCTCCTCTGATCCTGGTACTGTTCTGTTAACACCCATTCCCCTGCACTTCATTAAAGCAGCCTGAGAGCTGTACTAGTTTATGCCAGCCCACAACATTCACAAGGGCCAAAAAATCAGCCCAGGCTCAGTGTAATGCAAGCAGCAGGGTGGATGAGTGGCGTGAGGCTGCCTACAGTATATCCAAACCACCACAGGCAACCATTCTTACACAGGGGTGATCTAAGTACCAACAGCTATAGAGAATTTATACTGCATAATCTGGTACATATAGGAGACATTAGTGACAAGACTTCAGCTTGTACCCTGACTTACTGCCATTCTACTTTATTTAATAGTTCCAAAGCACAGGAGAGACACTGTAAATATCAAGTGTTTCCTGTGGCTGAAATCAGGTTTTGCTGAATATTACATTTGGGTTACATACTGTAGCTAAAGTGTTGACTCTCATAAGCCTGATTCCACAGAATTGAATATGGACAATTTTGCTTAGCAAATGGTTGGATTCAGACAGCCCTTTGAAGAACAACCTCTAATTCATACATCCACTAAAGACGTCAGAATACTGGGGAAAAGGGACATGCCACCCATACGCTCCTATAATTAAGCTCATGGCAATGATTTTGATCTTTTTTCATGCATAAGGTCATGGGAAAAGGTTGCAGATCCAGCTTCTACACCGATCAAGCTAGGTGACATCAAACATGCTGACCCCTGCAAGCATTTTTAATTAATCAATGGGTGCCTTTCATGGAGAAGAGATTGGATATGCAGGAAACTCCCATTGTATTATCTTTTTTCCTTCCTACCTCTTCTTTTATCCTATACCCACCTCTAGATTCCCTACCTGTTCCCTAAAGAAATGAAACCTAAAGCCTAATTAAAGGAGAAAGGAGAAAGAGCCCATTTCCAGTAGAAACATTTGGGGAGGGGATCAACTTGAGGGCTGAGCCAGTGCTGAGCAAAGTCTCAATCAGCAAATGAACTGTGGAGCCCAAGTGTATGAACCTAACTTAAGCACCCTTAGCAAAGGCTTGCTGCAACACCCATTCCAGTCAATAAGACTTTGTCAACGTCAGCGGGTGCTGGATGAGGCATCAAGTGAACAATTCAGAAGGGCCCTGCACAGAGATGGCCCAATCAGTATTGCCTGTCCTTTTCCACCCTTCAGTCTGCTCCTTGGACAAGTTAGTTTAGAAAAAGTAAAAATCCTCAGAACTAGGGTTTGCCTCCGCTGCAAGTTATTTGACTTTTTAAATGCATTTGCTATGTCTGCTTCAACTTCCTTTTGTTTTCACTTCTCATGAACAGTCTAGTGGCAGGAATCTTTGCAGAAAGCCTGAAGCTTACGTGAATATTGCAGAACATTCATTGAAAGTGAATTTCAAATTTGTAATTGTAATGTGCCCTTCTTTAGTCATCAATACTCATCTGCAATCCTGATTCTAAGGCTTCTCTTACAAGAATGGTCCCTTCTGGATCTCCACACTTGGGACAACTGAATCTATGGTCTGTGAGCTTGGAATCTTCTGGAAAACAGTGACTGTTAAGACCATTTTCCCATCCCCTTCAGGTAAGTTTCTGAGAGCATAAAAGGAACACCCTGAAGTTCCTTTCAACTGTTGAAGGTACAGCAAACTTGGAGCGATCCCGGGCCTGTCCACTTAAAACTTAAGGGGACACAGCTATACAACTCTGCATGTGGATTTTCCACCCCCTCAAGCACCACAGCTATGTCAACCTAAGCCCTGCTGTAGGCACAGCGAGGTCCATGGAAGAGTGCTTCTATCGATCTAGCTGCCAACACTTGGGGATGTGGAGTTCCTAGAGTGATTGGAAAAAACCCTTCTTGTAGTCTACATCCGCACTATGGGGTTACAGAGGCATAGCTATGCCTCTGTGGCACTTATAGCGTAGACATGGCCACAGTGTTCTCAGCACTTCCCTTGTCACTTTCCCCCACAACACACCTTTTTTCTGCCCCTTTGGGAGCTCTGTTTTGTACATCACTGGTTAACTAGCCAGGCTGTCAGGCTTCATCTGAGGTCATCTTTCCCTCCCTGCCTCCAAGGTTGGTCTGTTAGGCTGATTCTTCCTCACAGATGTTCTCCCTGTTTAGGTTCCATTGACTCCACAAATAGCATAGCTGAAGTAGCTAAGTGTATGTCTATACTGCAGTTGGAAAGTGATTGCAGTTTGGGTAGGCAGGCATACCCATGCTTGGTTTAATCTAGCTAACACGGCTAAATGAACAGCAGTGAAGACATGGTGGTACAGGCCTTGGTGAGGGCTAATAATACAAGTATGTATGCAGTATGCTGTGCAGGGTCATTTCAAACAGCACGACATTAAAGCACACTAGAGAAAATGTAGCGTGCACCAGCAGCGTCACCTGGATCAATTAACGTCCAACACGTTTGTGCACTTTAGATATCACACCACCCAGAGTGTAGGGTGACCAGACAGCAAATGTGAAAAATGGGGATGGGGAGGGGTGGTAATCGGAGTCTATAGAAGAAAGAGACCCAAAAATCGGGACTGTCCCTATAAAATTGGGACATCTGGTCACCCAACCAGAGTGTGCATTACCACGCCATGTAGACAAGCCCAACTCTCATTTTCAAAAGCAACTTAAGTGATTCTGAAAATGTTACCCCATCTCACAATATTTCTGCCTGGTGCCTGAAGTAGACGTGAGATACTGTTTCTTACAAGATTTCCAGCCCAATTTTGCAGACACAAGGGATTTGGTAACCCAGATAAGCTCAACAGAAGCAAATGAATTTTTGATACTTATCCAAATGAACACAACCTCCAAAGCTTTGGAAGCTCGCTGACCACTAATGAGCTCCTCTGCGCACTTATATATTGCAAGATAGGCTTTTGAGTTGCTCTTCCAGCTCTCGAACTGTAGGAAATCTTTCTGTTTTAAAAAAACCCTTCAGTTGTTAAGGGCAACACACCCTCAGTCAAAGGCTTCCTGGGTCTGTTTGTGAGGTTGGCTTGAGGGGCGGGGGCTTGCCTTAATGTTGATGATCTTCTGGAGTCTTCAATAACTGGCTTGCAGCCAATCTGTCTCAGATGGACCACCCACCCTTCACAGTGACATCACAGGACTCCCTGAGCTTGCATGGCTCTATAACAAGAAAACCTTGACTAAATACCTTTGACCGCACACCTGTTGAGCCAAGCAATGTGAGCCCATGGACTGGCTTCCATCCCTCTCAGCATTCCCTGACTCTGCTTTATTTTTCTTCTGAACAGCGCCCCTCAATAACAAATTTTCTGTTTGGCACATTTGTGATAAGAAAATAGTGCTCCAACAGCTGACCCGTGGCTTAGCTTGCGGCTGATCCATTACAGTCCAAAGCATGTTATACTTGTATTAGAAAAATCTGGCTGAGGAATGAATGGAAGATTGAAAAAAATACTTGCATGTCACAAAGTCTGTTGAGTGATCACCAAGAATGCATTCCACCCCTTTGAGTCCAATGGAATGCAGCATGCATGGGATTAGTACATTTCTCACCTCATCACACTCTCTCCTCTAGTGTTTCTATAATACTTTACTTGCACTGAGGGTCCTATTAACCTTGATCCCTGGACACAGCCTTCCTTGAGGTCACTTGACAATGCACATTGAAAGCAGTATATTATCTTTAACTGTCAGAGTCAGAATTTAAGGCCAGAAGGGACTACTTGACGATCTAGTCTGACCTTCTGTCTATTACAGGCCACCAGGACCACGCAGCACCCTGACACTAATCCCAACAACTGAAATGAAACCAAAGCATTACAGCCCACAGGATACTAAACTAGACTGGTCCTGTTTGATAGTGAAAATGGGGTTTATTAAGCTTCAAAGATATTTATTTCAACAAAGTCTTGTAGAGATGGAAAAAAATTGTAGCACAATTGGCCAAAAAGAGAAAGTTATTAAATTAAAGCTCCTATATTTAATTTCCACAAATACTTTTCCTCTCAAGAGTTTAATGATGAGGCCACTGCTGTCCATCAAGGCCTTGTCTACACTAGCATTTTTCTTAAAATCTCCCATCATTATACTGCCACTATTAGGAGCAACACTGGGAATGTTAATGTAGGCAGAGCCCAGGCAGCTGCCAAAGTTCGAACATTCAGGTCATCTAGACTTGTTAGGAGCAAAGTAAGAGAACAATGATGGTCCGAAAGCTGGCAGCTGGTATACAATACAACGCTCATTGTTGCTACCATTGGTGAAGCTGAAATGGTGGTAGAACAGTGAAAGTACATAAGAATTAAGTTCTAATCTAGACACACCATACCACAGTGTATTTATGCTGCATGGTAGCAAGTAAAGGAGGGGTTCCCATGCATCTTCACCAGTGTGGTCATTGCAGACTTTTGTGACTGGTATTTTTGGCTCTTCCTGCCTAACAAGGGGCTCAGTTCTTCCAATAAGGAACAATCCAGTGTTGGAGTCAGTGTGGAGCTGCACCATCCTGCGGGGAGCTGTGGTAGGAACACAGCCTCAGTTCACAGCAGCTCCCCAGTACACTGCATGAGCATATCCACTGTTGTGACAATCCAGGCATGCAACATGCTTCCTCCTGTGTCTCTGGACAGCTCAGTGTCCAGTGCATAGGGTGGGAGGAGATGGGAGGACTATCATCATTCCCATCATCTTCCTTGTATTATGTATCCTTCTTCCCGTGCCCTTTGGCTGTTCATTTTATTTTTACATTGTAAGCTCTTTGTGGGCAGGGAGTTCTCCTTTGTGTTCATGGAGAATCTCACACAATGATAAAATGTGAAATTGTGACAAATATGGAACTGCTTGGTAATGTATTGATACTGCACGTTGGCCTGGTTATTGGAATGTTCACTGTATCAGTATATTGGTTTTACTCAATAGATGTGTAATGGGTACACTCACCACTGTGATGCCTCCTCATGGCTGGGCCTACAGATCAGCTGTCATCTGGTCTGGCACCCCCTCCTTCAGTTGCTCACCCCATGGTTTCTCTCTAGACGTGGCATGTTCCCTCTTTGTGACTCAGCCCTCTAGTCAGGTCAGTATAGTCTTCTCCTTCTGGGGCATCAAAGTATCATTGGACAAACAGTCTATTGGAATCTCAGGCAGTCTTCTAATCCACTTCTAAAAGTCTCTGTGATTTTCCTAGTGGCCAGTAGGGGAATCCAGGCCCACCAACGACTCTGGGTTCCAGTCCAGGGGCCCTATGCCCAGAAATCACAGTCTGCTCAACTGCCAACCCTGCTGCTGTTTCCCTGGACTCTTTCAAATATCTCTTCTGGCCCCCACCCCTCTTGGCTTCTTGAAAGAGTCTGTAGCCCAAGGCAGAACCACAGAGTTTACACTCCCACTTGTGCCTAGCCAATACCGCTCCTCTCTAAGGAGTGACTGCAGAACTCATCCCTACAGGCCTCATTTTACCACCAACTTCCTGTCTTTATAAGCCTAGCCCCACTCTTCTTCCAGCTGGGTTTCATCAGCCATTTGGCCTCCTCAGGCCCTGGCTCTCTTCCAGGTGCAACTCATCAGGTTAATTGGCTTATTTTATCTGTTCAGGACTTTTGTTATGTAGAGACCATATCACAAAGGTTGTGTCTGAAATGCAGGCAAGAAGGAGAAGCATGGCTCAAGATATCCACCTATCAGCAAACACTTGAATTGTTAAGGGACACTGTTAGAGCTATTCGCAAAAAGAAAAGGAGTACTTGTGGCACCTTAGAGACTAACCAATTTATTTGAGCATGAGCTTTCGTGAGCTACAGCTCACTTCATCAGATGCATACCGTGGAAACTGCAGCAGACTTTATATATACACAGAGAATATGAAACAATACCTCCTCCCACCCCACTGTCCTGCTGGTAATAGCTTATCTAAAGTGATCAACAGGTGGGCCATTTCCAGCACAAATCCAGGTTTTCTCACCCTCCACCCCCCCACACACAAATTCACTCTCCTGCTGGTGCTAGCCCATCCAAAGTGACAACTCTTTACATAATCAAGTCGGGCTATTTCCTGCATAAATCCAGGTTTTCTCACATCCCCCCCACCCCCATACACACACAAACTCACTCTCCTGCTGGTAATAGCTCATCTAAACTGACCACTCTCCAAGTTTAAATCCAAGTTAAACCAGAACATCTGGGGGGGGGGATAGGAAAAAACAAGAGGAAACAGGCTACCTTGCATAATGACTTAGCCACTCCCAGTCTCTATTTAAGCCTAAATTAATAGTATCCAATTTGCAAATGAATTCCAATTCAGCAGTTTCTCGCTGGAGTCTGGATTTGAAGTTTTTTTGTTTTAAGATAGCGACCTTCATGTCTGTGATTGCGTGACCAGAGAGATTGAAGTGTTCTCCGACTGGTTTATGAATGTTATAATTCTTGACATCTGATTTGTGTCCATTTATTCTTTTACGTAGAGACTGTCCAGTTTGACCAATGTACATGGCAGAGGGGCATTGCTGGCACATGATGGCATATATCACATTGGTGGATGTGCAGGTGAACGAGCCTCTGATAGTGTGGCTGATGTTATTAGGCCCTGTGATGGTGTCCCCTGAATAGATATGTGGACACAATTGGCAACGGGCTTTGTTGCAAGGATAAGTTCCTGGGTTAGTGGTTCTGTTGTGTGGTATGTGGTTGTTGGTGAGTATTTGCTTCAGGTTGCGGGGCTGTCTGTAGGCAAGGACTGGCCTGTCTCCCAAGACTTGTGAGAGTGTTGGGTCATCCTTTAGGATAGGTTGTAGATCCTTAATAATGCGTTGGAGGGGTTTTAGTTGGGGGCTGAAGGTGACCGCTAGTGGCGTTCTGTTATTTTCTTTGTTAGGCCTGTCCTGTAGTAGGTAACTTCTGGGAACTCTTCTGGCTCTATCAATCTGTTTCTTTACTTCTGCAGGTGGGTATTGTAGTTGTAAGAAAGCTTGACAGAGATCTTGTAGGTGTTTGTCTCTGTCTGAGGGGTTGGAGCAAATGCGGTTGTATCGCAGAGCTTGGCTGTAGACGATGGATCGTGTGGTGTGGTCAGGGTGAAAGCTGGAGGCATGCAGGTAGGAATAGCGGTCAGTAGGTTTCCGGTATAGGGTGGTGTTTATGTGGCCATTGTTTATTAGCACTGTAGTGTCCAGGAAGTGGATCTCTTGTGTGGACTGGACCAGGCTGAGGTTGGTGGTGGGATGGAAATTGTTGAAATCATGGTGGAATTCCTCAAGGGCTTCTTTTCCATGGGTCCAGATGATGAAGATGTCATCAATATAGCGCAAGTAGAGTAGGGGCTTTAGGGGACGAGAGCTGAGGAAGCGTTGTTCTAAATCAGCCATAAAAATGTTGGCATACTGTGGGGCCATGCGGGTACCCATAGCAGTGCCGCTGATCTGAAGGTATACATTGTCCCCAAATATGAATGGGGACAATGGGGGGGGGTGGAGGGTGAGAAAACCTGGATTTATGCTGGAAATGGCCCACCTGTTGATCACTTTAGATAAGCTATTACCAGCAGGACAGTGGGGTGGGAGGAGGTATTGTTTCATATTCTCTGTGTATATATAAAGTCTGCTGCAGTTTCCACGGTATGCATCTGATGAAGTGAGCTGTAGCTCACGAAAGCTCATGCTCAAATAAATTGGTTAGTCTCTAAGGTGCCACAAGTACTCCTTTTCTTTTTGCGAATACAGACTAACACGGCTGTTCCTCTGAAACCTGTTAGAGCTATTAACTTTGATTTTGTCTCTGGGGTTCCAGCCAGCCGATGACCAGGAAAGGAAAGACAAGGCAAGGCCTGAAAACTCAGAAGAACAAAAGGCCTACCATGGTTTAAAGGAGGTCGCTCTCTCTGGGGAGGAGAGACCTAAGGGGAAAATGAGACTTAGAGTCAGGAGCCTGCTGGGAGTGTCCAGAGAAGGTAGGCCTGTCTAGGTCGCAGTCATGGGAAAGTAGGACTCTACATATGATAAATATGCATATATACAATGTATTGTTTTTTAAATCCTTTTTCTTTAATGGTGTATTGCTACTGCTGAAAAAACAATACTTTTGTTTTAAGAAAGCTGCTTGGTCACTATGTACCCCTGATCACTGGCACCTCAAGGAAGAACTGCTGGTGCAAAATCTTATTCAGACCTACAGGTCAATAAATGGTTAATACACAGGGTCCTGTAGCCCTGGTTCTGATTTAAGAGTAGGAAAATTGCAAAATGCCACCTCAAATCAGGTAAAGGCACAAAGCCCAAGACTTGAGGATCTGTACTCAGATGAGGAAGGGGATAGAGGTGTAGCTAACCCTGTAAAAGTGACAGAGTTTGGTACCATAAATACATTTTATCTATGAACAGGGATTTCACTAACTCACATACCATAGGGCATCTATTAACTATGGCCACTTGATATGGAAATCAATGAAAAACATAAAACAGCATAGGGGCACTTTATACAGATTCATTTTAAAAGCAGTTTAAGTCTGACGTCACACACAAGGTTTATGGGAGAGTAGGGAATAGAACATAGAAATCCTGATTAATACTCGTATGCTTTACCCATTAGATCATGCTTCATCTCCCAAAACCAGAGAGAATGAAAAATTGAAAACTTTGGGCTAAATTTTCAAAGGGTGGTTAATCCAGTTTCCATATTTACTTGCATAGCTCTGTACACAAAAACACTTGCATATGCAAGTAATACAACTTATAAAGGTCAATAGAATTTGCATGTGTACATTGGACCATAATAAATGTCAATACCCAACTTGCATAAGCAAAAACTATTTACATATGCAGATTGTTTGTAAATGACTGAAATTTAGAGACTGCTCTTGAAGACTTTGTCTTCAGGTTTAAATATAAATGAATGAAAATATTAACAAAAGCCAAAAGTTGCATCCAAATAAACATGTAGTGGAATTTAAGTTCGGGCAAGGCTAAAAGAGTAATATTTTTCAAACTTCATTTTTGCAAGTGGGGGAATACAGATAAAAGGGGATACAATCAACTGTATAGCAGAACCACATAATGGACATTACAAATAAAACTAGCAGAAGAAAAAATTGTTCTTTCCCTGTCCCAAACTCCAAAGTGAATAAAAATAAACATGTGGACATGAAGTTCTAAAAGTCTGCTAAAATGAAACTCTCATGCTAAAGCAAATTTGACAAAAAGGGATCGTTTATACATAAATTAGTTCAGTGGGCCTGTCTTCAGTGTGTGTGTGTGCTGATTCCATATATTTTGTTTGGCTATGGTCCTTGTTTATCCTTCTACTTAATCCTGTGGAGAATACATAGTGTATTTGTGACATCACTATCTGTTGCCATGGAAATTAATGTGATGTCACATTCTGCATCATTACTTTGCTACTAGATCAATATTTTTTTAATCAGAAATAGTTGCAAGAAAAATTTTAAGAAATGCAACAAATATCAGATATCATTACGTCCTTATCCACAAAACAATTGTTTCAGATTTTGGGAGACCCTCGAGCCTATATTTATTAAAAATTATTCTTCCAAACAAACCAAACCCATCCTTCAAGACCTCTTTATTTTGGAAGTAGTCTATTTTATGTACAAAAATGTGGAAATAAGTCCAATGCTGACATTTTTGGTTTGATTTATTTACAATGGATCCAGTTAAAAATTACACATGACATATTTCGTGTGTTGTTTCCAAAAAATTAGCAAATCCTTCCAAATTTGGGAACTTAGGGAATTACTGTGCTTCCACTGGGAAGTGGGATAAGAATGTTACTCAACCCTTACTGAACTACAGTTAGCATGCTCCATCACTTAAAACACCAAATCAACTGTGCACAGCCCAGGCGTTCCCATTGCAGGTAATAGGGTTCAACAACATGTTTTTCAGTGCAGAATTTCTCAGTATGTATTTATGCCCCATTATATGCATTTGGAAGAGAAAACTGAGGCCACATAATTTCATATAGAGTAGACAACCTAGTTGCTAGCTGTAATATCTACAAGCAGGACAGAGAATAGAACTTAGGGAGCCAGATTCTAGCCCCTGTTAAGTTTGCTTCCACCCTACCCCATTGCTTTCACAACATGAGGGGTATGGTGGAAAAGAGGAATGGTCAGGGCACTGCTGCCTTCTAGTGACCCCTAGCTGTGGGAACAGCCCCCTGGATGGCTGTTACTGCCTCATGTAATGTACAGTAGCCTTGAGGTTGCTCAAAGTTGTGCTGAGGGCTGAATCAGTTCCCAAGCTACCCCAGAATCAAGGATCTACATAACGTCAGTCATTTTTGAGATAACCAAAACCAATTTTTTGTATTAGACAGTAAAGGAAAAATGTGTATTTTTTCATGCTTGTATAAATCAAAAGTGGCTTTCCCCCTCAGTTTTATTCGAAAAGCAACACCACCACCGCCACATCCAAAAAAATCACATTGGGACTAAGATCAAGCATGGAAAATTCCAGTCAAACAAAATTACCTTGGCAAAATTATGAACAACTGCAGATTGGTTAGAATGGAAATTGGAACTTAGCAATACTATAGTGGGAATTACCAACGTCTACTATAATAGAAAGATACATAACAGTTTTGTTTCAGGTATGGCATTTTGTCATGATTAAAAGGCACCATACATCACAACATAACAGATGCGGCTACTAGTGTACTATGATAAATCAAGTCAAAATGGTTGTTCTGATGACATGCTAAACAATTAGATACAATCCAACAGTAAATATATTGATAATCAAATTATACAAATATTGACTGGTAATTTATCTCTTATTGTGGAAATCAATATTAATAATGCACATAGGATTAAAATAAATTGAAAACTATCGCAATGATGTATATTTACTAGAGCTAACTGGAAAATGAAAAAAACCTGAACATTGTCATTTACCATCAACATTCCTTTTGTCAATATTTCTTAACTAGCTGTATTTACAAGCAGGAAAATAAAAATGTAAAGTAAAGCATGACATTCAGGTACAGAAATGAATATTCCACATTTTCAGATCTTTTAGACTAGCTATTGTTCTTTATATAAAGAACATAATATACCTAATAAAATCTTAATATATTCAATCCTGCAGCTTTTATTCAGGCAAAATTCTCAATGAAGTTAATAAAAGTTTTGCCTGAGTAGACTGGAACAAGGACTTTAGTATCTGGCCCCTTGAAATCCAGGGCAGTTTTTCCTATCTAGGGCTGCATGATTTGACCTGATAATTTTAAGGTATTCGATATCTACCCTCAAAATTGTGGTAAGGATAACTCTAGCAAGGAAGGATGGTCTTGTAGTGAACTGGACTCAGAAAACCAGGGTTTAATTTCTTGCTCTGGCACAGACTTCCTGTGTTACTTTAGGCAAGTCATTTAACCTCTGTGACTCAGTTCCCTTTCAGTATAAGCGGGGATAATAATACAATCTTTGACTATTCAGATTAAAAGCTCTTTGGAGCAAGGACCATCTCTTATGATGCGTACATATGGTGCCTTAGCACAATGGAGCCCCACGACTGGATGGGGTCTCTATGGCTATGTCTATACTTGGGGTGGTGGGGTGATTCCCAGCTTGTGTAGACGTACTCACGCGAACTCTCACCAAGCCAAAGAGAGCAGCGAAGCTGCACATGGACAAGTGCAGTGAGCAGCAGCATGGGCTAGCTGCCCCGGGTGCATGCCCACAAGGTCCAAGTGGGATTGTTCTTGGAGCAACTAGCAAGTGCTGCCATTCCGCATACTACCACGGCTATATTACTATTTGTAACACACCAGCTCAATGAGAGCTAGCATGGAGTATGTCGATGCCAGCTGGGAATCATACCCCTAGCTCCAAATGCTGACATAGCCTAAAGGCTAGAGTGTAATACAAATAATAATAAAAAATCTGCAGCACAGATTGCAATAACGGTGACAGAAGCAAATCTGCAAATTCCTACCTACTTTTTCTGAAAGATACCCCCTAAATCTAGTTAACAATAGTCAGAATAATTTGAAAGTTGCCTTTAAATTCAGATGTTTATTCACATGTGTTTCCTTTCCTTCCACATCATGATACAGCTGCTGCCTGAGGGTATAGCTACAATGCATTCGGAGTTGTGATTGCAGCTCAGGTAGACTGAACCACACTAGCTTGAATCTAGCTTGCGCAGCTAAAAACAGCAGTGAAGTCGCTATGGCTCAGTCTTCAGCATGGGCTGAACCCTGGTTATGTTTGGGCCCCACTCTACAAGAAGGATTTGGAAAGAGTCCAGCAGAGGACAACAACAACGATTAGGGGGCTGGAACACATGACTTATGAGGAGAACTGGGATTGTTTAGTCTGCAGAAGAGAAGAATGAGGGGGGATTTGATAGCTGCTTTCAACTACCTGAAAGGGGGTTCCAAAGAGGATGGATCTAGACTGTTCTCAGTGGTAGAAGAGGACAGGACAAGGAGTAATGGTCTCAAGTTGCAGTGGGGGAGGTTCAAGTTGGATAATAGGAAAAACTATTTCACTAGGAGGGTGGTTAAGCACTGGAATGGGTTACCTAGAGAGGTGGTGGAATCTCCTTCCTTCAAGGTTTTTAAGGTCAGGCTTGACAAAGCCCTGGCTGGGATGATTTAATTGGGGATTGGCCCTGCTTTGAGCAGGGGGTTGGACTAGATGACCTCCTGAGGTCCCTTCCAACCCTGATATTCTATGATTCTTTGTGCATTACTAGCCTGTGCTGGGGTCTGTACTGCCACAATTTCACTTCAATTTTTAGCTGCACTAGTTAGATTACAGTTACTGCAGGTATGTCTATCCCAGCTGCAATGAAACCTGCAACTGCAGTGCAGACATAAACTGAGTCTAAAGGCTTAATTCTGCAACATGGAAATCAATGGGAGCTTTCAATTAGATAAATTACAATCTCATCCTTAAAACAGCAATAATGTGCAGAAAGGTGCATGTCATTTGAAAGGGAAATATATTTAAAATTTAGAACAGATGATGCTTAATTAATGTGACTCACTTTGGTGTTGCAAAGGGGAACCAGGTGTCCAGCTGAGATAAGCAGAATAGAGCTAAACATTGCTACCCACCAGCATGGCTCATTTTTGTAGTGGGTGAAAGACAAGCCTGAAACTTTGTATTTGGATTTCCAGATTATCTTTCACTGGTGGAGTCTCAGATCAAAGAGGATTTGTTAAAAACAGGAATAACTGAATTTTGGAAACCAGCTGGTAGTGTAAAAATTGTTGCTCTTCTTCCTATGCAGTGGTGCTTTTTAGAAGCACAGCGGGAAGGGTGAAAGCATGTTCCTGCCCTGGAGAAAAATGTTACTTTGAATAACATGACAGCAAAAGATTAACCTGAGTTAAATATGAAGACCTCCCTTGATATTTAGTCTTTCTTTAACAATCTCTCATGAAACAGCTATTTGGTTTGTTACTGCTAAGTCTAAGTAGTCAAGTATGTTTATGAGACTTTAAAAACCAACCTCACATAGGCAAAGAGCTCAGAGCATATAAAGCGGGAAGTGTGTGTACAGCACGTCATGGAAACATTGCTTAATTCTGTGTCATCTTCTACTGCTACACGCAGCATAATGCAGTACATGATGTTGGCCCCAATTCTAATGTCACTTGCACTATTGTAAATCTGGCTTCAGTCCACTGAAATCAGTGGAGTAACACTGGATTTACACTGGCGAAAGTCAGCAGAATTTGGCCCATGATTTTTAACTTTAACAGTTTCATGGCTTCATCGTACAATGCTTCAACTTTGCAAACAGCCAAGTCAAAAACAGATGTAAAATCCAGCTGCCGTTGGCCAATCTGACACTGTAGCAATTCTGAAGTTTCCAGTATTTACCAGCAAAGTGAGTCTTTTCCGTGGCTTTATAGTTTATGTAGCATTTAAATTAAAGTAGGTAAAGGATTAACCTGCAACTATAACATGCTAAACAAGAACTGCATGTAGTGTGTTAATTGGTAGCAGCTAACTGCCCTCAGTACAATACTTTCCTTAAGTCTTCAAAGAACATTAAAAAAAATCCACTAGAAAAACTGGTGCAAACTGGGAAATGATTTGAGAAGGAACATCTGTAAATATCAGTTAGTGGAGGAAATATGGAGACAGCAAAGATTAAAAGGTAACTCAGCTGGAGTGAATCAACACAGAAAACCAAGAACAAGGTTCAGACACAGACTCTATTTTTTTTTTTTCAGATGAAGAATGAAAGAGAATGGCGCCTCAGAGCTTGGCAATGGAACACAGAACCTCCTACCTCTAGGTCACAAGTCTGCATGTGGTCCAGGTTAGTGATCCTTCTGTGACAGCTGTTTTGTATCCTGTGTGAAATGATCTGAAGGCCTCAGACTAGGGAGCTAATTCCTCATAGGTGTAAATCAGCAGGAATTACACTCATTTACATCAGCTGAGGCTCTGGTCCCACCTCTTTGTAGACAAGTACCCATCTAAACACATCGGCACAGTGGTGCCTGCAAGAGTGGCAGAGACAGCAGTGCAGGACTGGATGGATGTGAAAACAACCTCTCCTCTAAAGATGGCCTTTTCCAGGCCAGAGGGGAGACCCGTTGCAGGACAATGTGAGGAAGCTTGCATTGTCGCTATCCATGCTATGCTTGCTCTCTGACTAGAACACCTCCATCTTCGAGACTGCCCATGCAACACCTCTTAGCAGCACTAAAATTCACTTAAAACCCAAACCTAACAGGTTAAAAAATAAGAGACAGAAACAAAACAATGGAAACAAATACAGAGATTTCTTGGGTGTTGTAGTTGCTCGTACTGGTCTTACCATTTGAAAAGTTTCTACTGTGATTTGATGGCCAAAACAAATTCTCCCTCTTAGTATGATGTGACAAGCCCTCAGTTGTTCATTCTAATGGGGACTAGTGTACTAATGCAGAAGTTCAATAACATTTGAGTCTATGACTAATGTAAATGAAACACTGGTACACTAAATCCATGATCAAGAGGCTGATACTAACCTGACTGCAGCTCTACTGATTTAGCCTGGGTTCTGTGAGACTGTGTGTGTTTTCTAAACATGGACAGTTTCCCAGCTTCATTAAAATTGGTCTGTATGTTTGATGCTAACTGTGGTTAAGTTTACTGACCGATTAACCTCTAGGTTTTCCAGCAAGAGCTGCTGTAACAAGAAAATTGCTAAAAGCAAAATTAAAAGTTATGAGAAAAAGGCACATCTTTTGGAGTGTTTAATCTGAAGTCATTGATTTAGGTTAGTAAGTTTATGATTATTCATGATTGATATAGCACTGCAAATATATGCAGGATTTTGTAAGACAAAATTGTGCAATGCCTCTGCCTATGCAGTAAGTCAGCTGAAAACACCATTATAATGACAATTTCTAACTAATGGGTCTTAGGGAGAAACTTTGCATGTGTGCAGGTTATTCTGCAGGGTTTATTGCACTTTCCTCTAGAGCATTTCATATTAGCCTCCACAGAGCCTGCTCAAGACAATCTGCTGTCCTAGGCAAAATTTCAGTAAGACCCGTGCTCCTCATAGGCCCAGAGCTGCAGATTTGGCCCAGCCGCTCCTCCATCGTTATGGAGGGGCGTCTTGGCCAAATCTGCAGCCGTATGCAGCTGCCCAGAAATTTGCCACCCTAGGCAGCTGCTTCGTTTGCTTATAGCTAAAGCAGTCACAGGGCCTCTGTCATAGATTAAAAAAGACTGGACTTGATGGACCATTGTTCTGATGTATGCCAATCCCTATGTTCCTATTTCTACTGCTAATGTTACAGTATTGGCATCAATTAAGTAGTGTGTTTGTCAAGCAGCAAACAGTCTACCCAGCGCCCATTTAGCAGTTGGGCTGGGCACTGGACAGGTGGACAGAAAGATGAAAGGAATTTGCCTCTTCCACAATATGCAGCCACTCCATAGAAGCTACTTCAACCCAATGCCAGGGGTAGCCTATGTCGGTCTTTACACAATCCCTGTATAAGCCCCGTTCAGTAATGCACCTCAGTATGTGCTTAAATCTACCTAAATACATGCTTAATTTTAACCCAGGCTTACATGTATTGCCCAGCTGGGGCTATACTGTGGAAGCTGGGAAGTGTCATGTAGCAATGAACCCTCTGGTCCTGCTTTTCCCCTAGTCTGCCCATTCCCACCCCTGTCATTCCTGCTCTGGAACCCAGCTCCAACCCGAAAGGCCAGTGCATATCCTGGGCAGATTTCTTGCATTCAGTGCCTCCCTTGCACAACAGATCTAGGCTAATTCCCCAGCCACGGGGCCACCATGGATGTAGAGTAGGAATTGAATTTGTGCATCGATGCAGCTGCAAGCTGTGCAGTGTAGCCATAGTCTTAGTTTTTCCCCAGAAGCAATGCCTGGGATGTGGAGGAGCTGACAGGGTCATTTGACTTAGCATGTTGTTGCTCCTAGATGCCCCATTGTCATTACGCTTGGGGTCATCATTTTCATCTGTACAAAATGAGCCTACCATTCTGATTTGGTAACATTTCACACTTACTCTGGAGAGGTTTAAGGCCTGGGGAATCAGGCCAATGGGTCAAATTCAGAATTCACTTAGTTACATCCATGCAACCCCACTGAGTTCAACGGGGTTGCATAAATGAGATCCAAATTTAGCCTTTATCCTTTTCCTAAAGCTACATGCAAGCTATGTTTCACATTCTTTTCTTTTTCATGCAACTACCCTTTGCATTCTCTCTCTCAATTATTTCTTATAGTGTTCTTTGTAGACTAACCATAATTACCAATGGAGGATGAAAGCTCTTCAAGGAATGTATTGCTTATGTTTTGCTAATATAATCTACCATGCACAAGCTGAACATTTGCTTAGTTTTACCCAACTTGTCCCTGAGAAGCATAAACAAGTTGCAGTCCATGTATTCATGAAACATGACCACCAGCTTTAGTGTAGAGCATGCAAAGCACGTGCCCTTGACTGCATCTTATAAATCTGCATAATGCATGCTATTCTTTCCTTCTCTAATACTCGACTCGTTGCTCTGACAGGGGAAGTTTATCTGCTTTGTTTTTAATACACATGGATCTTGGCGGTATCTGTTGCAGAGTTATTCTTTTAAACCTTAAATAAGAGTAAAATAAAAGTCAACAGAAAAAACCTCAGCAGGTGAAAAGTAATGGAGCTACTTTGATTTACACCAGCTGAGGATCTGCCCCAGGATATCAGAATAGACAGCATTGTACAGTCCAACTGAGAAGACTATAATGGAATACACCAGTTAGGAAACTTCAGATTTTGGCCTCCTAAGTCTCACAATGTAATAGCTGTTCTAAATTAAACAACCCAGAAATCTGAACTAAGAAACAATTGTAAGAATGAAGCCTGCCGCCATCAAGGATAGCAAATAAGTTTATTGAAACAACCTAAATGTCCCAACATCTACCCTTATGCAATGAAATAGAACATATGATTCTTCACAGGGAAGTCTCTGACCAGAAAGACTTCTCGGGAACTGATAAGAGTTTCTCTGAGATATGTCCAAGATAAGGCTCAGAGGATCTGAATATACAAACCATATGATTGTTTGAGCTGTGCGAAGTAGAGAATTTAGAGGGGAAGGGTTAGCAGATGGCTTGCATATTGAACAGAGCTATGCCAAAACCTCCAGGTATTATTATCCATGTTTGAGATTAGCAATTTAAGAGTGACTTAAGCAAACCTGTTGCTTGTAGAACTGGTGTGTTCCAAGAAATGCATTTGAAAGAACTTAAAGCCAACATATCCTCCTAACAATCATTTGTGCTGGTTGGAATTCCCATTTATAATATAACATAGACAGGCAAAAAAAGAGAAAGAAATAGCTGCTATGAGATGTAAATGAAGAGCTTCCTTTTTGTCAGGGGATGATATGATGTCTCTAGAACCAAATTCCTTAACAAACACAGGAATAAATCACCCTCTTAATCTCCTGAAACAAATCTTAAGAGAACAAATATAAATCTCATTATTATCTTTCCAGCAATTTTAAAATGTTTTTATATAACAGCTTCATAGAGAAAAATATACTTTTTATCTTCTATTGTGTTATATGTTGCACACAGAACATTGCATCTATCAATATATAAAATGCATTTGAAACACTCAGAAAGTGGCCAGATTCTTTAAATCATTAAAATCTTTGGCCTGAAAGATTTCTGAAAGCTGCAAAGTCTATCATGCAGATACTGAATGTGGCTGCTGTCAGGTAGCCTGAGAAGTAATCATGAAAGCTGTGTGAAAACCTACAAAATGTAGCTGCTTTCATTCTGAGGTCCCTGCACATTCAGTCCCCATGCAAGCTGCACCTTTCTCCCACACCCCACCACCACTAGGTCTTCTGTCTCAAGAGGCCATTTCTTCAACTCTGTAGTCTGGGTCTGATCTCACTTACACTGGTATACAGCTGTTGTAAGTCCACTGACTTCAGTGGAGTAGTTCCTGATTTACAACAATGTGAGATCAGAATGAGGCTTTCAGTGAGTAACAAACAGTAGCACTTTGACAATCCGTATATGTCATATGCATAAGGGGCAATTTCTCATCGGTAACTATACTCACCCTTCACGCAGAGCAAGCCATTGAAACCACTCAGTACTGTAAACAGATCAAAACATTTTATTTGATAAATTTCCATAAAGAAGCAATAAGACTTTAAATATTAGAATCATAGAATCATAGAATATAAGGGTTGGAAGGGACCCCAGAAGGTCATCTAGTCCAACCCCCTGCTCAAAGCAGGACCAATTCCCAGTTAAATCATCCCAGCCAGGGCTTTGTCAAGCCTGACCTTAAAAACCTCTAAGGAAGGAGATTCTACCACCTCCCTAGGTAACGCATTCCAGTGTTTCACCACCCTCTTAGTGAAAAAGTTTTTCCTAATATCCAATCTAAACCTCCCCCACTGCAGCTTGAGACCATTACTCCTCGTTCTGTCATCTGATACCATTGAGAACAGTCTAGAGCCATCCTCTTTGGAACCCCCTTTCAGGTAGTTGAAAGCAGCTATCAAATCCCCCCTCATTCTTCTCTTCTGCAGGCTAAACAATCCCAGCTCCCTCAGCCTCTCCTCATAACTCATGTGTTCCAGACCCCTAATCATTTTTGTTGCCCTTCGCTGGATTCTCTCCAGTTTATCCACATCCTTCTTGAAGTGTGGGGCCCAAAACTGGACACAGTACTCCAGATGAGGCCTCACCAATGTCGAATAGAGGGGAACGATCACGTCCCTCGATCTGCTCGCTATGCCCCTACTTATACATCCCAAAATGCCATTGGCCTTCTTGGCAACAAGGGCACACTGCTGACTCATATCCAGCTTCTCGTCCACTGTCACCCCTAGGTCCTTTTCCGCAGAACTGCTGCCTAGACATTCGGTCCCTAGTCTGTAGCTGTGCATTGGGTTCTTCCGTCCTAAGTGCAGGACCCTGCACTTATCCTTATTGAACCTCATCAGATTTCTTTTGGCCCAATCCTCCAATTTGTCTAGGTCCTTCTGTATCCTATCCCTCCCCTCCAGCGTATCTACCACTCCTCCCAGTTTAGTATCATCCGCAAATTTGCTGAGAGTGCAATCCACACCATCCTCCAGATCATTTATGAAGATATTGAACAAAACCGGCCCCAGGACCGACCCTTGGGGCACTCCACTTGATACCGGCTGCCAACTAGACATGGAGCCATTGATCACTACCCGTTGAGCCCGACAATCTAGCCAACTTTCTATCCACCTTATAGTCCATTCATCCAGCCCATACTTCCTTAACTTGCTGACAAGAATACTGTGGGATACTTCTCAATTTACTAGGTCCCTTGGGAGCTGCCATTTGAGTCAATATCATGCAAATGTAAGATCTTTGGTAACTTCCCCAAATACATACTTCCTGATGGCATATTAGTCACCCCAGAGATGTCCAGCCAAGTTTCTCTAAGGCTGTCCTTTTCCATCCTCTAAAGAAATCCACAGCCACGTTACTATGATCTAAATTCTCCCAAGACACGGCAATCTGATCCAGCCTCCTCTCCCTGGGAGACTAGTCTGGTTTTTCTCACCACAGTCCCAGTCTGGCCTGGTGTCACCTTCCTGAAAGGACTCTGATCTGATCTGTCTCTTGACAAGAAAGCTTAAGTTGCTAGCTCCTTTCTCTGTTACAAAAGTTGTCTTTCCACTATGTCAGGCAGGAGCCTCCAGTGTCATTACCAGAGCTAGTCAAAAATGCTGATTAATTTTCATGGTTTTTTTTTTTAAATCTTTTTGGGGGGTCAACATTTTCCACTGAAACCAAAACTGAATATTTTTAACTGAAAACCAACATATATTACCAAAAATTGAAAATTTCCTCCCAATTTAAAAAATTGACCAAAATTTCCATCAATTCCCCCCCTTGTAATTTTTGATACAAAGCCTCCTCCCCAGACACCCAGGCAAACTCTTCCCCAGGTGATAGTCCCTTCTCTTCAGATCTACCAACATCCTTCATCCCCAGTGCACGGTTTTGTACAGACCCCGTAACACCTACCTCCCAAAGACAGATCACCCCATTCTGCATCCCTAATGGCTCCCCTATCCAGTGCAGATTTTTCTGTCTCTATACCCGCCCCCACCCCACACTCTTCCTTCTCAGTACAGATCCTTTTCTCCAACCCCTGGTTACCCTCCCCCACAACACCCTGGCTTAGGCCACCTAATTATATTCTTCTTTGAAATATAAATGCTGCTTCCTTACCTTCTGTTGCAAAACCCATGCTCAGTTCCCTAATGTAAATCAGGGTCCGACACCATACACAGAACTTGGGGCCAGATTATACACACAGATACAGCCATGAAAATCAGGAATAACTATTGACTTCTGTCGAGGTAGTTCAGATTTATGTCACTGTAGCTGAATGCAGCAGCTGGCCCTCTATCAGCAAGTTTTACTACCCCAATGTGCCCCTAAAACAAAGAATTCCTAGAGTGGCCCTCCAACAGAACAGTAATCTATGACCTACCTAATTTCACTCAATGGATTTATTCACAAGGTAATAATTATGACTATTAATAAAGCACCTCCATCACCCTGGGTGCTGAGGGTACAGCACAATAATTCATTACAAGTGTCATTGAGGCAATTATATGAGCAATAAAAATACCATTTTTAAAATCCATCTAAACTTTTGCTAACACTAAAGCACCTTGCAAAGGTGAGTGTTGGTTATTGACTCTTCCAGTGATATCGGGGTGTCCAACCTACAGCCCACCAGAGCATTTCATAAGGTCTGTGGCCTGCTTCAACACAATATACTAACAGCCAATTCATTAATGCTTTGTTCTCATGGTTACATCATTTTAGTTTACACAAGTATGTAAACAGACAATACTGTACATAGAAACAGTACACATGAAAGAAGCTGAACTTAAAATATAAATCAATATAGGTGAGTTTAAATCTTCTTATAATATGTAGAATTTGTTTGGCCACACAGGGTTGTGCTCAGCTTTATGTGGCCCTCCTGTGTAATAAGGTGGGCACCAGTGCATTACATGATGTTTAGATGATCTAATCCTGTGTTAGCTATGAAGTATTTATTCCAGGGTGATAGAAATGAGATTCACAATAATACAAAAGCTAACAAGACCTGGTGGATTTAAACAATTTTTTAAAAAATATTTTATTATTAAAATTCTCTGGATAAAGGGTTATTTTATGTTGTTAAATACTGACATTATTGTTATAACTTCCTTTCACTAAATGGGAATGAAATGGGATCTGGTTTCACCATCCTTTAAGAACTTCTGTATTATCAATTGGATTATTATTTTGTCAGTTCCACACAGCAATACTCCCAAGAGCAACACAGAAGAATAATTTCTTCTCAGTTGCAACTAGGACGGGCATAGCAAAAATAAATTGGTAAAATAGATCTAGAGAAAACAGAATAGCTACAGCAGATTAGATAGACCTACATCTCTTACAGCAACAGTACACTAGGGGGACTAGTTTTACTCTTTCTTCAGCAGTGGACACATACCACAATCACTAAAGATTGTGCAACATCATAAAGTTAGTCCTTTTGGCCTTGATATCAGTAGAACCTGCAGTCAACAGGCTAAATCCATCCCTTGCTGTAACTCTTGTAAAGTCAATGGAGTAAACCTGGGATTAATTTGTCTCATTATAAGGTTTTTCCCTTTAATCCAGAGGTATGTTCATTACACACCAAATTACTTTGATTAAATATGAATTTGGCAACAGACAAGAGACAAATCACCTTAAAATGGAGCTTGAAAAGCTGATGTATCATTTAATGAGGTGGATTCTGATCTCACTGACATCAGTGTAAATCTACAGCAGCTCCATCAAAGTCAATGGAGTTCATCTGAATTTATGCCAGTATGAGTCAGATCTCATTCTGGCCCTTTTTCTACTTTTGGAAAAGCTGGGTTGCTCTGTAGAACATAAAATGCCTGAGTTCTGTCTTATATGGGAAACTTTCTCTAAATGTGTTGAAAAACCTTTTGTTTCTTCTTTAAATATGGTAATTTGCTTGGGTGTGGGGGATTATTGTTCTTTATATCCAGCAGAGGAGTGAGCACAAGGCTGCAGTCCAGGAACCAATGAGTTCTAATTCTGGCTTTGGTACTGACTGCTCATGTCATTTTGAAGAAATCATTTAATCTCTCTCTCTCAGTTCCCTTCCCCCCCTTTATTTATAATCTTCTCTGGTATGCTGTTAAATCAAACACCTAACATTTTGCTAGAACACATGTGAAGGACTAAATTATATGGGCCAGAATTTCAAGAGTTCAGCACCCAACTGCTCCCATTTATGCCCTTAAGTAAGTGCCAGATTTTCAAAAGTGCCTAGCACCCATAACTGGGGCATCGTTCTCAATTAGAGTGGCTGGCTGCTGAGCAGTTTCAAAAATCTGACCCTATTCATACGCCTTTGCTATGTATTTTTTTCTATTTTAATTGCCATTTTGTCTTGCAAATAACGCGCTACACTATATTTGAAATGTGCTGTACAACACCATAGGAAGAAGCATCAGAAAAAAAAGCACTTGGGTTGTTTAGTGTGACTCCTGTGTATTACAGGACAGCTCCTACCGCAGATCATTCTCACTAGTGCCTTATCTAAATTGTTTATGAAGATCTGCAGCGATGCTGTCCCAGTCATCTTCCCTGGGATGCTATTACGGTTAGAGTTAAGAACCTTTTTCTATGGTCTTACTTAAACTTTTCCATTCTTAGTTTCAGGCCATTGCTCCTTGTCCTTCCATGCTCTGAGGTTGTAAATAACACCCCTCCTTCAGTTAAGGTCAAGCTTTATACTCATTAAAGACTCAAACAAAAAAAGATTCATCCCTTCTACTGCTTCTTTACAAGTGGGGAAATTACCCAAGCAATTCAGCTCTAGGCAGTCTAAGTATCTGTGCAGTGACCTGATGCCGACCACACAGCAATCTGCCTGGAAAATTCATAATTGCTGTATCATCCTACATGGCATTATAAATGCCACCAACTCTCATTACAAAAACCACCAATGGTAATACCAATGCAGAAATCTTTTATAATCACAGGTTTCCAAACCCACGGTCCATACAGCACTTGCTGGTGGTCCAGGGAGAGCGAGCTAGTCACATGGTGTCAGTTCTCCTGTTTGCTTCCAATTGCCAAACTACATTAGAAAAGTGAAAAATGCATACTTTCCTAATAGTATTTTTTTCATGTACGCAATTGTTGTAGTTGCTGCAGGATCTCTGTAATGGTGAATAAAAGTGAGGTGGTCCGTGCGGTTGTGAATGGGAGGAGATGTGGTGCATTCGATTGAGAATGGGAGAGGAGATATCGATAAGACAATCTCTTTACTAAAATGTGATCCACTGTTGATAACCACTGTTCTTTATCATGGAGCAATACTCCCAAAGTGAAACTTAGACCACCAGTAACTTCACTGTTGCTGTCAATTTTACATGAAAGGCATTCAGATGCTGCGATGAGGAACAGCAGTATAAAACCCTAAAATAAGCCCTGGTAAGACATTTGGCTTTGCAATAGTTTATACTTCTTTTGTTTTCCTGTTTGGTTGTACATGCCCAGTGGCAGAATCGAGCTCTTGAATTTGTTTGAATTTGACCCTTACTTTTGGCATTTAATTTTTTAAGGCTAAAATGTGTCCCATTTAAAATGCATATGATGATACCTACATGCTATTGTGACTGGGAGATTAGAAATAAATCTCTCTCCCTAAGGGACTTGTGACCATGAGAGGCAGGGGGCGGGAAGGGTTGGGACTCCATTATGCTCGATGCAATACAAAGAAAGAGGTGGTCCCTGCCCCAAGAAGCTTACAAATCTATTTCCAGACAAGATGTAATGAGTGAGTATAACAGATGGTAGGATGTGAGGCAACAGTTATAAGAACATATGAATGATTTGAACAACTTGATAGTTCTGAACCATGAAAAACTCACATAGAAATATTGGGGGCTTGGTTTGTGTTTGCCTCCCATTGGCTTGATTTCTTGCCACAAGTGGGTTTAGGAGGGAGGGATATAGAGGCAGAAACGGTAGCAGTCTTGCAGACCAGTTCATGGAGGGCATTCCATGGGCAAGGGTCAGCATGAAAGAAGGCATGGGGACACTTGTAGGAGAACCAGACAAAAGGATGGTCAAGGCTGGCATCCTTGGAGGAGCAGAGAGAGGGGGTCAGGCAAAAGAGACAAGAGAGGATTAGTAGGGAGTGACAGACTTGTCAATTACTTGTGGTTCCCAGGGTTATTATTTGTTCTTTTCTTGTGTACTCTAATCTATTTTTCTGTGTGGTTTACAGTTTTTCTATGTTGTAGAACCTTGACTTTGAATTCCTTGACTTTTGCAAGCTTAATATTAGCTTTTATTCAGTAAATATTGACTTAACTATCTGCTGTATGATGACTAATCACAGTAGTTTACCTTTAAAAGTGTCTCTCCTTATGCCTAACACACAGTGTTATTAATAAGTAAACTCAAACAGAACAGTTCAGCCAAAAGGCTGACAAAATCCAAAACAAAAGACTTGACCCTCACCTTAAATATATCAGCTGATATCTCCTTAGTGCTAACGGGGTGCATTCCAAACCAAAAAGAGCTAAACAGTTACTGCAGTAGTTCTTCTTGGCCAGCCATATATTTCAAAGGTAGCCTGGCAGAAAGGAATAAAAGGAGTAACTAAGGAAGACCAAACACACAAGGCCAGATTCTGTTCTTTGTTACAAGGGGGCAACCTCTATAGAAGGCCCTAAATGTAATTTCTGGTGGCTAAGCTACATGGAAATCTTCAGAATCTTAAAATATATTGACTCCAATACTTTCCTATGTGCTGGGTGCTATGTGCCAGGACAGCAGCACAGTAATGGATGAGAGATAAGCCATTACCTTATTTAGCTCAATTGCCATTTGATTTTGCTCAATAGAAGAATGAAAGAATTCAGCATTACAATGCAGATGTCTCATGAATCTTTTTAACTAAGAAGTCAACGACAGTGGTTTGAGAGCTCATTTTTCTCTCCCACAATAAATGCATTCAATGGGAGCTGAGCACGTGCTGGGGAAATGACTGGGTCAGGAGAAAGAAAGGTACAGAAACCGTGAGAGGGTTCATTCAGGTGGACTGCTGACATATAATCATCTTTGCACACTTTTCCTTTCTCTTTGTTACAGCAGTGGCAGCTGCAAAGCGTTGACCTGAACTGAGAGATCTGAGAGCTTCTACGTGAAATCAAGAGAGCATGCTCTACAATCTACTTGCCTCCTGTTGAGGCAGGTACTATTCCTCCTTCGCTTGAGGGTGAGGTGCCACTAGTCTTTTTATCTGATGATTCTTGACAGCTAAAAGAAAACGGAAAAAATCATTTTTTAAAAGGAGGATCATTTTAAAAAAAAGATCAGAGTAGTTGAGGGTGGAGGCCCTGATTTTGAGTGGTAACACAGAGTACGTATGTTAAGCAAAGAGTTCGTGGAATCATTTGCTGTGACATGTTTCCATTTTTCCGTGCAATAATCACCACATAACAGCAGTAGTTTAGAATGGGATCCTGATTTTGCAGCTCTGGTCTGTTTCTTCCAGGTTGCGGTGGGTTTTGTACTCAGTGAGATTTGTTTTTTAAGAATCTCTGTGTTCAAGTAAGCTATCACAACTCAGTTAACATGGCATGAAGGATTCCCAGTCTTTCAGATCAGTTTGATGCTAATGGTAATAATTAGGATCATGTGGGGACCAGCTAACATTCAAATAAAATGAAAACCCCCTTATCTATGTAAACCAGATTCACAACTCTGGTTGAATACACATCCAGCTTAGGGCATAGACATGTCCTGGGGACGCAGTTCCTGGAGGTCCATGATGATGGAAGAACTTAAGCTATATTATTTTTAAAGTTACATTTCTAGCCCTCTTGGTTGCAAGGAAAAGCTTGAAAATGTGAACAGAGTGTAGCTGATCCAGAGATAAGAGCCTCCAGCAGAAGGAAGAGCAGGAGCCATACCAGCCAGGAGGAAGCTGCCTGGCCCTGTACCCACCATCAGAGCGGAACAGGTCCCCTCTTCTAGCAGGGCCCCTTTTTGCTACTCTGTGTGGCCAGCCTGTCATTGTTGTGGCTCTGGAGGAATAATCTCACCACTGCTAGGCAGGAGGGGCCCTGCAGTAGCTCCTGTCATTGCCAACTCTGGCAACCAGCACCATTCCACTCTCTGCTGGGGAGGTAGCAATAGGGATCCTCACTCCCTTGGAGGTTGGGGGTGTCATCTGAGGCAGCGGAGATAGTTGGGGCAGTTGTCTCCCCCCAGGTTTTGTGCCTGCCCCTCAACTTTTCATACCTCATCACCAGCCGGCACTGAAGTGTCAGCCCCAGGCCTGTGGGGCTGGCCAAGCTGGGGTTCCTAATCACCATGCTGTCAGCACCAGCCCCTTACCCTACTGGCCAGACAGGAAGGAGTGGCCTGGGCCAGAGCTGAGCATGGCGTGAACTAGGCCCCAATCCCTGCCCCAGTCCAGCTGTCAGTGAGACACACACACCTCCCCCCGACTACCCAGAATAGGACCAGCACACCACCTCCCTGTCTCCCTCTGCGATGGAACTTGCCTGCTAAACTCCCACCCCGCACACGAGCAGCTGTAGTACCAGAAGTGGGGATGCTGACCCAAATTCCCTCACCCCCCCCACACCAGAATTTTTCTGATGTGACGTCCCTCTCTGGTTGGTAGGATAGAGTCTGAATCTTCCTTCCTCCTGTAAGGGCTCCAGTCTGAGTGAAGACAGTGAGCAGTAGTCTGGGAAGGAAAGGAAGCCTCAGTCTGTCAAAAGGAGGAGCTGTGGCAAGCCTTCAATCAGCCAACTCTTGTGGGCAACAGTGGTGCTGGCAGGAAGACAGTCTGAGCCATGGTGGCCTTTATGTCCAGATGTGACCAGATTAACATTATACTGCCCTGGTTGAATGTAGATTAAACAAATCATTATCTGGTCCTGCATCTCACATAACATTGGATACCCAACCTCTAGATTAGGACAGATGAATTAGAATGAACTAGTGGTGTTAAATAGAACCATGATCACTTCTCCAAGGAGGATGATCTGGTTCCAGACAGGAAGCACCAAGGACCATAATGTGTCCTTTATCAGTGGCATAATGGATCTTAACAAGGAACAGTTGTTTCAGGATGTGACTAGAAGCCAAGAGTTCTGGTGTAATTTTGGAAAAGTTACTTAAACTCTGTGCCTCAGTTTCTCAATCTGGGAATAACGCTTTACCTTCCTCACAGGCATGCTGATAGCTAATTAATCTCAGAAAAGCACACTGAGTTGCTTTAGTGAAAGGAGCTAGACAAGTAATAACTATTATTAATTTTAGAGGACAGCTGTGTAAATGGAATCTTACAGTATGCGTATGAACCAAGGGTCGAATGTTATGAAAGAGTCTATGATTAGTGACTAGAACTGGGTCTTCTGAGGAGAACATGAACGTTTGCCATGTGAAAAAGATAGCACAGATAGAGTACAATGTGTCCTCATTTTTATGCGTGGTCACCATGTATCTAAACAGAGTACAGAAAGCATGTGAGAGAGGCACTCACCCCTATAATCTATTGTCTCAACTCAGAGGATGCCAAGCAGTATTTTACTGTTGGCACAAACACCCTCTCACCTTCAACTTCTCCATATCTCATCTACACATCTTAGCTGCAGTGGGATCTCACTGGATACTCACTGTTCTAGCAAATGCAGCCACTGCCAGCCCTCTCCCCCTTTCCCTCATCCCTTCCTACTATAGGCTAGGTTAACATGAAACTCAGGAGGACTTGTGAAAACACTCACTATATCCTCTTCCTTCATGAGACAGTTTACTTTAGATAATACCACTTCTGCTGTCGAAACTAGAGAGAATGCCAGAGTTACCCCAGCTGCTTATATCTTAATGAACACAAGATTTACTTAAAAGTTACAATACAAATGCAAAGTGAACGCATGTAAAGGAGAAAACAGATTCAAAATAAATAAAGGCAAATACGCTACTCGTCAACGTTCTCCGACTTGGGAGGTTTCTTCACAGATATGGTTACAAGAAACGTTAAAACTGCACAGGGCCGGCCTTAGGGAAAATGGCACCCTGGGCAAACTTTCTTTGGTGCCCTTTAAGTACTGTTCCCCGAGCAGCAGGCAGCCGCTCAGCAGTCAGATCAGCAGTAGGTGGAGCAGCAACGGCACTGCAGGTGTAATGCTGCCAGGAGGGCAGAGAGGGGATGTGTGTGAGCGCCTGAATCCCACCCCGCGGCCCCCTTTATCCCCTCCCCCACCTCCTGTATGAGCACAGCCCTTCTGCGGCCTCTTGACTACAGTGCCCCCCGACCACAGCACCCTGGGCAGTCGCCCACATCACAAGGCTGGCCCTGAAACCACAAAAACATAAATAAAAAACAAAATTTCTTACTAAAACGTGCTTTGGCTCACTCCACATGCACTACAAAGGATTGACACCTCTGCCAGCTTCTAACTTGCCTTAATATTCATTATTGGTTTAGAAATAACTTTTTATTAAAGAACATCACAATACTAAATAATAGGTCAGGGAAGCTTGTTATGAAGGTTAGGATTGTAGGGGAGCCAATTGTCTTGAATGCAATTGACCTTAGAAGACAGTGATTTTACATTAATATACAGCCTTTCATCCAAAAGGATCCACAGTGGAATCAGTGCCCCAGTGTGCTAAGCGCTGTACATGGGGACAGTCCCTGTCCCTAAAAGCTTACAATCAAAATAAAATAAGTAGTACCCAGTACTAGAGCTAGACAAATAGGTTTTAAAGCTGGTTTGCAAATATCTTAGGGAATAGAAGCAATAATTAGTTTGCTATTTTTTGACAGATCATATTATTTATAATTTGCAAGTATTTGGCCAGCTGTCAGGTATTTGTAAAGATGTTTGACTCCTCAGTGTTTCACAATTGTTAACGGAAGAGCTAACTGAAAAATTTCTAAATTTTTCAGCAAGAAAGATGGGCAAACTTTTCTCAAACATTTTCATGCAAAAGTCTCCCGAGTTTTTTCAGCCAGTTTTAGTTAGCACACACCATTGTTCATCCCAAAATTTATACCAGAAGTGCTTTATTAGTTATTCACTATTTCTACGCACTCAGTTAGAGTTACAGTCATCCAGTCAAGGAACAGAAATGATACCATGTAATGAATCACATACCACAAGTAACAAAGAGTGAACACATGAAGCGAGCAGCTCACAAATAACCCATACTCTGAATATTGTTCATTCAAACTATTTGGTAAATGCTTCCAAAAAACAAATACGTTCCAGACAAACACAGACTGGTATATGCGTGACTCCTGATCAGAAAAAAAGGCCTAACTGTGCAATTAATGATTCAACCAGCTCTACCCAGCACAAACAATGTAGACAAATTTCAGAGTAACAGCCGTGTTAGTCTGTATTCGCAAAAAGAAAAGGAGTACTTGTGGCACCTTGGAGACTAACCAATTTATTTGAGCATAAGCTTTCGTGAGCTACAGCTCACTTCATCGGATGCATACTGTGGAAAGTATAGAAGATCTTTTTATACCCACAAAGCATGAAAAAATGGGTGTTTACCACTACAAAAGGTTTTCTCTCCCCCCACCCAACTCTCCTGCTGGTATTTAGATAAGCTATTACCAGCAGGAGAGTGGGGTGGGGGGAGAGAAAACCTTTTGTAGTGGTAAACACCCATTTTTTCATGGTTTGTATGTATAAGAACATCTTCTGTATTTTCCACAGTATGCATCCGATGAAGTGAGCTGTAGCTCACGAAAGTTTATGCTCAAATAAATTGGTTAGTCTCTAAGGTGCCACAAGTACTCCTTTTCTTTTTGCGAATGTAGACAAAATGTTTAAGCACCCCTACACCACAGTTTAGAGGGCAGGATGTGTCAGATACTGAAAGATATTTTAAAAATAATATATCCCAAATCGTGTGCTCTAATGGGCAATCGGAGTTAGTGCGTAACCCTCAATGGGTCTGAAACAAAGAATTAGTATAACCAGAGCAGCTATACTCTGGAGGAGAGAGATGCTGCGGAGGTGGATCAGCCAAAACAAACATGGAGAAAATGTAAGGCATCTACCAATTTTCTAGTGGTTCAACATGACCAGGAAAATTAGTAACAATTGCAGAATGCAGAAAATGATAGATTTTCCCCTTTGAAGGGCAGCGAGTGTTAAGGAGAAGGGTTAGTGGCCAGAGTTAGATTTTTTGAAAAGGGTATGAAAGCGTCTCATGTGAAAGAGATAGCACAGAGAAGGGTACAGGCTGTTCTTATTTTTGAGTGGGATCATTATATCTCTAGATAGGGCACAAAGAGCCTGGGAGAAAGAGATACACACTCCCTTTAGACGTAGCTCTTTGTAACTCACAGACGCAGCACAAAGCACCCAGACAGACTGCTTCAGAAAAGAAGCAAACCACTAAGCCATAGGCAAGGTTGTAATGTTGTAATTTTACAAGAGCAGGCTCACGCTCTAACCTGTATTGTTCTCGTCTGAATGCATGAGAAGAAAGTGAGACGTGCTATGCACATGGGTATGAGGGAAACGGTTTCCATAGGAACAATGACAACATATGACTGTTCACCTTCCTCAGCCCACCAGTTTGGCTGGCTAAGGGAAGTGATTTGGACAGAGAGAGCCAAATTCAGAGCAGCTGTAAGGATGATGTGTAGCTTCACTTAAGTCAGTGCAGTTGCTCCCCCTTCTGCCAGCTCTGAATTTGGGTCGGAGTGTCTGAAGTATTGTAGGGAGAATAAGGAAGAACACTGGAGTTCCAAAGGGGGCTCAGAAACTGGGCAGTAATATTGCCAGCATATCATTCTGCTCATTTCCAGATTAGGGCAGTCTGAGGTGTGAAGTACCATCAAGAGAGCCTTTGAGTTTCACTCCTCTTTTCTTGCCATATTGAACCACCCTGAACGTTGTTGCACTGCAGTTAGATTAGCCCCAACTCAGGCAATTTGGGGCAATACATAGCAGCAATAACTAATTACAGACTCGGTACTGCAAATGCTTAGGCACATAAATAACTTTACTCATGTGAGTAGTCCCATTGACTCCAGTGTAGTTAGACTGGTGTAAATGGGAAAAGAATCACACCCCATCATGTTCTGAAACAGAACTCTGGAAAGTGCTCAGAGTACTCTCTAGGATGTTAACAAAATGAAAGAAACCACATTTCTTAAGTGAGTAGATCAAATCCAGTGACTACATTTGTATAAGAGCAATTTACTGATGATCTGGCTGACTGTCACAAGAATTAATATCAGGCAGTGCTGTTAGTGATTAATTTAGTTCCAGTGGCCTTTATGTTGACTTCAGACTCAGCAGAGGTATTAAATTGATTTTTACACCACATACACATAAAAGATTCCTCAGAAAATGCTCCTAAAATAGATGGCACAACAGGTGGAAGGTATGTTTATCATGTGCATTCTTAGCCTAATCCACCCCTCAGCACACAAACAATTATACAATGTAATTCTGGCAGAACATACATACTATAATTTTCTGTAATCTATCATCAAATATAGTCACTTTTAATCACTATTTAGCAGAAAAATCTGCTCAAATAAGGCATTTCATTTAAAAAAAAAAGCAGTTGTGATAGAAAGAGAATATTTCAGTTAGAGATAATAGCTCTCATCTGAAATTCACATTACTTAATCTTTTTGTTCTTTTGCTATTTTCAAAGAGTAATTTATCTTGGCACTTTCATGACAAAGAAAAAAGAATAGAATTTCATGAGCTGTCACTTACATCTATTGCAGAACAAAAGGTCTACAGAACTTAATTCATATTTGATCTGATGCCAAAGGGAGACAGCCTGAATTAAGCACATGTTCATAAATGTGATGAAGAATAAAAGATCCAAGAAGGTAAAATAATGTAAATCCAATCTAATTCCTGCCAATGTTTGCCCACTCAAGACAATTCAGAAAATGCATCATTTCCAGAACCTTCCTGTGACTGTGGTATTATTTTTCTGAATATCTAGCTTAGTAATATTTTCTTTTTTATTATATCTACATTTCTATTGAAATGTGCAGGCATATTATTTTAAATACGCTCATTGAATTCTTCTTGCCAGTGGATTCCATTTATCTTCCAGGATGCCAATAAGGCTTTATATTTGCAAGTCTGAAATATCCCTCAGTAGAGACAAGGAAAAGATGATGTATCAACAGCATGTCATTGTCACAGAAGAATAAACAGCAAACCCTGATTAGCAGGGCTACTTTTATTTATTATTCAGCATGCTACAAAATTGCTTTTCTTCTTTTGCCAGGGAGTGGAGGGGAATGAAACATCTAGTTTTCAGTGAAGAAGTCCTGCTTTTAACAACAATTCTGTCAGGACTCAGACTTTAACACAACATCAAATAACTTTCTCAAGGTCCTACAGTAAGGCCATATTTCAATCACAAAAGGAGCCCAGGATCTGCTTGGGTTTCAGTCCCTTAACCAGGAGCTCAAAGATTTGTGTCGTGATGGGGCATTGTCACTTTCCCTATCTTAGCTGTACATTAATATTGTTCAAGGCGTTTTTGGATGCGACGCTCAGTGTCCGGCCAGGCTGTTCGGTTAAGTTGTGCAGCTATTATTGACGTTGTTGTGAAGCCCAAGAATAGAAATGCATGTAAGCTTGTGGAGTGGGCCTACTGGTCTACCTAAACACAAAAAAGTCTTTCATCAGGACAGTTTGCTCCCACCCCCAACGAAGGCTTGAGTCTCAAGACACAGGGTCTTAAATTGAAAACTAGAAATGACTGCTTACACGGGCCACCGAGTAGTATTAAGTGGAAATCACACATTTGTGAACTATTTTGTATACCCATTCTGACACAGCAACAATACCATTCATGATTCACTAGCTTATTATTGCATCGAATGGGAATTCGATACTGTAATGATGAGTAAACTGGGATAATAAACATACCACAGTGACCTGAGGAAGAGCTCTGTGTAGCTCAAAAGTTTGTCTCTCTCACAGAAGTTGGTCAAATAAAAGATATTACCTCACCCACCCTGTCTCTCTATACTATAGCACAGTCATTTTGTTTGGAGGGGGATCTTAGTGCCAGATACACGATTTGATGGAAAATATTGGGTCTGATCTACACTACAATGTTTTGTTTGCAGAAGGTGCCTTTTGTTGCCACTGGTCTGCATGGATCCATGGCCAACTTTAATTCCTGCTGGTGAAACCCGGTCTTTCTGATGTTAATCTAAAATCCACACCCGGAACAACACCAATCAAGTCATCAGCCATCATACTTCTTCCAGCAAAATGCCAGGGTGAATTCTGTATTACCTGTACTAGCAACAGTCCCACAATGCCCCTGTCTCTCTCAACTTTGAATTCCACTGCCCAAGGGTTAGAGTGATCGCAAACCTGCCCTTCCCTGCTTCCTGACTGTAAAATCCCTGGCATGTTTTGTAAATGCCTCTTTTCCTGTTAGCCCACCTTTGCAAGCAGACAGGTATGATAAAGCTCCTGCTGCTGCCTGGACCACCAGGGAAGTCCTAGATCTCCTCAGCTGGTGGGGAAAAGGAGCAGTGCAAGTCTAGCTGCAAGGTAACTACGGGAATGAAGATGTCTATGCAGATTTTGCAGCGGTGATGCCAGGGCCGGCTCTACCATTTTTGCCACCCCAAGCAGGACGTCTGAAGACAGAAGCTGCCGCTGAATTGCCGCCGTGGCAGCCAGAAGAGTAAAGCTGCCGCCGAATTGCAGCCGCAGCGTAGCCTGCAGAGTAAACCTGCCGCCGATTTGCCGCTGCCGTGGAAAGACGAGTGCCGCCCTGATGGCACACGGACTGCCGCCTCTTTCACAGTGCCGCCCCAAGCACCTGCTTGGAAGGTTGGTGCCTGGAGCCGGCCCTGGATGATGCAAGAGCTGGACTGCAACAGGGACAAGACGCAATGCTAGGCCAGAACAGACAGGTCCTGCTGCCCAAGAAGGGTATCCAACATGTGGTCTTCACCTGGGAATGTGCCTGAGCAATCTAGAGCTAGGAACAGTGACCAATCACTAGCCAGATCCAGGATGCTTAGAAGCAGGTGGGATCCAGTCCACTAAAAACAGACTGGTGTCCACCCAGTGACGGGGACAGGGACAGGTTGAGACACCTGGAATTGAAGTAATAGGGTTGTTGTTCTTGTCATCACTCATGGCCATAAATGATCTGCAACTCACAGGTGATGAGTTTGGTGTGTTCTAGGGGGTAAAGCCCCCAGTGGAGCTACAAGGAGAAGACCCCCTTCTACTTGGAGGTCTGAGGAGTGAAGCTTCCCAGGTAGGCATGGCATGACAGAGGGGTGGCGAGGCCACATTTGAATGGCATTGTGCCTTCGTGCACAGAGTCGCCAGAGAGAGTGGTGCACAGCCAGGTTTGAGTGGCATTGTGACCTCAAGCATCAGGTCCCAATGCCACTCAAATTTGCCCCAAATGCCCCCCCCCCGTCTGGAGACCCTGTAAACCAGGTCACAATGCCTCTCAAATTTGGCCTGAACGCATCCCCTGTCTGGAGACCCTGTGAACCAGGTCACAATGCCACTCAAATTTCGGGCTTCCAGGCAGGTAACATGTTCTCCCTCCTAAACAAAATTCTGCTTGCTCCACTGGCTCAAACATCGGTGAGGCTGGGCCCACTTTCCAGAATACTGATGCACCCTAGGCCTTATAGGTCCCTATAACTCAGGACCTAGGCTCCCTAATTAGTTGCTGATACTTTACAGGATAGCCACACTGAAATCCCATTCAGTGGAACAGCAGAGTTCTCCTTCCTATTGATATTCCAGGCTTCACCCATTTACACTAAAAAAACAGCTATTTGCTGGGGTATGTGTATTTCTTATAAAATCTCCATCAAGGCGTGGTTTCTCTTATTATGCAAAGTATATTTCTGTGCTGTTTCAGGCAAAACACCCTCATTTAAGGATTTTCATTTTACATCATGGGTGAGCACACTTTACCAAACCTGGCCCTTAGGAGGTAGAAAACTGCAGTGGCCAATGACCATGAGCTCTCCCATTTTCTCAGTGTTTCTTATAAACACTAGAGAAGTTGGAAACTGCACGTTTCCCACTGATAAGAGTGTCATTATTATTGCTAGTGAATGAGGTGCTCATAAAAGTGTGAAACATGCAGCCTAAACTGCATATTACCACATGAGGATTTGCTAGTGTTCCTTAACCCTTAGCTGAAAAATCCTTCTGATCTGATCATATTTAACCTAATTAAAATACAAACCAAGGACTTCACACCACACTAAACTTTCAATTTCAAAAACCAAGGGCCAGGTTAATTAAATAACTTATTTATTAAATTTCATTTCATTTTTGTGCAAATATGATATTTGTCATATATTCTATATGTCAGCATGGCACCAGGGCAGGGGAGCTCACTCTGGTCACTACTAGTGCTTTACAGAAGATCCATGCTGGCAATTCTTTGCCATTAGGCACTTAATTTTTTTTTAGACTTTTAAACTTTTTAAACTATTATTCATGGCCACACCTACCAAAGGGTATGCAGCAAAAAGTCACAGGCAGTTTGATCAAAGATGTCATCCAATTACATCAATGGAAAAACTCCCACTGATGTCAAAGAGAGCTGGATTAGGCTCCAAGTATGCTTTTATGTCTTTGGGGAATCTGTGAGTCACAAAAATAGCTCCCTTTTGCTTACATACTTATATGGGCCCCATGACCATAGTATCCAAGTGCTTTCCAGGTATTTATCGTCACATGTATAATCTTTGCTTTGAAGATGGAGACCTGAGGCACAGAGATTCAGTGGTTTTCCTAAATTCACAAAAGAAGTCTACAGGAAGTGAACCTAGATTGCCTGAAGCTTTATCCTGTGCTTTAAACCCCAGGACCACCCTTCCTCCCAGTTAGGAAAGCACATTCTCAAATTGGGAGAATTTGTCCCCACTTGTTTCTGTAGTAATATGAAGAAAAAGCAGCTGACTCTCCACTCATTCATTACTTGCACGAAGAACTCCCTGTGTTGTCTGAATAAATTCCATAATTGGCCATTCTATTTGTATAGTGTGTTTGCTCTTTACGGTTGTTTTAAATGTAATCAGCAGTACTTAAAAAAATGAAATCAGTCATTAACAGTTAGTGAGCTTTTGAGTTATCCAAGCATAAATAAAATATCTTAGGGCCAAGTCCTTCCCTCACTTATTGCAGTGTACCTCCATTGATTAATTAATTCAAGCAAGTCAATGCTAGAGAGCCATAATTATTTATGGGTGTTTGGGAAATATGTGGAAACTTTGCTAGACCTAAGATAGCCTACCTAGAGTCTCTGGATCTGGTGTTTTCATATTATTGTTCTTAAGGTGAAGTCAGATAATTGAAAAAGTGGATAAAAGTGGATTTTTGTAGTGCAGATTTAAAATTTTGTAGCAATTCTGTGTTTTAAACTATGGCAGGAGTCTAAAGTATAGGAAAGTTATCTGATAAAAAAAATTAACAAGCAAATAAATTGAACTGAATATTGGTTGAACTCAGTGGGATTGCACCTGTCACAGTTCAGGTAAATTGGAACTGTATTTTCCCATCATGGGCCAGCAAAGGCACCCACTCCAGGCCTCCCGGCTCCTCAGTCATCACCTCTCTTGGGCCCCTGACTGGGTATTTCCAGGCTTCACAGTTTTCTGCCCACACTGTGAGCTCCCTAGTAATTCAGATGGCCGAAACAGCCAGCGTCTACACTTTGCTTTCTCTCCAAATGCAATAAACAGCATATTTGCTCACAGTTAAGTTACCACATAGCCCTTTTTAAGCAAGCACATTTACTCTTAAGGAAAAAACCTTCCAGGGAAAACATATTAAAAAACAGAAGAACCTCTTCACACGCCAATAAGCTTACCAGAGATCATGCCCAACGGCAAAAGGGCTGTGGAAGGCATCAGTCCTTCAAACCTCACACGGATTTTTCTGTGGTTACAGAAACAGCTTTTTGCTCAGAACAAGAACACATATGCAGAGCTGGCATTAGGCATAAGCAGATGAAGCAATCGCTAAGGGCTCCAAGCAGCTCAAGGGGGCCCCCTATTAATTATTAGTACATGTTGGGGGGACCCAAAAGAGTCCTGCTTAGGGCCCCCAGGGTGCTAGCACGAGCAGGGCACGTGTGCATAGATTAACATTTTTTTTATACCGCTTGGGTCTTTGATCTTCAAAGGTAAAGGTCAATCATACAATGGTTCTTTTCTCAGCACGTAGCTTCAAATAGTTGGGTCCGGAGGTGGGAATTTGCATTCCCCTTTCCCCAGGTAATCCCTTTAAGTTTCTTTGTCCCAGAAATACCTTCATATCTGACATGTCATTTAAAATAGTCCTTTGAAGCTCCTAACACTTCCTAGGGTTTACAATGGCCACCTCACCCCCTTAGAGAAGACACATACATCCCACTATCAGCTATTTACATTTAATTCAATAAGATCTCCTACAGATTGTGCTATTACAGATATGGCAATTTCCTGCAATGTCCTAGATACTACAGTGATGGGCTTTACAAAAAGCTCTCAGATGAAAAAATTGATTAGATCAATTTCTAAACAGGAGACAAGCAAAATTCTTCTAACAAGCCAGTTTTACATTTTTAGCAATTCCACTGGAAGGTCATCCTTTACCTACTCTATTGAACTTTGATATACATTCAGTATGGGCCCGATCCAAAGCTCTCTAAAGTCAATATGACTCATTGTATTGATTTCAGTGGACTTTGGATCTGGCTTTATATGGGTGCTTGTAGGATCAATATGAAATTAAAGAATTAGGATTAGCTTCAATTTGGTTAAGGAAATCATATGTGGGTGTGTACACACGCGTTGTAAAGAAAGGCTCTCACTAGCAAGTGGAAGGAAAGGCCTTGAAATAATGAGTCATAAGGCCAGAAGGAATGAAGTATGGAGGATGTCTGGTTCAAAGAATATCTAATGAAATAAGGGGAAGTTCATGGAGGATAGATCCATCAATTGCTATTACCCAAGATGGGCAGAGATGGTGTCCCTGGCCTCTGTTTGCCAGAAGCTGGGAATGGGCGACAGGGGATGGATCACTTGATGATTATCTGTTCTGTTCATTCCCTCTGGGGCACCTGGCATTGGTCACTGTTGGAAGACAGGATACTGGGCTAGATGGACCTTTGGTTTGATCCAGAATGGCTGTTCTTATGTTCTAAAAAGAAGGCTTCTGACTGATAGGGGTGACTGCAGATGGTTTTAAATAAGACAAAGAATATGTCTGAAGATGAGCCAACATGGCCCTTCCCACGCCACATACCAGTGTTACCTCAAAAAATTAGAGCTTATGTGAACTCAAATGCAAAGAAAAAACTGTTAGTCAGCAAGAAGAGGAGAAGAGATAAGGAGGAAAGGCCTTGGGGAGAAAGGAGATTGTAAATCTTATCTGAAACAAGATTGGAAAGAAGGGTGAATTGTCTCAAATTGGCTTTTAGCTGAAGTCAGTCATTGGCAATGACATCACTTGTTCGTTAAAAGGGTATAAAAAGTAAACTCTTCAAGGGTTCATTGCTAATACCTGCCTGACCATACTGGATCCAACCCATATGGGTCCAAGCTCGTTTGTAAGTATCTTGATCAAATGCTTATAAATTTTTTGTTACTGTTTGGATGAAGTAAATTGCTTATTATTTAGGCTTCTTAGACATGTTTAGAGCAATTGTATAAATACCATTTGGCCTTTGGTTTTAATAAACGAATTTATGGCTAAATTAGTGTTGTGGTAATGCCTGCATAAATAATAATAATTCTGGCAGTATATAACATAAGCATATCTAGGATTGAAGAGCTAAATCCTTCCTGATCCTGCCCTGTTACTTGGTATTATAGGAGTCACCAAACAGCATTATTATTAAGCAGTTATTGGGGAGGAAAGGGAGTGATTGTTTTTCTGAGTGTTACAGAATACTGTCATTCCTTAGCAAATAAAAGCTAGAACAACCAAGCAAGAGCCTCTGAGAGATGCACAGGTTGGGGAAGACACATTTTTGGGAAGGAAAATAAATTTTTGATAACTTCTGTTCCTTCAGCTCCTAAAAAAAAGTAACTTGAGTGTTTTATGCATTTGTTTTGTTTATGACAGAACAGTTTTCTATTTAACTGGCCAATCAGTTTGACAAACCCAATCCTGCTGCTCACGAGCAGACAAAATTGTGTCCTGTTGCATGAATGCATCATAAATTTTAACTGTGGAAGAAGGGCTTAATGGAAAACTCTGGTGTTGTACTAGGCATTTTAAATGATAATTGAGCATGTCATCTTAAAATGCTGCTTTTCAAGTGGGCTTTGTTAAGCTGATGATATACAGTAAGGAAATGCTGTTTTCTCTCAGAATTGGCCTCTGTAGCTATTTTGTTGTCTACAGCAGGGACACTAGCAAGGGCTTTTTTCTTTCCACAATCAAAGGAGTTTTGAAAGCCACCATGTAAAATGATCTAATCAGTGCCTAAAATTATGGTTGGTACAATATCATTTTCTTCCTCTTACACACACATCTGGAAGTAACATACAAAGTTGAAACGTTCCAGAAATACTTTTAATCATCCCTGTTTAAGCACTGGGGAGGATTTAAGTTCCTGCCAATACTATAACATTTTAAAACATCATGAACACTATTTTTAAAATTTGCTATGGCTTCTTCCCAATCAGAAAATAAGGCATGTATGCCATATCTTTGTGAAGAGCAAAAAACACTGTCATGTCTTTCTTTTTATCATAAGAAGATTGGGAAAATTGCAGAGTGGGTTTCCTAATATGGTTGAATGAGCAGAAAAAAAGAAGACACCTCTGATTTGAACTTTCTTCCATTTTAGAACCAATCTTGAACCAACTAATGTAAGGTTCTGAAATGTTCAGATTCATTTTCCTATTTATGTAAAGAAAAGAGAGAGGCAGACACTCTGTTGTTTAGATCACTGCAGACATAGTGTGCTCTGTCATGGAGACTTTACTTGTATTGTCCTAATCTAAAATGAAAATGATTCTAATTGAAGGCATATGGCCATTCTTTGTGAACAGGAAAACAAACTGGAAGCAGAATTCCTGGATATTTTATGGTCAGCGAACCTATTCTTACAAGATTTGCTACCCAGCTTTACAGCCCAAGAGGTTTAGATCATTCAGATAGTTCAGAAAAGCATCTGAAATTTCTGATGCTCTCTTGAACTGAATCTGAATCCTGAATCTTGTGATGTTACTCCCGTCAGTAGTTCTCCATTTCCTCTTAAAGTGCTGGTCTATCTGAATTCATTGTGCCAAATCTGCCCACACCAGTACAACCCCAGTGAAGACAGAGGTAATGGAACAGATCATGAGTTCACAGACATCAACTGACAGAACCGCTGAAACCAGTCAATCAGAGCCCCGTAGTTTAAAGCAGGCCTTTCATGTTGGATTGCAAAGGGCATGTTCCAAGCAGACCAGTCCAGAAGATGAAGAAGCAGTAGTGCAGCCCAGATAGTTGTATATAAAACAACTCAAGCTACAGATGAAACAAAATCACAAGAAAAATGTCTGTAACTCAGAATCTGGTGAAAAAGGTAGTCGGACAGTTTTTGTGGAGAACCAGAAAGACTCTGCATGGCCTTTCACATCAGACTACATAGCTTTTTTATTTAAATTGGTGTGTCCTTATTGTAGGCGTCTTCTGAATGGTTAGGAGGAATTGAGATACCAGATGTCTCATCCTCCTCCCTCTTAAGAGTTATGCTGATAGTGCGAGCAATCCCATAAAGGCGCAAAGGTTCTGGGTTAGGGTGACCATATTTCCCAAAGGAAAAATGGGACACCACCCGGGGCTGGCCTGAGGCCCCCCTCCCCCAGGCAAGGCTGGGGTCACTGGAACTCAGCCTGCAACACCACCACTCCTCCCCGTGCGAGGCTGGGGGTGGTGGAACCCTGCCTGCCCCTCCTCCCCCGTGCCAGATGGATAAAGTATTCATTGTAATATGGTATAAATGTATCATGATTTTAAAATGGCTGCCACATCCCTCACTAGTGGCTAGTCCACATGAAAGGAATAACAATCTACTAGTGCTGCTAGCTTGTGGAGTTAACACCGTTAGCTCAAATGTTATAAGTCTGTGATTTGGTACTGATGATCCCAGGCTGATGACCTGTGTTGAGGGTCACTATTTTTAAATGAAATGGAAATTTGTATCAAGATCATTGTCTCTGGGGTATAAAAAGCATTTCTCACCTTGGTCTCTAAGCCCTAATTAAATTCATTTACCCTCCCCCCACACACACTTAAAAAAGAAAAAAAACAACAACAAATCTCATTAAAGTTTAACAAATACATACAAATAAATGTTTTAAATAAAGCTAAAACAAACATTTAATGATATTGTATAATAAAATTTTACTAGTAAAACAGCCCTGATTTTTCTGATTAAAAATTCACAAAAACACTGGTTCCTTTCATTCTTATTTGACTGAGGGCCTGATCCTGCTCCCTGTAGAGTCAATGGAGGTTTTGCCACTTCAGTAAGGTCAGGATTGGACCCAAGGCGTCTGTCATAATTATTTATTGTTAAGTTTTATAAACACCTGATAAACACTAACTGAAATTAAAAGTACTACTTCAACCTTTAGTTCCATTCAATGGGTGTGTGGAGATGCTGCTAGTTATCACGTAGGTTATGAAATATCCTAATTAATAACATTTGTGGTATTTTGTTAGATAGTATAAACACAGCTCTTTAGCTGTGAAAAACATTTTAGTCTTCAGGTTCTTTTTGATGATTTGTTAAAAAAAAAAATTCCCTACTGGTGCATGTGGTTAAAGAGCAATTTGCAGGAGGTCTGATCTTGGTGACTGAATAAACAAGGGAAGAGTTTTAAAGCTAGCAGATGGTGTGATATTTCACGTATCCAGCTCAAAGGATTTTATAGTGAAGCTAAGAGAATTTTATGGCTAAAGGCATTATATTTTACAGCAGTCAGCGATGATGATATGGCTTCCTTCTCTTCTGCCCCATCTCCAACACACAGCTAGCCATATCATTCTAAGAAATCAGGTTTCCCAGAATTCCAGGACTGTAGCATGATCACGGAATTATTTATTAGCCAATGGATTTAGTTAATCCCTTCAATCGAGTGGTTCATACAGCATTCATCCAATCAGAAGAGAACTAATAACCTCATGGGAGTAGTGTGTGAGTCAGAAGACATACAGTAAATGGAAAAACAAAACAAGAAAGCGCATGGGCTTGGCAACTGTGTTAAGTATAGAAATGTAAGGATTAAAATTCAAGTACACTGGCATCCAGTTTTGGTCCTCTCACTACAGAAGGGATGTGGACAAATTGGAGAAAGTTCAGCGGAGGGCAATGAAAATGATTAGGGGGCTCAGGCACATGACTTACGAGGAGAGGCTGAGGGAACTGGGGTTATTTAGTCTGCAGAAGAGAAGAGTGAGGGAGGATTTGATAGCAGCCTTCATCTACCTGAAGGGGGGTTCCAAAGAGGAAGGAGCTCAGCTGTTCTCAGTGGTGGCAGATGATAGAACAAGGAACAATGATCTCAGGTTGCAGTGCGGGGTGGTCTAGGTTGGATATTAGGAAACACTATTTCACTAGGAGGGTGCTGAAGCACTGGAATGCGCTACCTAGGGAGGCGGTGGAATCTCCATCCTTCGAGGTTTTTAAGGCCCGGCTTGACAAAGCCCTGGCTGGGATGATTTAGTTGGTGTTGGTCCTGCTTTGAGCAGGGATTGAGCTAGATGACCTCCTGAGGTCTCTTTCAACCCTAATATTCTATGATTCTATGACCTGTTAAAGCATGCTCTACATGTGTGGCCTCAGTCTAGAACAGAAACAACTAAGGAAAAATTACGAGTCAATTAGTTTGGATAAAATAATTGCCCGTCCTTAATCCAAATTATCTTCAATTTTCAGAATCAAACCTTTTTTGTGAAGCTCTGAAACCGTTCAGAATACCTTTCTCAAACAGAAAAGTCAAAACATTCATTTATAAGAGTTCTATGACATTCATCCCCATAGCGTCTGAGCATGTGACAGCACTGCTAAGAAATGAGGAGTATATTTATCCCTCTTTCACAGATGGCAAAACTTAGGCATAGCAAAACTGTGTGACTTGCCCAAGAAGTCTGTAACAGAGCTGGAACAGAACCCAGGTCTCATGTGTCTTAACCATATAATTATCAATTATCATGAAAGGCTGTCCCTATGGTATTCCTCCTGGGACTAAATGCAGAGGTGCCAGAAATCTCACAAGAAAACCTTTAATGAGATTTCCAGCCCAATTTTGTAGATCACCAAGATTTATATAGTTTAGATAAGATTGGGAAAAGTACCCAGAATTTTGTAAGCTTGTCTGAACTTGAGGTATATCGATCTCTAATGAAAACGCTGAAATTAGAAAACCACATGGGTTTCATGAAGAAAACCAGCGAGTTAGGTCTATACGAGTCCATAGCCCTCAGTGTTCGCTTGCACTAGGTTCACACAAAACCTGAAATTCCGAGCAAATCTGGAACTAAACCCAGGGAAATTCACAATTTCACCACTCCTTGATCCATGTTCTCATCTCAGGATCACACTCTCTGAACTTTAAACAGTCTTCTAGTGAGGGTAGGCTTGGGGGGCAACCCAGTTGTCTGTTATTCTCCCCTCTAGTTGGCTACTTTTCCCTTCTTTAGTTCTTTGACATCAGTGAGCTGCGCGGTATGCCCCATTTTCAATTTTCAGTGGAGGGGACAGCAAAGTTAAGGCCCCTCCTTTCCTGATCCAAACAGCCTTTAGAGATGCAGGCTGCACTGAGATACTGAGCAGGGTTTTTACCACTACAGATTACCCAAGTGAAGGCTGGAACATCTCATACCCAGAGAACGACAAGTCTCAGACAACTGTTTTCTGCCTCATTGCTGCCAAATAGGGAAGGGGCAGACAATTTGATTGTATGGAGATACCGTGGATTGGGGGGAGCCTTACCTTTGCTGCCTCCCATCCTTCAGCCCCCCAGATTGTAGATAAGGGAGTGTGGCAACTGGCCATATAGGAAAAGCTCAGGAGTTGCACTCAGAAACACCCTAAAATAATGATGTGGAAGGTCAGGCAAAGCCCCTTTCCCCCCAACTTGTGTTAAAGTATGGATAGATAGATCCTGGAGTCTCTTGGAGAAGGAGAGGTTTTGGGGTCCTGGTTAAATGAGGCTTATATTTAAATTATACGTAAGGTCCAAATGTCATTTGACTAGTCACGCCCCAAAAACTGCATAGCATCTGAATCCAATTGTCAGCTTAACCACCTATTTCTGTCCAAGGGCTTGTTAGAGGGAAGGGAATAGGTGGAATGAAACTTGCCTGAAATTCAAGAAGTCACAGCACTGGAGTCATAGAATCATAGAATATCAGGGTTGGAAGGGACCTCAGGAGGTCATCTAGTCCAACCCCCTGCTCAAAGCAGGACCAGTCCCCAACTAAATCATCCCAGCCAGGGCTTTGTCAAGCCTGACCTTAAAAATATCTAAGGAACGACATTCCACCACCTCCCTAGATAACGCATTCCAGTGTTTCACCACCCTCCTAGTGAAAAAGTTTTTCCTAATATCCAACCTAAACCTCCCGCACTGCAACTTGAGACCATTACTCCTTGTTCTGTCATCAGCTACCACTGAGAACAGTCTAGAGCCATCCTCTTTGGAACCCCCTTTCAGGTAGTTGAAAGCAGCTATCAAATCCCCCCTCATTCTTCTCTTCTGCAGGCTAAACAATCCCAGTTCCCTCAGCCTCTCCTCATAACTCATGTGTTCCAGTCCCCTGATCATTTTTGTTGCCCTCTGCTGGACTCTTTCCAATTTTTCCACATCCTTCTTGTAGTGTGAGGCCCAAAACTGGACACAGTACTCCAGATGAGGCCTCACCAATGTCGAATAAAGGGGAACGATCACATCCCTCGATCTGCTGGCAATGCCCCTACCTATACATCCCAAAATGCCATTGGCCTTCTTGGCAACAAGGGCACACTGTTGACTCATATCCAGCTTCTCGTCCACAGTAACCCCTAGGTCCTTTTCTGCAGAACTGCTGCCGAGCCATTAGATCCCTAGTCTGTAGCGGTGCATGGGATTCTTCCGTCCTAAGTGCAGGACTCTGCACTTGTCCTTGTTGAACCTCATCAGATTTCTTTTGGCCCAATCCTCTAATTTGTCTAGGGGCCTCTGTATCCTATCCCTATCATCCAGTGTATCTACCTCTCCTCCCAGTTTAGTGTCATCTGCAAAATTGCTGGGGGTGCAATCCACACCATCCTCCAGGTCATTTATTAAGATATTGAACAAAACCGGCCCGAGGACCAACCCTTGGGGCACTCCCCTTGATACCGGCTGCCAACTAGACATGGAGCCATTGATCACTACCCGTTGAGCCCAACAATCTAGCCAACTTTCTATCCACCTTATAGTCCATTCATCCAGCCCATACTTCTTTAACTTCCTGGCAAGAATACTGTGGGAGACTGTGTCAAAAGCTTTGCTAAAGTCAAGGAACAACACGTCCACTGCTTTCCCCTCATCCACAGAGCCAGTTATCTCATCATAGAAGGCAATTACATTAGTCAGGCATGACTTGCCCTTGGTGAATCCATGCTGACTGTTCCTGATCACTTTCCTCTCCTCTAAGTGCTTCAGAATTGATTCCTTGAGGACCTGCTCCATGAATTTTCCAGGGACTGAGGTGAGGCTGACTGGCCTGTAGTTCCCAGGATCCTCCTTCTTCCCTTTTTTAAAGATGGGCACTACATTAGCCTTTTTCCAGTTGTCCGGGACTTCCCCCGATTGCCATGAGTTTTCAAAGATAATGGCCAATGGCTCTGCAATCACATCCGCCAACTCCTTTAGCACTCTCGGATGCAGCGCATCCGGCCCCATGGATTTGTGCTCGTCCAGCTTTTCTAAATAGTCCCGAACCACTTCTTTCTCCACAGAGGGCTGGTCACCTCCTCCCCATGCTGTGCTGCCCAGTGCAGTAGTCTGGGAGCTGATCTTGTTTGTAAAGACAGAGGCAAAAAAAGCATTGAGTACATTAGCTTTTTCCACATCCTCTGTCACTAGGTTGCCTCCCTCATTCAGTAAGGGGCCCACACTTTCCTTTCAGAGTAACAGCTATGTTAGTCTGTATTCGCAAAAAGAAAAGGAGTACTTGTGGCACCTTAGAGACTAACCAATTTATTTGAGCATAAGCTTTCGTGAGCTACAGCTCACTTCATCAGATGCACCGATGATCCGATGAAGTGAGCTGTAGCTCACGAAAGCTTATGCTCAAATAAATTGGTTAGTTTCTAAGGTGCCACAAGTCCTCCTTTTCTTTTCACACTTTCCTTGACTTTCTTCTTGTTGCTAACATACCTTAAGAAACCCTTCTTGTTACTCTTAACATCTCTTGCTAGCTGCAATTCCAGGTGTGATTTGGCCTTCCTGATTTCACTCCTGCATCCCCGAGCAATATTTTTATACTCTTCCCTGGTCATTTGTCCAATCTTCCACTTTTTGTAAGCTTCTTTTTTGTGTTCAAGATCAGCAAGGATTTCACTGTTAAGCCAAGCTGATCCAATGCTTGTTCTGATCCAATGCCCCAAATGGTGCTGGAGGCACTTGGATACTGGAAGGGCTGTCCTTCATACGCAGTGTAAAACTGAGGTTCTATTTTCATGCTGGGCCTTATGCCTGGAACTCCCTTTTCTTCCCCTGGTGAAAAGGCAGCTATATACACTTCATTCAAAATTGTCTGCAGACACACTCCTTCTGTCACGCCTACTAGTGTCAGCCCAGTTACACGAGAACTAATGTTACATCATACCAACAAGTAAAAAATATACAACATATATTACACACTTAGTTAGCCTCCCTCTTGTCACCTACAGCAGTCTGTCTTTTTAAGGCCCAGATTTTGCCACCTCTACTCATGTTGATTACTACCTTACTCCTCAAATAACGTGGACAGCAAGTTCTATTTAACGTGAGTAAAGGTAGGAGAATCTAGCCCTTAGATCGAAAACTCCATGGGAGTAGGAATTGTGTCATCCTCTGGGTTTTGTTCAATGATAAGCACACTGTTGGCATCTGGGAATAAAACAAATACTAATTTGGGTAGAGCTGGGTGAATAATGGAAGTTTTTTGGTTCACTGGCAATTTTTAAAGCCAAAAAAAAAAAAATTGTTTCAGGTCAGCCCCAAAATGAATTTTTTTGAATTTTTCAGTGAAACAAAAAAGCCTCCCCAAATTTGTTGCAGGTTAAAAACAATTCTGTTTGAACTGACACTAAATATATCATTTTAATTTCAGGCATTTTTAAACATTTTTGAATTTTTAAAAATAAAATTAAAGAAAATATCAAAACAAAACCAGTGGATTTATGACTTATTACAACATTCTGCAACCCACAAATCCCCTCTTTTTATCCTATGACTGCAGAGGTCTGGTGAGCCACTCTACCAAAAATGGTCCCTGAAAATATGTGCTAACTATCTATGCTAAACAATCTGTTCCACCTTGCATTTAGCTGTGATGCTTGGACTACCTTTTCCAGACCTGAAGAAGAGCTCTGTGTGGCTCAAAAGCTTGTCTCTCTCACCAACAGAAGTTGGTCCCATAAAAGATATTACCTCACTCACCTTGTCTCTCTAATATTCTAAGACTCACATTGCTACAACTATACTGCATAAAACAAAGTATTTTTTAATGAATAAATTAAACATTTCATTTCAAAAACGTCAAAAGGAAACATCTCAATTCTTTATGATTTAGTTGCTTTTCCAAAATGAACAATTCAGCAAAACTGAAATGAGTTTGTGAAACATTTCTGTGTCATTGATTCTGAATTTTTTGCCACAGTGTCAGTTAACGAATTTTGCTAAACTCTAAATTTGGGCAGTGTTTGTGGGATGAAGATTTGTTTTACTGTATGTATATCCATCTACTAAATTGGTAGAGTGCTATGAAATTCTTCATAACAGAAGACATTCACTATATAGTCATTCGCTGTATACATTCAAAATACTATATTAGCAACATACTGCAAAATGGGGAGAGCTATGCCCAGCGTAAACTACACGTTTAGCCTCTCTCCATACATTTTTTCCACGTTGTTTTCCACATCTGTAATTCATCTGCCTGAGACATATTTTTCAAGAATGGACAAGCATGGGAAAAAGCTTTGGCAATCCATCCTAACTCTAAATTAAAATCTAGACCCCACCAATGAACCTGCATTCCAGGAAAGAAAAACTCAGATTGAAGAGTAGAGTGGTTTAAAGGCCTGAAAACTTATGCAGCTACTCAAGGACTGAAAAGTAATTAAAAGATTGGTACAGAACCAGATAATAGACATTGATGAGTAAGTAATTCATTAGTCAATATTTTTTGTGTTGATGCCAATCTTTATGTAGCAACAATACATTTGGAGCTTATGAGATACACTCTTGGAAAATGTGTGTCCGCACACTATATATATTTGTGAGTTCACTTCCACTTAACATTAAACTCTAGATGAAACTGAGAAAAAAAACCCATCTTCCTGTGCAATGTGCTTGGGATTTTAACTTTTTTTGCATGCTATCAGGGTAACTCTCTGCTATCAGTGTGATTGCAAAGGCTATCCCGGTTTTTCATGTCCTTCTTTTGCTGCCCATTGAGATTTGGATGGATTCTCTCCACTCAAAACAGACATTGTTCCTCCACCCATTAAAGATAACTTTTGTAATTGTACAAACATCAGCGTGCAAATCCTGTTCTGATAAATGTGAAACGTCGAATCTGTGGATGAAACTTTACAGTATGTTCTTTTCAGCAGTTATAAACAAGATATGAATATTGTATCTGACATAACAAAATCTGTACCTCACTGGCAGCTTTTGCAACAAAAATAAAAACTTCACATCTTTACACAGGGGACTTCTAGAATTGCGGTTGGAGCTGGTGATTATGGGGAAGCTAAGACTTACAAATACTTTATTGTTGTGGTGGAAATAGGCCAAGAAGCCAGATAAAATGGTTTAGAGGAGGCTAGCTAGGAAACAAATCAAAGACCTAGATGACCCTACTGGAAAAATAAATTCTAGAGCTTAGCATCTGGTTCTTGCAGTTGTCAGCTCACTCAGTGAATGGCCAGACTGATTAGCTGCTTGTCTGCTGAATAGAGGGAAGGGTGTAAAGACCACATCATATCAGCAGTAGCAGGCAGTATCAACTGAATGCTTATAATCTACAGTGGTATCAGTAAAATGGAGGAGACATCAGTGTTTAGAAAAAGCCTAATTATTTTTTAGTTTATCTATGACGCAATGTGTGTCACGTGATTTGGGTGGCAAGAAAATGGGTATGGAATCTTAGACAGAAGTGTGCAAAACTTTCATTTGTAAAAAAAGCTCACTTTGGACTTTGTTACAAGTTTAATGGGCCAGGTTTGCTAAAGTTCATGGACCATTCCACCAAACCTGAGCCGTTTCCAGTGAAGGTGAACTGACTTTTGGTTTCATGTCAAAACTGTTTTCATGTGAAACCAGGAGAAACGTGTTGACTTGGAAGGAGTTTTATGTCTGAAATAAAAACTGAAAGAGAAACTTCAGATTTGTGAAGCAATTTGAAAATGGAAGAAGAAAAACATCTTCACATGAACCCACTGAAAATAGAAATGACAGAGTTTGACAACAGTCCCATTCAAAAACTGGGGGTTACTTAAGGCATCAGTCAAATTACTGGTTCTGTGCAAATTTCCCCTATACATTGGAGTAAAAATTTACAATTTAAAATGAAAAAGAATGGGCCCAACTGATATGCAATAGACGCAAGAAACGTCTCTTGTTATTTAAGAAAAGTGGAATTAATATTTTCTATTTTTTTCATGTTTGCAGTTCATTTACATCTCCGTTCGTCTGCCCCTTATTTAAGATGGCAAATCTAATCCTCAGCTCCACCTCTAAGTGGCAGTGACCTCTTCCTACGTGGTATGCTGCCAGGACGATTACCTCTACATACATACACACGTATTCCGAGGTTGTACAGCTTAAAAAGTGGGTCATATTCCACTCACACAATGGTTTAGGTCAAATATTAAAAATGTGCATGCTCCATTCTTTTTTTTCAAAACATGTTTCATTGTGACGTGTGTAGGTGCAACTGTAGCTTGAGTGCCAGAGTTCATTCTGCACCAATACATTAATGATCTATTCCTAAAAGGTGCTGGTGAGTTAATTTAAATGAGAATTGTGGATACTCAACACCAAAAAGATCTGACCACTAATTTGATAAAAATCTCTTTGTGATGTAAAATAAAAGTAAAGGGCCAAATTCTGCTCTGAACACTAGTGTAAATCCAGAGTAACTCCATTAAAAGTCAGGGAGTCAAGCCACTCTGGGCCAAATCATGTGATTTTACTCCACACTCAGGAAAACTCCCATTAAAGCAGAATGAGAATTAGGGCAGAATCAGTCGTGTAACCGGGGCCCTGCTACACCCCTGTCCTCTACCCTGCAGAAACAGCACAGAGTTCTCCAGGTGTGCTCTCAGTGAAGCTTTATTTTACATCTACTTCACCAATATCACCATAGTCCCCTGTGCTCCCACCTATTTACAGTATTTGCCAAGGCTTAGGTCCTCTCAGCAGGACCTGTAGGGAACAGAGGTCTTCCTACTCTAGGCCCTCTGAGTGACTAGTCCCAGCTAGCCCTGTTTCTCTCTCTCTCTTCCCCTGCACTTCGTTCCTGTACCTCTGTTTATCAGCCCTGAGCTGATGGGGCCAACTGAATGTTTACCCCACCCAGCCCACTAGCCCGATGGGATCATTATCACAGTCTGCTTCTCCCGGGGCACTAATTAACCTTCAAGTGATCAGAGTGCAGGCTCACACCCTGCACTCTCTCATAGACAGGGAGAAGGTATCATTTACACTTGTTTTCCACCCAGTTTACACCCCGTATGCAACAACATCCCAGTAACATCACTACTGAATTCGGTCCAGAGATTTCCCACAGGAGTTTCATCTACTGCCATCGGATTTGAATTTGACATTCTGGTTATAAAAAGTGGCTCTGTGATCTGCCACTATAATTATTTTTATATATACAAAACTAGATCTCATTCTTCATATTTTGCCTTTGTAAACAGATGGCCTTACAATCTCCATCAATTTGTTTAAAATCTTCTGTGACTAATGATGCTAAACTCTGAGTTAAATTCTGATCTCAGTTAAATCACAATGACATCAATGGAGTTACACAAGTGTAACTGATAGCAGAATTTGGTCCGAACTCAGTCTTTAAGCGTCTCACAGACTCAGCCATTATCTTGCCACCTCCTGCAGTCCCTAAAATGTTAATCAGCCTTTCATTATTAAGAATGTTTACTGTACATGTTAATCCCAGAAGTGACTGAACCATCTTCAAGAAAGCAAACCTGTATATATCAACTTGGATTACAATAGCACTGTGACATATCCAATTATCGGCTAGTATTTGGAAACAAAAACCGTAAGTAGTTGCATCTTTTTTAAACAGCACAGAGACGGGAAGAAAGCACTTCCAGAACTTCAGTACTCAAGTAAAATTTTGTATTCATTATCATTACTGAATGTACTAAATCATTGACTTGGAAAGAATACCTAAAGCCTTCATATTTTCTGATACCATTTCAATTCTTGAGCTGGGCAATGAAAACTGAAAAAAGTTGATATAAGAAAACAGTCTTGTTTCAGTGTCTTTGCATTAAAATTCCTCAGTAAGACAAAAGCATACCATTCCATCAAACAAAATAACTATGTAGCCTCCTCCATATGTTACTTTCTTTTAAGGTTGATGCATTTGAAAAATCTGTATTGCATTAAATAGGAAGTGAATATAAACATGACATATGGAGATCTGCCAGATGATTAAACTGTAAAATATGATTTAGTGCTGAAGAAAATTTCTTTTCTTTCTCAGCTCATGGCATGCATTTCTACTTAGACATTAGAGGATTTTTTCATTCATTTGCTCTGGTAACATTTTACTAGCACTTTTAGCAGAAAAATCCCATGCTGATTCTATAATGCTGCGCCAGGATTTTATTAAATTAAAAGGAAAACTAAAATCCTTAAGAGACTGGGTCTGCTTCTGACCTTATGCAACCAGAGTAAACCAGAAATTACTCGAAGTGAATGGAATTACACTGGTGTAAAAGTAACGAGAGATTAGAATCTGGTCCATTGGCTTCAGTGGAATTACTCCTGATTCACACAAGCATGAGATCAGATTTAGCCCCATGCACAGCGCCTTAAACATTAGAAATAAACTTTTGGGGATAAACTGGGGCTGCAAACTTCTGATCCATAACAACATTTTCTCAAATGCCAAGGTGTTTGGATCTGGGATTTTGGTTCAGCCCATTACAGAGATAAGGACCAGCTGCAAAGTTCAGGATGTTTGGGTCTAGGCCCTTTTCTAATAAATATATTTTAAAATCAAATGGCTGCAAATCAGCACCTCCTTCTCTTAATTGCCAGGACCTAACTGCATGCCTCTGGATTTTTGCTGCATCAAAATCTAATACCGAAAGCAGAGCGGGGAGATGCATTCCTTACACTACACTTAGGTGTTAGTGAAGTTATCCACTGTTGCAGAAGAAACCCAGAAGTTTGCTCTGAGCTGTTGGCAGGTAAAAGCCTTTCAATTCATCTTTATAACAAAAATAATGTTGATATTCGAGATGGGCAAAATGAATAAAGTTTGCTACATCAGTTGTTTGATTATTTGACATGAGTGAAGTTCACTCCTTTAGGCTTAAGTGGGACATGGGCCTTGCTGCACAGAGTGAATTTAACTTTTAGTGACTGGCAAACTGTTTTGGAAAAATAAGAACTCTTTACCCTTCTCCCACTCCCCTTTGACCCTTCACCCGTTTCTAAAGCCAAACCTAAATTGCAACTTTAAGATTTTGAAATGTTTGACTAAGTCTTTTTCACTTCTGGTTGCTGGCTGCAGCTGGAAGTGCCAATACCACAAGGAGGTCTGTTCTCTCTGCTAGTTTTGGAGACTCAACGAGTTTTGAAGGGGTTTGGACAAGTTGTCAGTACTAATGCAAAGTAAACCCAAACGCAAACCCGTTTTGCACTCAGCCTGTCTCCAGAAGTGCAGAGGCCAACACACCTATCTTGAACATGAGTCCCATGACATCTTATTGTCAGACTTGCTCTATTAAGCCAGACAGCAAACTGTTAATCAAAACCAAAGGGCAAGTCTTCAGCCATGAGTATAACAGACACATTTGTAAAAATGTATATTAATCTCTTGTTTTTCAACCCCCTGTATTTCCACATATATAATTGCAGAGTCTAAAGCATATAATAAATACACATAACAATTTGTTGCCTCTATGACTGGCAATTTAGTCCTAAAAGTGTCTTGTGCTGATTTGATGTTACTGCTGTAAGTATCACCTTTACAGATTCTGGCTGCCCCCTGCAGCCCCTTCTTGTACATAAGGGAAGGAGAGGGCCCAGAAGCCTGTCCCACTTCTTGCTCCATGCACTGTGTTTGGTCAGAATTCTGCTGGGATCCAATCCTTGCTCCCTCTTAGCATCCTCATAGTGACTGGGGGCTAGATCCACAAAAGGATTTAGGGAACTAACTGCAACTTTAGGCACCTACGTCCAAAATTTAGATCCTCAAAATCCCTGCTTAGCTGCTACCTAGCCCTGCAAGCTCCTGAAGTCCCTAAGTTTCTGCCAATAAGGTCCTATGCCACCTGCATTTTGGAAACGGGCATATGCACCTAGCTTGCACCTAAGGCCCAGCAGGATTCACAAACTAGGTGTTATGCTATCTGACCTATGGAGCCCGATCCAGCAGGCTTGCTCAGATACACCTTAGAGCATGTCTACCAGAGTGGGCCACACACAGGACACCTGGAGAAGGAGGAGCTCCCTTTATACCTTAATATAAGAACTCACCCAGGATGTGGGAGACCTGGGTTTGAATCCTATTCTGTCTGATTTAGAGCAGATTCGAACCTGACTTTCCCACACCCTAGGGGAGTGCCCTGGGCTACACAATCACACTCTCTCTCTGGCCCAATGAATGTTTCAGCATTTTATACATAGTGGAACAGCTTTAACAGGAGAGACCGAGAGGAACACACCGCAGAATATCCCATAGCCCAGTGGTTGGGGCATGCACATTGGGGATGGGATGCTGTGGTTAAAGTCCCTTATTTGAATCAGACAGCAAGGGGATGGGAACTCATGTATTCCACATTGTGGGAGCATAGTCTAACCACTAGACTATTGTTGTAGGGGTACCAATACCACCTCGTCCTTTGTGAGAAAGTGCTGAGCTAGCTTAGGCATCAGGGAGACTGTAAATCCTGAGCTGAGGGAGGCACCTAACTGTGGGTTGGAGTTAGGTGCCTAAATCCCTCTGAGGGGTGGGGTTTAGATGCTCCCCACCCAGTGTGTTGGCTTTGGCGAATCCCTTTCTTAGGTGCCTAACTCCACCTGTCCATTGTATAGGGAGCCTGGGCACCTAAGTCAAGGCTCTGGATTCCATTGGGCAGCAGGGTGCCTAAAGTTAGGCCCCGTGTTGCAATGTCTATGTCCCCTTTGTGGATCTAGCCCTAGGTGCCTGTAACAGGGGCTCTGACCCTTAAAGCACCCCCTTGTGGCCTGGTGCAGCACCATTGACTCTCTGCCTCAGTTTCCCCGAGCAAGGGTTTCAATACGCCCAATGAGGCCTTTATATTGACAGCTCCCCTTTAGCAGTCTAGGTTATTTAGCCCCAGAGGTGGAACATCTCACAAATAGGCCTCCCTCTCAGCATCACTAACTGGAGGGTGAAAGGGCTGAGTCAACCTTAGTCCATCATCCCCAGTTATGTCCAAGATCCCTTACAAGTGAGGCCTTCAAGACCCAAAACCCTTTTCTGGAGTCAGGGCCTCTTGTCACTAGCTGGGGGAGGGTCTCTCCTCTTGGGTCAAAGTCCCCACAGACGCTGAATTACAACGACCCTTCCTCAGGACAGCACATCATTCCTCTTTTTCGACGGCTTATGCTGTTGCCTGATGAAGTCTTTCATAAGAGTCAGTTTTCTCTGAGACTTAGCATTCATAGTCCCTTCCTTTTGGAAACTTGCCCCCCTTCACCAGCTACCCCTGGATAAACCTTCGCTTAGGAGCTCTCTTTCTACATTCTGGGAACTGTTCCTCTCCCCAGGAGCCTCTGTTCCCCTAGCTAGCCACCCACTTGGAGTAGCTTTTTATCATGCCTGGGTGCTTCCCTACCTAATGAACTGCCTCCCATTTACTCAGAGAGACAAGGTGGGTGACGTAATATCTTTTACTGGACCAACTCCTGTTGGTGAAAGACAAACTTTCAAGCTCACAAAGCACTTCTTCCATGGAGCTCAAAAGCTTATCTCTCACCAACAGAAGTTGGTCCAGCAAAAGATGTTACCTCACCGACCTTGTCTTTCTCGTATCCTGGGACCAACATGCTACAACAACACTGAAAAAAGCAATTCTGGTTACCAAGTGAGTTAATTAGTGCCGGGTGAAACTGAGTTGCCTCATTCCCCCTTATGGAGCCTGTCAGAGGTAGACTGAGCCCCTGACTCCTTCAGAGGGCCAGCGTCCCTCTGAGAGGAGCAAAGAAGGACAAAATGCAGGCAGGACTATGACTCTAATCAACTCCATACCAGTCCATGGAGTTGGTCAGGCATAAAGCAGGGACCATGCTGTGCTGTCTCTAAGGGGCAATTAGATTCCAGCATGTCTACAGTAACCACAGTCCTAGCATGGCATGGTTTTTTAAGTTTGCATAACCTCCAAATTGCAGCACTAGGACAGTTAATTTGAGATATTAAATAAATAAGTGATAAAAGTGTCATGTGAGGTTTACTTATTTTTTTTAAACTGCCATAAAAAAGATTTATAGATAGAACAAAATGTAAAAGGAAAATATTATTGTAACTGAGCCCTTCAATAAATGTAAAGTGTTTGCATTTGCTGCGGTACATGAGATTTTGTAGAAAGACGGAGCATTTAGAACTGTTTGTGCTCAAAGAAGAAAAGACCAGGAGGTGGCAAGTGATCCTAACAAGAATTCCATTAAGTTTAATAGTGTGGTCCTTCTGGAAAATAACTCAGAGATCATATCAATTGAATAAAACACCCCAGGGTAGTTATTTCCTGCTGCTAGACAAATGCTGAAGCACATCCGAATCACTATCAAAACTAAATGTCAAGAAGACAAAGCCAAAACATTTATTTTCAAAGCTGGAGAAAGCCCCATGAAAGCAATCCATATGAATGACTCTTCCCCTCCCACCACCACTATGTCAAATGACAGATGTACATGTAATCATCTCAGCTGATGGGTATTGGTGCAGTAGGGTGACATTTCTCCGTAACAAAATAGGGAGTTCATAAAAGTTAAAATTTTTAAAAGTAACTTGCATCTGAGGAGGAGAGCATTAAGATTTTCAGTTGCATGGAAGAAGAAAGCGTTGGTCCCTATTTCTATGGGTACAAGTATAGGGCAATGGCACTGAATATTGGCACTGTTTAACATGTAGTGGTCTACAGGGCGCTTAGGCACAAATAAGTTCCAACCTGCCACCCAGTAACCTGCTAGTGGTTGCCAGAATAAAAGCTAAACCCTGACAGAGGACGCCAGTCTTGGACTCTGATTGGCAGAAGGGTGGAGGTGCTGACTGATTCACAGCCTCTAAATAAACCCAGCACAGGAAGTTGTCCATGCAATTGGGATCTCCTGGCTTTGGATGCCTTCCCCTGCAATACCAGCTCCTAGCTGTTGATCTCTTGGTAACTTGACCTTACCTGACTCCCAGTTTGCCCTCTGGGTTGCCTTGGATTCTGAGTTCCTGGTATCAGAACTGGCCTCACTCCTGCTCGAACCACTAGGTCAGACCGCCCATGTGCTGGTCATGATAATAACACAGCCATCCCTAGAAACCTTCAGAAGAGGATTGCTGAATATCGCCCTGAAAATTTCATTGAGATCTCTCATAAGGGACATCCCTACATACATAAACAAACTGCTCCACATGTCCCTCCCGCAAGCTAATCCTAAAAGGGAGTAAAAAGCAGATACCAACTCAACCTTTGTTTGTTGTACCACTACCTCTTCTCAGACAAGTAAAACAATGAAGAGTTAATACCTGTATCTTGTTTACTGGGATGGGCCATGCACCATCTTTACATTGAAACATTGTAAGGGAAAATGCATGCATACACTTACTTGCAGTCCTTTCCCCTTTGTGGGGCTCATCCATGCTCAGCTGGCGGAACTGACTAGACTGGCAGAGTCTTGAACAGGTCCTGGCTTGCAGCATAGTTGGATCCTGCCCATCTCCCAACCCCTCTTCTGACTGTTAGGGTTGACATAGGTCACGCAGTGTCTACACTCACAATGTGCTGACCTCTGTAGGTCGACCATTGCTCAATGCCACTTGGGGAGGTGGTTTTACTGAGTCGCCTTAACGGGGCACTTACATTGGCCGGAGACAAATTTGAGCATAGACATGTACAAATAGGTCTATCAGGGCGACTTACGTTGACCTAACTTTGTAGTGTAGACCAAGCCTCAATAACTAAATGACACTGGGAGTTTTGGGTGCCCAAAGAATGCAACATTGGGCCCTTGATGAATGTTTGTAAGAGGTGCACTGTGGGCTTGATCCTACTCCCACTGAAAACAATGACAAAACTCCTGCTGACTTCTATAGTATAGAATCAGCGTTGATAGGCCTAAAAGAACATAATGTACCATATTCCTTACAACTAAATCAATCACACTCTAGACTTTAGACATGCAAGTAGTCAATCATAAAAGAGGCTTAATCATAAGGTGCCACATTTGTATATACTGGAACAATGTTGTAAAAGCAGTTAGTATTTTATGTAAAAAGCTCTTCTATAAGCCAGGCTTAGAAAATATAATACTTCAGCACAATAATAGTGTCTTATCTATCAGGCACTTGTCAATATGAAGAAGTATATTTCAGAATATCAAAGCACTTTAAGGCTTGGTTTTATTTGTTATTTTAATAACTATTTTATTTTTAATTATTTTAATATAGTTATTTTTTCCTGATTTTAGGTGGTTTGATCAGGATGAGTTCAAATTAGCATATGGCGTAAGTTTTCTTATAATCATGGCTTCAGATTGTATTTGTGAAAATACTGGGTCTGAGTCCGATCTCATTTACATTGTTTTTACTCCACTGTAACTTCTTTGACCTCAGTAGAGTTTCTCTTGATTTACACTGGTATAAATAAAATCAGAATCTGGCTCAAGGTGAAGCAATCAAAGCAGAACACACATAATGGGATGGTGCTGTTTTTCGGGAAGGTAGGTCCACTTTTGCACATCCATGAATAGCCCAAGTGTGCAGCACATAACTGAGGATGGTCCATCTGGTTTTAGGCTGCCTGTTTCTCCTTTTTAATCTGTTCTTGGGAGCAGGTACATAGTGAGATTTCACTCATATGAAACCAGGGAAAACCAGCCAGCATGTGGGTACAGAAAGGGAGAAGACAATTCTTTGTAATCAGTGGAGAGTACCACAGCCAAGAATCCAGGCTCCAGACATGCATTTCTAAGTCGCTCTTAGTCTCCCCAGCAGCTGAGCTGTGGAAGACCATGAAATCTCCAGCCCAAACCTATAGAATTCGGAAGTCTGCTGAACAAAAACATGACAGACATTACATTTTAACTCTTTCAAATCACCTTCTCAATTCATGCAAATGGAAAAGCTTTATGGTTTTTTTCATTTTGAAACTATCAACATAATTTTTTATTTTACAATGCTGGGGAATCGATCATTCTGGGGTGAGAGGATCTGTACTGAGATAATGAACTATTCAACTTCAGTCACTGGTTTGAATCCAGCTGGGGTAACTAATGTTGCCACCATGTATTGGTTTTTTTGTACTGAATAAAAAAGCATTAGTCCAACTCCTAGCTGTTCGCTGTGACTAATATTACCATGATTGATACCCTTATTGACAGTCTCAGTGTGACAGGCCAGGCCTGAATGAACATGGCAACAAAATCCCTTCTCATTCCTATAGGTGGTCCATCCACGTCAGAGTTGTAGCCCTTACATCTCAAAATATGAAAAGTTGTACTAGAGCCTGCTGATTGTTGAAACCAGGGATATTCAAATAGTAATAATGCAGTGTCTGAAATGTTGCAGTTTATTAAAACAAGATCTAAGAGAACTATTTGTGATGAACAATTTATTAGCTGAGATTAGCTTTCCCCACCAAATTGTCTGTGATCAGATTGCAATTTCCATGAACTTGTACATTCAGAAAAATTTAACAAATGTTTTATTCAAACATGTTTTAGCCTGTGGAATTCTGAGTGTGTTCACAGGGACTAGTACTTCAGCTATTTGATGTTCACAATTGGATATTCAAACATACTGTGATCAGATATTTATATATAGGTCACATGGTATGTGCTTGTTCCCTGACAGAATGAGCTTGAATCATAGAAAAATGTCTGCTCCAGTTTCTGCTCATTATGAATTCAATTGGTTTTCCATAAATATTCTGTAAAATTTGTTTAAAATATGCAGTTTTGGTGAATATTCCTGCCAGCATGCATGCTTGAAAGATTATTTGCAGAAAGTGAACACAAAAAGGTATAAATGAAGTGCAGCTCAATTCAGTTCCAAATTTGGAACAAGTGTTCAAGATTTTTTTAGTTATTCACCCACCTCTAATTAAAATGCTCACATGTATCTCTGGCTGATGAGATGAAATATGAGAAAGAAACTTTCTAGCTCTATGGCAATTCAAGCTTTTGCCAAGTTTTTCTTGGCTAATCCTATGGATAATTGTTTTTCTATTATGTACATTTTATCACTTAAACCACATTATCTACCTACGTAACGGACACAGCAACAGTGCAAGTTTCCCCATATCAACGTTCCTTAGATTCTACTGCGATTAGCGGGTACGGTGATAAGTGACCTAGAAGCATGGTAGATAGATCAACAAACAAGGATACTTCAGATTCTGCTTTTACCATAAATCTGGAGTAATTCATTAACATAACTGGATTTACACTGGAGTAACTGCAATCAAAATCTGGCCGAATATGCTCCTTAATCATTGATATCTTGGCTGAGATTACCAACAAGAGTGGCACTTAATGCCATTTGTAATCGTCTTCTTTGGTGAAGTAGATATCTGTCCTCTGGGAATTGCAGAGAGACCAGCATATTCATTTCACTCAGGCCACTGAATAGCCATCACATGGTAACCTTCCGTCCACACAAATCTGGACTAGAAATCTAGAGCTGAATGTATAGTCCTCTGCCTAACCTATCCAATCATACAACTCTAAGGACAGTTTGGCTTTCTAGCCATCAGAAATTTCTATTTCCATGAGTTCCTGACTTGGAGGTTCTAGGGAGATTCCGTGTACAGACACCTTGTATGATACATATACCTGCTGGACCTTGCTAGAATGTGAACATTTCATCCTCATGGTATCTAGGCACGTGGTATGCAGAACATATCCATCTATCGAGGTGAAAGAACTTGCTCATTGGGTAAAAAAGAAAGCTATTCTTTTAGATAGGATAAGAGCAACTCAGTTAAATCAAATAGTTCTATTTCCCCTCAGACAAATCTGTCACCCTTAGAACTGTTTTGATGCTGCTCAAGACTCATTTAAATGTTGCATTGGTGGTTTATTTGAAGACCACTGATGCACCTTTGCATAGCACAGATGTCACAACAAAAATCATAGAATCATGGAAATGTAGGGCCTGAAGGACCTTGAAAGGTCATCTAGTCCAGCCCCCTGCTCTGAGGCAGGACCAAGTATACCTAAATCATCCCTAACCATATTCAAGCATGAGATACAGCTGAGAGATTTATCTCATCTGCTTTCTTCTGTCATTAGCCATTACACTCTAAATTATGTAGTTAAAAAAAAATCTATGCTTGGAATCAATTTCTGCTTTTCTGGCTGCCACCTCATCTTGCCTTATGGGTAAGAACTGAAATGTCCTGGAGCTCAGTAGCTACCCCTGGGATAAGGGTGGAACTTGGTGCTTTAGGGAGAATTAAATTCTCCTGGTGCTTTAGGGATAATTAAATTCTCTTTGTGGATTCAAATATTCACACCCATATCAAAAGATTAATTAATGAGAAATGTTGATAGGAATGGGTGTTCCAGCTTCCACAGGAGGTAGAAAGAGAGGGGCAAAGGCAGCTGGAAGGATTCCATTCCATGCTGGAGCTGCAGGACAGAATGCTTGTTGATGTGTATGACTCTTTTTGCTCTTAAAAGAAATGCTAGTCTTGATTGTGTAGGACAGGAGATTCGGTGGGGAAGGAAGCAGTAATGGAGGGATATAATTTTGTTTAACATTATCTAGAGCTGGGCTCACTGTTTATTATGAATATTCATTACAAATTTGCCTCTTTTTAATGCATCATCAGGAAGACCCCTAGTTTCCTTTGAATATATCTATTATTTGTAAGTGATTGCCAAATGGTGTGGTGAAAGAGCTTAAGAGCATGGGCTGTTCATCAACTGTTCACTTCAGCTATTTGCAATGGGTTGTGTGCTTGGTCACCTGAATCCAGTCAGGCTGGATGGCAAGCACCTCTAGCCCATGGTCAGGGGAAGTGCATAGCTGCACCATCTTAGACAAAGCCCAGGGAAGGAATTGTGATCCTTTTTTCCTCTTTGTTCCAGGCAGGAAAGTAATCTGTTATTTGCCTACTTCCCCTTCTGCACTGGATCAACTCCAATAGTCAGCAGGTTGCAGCAGGAAACAAAGTCTAGTCCCTGCCCACTCCCTGTCCTCCTGAGCAGTTGATGGAATGTTGGTCCCCTGGAGCCTCCCCAACCCCTGCACCAGTCCCTGTGTGACTGGTTCCCCCTGGCGTGCCACCTGGAAGTGGGGTACCACTGAGCCCCCCTGACCCACCAGCCTGGGCTCCCTTTACACTGTACTGCTGTGACATGCTGCCCAGCCCACATACATGTAGGGACACACCCAGCTGCAGTTATATCCAAATGCTGTGACTAGCCCTGCATGGGAAGGCTCCAGCTAGGGAACTTCCCAGCTACTCAGGCATGCACCCCCTCTGGAGTGTAAACCCAAAATTATACCATCTTGTGATGCACAGGGAACTGTACAGCAGAAGCTCATGAAATTCACCCCCTCCCTCAATGTGGAGAGGAATACACAACAACTTTATGACTCCCACACACTGGTTTTAGACAAAGCAAAAACAAGTTTATTAACTACAAAAGATAGATTTTAACTGATTATAGCAAACACATCAAAACATTACCTAGCAAATAAATAAAATTGCAATCTAAGCTTAATATACTAAAGAGAGAGGGTGACGATCTGCTATTCATATCCAAAGAGATGATACAAGCAGGCTGCAGATTCTTAAGGGGCAAGCTACACTTGCTTACAGTTTAGAATCCCCAGGTGTTCCATTCACAGGTTAAAAATCCCTTTAGCCTGGGTCCAGCACTTCCCCCAGTTCAGTCTTTGTTCCTCAGGTCTTTTCAGGAGTGTCTTTGGGTAGAGAGTCAGTGAAGAATCACAGTGATGTCATTCCCCTGCCTTATACAGCTGATCTGGGTTCTAATCACCAGGCTGTTACACTGTCATTTTGATGCTCTTTCCTTTACTCCCACCTCCCGCGCTGAAGCTGTTCCACTGTTGATAAATAATGAAAGACTCATTAGGCCAGCGTTTCTTTGTGAATCTAGCTGTAGGTATCACTATGAATGGAGGTAGTAATTCCTGTTTGTGCTGCCATTGAAAAACAGCTGAGACAGATGAAAACACTGTGGAAGAGCAATAGCAATCCCTGTACTTGTTAGCTCTTGCTTTTTGTTTCTCTTTTGGGTTGCAATGCCTATTAGTGATACCAGAGAATTTTCTCAAACTCCATTTTGTGTCTCTAGTTTCCATTTTGACTAAGCAAAAGTCACTCCACCACTGGAAGCTGTAGGTCACACATGATTGGAAGCTACAGGTCACATGATAGGTCAGCAGACCATAACTCTGAGGTAAAAGCATGAATGAATGTGTAGTATAATCATGAACGGGATGTGTAGTAGTAAAAAAAAACGTATCTAGAAAGTTCTGACAGGACAATGTAAAAGGCAGATGGTTAGGACAGCTGAGTGAGGAGTGGAGAGAGGACGAGCAAGTGAGAGGGTGGGAACCAGGGTCTCAACCTGTATTCTGCTATAGTCCATGAGTTACTCAGGGAACTTAGGAGTCAGGTAGTATTACCTGGCTAAGTATGTAATAACCTCAAAATGATAGCAAAAATGTTAGAGTTAAGCAATAGTGCGAAAATGTTAGGAAAAGGGCTAGAGGATTTTGTTTTAAAATATGGGAATGCTCCTTGGAAACCTGGTGCATTTTTCAGACCTGATGCACATCACTGGCTATGTAAGCAGTGGAATCAGTGGATTAAGCCCAAGAAAAGGAGACTCTTTTCAGGAGCTCTGGATAAAAAGGCTAAAAAGAGAATAAAGTTATAGTAACCAGCTGGTTGGCTAAGAGGTCTGATATGCCTCGGATAGCAGGAACAGATATCTCAGCTATGGTTAATAATTTAAGAATACAAAATTTAGAAGAATCAGAAAGGTTGGGAGATTCCCTAGATCAGATCCAGCTGCACCTGGAGTTTTATCGTAGGGAAAAGGCTCAATTTAAGGTGGAGATCTCCACAAGGGAAAGTTATAGAGGATGCGCTGCAGGTTGAAAAGCTGCAGCACCCTTGTAATAAGCAGCAGCAGAAAATTAAGTGAACAAGACTGCTGTTTAAGAGAAAAGTAGACTGCCACACAGGCAGCAGCAGCTCTGGTTCTGGATTCGCAGGGCTAGCAGATTGTGACTGACCATGCACATTGCTGGCAGAAAACAACTTGCTTGGAAAAGGAGCTGCAGGCTGTGCAGGTAGTTAACAATGCAGCTCATGCTTAGGGAAGCGGTGCGGTGGTGAGTCTTGAGACAGCTATACTCATAATCTTGGAAAAAAGGAACAGGGTTAGCCCTATTAAGAGTTCAGAGAACTTTTCTAAATTCCCCTATGGAGGTAATACTAATTGCCTAGAAAAGGAAGCGGTGAAGTCTTTTTTTCCAGGAGGGGATACTTTCCTGAAAAGAAACAGTCGTTAGAGGAAAAACCAGAGCCATGAATAACTTGGGAATTGGTGTATGGAAATTCAGAGTTAATTCAAAAATTGGAATTAGATTTGGTAATGGAAACCACAGTGGTATGTACTAATTCAGGTGCTGTTGTGAATAATGTAGGGAAAGTTGTATTTAAAATACAAAAGAAAGGATGGCCATGCCTGAGAAAGAAGCCTGAAAAGGTATCAGAAGTGACCTTCACTAACAATGGTCCTGAGGGGAAAAAGGGACCAGCGAGGTAAACAGAATGGGGAAAATGATAGGAATCCTAACAAAGTATAGCAGAGGACTCCTGAGCTCTGGAGAAGATTAATTTGGAAGGGATTATTACAGTATGAAAGCAGGGATCAAATTGACAGGTTATCTACTGCAGAACTGCTCCAAAGGCTAGCAGACCATGAGGGAACTGAATCTACAGCTCCCCTGCCTGCCAAGGAGGTAGCATAGGAAGGTCAGACGATCCCCCCAGGGTTAGCACAAGATCAAGCTGGCTTGGTGGCACATTTAGATCAAGATACCTAAGGAAGATCCACAGTGCATATGCTGTTTAAGGAAACAATCTGTTAAAATACTTTGGTAAACATAGGTGTCACCTATTTCTTAAATGGTCCAATAAATAAGTCAATATTCTGAATACAGGAAAGATTAAAAATAATGCAGGTATTAATAAATTTTCCTTTTACTTTACCGTGCATTTGTTATAGTTGTTTAAATAGTTGTTAACCACATTAAGCAAAGATTACACATAGTAGGACACCCCTAAAGCTTGGCACAGATGGAAAGAATGAATAGAACCATTTAAAAAAAAAGCCCTAAGAAAGGTAGTAAATAAAAAAAATCAAAATGGTTCCATTCTTCCCACCTAAAGCAATGGAAGGAGAATCCTGAGAAAAAGTTGTAAAATAGTTAAGTGAATCGTTGTTTAGAAACAAGATAATAATTAATAATAGTCTTAAAGTTAGTATCATTTAAATTGATTAAACTTATCCTAATTACACTTCTTTAAAGAGAGAGAGAGAGAAAGTGCATGAGAACAAAAAGCAGTTGTAGAGGACCCATGAGGAGAAATGTCAAGGAGAAAAAATATTGAAGGAAGGAACCAGGAGTTCACACCCCCCCTTGAGAACTTTTTGATTTAGAAACCCATCCCACCCCCTTTTATTTTATTCTTTTGAACCTTATTTATAAGAACTCCCTCCCCGACAACCTTCATATTTCGATCAACTCCATCCCCTGGAATTTCTTTATGTTGAATAACGCCGTCTGTTACAGGTACATCCGGACAATATTTCACAGTTATTTGACAAATGGGGGAGGCCTATGGTGCAAGTAAGCATAGAGGAAGGAGTATGTAATCAAATCATGTATGTGGGTATGGAAGCCACTTGCTCTATTCTAAGCACTAATGGAAATGTAAGTATATTATTGATTTATTTTACATCCAGTAAAAAAAATATGGGGAATTAATAATATCACAAGTATAATCCCCTTTAATTTATATATGGAGGTACAAATAGGAAAAAAGAAAATTAAAGACAATTCAGACTAATGGATATGGGGACCCATGGGGTGGTTCTAAATTAATTTAATTTCTCATATTTGTTCTTCAATTGATTTAGTTAATGGGGTATTAAGGAGAACAAATGTCTGGTAATTTCAAAGTACGGATATAGTTGTATTTTAATGTTTTTTTTAAATAAAAGTTTGGTGTTAATATATTTTAAAGGGGAAAAATAAAAATAAAAAAAGATTGTCATTAAAGGTAACTTGAAGAAAGTAGACTTTGTTTTGTATTTTTTAAAATTCAATATAAAAGTTGTTTGAAAAATAATACTCCTGCCAAAAGGGATGAAAGAGTTTGTCATTTTTATATATCGATAAGAAAAACAACCCAAATGATACAAGATGAAGTCTTATTCATCCTGTCTCTTCTTGGCATTGGGGTTTTTGGACCTTGGTATGCTGGTGTGTGTTCGGAGAACGTACCACCAATGAAAAGGATCCAAATGACATATGTGATTGGGATGGATCTGTCAAAATGGGGAATGGCATACCAAAAATCCATAGTGTAATAATGTAAAGGGGGAATGTGATTTACTTTTCACAGCAGGAGGGGATAAGAACCTTTATTATTTGGGAGAAGGAAAAGCATATTTCCATATTAGGAAATCTAGTGACGTAAGAATTTAAATAGAGAATGTTACAATGATACTGTAGTAGCAGGTACCTAGTGTACCAATCAAAGTATTCAGGAAATAGAAGTGGAACAATGAAAATATACTGTGCCCACAATTGATTTATATGGTAAAGAAATTACATTCCAGTTCCAGGAGTGCCTTGAAGTAAATCAGAGACTGTCAGAGAATATATTAACTCAGTTAAAAAATGACCCCAGTTGTACAGATTAACAACCAACTGAAAAAAACAAGTGGGAGATATTAAATTAAAAATGAAAATTGTTAATAGAAATATTATAGAAAAAGCTGAAGTAATCCAAAGTCAGGATGCCACAGTTGGTGAGAACTACTATGGGGATGGTCTCCTACTGCTCCTGGAATCTTAAATAAAATGTTGCACCCCCTTGTATTGTTAATTGCAATACAAATTATTTGTATGTCATCTGTATTATTAATATGTTGTTGGACTAAAAATGTCTATTAAGTTACAATCAGTCCAGGAAAAGTTGGAAATTGAGTGGAAATTGGTTTATTAAGAAATAACTTAAGATTGTAAACAAATTTGTGCAAGTTTCTGTACATGTATTAAGGTTTAATGTGAGCAATTAAAAGTTACCCATTTATGTATTTGTAATGCTTGTTAAAAATTTATTTACAACAGTTTTACTCTAGTTTTGGCCAAAGCCAATACACAAAGTTATGATCACTCTCTGCCACCTTACCAGTGAAATTACATGAATGTTAAGGTAAAACAAAAGCAACTTTGCATCTATTGTAAATAATTCTAGTGTTTCAGATATTGGTGGTAGTTGAGATGCTTATATCAAAAGAGACTGGTGAGGCAGAATCAGGAGTAATAAGGTATTGTGCCAACAAGAAGAAAATGCGCTCTGTCTCAAAAGGAGAGCCTTAAGCCAATGTTGGACAAAGCCAAACACCCACTGAACTCACTAGTGAGTGATGATTCGATATAAGTATCAAACCATCAAGGAGGGGATTGATGCCAGAGAAATTCCTCAGACTCGATTTTGTGTCCCTAGCTTCCATTTTGAATAAGTAAAAGTCACTCCACCGTTGGAAGCTGCAGGTCATATGATAAGGTTAGCAGATAATAACTCTGAGGTAAAAGCATGAATGTATTGTTAAAAAAATAACGAATGGGATGTGTAGTCATAAAAACAAAGAATCTAGAAAGTTCTGACAGGACAGTATAAAAAGCAGATGGTTAGGACGGTTGAATGTGGAGCAGAGAGAGGACGAGAGTGGATGAGTTGGCAGGGAGTTGCTGAGAAACCAGAGAGGAGGAGCAGAGCTGACCGAGAAAGGAAGAGCTAATCAAAAGAAGCAGCAACAGAAAGTCAATAGGACAGAGTAAGCCTGCCAATTTTAATCATAGGGTAGTATTAGTTTGTGTGTGTGAATTGTAATTTACTATGTAAAATTTAAGGTACATTTAAGAATGGCTGTCAGCGATCTGTAACAGACTGGCCATCTGTTGCAGAGCACACCCACTTAGAATCATTTGAACTGCATGTTACTGTCGTTTAAAATGCTCTTGAACCTGCAATAAGGGATTTGTGTTTTCTCTAGGTTTTTGGGTTATTACTGTAATTAGGGATTATTTACATAAATAAAAAGATGCCTTGTTTTGGAAAGAATACTGTCTGTGTCAATCATTTATCAGAAGCCTGTATCTGTGTCCTTTATTCCCTTAGCTACCTTGGATATCCATACCCAAGGACGGACACATTAAGGGGGCAATAGACAGGTTATTCTAGGGGCATCCCAAAACCTGTTTTTCAGGGTAACCTTATCTCCTAGAGACAAGTACAAATAAAAGGACCTGCATCAGCAACACCAAGGCCAAATTGCTTTTCCATACAATTGCTGAAAAGCAGAACATTTCCCCTAAATCTTCCATTTGTAAATCATTTATTTTCTTGCTGGAGAAAGTGAGGGAAGTTTTTATGGCCATAAAGCTGCTGGTTTTGAACACAAATAATCACAACTTGAAAAGTAATAGTCTGGCACATAAACAATTTGCTTGTATAGCAGGCTGAGCCTAACACTAACCCTGCTACTACAAGCTTACTACAGAGAACTGTCCATGATCAGCCTCTTCTGAAGCAAAAGAGGATGAGTCCTGCAAACACTCACTACCAGCTGTAGTGCTTACTATTACTCTGACAAGAGTCTGACTGCTGCTTTGCCTTTTTCACACCGCAAAGAGACTGAGGAATTTCTCTAGGATAGACACAGGGTAGGGCAGATTTATGCAACCCCTGCTAAAGGAGTATGCAGGGGCAGATTGATGTTAGAAGGGCAAATGGCTGGAGTGCTCCATGCTGTCTATTCTGGGCTGTAGAGCAGCCAAATGTAAAGCTATGCCAGCCTCAAAAGCAGCTCAGTGTCCCTGACTTACAAGGTTGTCTTAAAGGCAACTTTGCCGTCCTGCTATCTGGTCTGCACTTTCTGTACAGGTTCCGGCCTATTGATTTCAATAGGACTATCCATGTGTAAAATAAACTATACTTAAATGTTTTTCAGGATTCGGTCCTCTGGCTTCAGAATTTTTATCACAAGCCCCTATTCCCAGGGAGCAGATTTGCATGTGGGAGTGTTGTGCATAACCATAATCCAGATGCACATGGGCCAGCTATTCCTTTCAATGGTAAAACCTGATGCTGCTCCCTCTCCACCCAGGCCAAACAAACAAAACACAAACACAGGGCCTGCCCCAAAACCTGGCAATCCCCAGGGATTTGTGTTTCCCATATGGGTCTCCTTTCTATACTGCTGGCTCCTGTAAACCCCAAGGTTTCACATTCAGCAATGGGCCCCCATGACTTCCACTGACGCACACCCCACTAAGACTTGCTTCTTTCTCTCTTTCCGTATGCAGGCTCTTCTGGTTGCTAAACAGTTCCTGCCTTGAACCTTGATGGCTATTTCTCTCCCCTAAAGGCAGCTAGCTCCCACCTGCTTATCTGAGTAAAGTTCTAGAAGAAGCTATAGGGCAGAGCCAGCCTTAGCTGAGAGGCAGCTGATAGATTCTAGGAGAGGGGGCAGTGTATAGACGGGAAAGGTTCTTCAAGAAGAACAGCCTCCTGCTACCAACAGTTCTGCGACACTGGCAGGGACAGATATAGAGAAGAAAAACTGCCCTCGCCAAAGCAAGACTCTTGGCAGGTATGGAATTGCAAAGAGAGCTGTAGAAATGTTTTGTTTCAAATTCTTTATTTCAAAAGACCACTAGTTGAGAGGGGATTCTCCCTATATCAAGCATGTGCTTTTACAAAAAATAATTACTAGGATTTGGTAACCACCTGGAAAAAGGGTGGTCAAGTTGAAATTTTTCTTGTTCAGGTTCATTCACGCCTGCAAATTAATTTTGTTTGCCGTTTTATGATCATAAGTTATTAAGTGTTCAAAGCATTAACGATAAAAGCAATCCACGAGATGGGCTATTATGTTTCCAAAGGCAGCAACGCCCAATGCCATGTGTCAAAACTAGGATTAGTTCAGACAGGTAAACCTCTTGTTATTTGACATTTGCCAGCTTAATTTCTAAGCAAATGGACATATTGTTCCACTGTGCCAGTGAAGGATTATTGGGAAGAAGTGCTGACAGATACAGTCATCTTATAAGCATGTTGAAATGCTCAAAAATCCACAGGAGTATATTGCTATGCTTATATGAAGCAAACTTCCCTGAATTGATGCATAGTTGCAGTCTCTCATTTATTAGTTGATGTTTATAGGCATTCCTATGACTTACAAAGCATTCAGGAATTAAATGTCATAGCATGCCTGCAAGGTAGGAAAGTATGATCATTCCCATTTTACAGATGGGGAAAATGGAGGCATACAGTGATTAAGGTCAACACTGTAACAGAAGAGGGCCCTGAAAAGTTCTCCCTCATTTTACACTGGGAGAGGTAGCATGGGCTTTGTTCAGTCTCTGCAGTTGCAAAGGGCACTGCCAGCTCTGAGGGGAATAGAAAGACATATTTCCCTCCTTACTGAGAGCATCTACAGCAAAAAACAAACAAACATGATGTGTTCTTAAAATAGGGTTAGCTAACCTGTGTCAGCTAGCACTGAAGAAACAGCAACTCAGCTTTTAATTCAGGTTAGCAGCTTGAGTTCCCCAGGCTGCCATATAGGCTGGAGTTTAAATTGCTAACCCAATTTTAAAACCAAGTAGTTGTGTCTTCACTGCTGTTTTAATCTGAATTAGCTAACTCAGGCGAGCTAACCTGAATTAAGGAGGTATCTGTTTTTGCAGTGTAGACGTAGCCTGAGAGGCAGAAACATCTCCTTACTCCTCCCCGCATAGAGTAGAGGCAACTTCTCTCCTGCATTGCTCTGCCAGAGCAAAAGAGACGGGGAAGACAATCTTATTGGAATGTAGCACTTTACACCTATGTGGTTTATGATAATTACTGCATTCCACCAGGATTACTAGCACCATGGAACCCAGATATACTAGAGCAGAACTTCATCAAGGGCCAAGTCCTAAAGCCCTTAGACCTGGTCTACACCTGAAACTTAGGTGACAAATTCACACCCCTGAGAGATGTAGTTAAGCCAACCTAAACCCTCGAATAGACACTGCTCGGTCGACGGAAGAATTCGATCGACCTAGCTACCACCTCGCAAGGAGGTGGATTAACTACAGCGATGGGAAAACCTCATCTGCGGCTGTAGCAAGTATCTCTACCGCGGCACTACAGCTCCGCAGCTGCAGTACCACAGCTGTACCCGTGGTGTAGCCACAGTCATTTTTTTCCTCAGTCCTGACTCAGGCAAGCCATCCCTTAAAGCCAAGGGATGTCTTGCCGGAATGAAAGCTGATGCTATGTACACACTACAGCTTACGTTGGTCTAAATTACGTTGCTCAGGGGAGTGAATAAGCCACCCACCGAGCAACATAAGTTACACCGACCTAAGCGCCGATGTGGACAGCTGGAGTAGTTAAGTGGATGGGCGAGCTCTCTTCTGATGGCGTAGAGCTTCTCCACTAGCAGCCCAGCTGCCGCACGGCTGTAAGCTGTGCAGTGTGGCCATAGCCTGAGTGAAAAGTGAGGCAGCGTTTCAAGATCTAACCGGCTAAGAGAAGTAAGTGCAAATCCACTAAAGTAATTTGGACTGTCAGTCAATTTCATTAATTCATGGAGTTTAAGGTCAGAAGGGACCATTACGGTCATCTCGTCTGACCTCCTGCACAACACTGCCACTTTAAAACTTAGCTGTAAGCATTTTTCCTACCACATTCACTATAAATGGGGTTCACTGTATTTAATTATTGTTTTCTCTATAGAGAAGAATATACATGTGAACATAATATTTTCTATTCCGCCTTAGAGTGTCTTAAAAATGTGTGATTCTTTTTAAAACTGCCAGGGGACTATTTTCAAGCAAGTACATTCAGACATCTATAATATACGCAATACAATAGAAACTTTATTTTTATAGTATAGTACTGCTCATACACATGTATGTTAACAGCTGTTAGAAGATCAGATGGTTCAGAAGATTTAGTAAAGGGGGCATGGAATTTTCTACCTCTAGTTGAAATGTCTACAAAAGGTCATTGGAATTTTTAACAAACTTGTTTTTAATTGCGTTTGAGTCCCTGTTGTATTCATTTTCTACAGATATGCTCCGTGTTGCCAGTTCTCACAAAATTTTAACTCAAACACCACAATTTTGTCTCCTGCTACAGGTGGTTTTGTGATGATGTGAATAGTTGCAGCCTTCAGGCAGTGTTTGGAAGATAAACCAGCCAGGGGGCTTATGAGACGATGCTCTGTAACATAAGGGAAGGTGCAGTAATCTGTGCATCTGGAGGCTGAGTTCTCGTCATAGACCTCAGCTTTCTGTCATTAATATTTCTGTCCTTCACAATCCTGTGAGCCAAGTTCTCATATTTCAGGGTTAACTATCATTCACCAATTTCCCACAGCCAAGAGCTTGCACAAGGTCATTACTGACCAAACTGTGAATAGAACGCAGGTTTTTAATATAACAGAACCAATACACCTCCACTTTGCCACACAGTCTTTCAGAAAGAAAACATGGCAAATCAGATGTATGTGTAACCAGTGGTGAGCTGGAGCTGGTTCATACCCGTTCGCGCGAACCAGTTGTTAAATTTTGAAGCTGGTTTAGAACCGGTTGTTAAAGAGGTGGGCAAACTCTGGCCCACCTGAGCTCTTGGCTCGGGAGGCTCCCCTGAGAATCCCTTTTTAATTTTTACTCACCCAGCAGTGCTCCAGGCCTTCGGTGGCATTTCGGTGGTGGGTCCTTCAGTCGCTCCGGGTCTTCGGTGGCACTTCGGCGGCAGGTCCTTCAGTGCCACCGAAGACCCGGAGCGACTGAAGGAACCGGTTCTTCAGCTTCTGGCAGCTCATCACTGTGTGTAATAACATGGCTAACAACACTAACAACATGGCTAAGTGTCATCCACTGCACCGCATATATAGATTTAGGACTGTGCTACTACTTCCAGGTTAAGAGAGCTGATTCTTTAGCTCACATGATGGAAGCTCGTGCTTCTACATGCAGGGGTCCTGGGTTCAGTCTCCACAAACAGCCCAAACGGGGGTGATATTACATTTGGCTTTGCTCTCTAACCATTAGACCACAATCTGCTCCCAGAGCCAGGAAGAGAAACAAAGAAACCAGATGCCCAGCATTCCTCTGCTGTCTCGCAAATACTTGTGTAACCTACTAGCAATGTATGTGTTGTGCCTCCCTAGATGGGATGGGCCAGGTAGAAAACAATGGCATTGCTTTCCACTCTTCCCCTATGTTATTCCTATCACTGAAGTGGAACATAACAATGACAATACTGGGTTAGACCAATGATCCATCTAGCCCAGTATCTTATCTCCTACAGCTGCCAGTGCCAGTTGCTTCAGAGGGAATGAACAGAACAGAGCAATTTTGAGCTATCCATACCGTGTCATCCACTCGCAGCTCTGGCAGTTTCAAGGTTTAGGGACTCCCAGAGCATGGGGTTGCATCCCTGATTATCTTGGCTAATAACCATGGATGGTCCTCCATGAACGTATCTAATTATTTGAACCCAGTTGTAGTTTTGATCTTCCCAACATCCCTTGACAATAAGATCCACAGGTTGACTGTGCGTTGTGTGAAGAAATACTTTCTTTTTTTGTTTTAAACCTGTTACCTATTAATTTAACCAAGTGACCCCTAGTTCTTGTATTATGTGAAGCGGTAAACAACAACAACAGTTTCTTATTCACTTTCTCCACATCTTTCATGATTTTATAGACCTCTATCATATCCCCCTTAGTCGTCTCTTTTTTTAAACCAAACTACCCGAGTCTTTTTAATCTCTCTGCATAGGGAAGCTGTTCCTTACCCCTAATCATTTTTGTTGCCTTTTCTGCACCTTTTCCATTCTAATATATAATTTTTAAGTTGGGGCTACCAGAACTTCATGCAGTATTCAAGGTGTGGACATACCATGGATTTACAAAATGACATTATGATATTTACTGTTTATTATCTATCCCTTTCCTAATGGTTCCTAACATTGTGTTAGCTTTTTGGACTGCCACTGCACACTGACCAGCTGTTTTCAGAGAATTAGCCAGGATGATGCCAAGATCTCTTTCTGGAGTGGTTCCAGCTAATTTAGACCCCATCATTTTGTATGTATAGTTGGGATTATGTTTTCCAGTGTACATTACTTTGCACTTATCAGCATTGAATTTCATTTGATATTTTTCAGAGGAACAGCCGTGTTAGTCTGTATTCGCAAAAAGAAAAGGAGTACTTGTGGCACCTTAGAGACTAACCAATTTATTTGAGCATAAGCTTTGGTAATTACCAGCAGGAGAGTGGGGTGGGGGGAGGTATTTTTTCATGCTTTGTGTGTATAAAAAGATCTTCTACACTTTCCACAGTATGCATCCGATGAAGTGAGCTGTAGCTCACGAAAGCTTATGCTCAAATAAATTGGTTAGTCTCTAAGGTGCCACAAGTCCTCCTTTTCTTTTTGCGAATACAGACTAACACGGCTGTTACTCTGAAACCTGTCAAAAAAGCCACATTGACTCTTTCCCAATATAATGTGCTCATCTATGTGTCTGATAATTCTGTTCTTTATTATAGTTTCATCCATTTTGCCTGGTACTGAAGTTAGGTTCACTGGCCTTTAATTGCCAGGATTGCATCTGGAGCCTTCATTTGAAAAAAAATCAGTGTTACATTAGCTGCCCTCCAGTCATCTGGCACAAAGAGGCTGATTTAAGTGAAAAGGGCTGTGGGTTCAAAATCTGTTGATTAGCCGTATAGAGATTAAAAATACCTAGAAGTATAAAAGCTGTGATTCTTGGAATTATTTTACTTTGGAAAATATTATACTTAGAAGTGAATTTGGATGCTGTGCTGATATCTTTTACTGTTGCATTTTTATTATTTGCATTTGGTTAGAAGAAGCTGTCCTTTTAAGACTAGGGTATGGAAGATTTCAAGTGTGTGGGAGATTTTTACTTTGTATCCAGAAAAAGACAGACCCCGCTTGTGTGAACTCCAGAGTTCAGAACTTGACTTAATAAACATATCTTTCTAAAAAGCACTCCTTATTCTAGAAAGTGGAAAAGCATTTATGGGGGACTGGTTGTCTGAGGGCACTGCTAATGAGCTATAGGGCTTTTTACCTGTAGGTCACCAGTTTGAATCCTACCAGTTCTGCAGGGATTAAAAAAGTAGCCCATTTGCTTGATGTTTGGTAGTCCCTCTGTTGAGTATCAGTTCCAGCTCCCAAATCATAAATTCACCATCATGCTTTGCATTAGATTTTAAGCTCTTCTGAGCAGACTGTCACTTATTTGGTGTTACCCACTCTCACACTTTTATCACAAGTCTCACACTATTTGGTGTTCTTCTTAAAGTCTTATCTCCTGGAGTTAAAGAAAATCTCAGCTTTCATTTAAAAAAAAAACAAAACGGTAAATTTCTAGCCCTCATGAGTGCAAAAATAAGTTTGAAAGGGACTAGAATGTCCCCTAAAGATTAAAACAATGAGAAGGCATGCAAAAAGAACATCAAATTCACTTTATTTTTAACATCTCATGATTTTAATCCCATCTCATAATGTTGGTGGTCCTGAGTCATGATTTTTGAATGCATGGTGCTGGCAATACACTTATTATGTTTGTACAATATTTACAACAATGGGAACCTGATCTTGGTAGGTCCTTTAGTGAGAGCCACCCCAGCACCAAAAATCATGTCTCTCTTTAAATTGGCAACATCATAACGGTCACTCAGGCCCTGGGCGATGGGAGTAGTAGTTCCAAAATCATAAGACAGGCCAGAAAATATGATTTAATCTTTTTGAAAATGTCATGATTTTTAACCTACCTCGTGATTTTTGGTGGTGTGACTGATGACTTTTGAACTTTTGTTTTGGCACTACTATAGTCATACAGCTGAGATTTATTAGCATAAATACTAAAAAAAGGCAAAGTTTAAATTTGACTGTGCAAATATTAACTGAAAGCAAATTTTGAATGGCATGACCAATGATAATTTTTAATTGCATATTTAACATTCAAATATGCCAATCAAAATTCACACTATTGCTGGTTAATTACATGAATTGCCACTATTGCTGTCAATTACATGAACTGACAGAATACTGTGTGATTCTGTAACAATCCAAAACACCATGGATCTTAAGTTTCAAGTATTCATAATGAACCATGGGCAAACAGCCTGTAGACTAAGAATTATTTCTTAAAGACACTGGTGCATAATTTTGAACAGTGAATAAGCTGGTTCCTATATTTCAGTGAAAAATCATGACCTTTCGTCAGTACAGAGAACAACGATCATCCTTTTTTATTCTTTTACATACCTAAAGGGTTGAATAGATATCTGGATAGTACAGTGCAGCTGCAACAATGCTAACATTGGGTGAGGGAACTAGCATTTGCCAGTGAAAAAGTAAAGACATTAGTTGAGTCTATACTATGGGGTTAAGTCAACCTAAGTTACGCAACTCCAGCTATGTGAATAACATAGCTGGAGTCCACATAGCTTAGGTCGATTTATTGCAGTGTTTTCTCCTCTTACAATATTAGTAAAAGCATTGTGATATGTTTCTCAAAGCACTAGCTCATGGGTTCAAGTAAATACATGAGAATATGAGCTGTCATTGACAAAAGTAAGTTTTTAGCCCTTATGGTTGCAGAGAAAAGCTTGAAAACACGACCTGAGAGTAAAAAAATACATAAACCAGAAAGCAATGCTTACAAAAATCTCATAATTCTTTGGGCAATTTTATGTTTTTTCTGGGGACTGATTCATGATTTTTGAACTCTAGGGTCTGGCAATTCTATTTCTTGGCTTCCCCCAAGCACTATGTCAGCTCATAGCTATATAGACATGGATTTACCTGATGAGGAAACATCAGTCTCTTTGTCTTTTCAGCTTGATCCAAAAGAAGTCTGTAACTAAAACCACCAGCCGCTCCCTAGCAATGGCTGCTGTTAAGAACCAGCCTGCCCACTTATAGCCAATTCAGAGGTTCACAGGTGAGGCAGTAAGCCAACAACAAGAACTGAGATGATGTGGGTAATTTGCTGCTGTGCACCAGACACGAATCAATGGTCACTAGCTGAAGGGAGTTCCAGAATAGTTTGAATACAGGCTCCTCAGGAGCTGAAGCCAGAGGTTCAGATTCTACTCAGAGATTTGGGAAGTTTCATGTCTGACTGTTTTTCTTTTAGATTCATAGATACTATGGTCAGAAGGGACCATTATGATCATCTAGTCCGACCTCCTGCACAATGCAGGCCACAGAATCTCACCCACCCACCCTGCGATAAACCTCTCACCTATGTCTGAGCTATTGAAGTCCTCAAATCATGTTTTAAAGACTTCAAGGAGCAGAGAATCCTCCAGCAAGTGACCCGTGCCCCATGCTACAGAGGAAGGCGAAAAACCTCCAGGGCCTCTTCCAATCTGCCCTGGAGGAAAATTCCTTCCCGACCCCAAAAATGGCGATCAGCTGAACCCTGAGCATATGAACAAGATTCACCAGCCAGATACCCAGGAAAGAATTATCTGTAGTAACTCAGATAACATAACATCCCATCATAGGCCATTGGACATATTTACCATGAATATTTAAAGATCAATTAAATGCCAAAATCATGTTATCCCATCATACCATCTCATCCATAAACTTATCGAGTTTAATCTTAAAGCCAGATAGGTCTTTTGCCCCCACTGCTTCCCTTGGAAGGCTATTCCAAAACTTCTCTCCTCTGATGATTAGAAACCTTTGTCTAATTTCAAGTGTTTCAATTTTTGCACCAGCATGGTCAGTCATCTCATCCAAAGCCTATCCACACACTCAGCTGGTAATAAGGAGTATAAGTAACATGTTAATGAAATTTCCAGATGAAATGAGGAGTTCTGTGAACACCACTGAGAACAGATGAATAATACTAGGGGATTTAATAAAGTTAGAGACATAGGCAGAAAATAACATGAGGTTTTATCTCTCTGTGGTACTTATATGGCCCCCATCACCATAATATTTGAGTGATTCATACTTTTTAATGTGTTTACCCTCTTGACAAAGCTCCTTCCTTGTCTTCGTGGGTCCCGCATTTCCTGGCAGATTTTGCTAGCCTCAGAGGCTCATTGTGACCTCCCACGTAACCCTTCTCTCTCTAGAGACAAGGGTCACAGTGCACTGAGCCATTTTCATCATAAGCCAGTGAGGGAGGTGAGGAGAAGCTATCCTCCCTTGCACAGACTCTGTTGTCTCCCAGTCTCAGTGATTAATCGGGGGCGTGGGGGGTGTGGGGGGGGGAGAAGGGAGCCCAGGCCCGACCTCTACTCCAGGCTCCAGCCCAGGGACCCTAATAGTATCAGCTATGGTAGCTGACCTTTTAGAAACATGACACGTACAATTCCCTGGGCTACTTCCCCACAGCAGCCCCCACTTCCTCAAGCTCCACTTCACCCTTACCTCAGGGCCTCCTTCCTTGTGCCTGATATGGTGTGTACTGCTCAGTCTCTCCAACAGCGCAACTTCCTCCCACAGCTCCTGACATTCACCCCCACCTGACTAACTGGGAGGCTTTTAACTAGTTTCAGCCAGCCCCTGATTGGCTTCAGGTGTCCCAATCAACCTAGCCTTCTCCGTGCCTTCTGGAAAGTTCTTAATTGGCTCTAGGTGTCTTAATTGACCTGGAGCAGCTGCCACTTAACTTATCCTGGTACCAGGGATTTGTTTAGCCTGGAGCTAATATATCTATCTCCCACTACTTTTCTATAGCCATCTGGCCTTGCCCTGTCACACCTCACACCACCCATGTGAGGTAGGAAGAATCATTATCTCCATTTTACAGATGGGAAGCTAAGGCACAGAGAGGCTGAGTGATCTGCCCAAAGTCACATTAGAAATCTGTAGCAGAGTAGGAACTTGAATTCAGGTCTCCTATGTCCTAGGCTAATGACCTAACTACTGGACCACCCTTCCTGTCTAATTGCAACACTTCAAGCTAAATAAATCTGGGGGGAAATACTCTCAAACTGATATTAACGATGAAGGAAGAAAGAGATAGAGAGAGAGAGATGTAGAAAACAGCAGTGCTGAAAGAGGCACAGGGGGACAGAGAATAGCAAATTTGACATCACTTTGCAGTACGATATGGTAGCAAGAAAGGCCAATTTAATTATGGACTGTGGAGACATCGAGTCATGGAGAAAAGAGGTGATAATCCTTCTCTACACAGTTCTGGTAAGACCACACCTAAAATATTACAGCTATGTCTAAACACCTCATTATGAGAATGGTACTGCCAAACTGGAGGGTGTTCAGAGAAGAGCAATAAAAACTATTAAAGCGATGGATTTATGAGGAAAGCTTAAAAGAGATAAACATGTACTCAACTTGGCTAAGAGATACATGAAGTGAAATGTTAATTATCTAAAAGGTCTGTATTCAAGGGCATAAACACCATGAGGAATTGTATGGATTATTTAGTGAAATATAAGGGAATAGAGTGGAAAAGTCTCAAATACTGTATACATTTACATTTAGCTGTGTTAAAAATCACACAATGTGTGTTTTAATATGGCTCAATGTAAATGTATACATTTAGGAACAAAGAATGAAGGCCATACTTACAGGATGAGGTACTCTGTCCTGGGAAGCAGTGATTCTGAAAAAGATTTAGGGGTTGTGGTGGATAATCAGCTGAACATGCGCTCCCAGTGTGATGCTGTGGCCAAAAGGGCCAAAGTGATCCTTGGATGCATAAATGGGGGATCTTGAGTAGGAGTAGAGAGGTTATTTCACCTCTGAATTTGGAACTGGTGTGACCACTGTTGGAATCCCGTGTCCAGTTCCGGTGCCCACAATTCAAGAAGGATGTTGATAAATTGGAGGGGGTTCAGAAAAGAGCCATGAGAACGATAAAATAATTAGAGAACATGCCTTTAGTGATAGAATCAGGGAGCTCAATTTATTTAGCTTAACAAATAGAAGGTGAAGGGGGTGACTTGATCACATTTGATTAGTACTTACAGGGGAACAAATATTTGATAATGGGCTATTCCGTCTTACAAACAAAGATATAATATGGAAGTTGAAACTTGATAAATTCAGACTGGAAATAAGATGTATATTTTTAGCAGTGAGCATAACTAACCATTGGAACAATTTACCGAGGGTCAGAGTGGATTCTCCATCACTGACAAATTTAAAATCCAGATTGGATGTTTTTCTAAAAGATAGGGATTATTTTGGAGAATTTCTGAGGCCTGTGTTGTGCAGAATAGCTAATCACAATAGTCCCTTCTGACCTTGGAATCTACGAATCTATGAAATAATGGTGATGAGGACTGGATCAGCTGTCTTCAAAGGCTATTTCTATCCTGACCTTAATTTCTACGACTTCCAGTCTGTAGATTTATGAAGTCTAGATGTGTGTGTGTCATGGGAAGGAGGGCCTAGCAAGACGAAAGGGACGAGGTACAGGGGTTCTCAAACTTCATTGCACCGCAACCCCCTTTTGACAATAAAAATTACTACATGGCCCCAGGAGGCGGGACTGATGCCTGAGCCCACCCAACCCCTGCCACCCTGGGATGGGGAGGCCAAAGCCGAAGCCCAAGGGCTTCAGCCCCAGGCAGGGAGCCTGTAACCTGAGCCTGGATGAAGCCCTCGGGCTTGGGCTTCAATCCCAGGCTCCAGCATGTCTAATGCCAGCCTTGGCAACCCCATTAAAATGGGGTTTCAACCCACTCCGTGGTCCTGACCCACAGTTTGAGAACTGCTGAGGTGGAGGCCAGCTGACTGACATTGTTTTGTGTGCAGTAAGGTATGAACAAATTTGTTGTCCTCTGTCCTTCTGTTGTTGTTAAATTAGTGTAGCATATAGAATCATAGAATCATAGAATATCAGGGTTGGAAGGGACCTCAGGAGGTCATCTAGTCCAACCCCCTGCTCAAATGCAGGACCCATCCCCAATTAAATCATCCCAGCCAGGGCTTTGTCAAGCCTGACCTTAAAAACTTCTAAGGAAGGAGATTCCACCACCTCCCTAGGCAACGCATTCCAGTGTTTCACCACCCTCCTAGTGAAAAAGTTTTTCCTAATATCAACCTAAACCCCCCCCACTGCAACTTGAGACCATTACTCCTTGTTCTGTCATCAGCTACCACTGAGAATAGTCTAGAACCATCCTCTCTGGAACCACCTCTCAGGTAGTTGAAAGCAGCTATCAAATCCCCCCTCATTCTTCTCTTCCACAAACTAAACAATCCCAGTTCCCTCAGCCTCTCCTCATAAATCATGTGTTCCAGACCCCTAATCATTTTTGTTGCCCTTCGCTGGACTCTTTCCAATTTATTCACATCCTTCTTGTAGTGTGGGGCCCAAAACTGGACACAGTACTCCAGATGAGGCCTCACCAATGTCGAATAGAGGGGGACGATCACGTCCCTCAATCTGCTCGCTATGCCCCTACTTATACATCCCAAAATGCCATTGGCCTTCTTGGCAACAAGGGCACACTGCTGACTCATATCCAGCTTCTCGTCCACAGTAACCCCTAGGTCCTTTTCCGCAGAACTGCTGCCTAGCCATTCGGTCCCTAGTCTGTAGCTGTGCATTGGGTTCTTCCGTCCTAAGTGCAGGACCCTGCACTTATCCTTATTGAACCTCATCAGATTTCTTTTGGCCCAATCCTCCAATTTGTCTAGGTCCCTCTGTATCCTATCCCTGCCCTCCAGCGTATCTACCACTCCTCCCAGTTTAGTATCATCCGCAAATTTGCTGAGAGTGCAATCCACACCATCCTCCAGATCATTTATGAAGATATTGAACAAAACCGGCCCCAGGATCGACCCCTGGGGCACTCCACTCCACACCGGCTGCCAACTAGACATGGAGCCATACATATTTTGCCTGTATTCACTGTGTTAAAAAATAGACACCCCAATATCAAATATAAGCTCTGTAATGCCAAATCCTACAGTTCTTGCCTTCAGCAAAACCCACACTGAAGTAAGTACACCTTTGTCTGAGTAAAGACTATAGCATTTAGCCACGAAAAAAGTGGAGGACCCAATCTTGCAGTTCTGACTGAGGCCAGGTCTACACTCAAAAGTTAAATCAACCCAGCTTTGTCCCCCCTGGATTTCCATTAACTACAGCGATAGGAGAACCCCTCTCGTTGCCGTGATGAGTAGCCCGCCACTACTGCAGCCCAGCTCCAGTACCTCAGCTGTGCCCTGGTAGTACTTCAAGTGCAGACAAGCCCTTGGGCAAAATGTCCATTCACTTAAGACTGTAAGATCAGCCATAAATTTATTTATTTATATTTGCAAGAAATAAATATACATTAATTGTTAGGGTTTGCAGCACATCTGAATAAACTAAAAATGTCCAGTGGTTTAAAAACAGTGCATTTTCCTCTCTATTAAAGCCTCCAAAAATAGAAAGTAACCTTCGGGGATTTTTCTTGTGTTTCCAGAGGGGACAGATGAAACTGCACAAACAGAGAGACCCCCTACCTATATTTAATCTCCCCTTATTCTCTGGCAGAGAGCACAAAAGATGTTTGAAAATTTTGGATGTGCTAGAAAATATCTTCGTTTATTTCCCCTGTGTGGTTATGTTGTTTTGCAAAGCGTTATCTCTGGTGCTTTGCATGGAAGTTGCCTTAAGTTTTCACCAAACAACATCTTTTCTTCAATCGGCTGCACATCTAGTGTATCTTTTCCTCCATCTTTTTCTTTCTCCTTATATTTACTTTCTTATAGACTATAATTTTCTGTCAACGCTTCTCTCTCCTCACATCTCACTGCTTCCCCTTCCTCTGCATTGTGTTGTCAGTCTTGCATCTTCCACATCAGTCCATCCTATTTTTTCTATTCTCATACTCCAGACACCCCAATACTTATGTTTCTTATCTAGACTAACATCAAACATTTAAATCATATTTAGATACAGCTTGGTACCTCAGCCTAACATCTCCTAAAACTCGAGTAAAGACAAAGCAATTGTACTTCAGCATGAGTTAAAACCTAGTCTAGCATTAGATTTTAAAATCCTAGTCTAGATAGGGCTTTACGTTCCAAACCTACTAATCATAACCCCTGCAAACCAACAGCTACTCGTCCACACTTGCTGCCCCCTCAAAGTCATTCACAGGCTCACATCTAGTGACTGCCACCAGCTCATGTATCCACTTGTACTCATGAGGAAGGAGTTTCTTCCGCAGCTTAACATAGACTTTTTTGGAGCCTCTGCTGGGAGTTAGGGGAAACTAGCAGGGAGTTGTTGATGAGGGAGGGTGGGGAAGAGGGCTGGGTATTGTCTGCTCAGAGAGCCATCGGGGGAGAAAAGGAGAAAGCTACACCTGTGAGAGGGTTTATTTTTCTTCCCACTTTGTTTATGTTTGCTGCCCCTCTATTCTGTCACCCTAAGTCAGTGTTTCTCAAATGCGGCCAGTGGGGGCTTTTCTTGCAGCCACAGCCTCCTGGGAGGTGATTGTGGGGGCAAAGCAGTGGCCCCTGCCCCAGGGCAGCCAACAGGGGTTGGGCCCTGCCCACTTCTGGAAACAAACGCTGGAGGAGCAGGCGGACACTGAGTTCCACACTTTCCCGGAGGCAGTGGGGTCAAACTTCCACCCTGGGGTGGTGGGCAGCAGGCTCCAGCTGCAGGGCTCCATCCCCCGGGCTCAACCCATCCCCCCATCATCCCTGGCCCCTGCTGTCTCCTTATCCACCTCCCCATCCAGGGCTTAATATGTCCCTGGGCTTTCCGGGGCTGAGTAAATCTGCTGTGAAAAGTGATATTTGTATGTTTGTTAATATCACTTTTCATAGCAGACTTAGTAGCTAGCTGGGAGGCTGTGAAAAGTGATATTAGTACACAAGTATCACTTTTCACAGCAGCAGACTTACTAGTTAGCAAATCTAAAAGAAAAACAACCAAAAAAGCAAAACAAAAAACAACAAAAAAGACAAGAATGTGCAAAGCACCTTATTTGTGTTTCTATTCTGATTAGGTCCAGTAAAGAATAGAGACAAGTATATGTTTTTTTTATTTAGTCAGCAAACAAAACCCTACATAAATTACCATGATTTGGTGCATATTTATTTGTTTTTCCTAACGTTAATTAAGTATTTTATGTAAAATTGTCAGACTGGCCACCAGCAAGAGTTGGTGGCCACTCTCTGAAGCCACCAAAAAATTTGTTGTGAGAAAACCACGGGTAGCAGCATACTCTGCCTGTAAGGGAGAGCCAGGCCAACTGGTAGGGATTCACAAGTATCCTAAAGTTAATCCAGTTTGTTTCTCAAATCCATGCATAGAGAAGACTTTCTGCACACAGAGATCCTGTTGATCAACTGGAAGGATGAGGACAATCAGTTTACATCTGAGCACCATCCCTTTTTGTCCAAACCATAAGAATAAGGCCTGGTTGGGAGGTGGAGGAGGGATGGTACCATCCCATGACCAGTCCAACAGGGAATAATGTAGCATCAGATCCAGTGGAACCCCTTCTAAGATGTGAAATTGCCCCTTTTAGGGAGAGTTCTAGGGGCAGCAGCAGGCAGGAAAGCCCCTGGCTGATTTGGCTCAAAGACATTTATTCTTTCAAAGGCAGTCATGTTGCCAGGGAGCCCAGAGCTGGAAGAAAGGTTCTTGGAGATTTTGTGGAGGCACAAAGCTATACATGGATCCCGCACAAGAACCTCAGTTCTGGGGACTGAACTTCTTGGTTACTCCAGGAGTGGGAGAACCTCACAAGTCCTACCCCCAACTCCTCATCCTTAAAAAATTATCTTAGGACAATTCTGCTAGGAAAACTCAATAGCTTATGTTCCTCTCTGGTTCCTTCCAGCTGGGTTTCCCCCCCAAAAGAGACGATGTGGCCCTTTGTAATTATGTCTTCGTGGACAACTCGGACTTACAAAGATATTCAGGAATACTTCTTTGAACGTAAGGTATCACCACTGACTGATGTGAACCAGATATCTACTGATTTTTGATTACTTACCTATCCAAGAGTAACATGAGTTAAAATATTTATTCTTCAAAAGTTCCAATATTCAGCCGGGTCTCTTCTCTTTGTAACTTGTTCTCCTTGTTTCTGAATCTTCTATGGGCCAATAGTTCCTAGGGAGTTTACTAAGTATGATGGTCAGTCTGAATGTAACAGCTTAAAATTTCAGGGTTACAATATTCAGACTGTCTAGAGAAAAATATTAAACATGATGTGGGCAAAACAAGATGCACAGTGATCACAGAGAAACTCAAAAAATATCCAGGAGTTGGGATATGTATGATTTGTTTTCCTGATGCAGCAGAAGCACATAACCAAAGTTTTTAAAAGGAACCTATTACTAGGGTGACCAGACATCCTATTTTTAAAGGAACAGTCCCATATTTAAGCCCTCCTACAAGTGTCCCAACTTTTTCTTAAAAACAGGCAAATTGTCCCATATTTTCTGTCTCCCCCACATCAGTACTGGCGGTTCCTGCTGCTGGCTGGATCCCTGCTCACTAGACGCCTGCCCACCAGCAGTGAGGGGGCAGGGTACAGTGACCGACGATGGGGGTGGGTGCGCAAAGCTGATGGCGGGGCAAAGCTGCAGCGTGTGGGACCAGGCAGCTCCCCCTGCTGGTCCATCAGTGCAGCCCCCGCTGTGTGCTGGTTCTCGGCCAGCAGGGCCCCATCCCCCATCCCATTTCCGGCCAGCATTGGCTGGGCGCTGTGAGCTGCAGTGGCTGGTGAGTGGGAGCAGGCGCCAGGCAGCCGCCAGTTAAGTGTCGCTGCTCCTGCCCACCGATCTGCCCTTTACATGCTCCCCCTCTTGCTGCCCTCTCCCTGCTTTGCCCCTTCACCCCCCCGCCCCAGCCCCACTGTTTCTCCATATCCCCCCAGTGGGGTGCGTCCTGCTCCCAGCACTGTGTGGAGAACTAGCCCTGGTCGGAGCGCTCAGCTCACTAACAGCCTGGCCAGCAGGTTCCTTCCTTCCCTCACTGCCTCTGGCTGGGCCGGCGCCCCAGGAAAGCCCAAGACCCTCTGGCCTGGGGCTCTGGCCAGCAGGAGCCAAACCCTACATGTGACAAACCCCCGCACAGTGCTGGCACTGGGAAGCCTCTCAGCCCATCAGCTAAGCTCTGGAGTAGCGGGGGGAGAGGAGGAATCGATTTCCAGCCTGTTCCCGCCCCGAACCTGCAGGCTCCGCAGCAGTCCCCCAGGCCAGGGCTTAGCACCCTCTTCACACACACACCCTGCCTGAGTCCTGCACCCAGGGAGCGTGGGGCTGCTCTGTCCCCTAGGAACCCTCCCCTGCTAAGCCACCTCTCTGGCTGAAGCCCCTGCAGTAGGTGCCCTGGTGCACAATGCATCCTTAGGGCTTAACCCCTTCCTGCCTGCGCTGTAGCCAGGGTACAGGAGGTGGCTGGGTTATGTCAGTGGCCAGCAGCAGCCTGGAGGTGTTAGTTGCCTTTCAACACTGTGCGGGCAGAAAGGGACAAGTTGCTTCCAGCCACAGGGGAGCCGGGGGCGGGAAGAGATGAGCTCAGCAAAGACATGGGCCAGGTCATCCCTTCCCCACACCACCTCCTCTCCTGCGGCTGGAAGCATCTCCCGTCCCTTCTCTCCCGCACAGTGCTGAAAGGCTGCTGCTGGCCACATTCTGGTGTGAACCCTGGCAGAAATCTGGTGAGGGGGGATATGTGACCCTGCATGTCGCCCCCATGTGTTGCCTCAGGAAGATGCGGCACCAGGTACCAGGAGATGCGGGTCCATTCCAGAGGCCCAGCCAGGCATGCACCGGGCCCGGAGGGTTGGGTCAGTTGGTCACCCTCCTGTGTGAGAGAGGTGTATGGGAGTGTGTGTGTCACCTCTCCCCGTGTGAACCCTGAAGCATTAAAGAATCCAACTACTCAGTATTTCTTTTTAACAGGGGCTCAATTAACTTCCGTCAACTTGATGCTAATTTGAATGTCTGTACTGCATAGTTCTCTGATTGATTGCTGTAGTACTCACTTGAATACAAGTAATTTTACCAGGTGTCCCATATTCAGCATAGGGAAATATGGTCACCCTACCCATTACTGAAATAAACTGTTTCTTGATTTGCTTTTAGAAGAATAATCAACAAACTTCAGATCCTCTCCACAATACACTGATTTTCAGTTTTCAATTGCAGCTGTCCTTTCAGATTATGCAGCCTGGATCAGTGTCAGTTTTAAACTGTAAACATGTTTCAATGTAAAGCTGTGATTTGGAAAGCTGCTCTATCTGGGCAGATCCCTGCAACTACATAGAGGCCCACTGAAGTCAATAGGAGTTCCCCAGCACAGAACAACTCATATGATCAGGGCATAATCTTGGACCAAAAAAAGAACAAAGATAAATGAGCTATTACTATCTGAACTACAAATAGTTCACTACACCAGTACTAGCACATTTAGGAATAATTTTATAAATTAAGAGCCCCAGCCCTTACTCTGATGAGTAGTTCCATGGGCCTCAGTAGACGGAATACTGTATGAGAGAGAGAGGATTACTCCATGGGAGTACTATGAGCAAAGTTCCAGGCCCTAATCCATTGTTACTGCTTTTTGAGGGCAGTGGTGAGGAAGGAACATATTAGAAAGTGCAAAGAAATGTTCCCATTAACCTTTTCCAGTTCTGAATCTTTGTTGTACAGTACATATATTTGCTTCTCTTATACTATTATCAAAGTGACTAATCAGAAGTCAGCCATGAAAAATGTACCAGTTTCTTAATGTTGTTCTCAAAAGTGTCTACAACAAAACAAGGGATGTATGTAACCTTTTACTGGCTCCCAGCAGGTACCATCAATTACTAGATTCTAAGCAGCCTTATGACATCACCAGGGAGTGTGACTTAGGTCAAGAGCTTGGCAGGAGATTCTGGCAACTGCTAAATCAACAGCAATCAAAAATGGAAAACCAACATGCTTGCCACCATAAAATTTAAAAGAGAGCTTATTGTGCCTCAAACACAGCAGCAGGTTTAATAGAAAAGTAGACATGTTTATAGTCCTAGATTTACAACATGGCTTATAAACACCTTATTACTTAGAATCTAGTCTGCTGCCCTAGAAACTAAGAATGTTACTTTGTTGAGAAGAAGGATTTGTTGACACAAATGTCTTGCCTAAGTTGGCCATTGTGGTTAACCAAAATGCATTTACTACTGAGAAAGTAAATAAAAGCAAACAAGATGCCTCTTATACTACAATACAGTAAGGTTCAAATTAACCTACCTTAATGCTATGACATAAATATGCTTAATATTTATGGAATTTTTTAGAAGCAATTTACCACGTTGGGCTAAAAGTCTTATACGAGTCCTACTGTATGGGAATGTGTTTTCAGAATTACATGTGCTTAAAGACCTCATCAAAAATATTCAGAAAAGCTGCCATGAATACCACAGTTGACCATGCTGCAAATAAAATGGGTCATGGTCTACTCTTATATTAAACATGGATAAATCAGTTCTGCACCACATTACAGCTTCACACTGAAATGGTTACCAACAATTAAAATCATAGCACTAATGGAAAATAATGTTGTATAAATATTATTCGACCACATAAAACTGTGCTAAAGTAACATTAAGAGGGTGACTTAAATCCACAAAAAGCAGGAAAATTCAGAGTGAAGGTGGAAAATCCAGCTTGATACCTGATCTTTTGCTGTTCCTAGTTATCACAAGCTCACTCCCTGACAAGAAATCCTTCCAAACAGTGAAACACAATGAGATGAGGGTAAATCCAGAGAGTGTCCATTTCAATTTGAAGCCTTAACTCTGCATTGTCTTGTTTCTCTAAATCAGACAGGCATGCTCAGCAGTATTGAAAGGCAATTGCTTCTAATTTAAATGATCTTTCCCAATATTTTTTACTTTAAAACCACTTAATTTCTATTTTTTAAAACTACACTTAAAACCATTACAATCCATTTGTTAGATCTGCCTCTAATGACTTGGTCCCTGCTCCAGAGGGCTTAGAGTCTAAAGCCCTAACCCTGCAATTCACCGTGCCTCAGTGTAAAACCCTAAACCCGCAAACACTTAAGCACGTGAATAAATTTACACACATCAGCAGCCTAATGGGACTATATACGTGCACAAGTGATTGCAGGATTGGAGTCTAGTGTCAGACATGCTGCAATGAAGTGAAATAAAACAGTAGGTAGAAGATGCGAGCAGAAAGACAAGGGTTACAGTAATGGGATCATGCAGTTTCTCAGTTGAAGCTATCAAGGTTATTTTTACACCACGCCACCTTTGTATATCAGAGCGGAGAACTTGGCTCACAGTGCATTGATTCTTTTAAGATCCCGCTCTCCCCCCGCAACACCACAAAAACATCTGCACTTTTCAACTAAACCCACTATGGACTAACATTTCCACAGATTGGCCCAGGTCCTCTACCCCACTGGAAAACCCTTGTCTACACCTGAGTCACTTACTGTGACTTCTGCAACTTACTCCTGACTTTTTTGGTTTTGGGGGAAGCATTTCCAATCAGTTTGTTTTGTGGTTATTGTGGAAAAGCTTGTGCAAACAGGTGTCTTACATTTTAGACTCTCTAGGCAGCAAGACTTACCCTCATCTTCCTCCCCCAGTAGGAAGTTGCATATTGAAGGGCTTTCCACCAGCTACACAGAGTTTCTATGTCAAGCAGAGCATCTCACTTATCTTGAGGTGAGTTACACAGAGAGAGAGAAAGGGGGGGGCAGTCTTTGTAGTAGCTGAACACAGTCCACTGAGTCTTTTAAAAAAATTAGCACCAGGTCTTTGAATTGTACCCAGCCTTAGATAGCGATTCTGGTTCATCCAAAATGAGGCTGCCAAGACATTGTCTTCTACCACTAATCCTCTTCAAGTCTCTATATGAACTACCTCTGACCTTCTCACCAAGTTCAGCTTGCTTGTCCCTCTCTTATAATAAATCTATGTGTGCAGGCAGCAGATACAATTACCTGATAAACAATACACCTGAGAACTGAGCCAAGAACCTTGGCTTTGAGTTTCAAGATCACTCTATCACTGAAGCTAGTGCTCATATCATTAGTAGGTAGCGGTATTATGTCCCCATGCCTTTTTGCAGGCCAGCCACTATCCGGCAACATCACACACGTCAATGTTGATGGCCTTGCCCAATTCTTCATGAGACTAATCTCTGCTGACATATCTGCCTGTATCCATTCTTGCTTCCTTTGCTCAGCTCTTGCTTCCCGCCTTACCTCTCAGTTTGTTATTTTCTACAACTCTCATTTTTGCGCCTTCTATTATGTTGCCACTACACTTTAAACTCCCTGCCCAGATGCAGGCAACATCCCTGTGGACGGGGTTGTCTGCCCTTTAAGGGCAGTACTGCCTACTGGTCAGTCAACCCTAGCATGGCTCTTTAAGAACTGAAAGATTTGATTACGGATGCAAGGCTCCCCTCTCACCCAGCCAACTGGGGTAAGCTGAGAGAAGAGGACAAGCATAAATACTGCCTCCTACCTCATCGCAGGCAGCTGCCTGCAGACACTGAAGAGAGTAAGAGGGTGACTGAGCTAGCCAGGAGCAGACACCAGGAGGAGAAGGATGCCAAACACTCTGAGCGTGATGTCAAAGTGGGGCCAGCTGAGAGATAATAAATGGTTGAATTACCCAGCTTCCTGAGGAGGCTGGCACTCCTGCTACATGGAGAAGACACAGAAATGGAGAGGTAAATTGGAACCCAGCTCCAGGAGGAGAGCTGCCTGAGGACTCCTAGTAAGGAGTGAGATAATAATTGCTTGAACTACTCCAGCTCAAGGAGACGGGCTGAGATTCCTGCCATAAGCAAAGACAGAGAGAACTTGGAGGGGAATGGGAACAGCACGTAGAAAGTGGGCTTCAGAGGAATCCTGAAAGCCAAAAGTGCCTTTTGTTTATTTGGAACTTTTTGTCATGGACCCGCTTGTATGAAGTTTTGTAATAATGTATGAAGTTTTGTAATAATGCCTCAGTGTAAAACCCTAAACCCGCAAACACTTAAGCACGTGAATAAATTTACACACATCAGCCTTAATAATGCCTTAATAATGCCTTAAGGAGGGTGGTATTGAGTCAAGCGGCAAGAGTGCCCAAAGTGAAGTTACTGGCTTCCTGAAAAGGTAAACTGAGGAACAGAGTGTGTGCACTGTCACACTAACTCAGCAGGAGGCACTACTGGGCAGGCACACCCTATGACAATCCCCCTTTCTAGACTAGGATTTTCAGGGAAGTAACTGCCTTATATAGTGCCTAGTATAATGGGGCCCTGATCCCACAACACAAAACAAATAAATTATACAGTCCTCAGGGCCAAGATTTCCTTCCCAAATCCCTTTTTATTACTCATAGATTTTAAGGGTAAAAGGGACCATTATGATCAATAGATTCCAAGGTCAGAAGGGACCACTGTGGTCATCTAATCTGACTTCGTGCATAACACAGGCCTTTGAATTTCCCCAAAGTAATATCTAGAGCAGCTCTACCAGAAAAACATTCACTTAAAAATGGTCAGTAATGGAGCATCTACCTCTATGCTTGACCGTGATCATCACGGATCTAGTCAGTACTCCTGCACAACACAGGCCATAGAATTTCACTCACTAATTTTTGCATCAACCCATATTTTCTGTCTGAGCTATAGCTTCTCTTTGAGAAAGATATTCATTCTTTATTTAAATTCTGCACAGGATGGAGAATCTACCACATCCCTAGGTAAACTGTTCTAATGGTTAATTACCCTCACTCTTAAAAATTTGCACCATATTGCTAGTCTGAATTTGTCCAACTTCAGCTTCCAACCATTACTGCATCATGTTATACCTCTTTCTGCTAGATTAAAGACCCATGAAGTAACAGAAATCTCTTCCTCACGTAGGTACTTGTAAACCAAGATCAAGTCACCTCTTACCTGTAATAGAATAATGTTATTGAAAACTGGTTACTATTAGGCAAAGCTCAGAGTTGTTATCCCTCAAAATCTGAACAATTAGTCAGGGATAAAAGGAAATAAAAAGATGTATTATTTCTAATACTCAAAACTATTGGCTAAGTAAACATAACAGAGGTATTATGGAGTCATGGGTAGAAACTTCACAGTAAAGGCTGCATTGAGTTTGCACTATATAAGAAGGATTAAAATCCTTCTTTTTATACTTTAATGATTTAATTCAGTTTTTAGACTTAACACAATCACTCTTCAATGATGAACTGAATTTTTCATAATATCTGTCTGGTACAATATTTACCAACTTTTCCAAAGGAAATATTTGAAAATGAGGATTTTTTTTGTTTTTTTACCGTGACACACAAAAAAGAGTTATTCCCCTTTTTAGGAAGTGGATGTGTTCATTGTGGGGAGTGGTACGTTGGAATGAAAACTGAATTTGCTGTGGAGATGAGGGGACTGGGAGCATGTTTGAGTGCTATGATGATTGCTTTTAATAAGCATTGTGACCTGAGGTTGGTGTGGATGTTGTGTTGCCTTTATTAGCAGTTTCCTGGAATTTAATGATAGCATTGATAGGAAATGCAGTTGAGCAACCCTAACTCTAAGCTAACAATGTTTTTGTATGTGTAAGTATGGGAGTTTTCCTGGCCTTTACACTGCCCCAGTGGAATCAGATGGTGAAAGGATCTGAGTCCCCAACCTAACTCCCTTTACCCGAAAGCCTGCCTAACCTGAGGACTCCTCTTTCTCCCAGGGCCAGGGTACTCCAGGGTACTCTCTCCTCACTGGCCACTTCCCTGACCCAATGATCATTGCGCTGGGTTTAAACCAGACACAATTTATTAAACAGCAACTGTAAAAAAACTAAGGGAAAAATCGGCAAGGTTAAAGGATGAAGGAACCCTGCACTATGGGCATAGGGAACACCATAAGCACTAGTCTCTGGAACTAAAAAAAAAAAAAAAAAAAATCACAGCCTATTCATTACTCTTCCCAGGACCTGGGTACGCTACAATCATACCCCAGGTAAGGCCTCTGCTCTGGTCATGGCTATGCACCTTCAGGCTCTAGGTGGCGGGATCCTTCTCCCCAGGATCAGCCCACCCCTCGGGTTCACACACTTTCTTCCCCTGAATCCAGTCTTCAAGGTCCTCTTATCTGGTGACATCTCCCTCCGTTGGGCCCTCTCTGCCCAGGGTCTCCACTTCATTCTCTCTAGCCACTCACCGTGCTCAGGTCCAGTTTACTTCTGGCATGGTGGACCTTCCCCTATCCTGGTTCTGGTCCCTCAGCTCTGCACTGTAGCTCTGGCACACCATCCGCACACATGGTCGCTGCTGTTCTGGTTTCCTGGCTCTTGGCTGCTGCACTCTTCTTGGCTCATCTGTGAGCCGCTGCTTTCTCCCTCCCCTGCCTTACTTTGCCCCAACTTACACAGAGGATAGGCCTTGGGCTCTTGACTCCCTCACTGGCCTGACTTGGAGTGCTGGCTGCTCCCCACTGGCCTTGGGGACCTGTCAGTCCCAAGATCCTCACTCCTTTTCAGGCCTTCCCCTTTCTCCTGGTACTGGGAGGTGGACAACCAAAAGAGAAGTTTCAGGAAGGAGCCAACAGCTCCCTTACAGAGGAAACCAGGAATATTGTGTATACTTGTCATAGAAGGAAACACTTTGCATATATGGAGTAACCTATGAAGAATAATGTTATCAGTAACTGCTTACTGGCCCTTATCCAGTAAATCAACTACAGCTGATTGGAAAATGTCGACGAAAAATAAATTTCAACAAAAAGCAGAAAGGAAAATTTTCACAAACTCTCTGTCAAGCAGCTCTAAAATTATCTCTACACAATATAGTTAATCCAGCTTGAAGCCCTTCTTCAATCTACTCTGAAGATCTAGACATGTACGCCCCAGGGATCACATGCCAGGCAGCTTCACTCAGCTGCAGCTCGATCCAGCCCTCATTGAAATTAATCCATCTTTCACCAACATCTGTAGATCTTGGCTTGGTGCCTCGCCTGAACACTCATAATACATTTCTGCATAAATAACAACAACAATAATAAATCAATCACGAATAATATCAGTCAATCCCAAAATGACTTGCACAAAATGACACTAGGCAGCCCAAGATTTTCCCAACTAAAAATCCTTCCCTCATCCCCATAAAGATGGGGTTCGTCTGCCTTCTCTGCTCAAGGGCATGTTATGTAAGCTTGTCAATTTACATTATTACTTTAGAAGGTGATACCGTAAAACATCCTCCCAATTATTATGAATTATGATGTCAGTGCTAATATTGTTCTCTCTGGCCCATGACTAGAATTCCAAACTCCATCGCAACACCCTCTCCCCGTTAGTCAATATAGAGAACTTTTTGACCCAACTTCTTACCGAGGGGGATGATCCTAGTTCCTTACCAGTTCGGGTAACTCCAAACATAGGATGTCTGGCAGATCAGTCAGGCAGGTGCTTTCTTACTAGAAATGGGCTTGACCCCTAGCGTCTGAGATATCTTGACCCAGGAGTTGATTTGGGCTCAGCCAGTTCTTACACTGTGGTTATTATCCAAAGAAAATATTAAGGCTGGAAAAAGGTAATCCAGAAGAAATAATTCAGTTAAAAGAAAAAAGCTCAGTAGTAACCTAAGAAAAAGCTTTAAATAAACTTGTTTAGGCTTTATGAGGAAAAAATGATTTAATGCTCAATGGGCCTCATTTTCATCTAACTCATACCAGTTGTACAATAGTGTAACTCGGTCCATTTCAATGGTGTTTCCTCAATTTTGCACTGGTATAAGTTAGACAGAAATAAGTCCATTTATTTCTATTACTATAATGTCTTTTTAAAACTCCTATCTCCTTCTTGGTCATTTTTATATTTTCATTATGCTAGCCTATTATTTCAGAAGATTTTTTGCAACAAGACATCAGTGTGAAGCTTCCCAAAAGACATAAGGCCAAATTTACCACCAGAGCCCGCATCTTTATGTTGCTCCAGTATTGCAAAGCAGCCAATTGAGCCAGGTATATGTTGCTTTGAATTTCACAAAGTAGCTGAAGCGTACTGCTGAATCTGGCCCCGAACGTTAAGGAATGGCATTGTTTAAAAAGGTATTTTTAAAAAGAATGTGCTTTTTTTCCCCCAGCTTATTTATTACTTATGAGAAGATTTACAGTCGACCTAAGGCTACCAACTTTTGTCAAGGCGCTGCAAACAGACTTGATTCTATGTAATAAAATTTAGAGACAGGTTGAATACTATTATTATATGCTCCACAGAAAGCACTGCTTAATAAGTAGGCTGCTGCATTCTACACCAGTTTTAAGTTTCTGGGTGGACTTACTATGTAGCTTTCACTCACAGCACATTAAAGGAGGAGATATTATTCTGACCATATCTTCTGATTATTTTCCCTAACCTACTAACAACACCTTTTTATCTGGATCAGACGAGAGAGAGATACACAGCTGGATTTCATCAGCATACTGAAAGCACTGTAGCTCATACCTCTTCACTAACCTTCCTAACACAGCTACATTTAACAGAATGAGAGAGCAGACAGAACTCTCTGGACTGCTGCATGACAACATGGTGGATCAGCAACTGCCTGACCCACCTCTGGAAATACTCAGCAAGGAAAAAGCTTTTCAAGACCAGCACCCACTCCTGCTGCAGTCCTCAAGTCAACATCACCTCCCAGTCAGAGGTACCAACGACAACTTGTAGATATCCCAATATCGGCACGAACAGGATGTCCAATCTTCCAAAGCCACCAGTGCAGACTCTGTCCCAGGCCCAGTGCTGTACCCAGACTGACGAGAATCAAGGTGATGTGAGGCATCTACTTATGCTGAGCTGTCTTGCCATAACCTCTCTTTATGATGTCAGCTCAGAATGGAAGACTAGATGCTGGATAATAGTTAGCCAGACTGTCAGCATTAAATGCTGGTTTCTTGTACAAAGCCTGTAAAACAGCTTCCTTAAGAAAAGCTGGCACCCTGTCCTCCCTAAGGAAGGCGTTGAGTATCTCCATCAGCATTGGACCCGATAGTTCCTTACTGCCCTTCACCTGCCAGGAAGAACATGAGTTGACAGGACAGGTTATAAACTAATTTATCACAACACCTCTAGAACCTCAGAAAGCACTACCAACTTAAACTCAATCAGAGAAGACCTGACATTTGCTGCCATAGGATTCCTTTCTGCAGCCATGGAACAGATATTGTGATCCAAATTTGTGCAGTTTTATCCACAGAATAATCAGAAATTTCCTCACAACAGAAAGGTCTCCAATCAGCCACCAATGGAAAGCAACTCAGATTAACCAAGCTGTCCATTCCTTGAAACAGATTTTGTATTTGTCCAGGAGATCTTCCTACCCACTAGAGCTGAATAAGTGAACATTTCAAGCCCTGACAATATTACTATTCATTTTTATTATATCTACCGAGTTCATTGACTGTATGTATCAGCCTCCATTTTCTGCTATCCATCACCGTTCAACACAGATTGTCATAAATAATGTTAGTAGCCATGCGTGTAGATACATATTCTTGTTCATCCTGTTCGATTAATTAAGCAAGTCCAGGTCTCTGCCCTGGGAGTCCATGAACACTGCCTTAACACTGTGCTATGTTTCCCATGTTCATTCATATTTCCTATATCTTAGCAATTAAATGGGGCGCATCACACATGGACCCCATTGCACCTGTGCTCACCAACTTCCAATTTGTTTCCTGGTGTAAATTCAAGGTGTTGGATTGGTCCTAGCTATTTGGGAGACCATCTCTCGTTGTGCAATTTCAGCTGAGGCACTTGAGCTGACAGCTTTTCTGAGTCAACAGAGACAGGCCTGCTGGCAAATTCCCTTGACGCAGTGCTAGTTCCTGACCCTGGGGGCTCGCTGCAAAGCCCATATACTTTCCTCGTGTTTGAAAAGGAGGACAACTATGGTCAACCAAAAGTGAAGAGTTTATGGGTTAATTGGTTAAGGCAGAGCCTCGCTTCAGTTTTTGTAATATCTATTATAGACAGAGGATGTGTACTTCTAGAGCATGCGGATAAGAGCATTTTGAAAATCAACTAAATAAAATAATCAAGCTGAGAAACAGCTAAGTCAGTGCTGGAAATCTAGAAAAGCTAACTGAGCATTCTTGTTAATATTACTCTTTAGCTCAGCCAGTAGATGTCTCTGTTCCAGCTTCTCCCTGCCTCCTACTCGGCTAACTTGTGTTTATCTGAAGCAGAGACCTTCAGAAGGATGGCTAATATTTTTCACTGCACCTGCTGCAACATCTCCAAATTAAAACCATTTTGAAGGAAACCATAAGTAGCACTGGGGGTTGCTTTTGTTAATTAAAGAAGATAATTAGAATGTATTCTGCCCTAAGATAGCGAAGGTTAAACCAATGCTAGTGTTAGATGTTCAACAAGATGATGACCTAAGTCTTGTTTAAAAACCATCATAGCAGATACTGTGTTAATTCAGTAGAAGTGGCTCACTGTGAAATTAGCATATTCAAACAAGGAAAAACTAGGAATGCTGAGTTTTGACCACCCCCTCCCCCAATAAAAATGGTGAAATTTAATCCCACTAATTTAATGCAGTTTAGGTCAGATGAAGAAGGAAAGGCAGGACTGTCACTAGCAAGCAAATTACATTCCTCCCAAGTGTTAATTTTGCTAAAAGAATTTTATACTTGAGTTTGGGGTATTCTACGGACTGAGAAAATACACAATTAAATTAGTATAGTACTAGCTTCAATTCTCAGTTCATTTTCTATAGGTAATGATGCAAACAACTAAAAGCTAATCCTCAGGAATCCACACTAATGAGTTCATGCAATCTTCCCTGGTACCCTGAGAACCAAATAGTCAAAGTATCATTAAAATATTCTGGGCACTTTCTTCAGCAGAGTTTTTGTCTTTGAAGACAGAACACTCAACATTTTAAAATTAGGCCTGAAGCATTTTGAAATCTTGGGAAAATTATGTGTACAAATTAAAGCTTCTTGGCATACCATTTTAATAAAACATACCCATCACTTAAGGAAAAATAACCCCAAGTCTCCCTGTACTGGACATGTGCAGATGTAATGTTTTCTCATAAATTCATTCTTCTTAGTTTGAACTAATTGTCCAATGTATTAGCATCAGGAATGCTCTTTCCACTATCCCCTTATTTTGCCCCTTCAGTGTGCCTACTGTTAAGAAAATTCCTTTCTGTAATTGGATATATCCTATCTCAAAGTGTCTCAGGGTTCCAATAGCATACAAGACATTGCCCTACACATCTGTCTTTTTTGCTAAAGGATTTAAAATACAGTCATTGTCTACGTATCCATGCCGGGGAACTATAAATCACCCCTTTACTCTCCTGTGCTGGCTACCTGTATTCCTGGGGAAGGGGAGGACAGAATCAGCAGGGTTGTTATTCTCCTGTCCCTTCAACACACCAGCCATAGCAGATGAACCACACTGAGGGAGGAGCAAGTTGCACTAGCTGACAGATTCCTCCATCCCTGTCAGAGAAAGTGGGGAACCAAAACCAACGCAGTGACTCTGAGTTGCAATCTGGTCTGTGTCAAATCTTGGGACACTAAACCCTAAATGTATTGATTCCCATTTTGTCACCAATGCTGTTATTTTCTCCATCAATTGACTGTTCTTTCAAACATCCTGTATAAACTAGATACAATTTTTGAGAATCGCAAATAAAAGCAGGAAAAAAAATAGTTAAGAACAGTCACAGAACAAAAAGTAAAGTATAGGATGTTTAAAAATTGTTACAAGTAGACTACACAAACATGGTTAAACAGACTACAGTTCAGTGTGCAATAACTCACAAGTTTAGCATGGTACAAAGAACAATAAATGAAGTGGCTTAGCCTCTGAGAAAACAGATTCAGCATGTCCGAGAGAAGGAGGCAAGCTGCCAATTATTGACCATTTTATCTTATTTCATGTTAGTAGTTTCCCCCACCATATCCAAGCCTCTCACGCTTTACAGTTCTAACCCGTGCAATTAAAATAGGAAGCAACCCAAACACCTTACTCATTCCTCAAATGAAACCCATTTGTAGGTTCCCTGAAAGAATCCTTCCAGTCTTCTTCTTTCTGCTGAAATCCCAGATGGCTATTATTCAGTCCCAACACCATCCCTGAGATCCTCCAATCAATAAGCTCCACCTGACCAGGCTCTTAATTCAACCCTCCAAAAGGCTTTCCTTTCAACAATCCTAAAAAAGCGGTCTTGGCCTCTGACCACTGCTCAATTAAAATCTCACATGCTCTGTAATTCTCCCAATACAACATACCATAGAACCCCACAGCTTGCAAAATTTTATCTGAACAGCACTGTGCTCATATGGAGGTTAACAGAGGTGCTGACTCCCCACCTCCCACTCCAGATGCTACCTTTGAAGAAGTCCCCATGGCTTCTCTAAATTTTGCCCCAGTAGCAAGCTGCTTCAGGGGTAGGACAGTAGGCTGCTAGAGCTCTACCTGAAAAAGGACTACTGGTGGAAACAGGGACAAAAGACATCAGATTTCCACCCAAACATTATACAAATTAAAAGTCTGTTGAGACATTTGCTGTTCAAGTGAGTGACACAGAGTGTTATGTGCACTTTTCCCCAAATCCACAACAAAGCTAGATTTCTCATTGATTTTTGTGGAAGATGTGGTTCCCTTCCCCCACCCACCTACAAGTGTAATACTCTACCATAACATCCTTTGAAAATAGTTATTCTCATCTCTGATGTCCTCCCATTGCTACTGAAAAAAACTCCTCTCTGTTGTGTGCAACAGCACCACAATGTCATGTGGCTATGTTCCCATGGGAGCTATGCAAAACAACAACAACAAATCAGGAGGGAATTTCACCTATTTTCTTGTCTTATTACAAACCCAATATGCCTGTCTGCTTCACCAAAAGTTTCATAAAGTTTCATAAGCCTTTCAGTGAACAGGGGCAGACTTTTCATTTTGATTGGAAACAATGGCCAGGTGAGAACATCCAGTGCAAATATGCTCATTCACATGTGAATACACTCATTCATTAAAAAATAGCCATGCGTGCTGAAGGAAAGTGAACAATGGGGGGATTCACTCATGGTCACACTGAACTGCAAGTCAGATTGAACATGCATATTTATGAATATATATTTCCACTATTCACCCAGTTCTGTTCTTGAGAGCTCTCATGAAGAGGTTAAGATTCAATAAACACCAATTCAGGAGACTTTCTGGTTTAAACTCACCTGGTAAGTTTATGGAGCATCCCAATGGGTTTTCATTAGTGTTGCTTCTTAACTGACAGCAACTTTCAGGCTGTTGGTTGTCAGTGAAGATCAAACCAGTTTGGAAAAATAAAGAACCCTTGCTCCAGAGCATCTCCAGTGACACTACCAGCATACTTCGTGCATTTGTACAGCTAGCGCCACAGGACTTTTGGGAGGTTATGAAACGTAATATTGACAAGTTTTCTCCTCTGGTTTTTGTTTACATAGGCCTCTGCACTTGAGGTTCGGGCCTCGCAAAAATAGCCTTTTTTGTGGTATTTCTGCCTTGACTTTTAAGCAGAAAATCACATGAGAAAGATCTATGGTCTCACAAGATGTCCATCCCAACTTCGCATACTTAAGAGGTTCAAGGGTTTTTTTTGACCGAGTATCCAAACCTTTGGAGGTCAATGCTACTGAACTCAATGTGTGTGTTTGTAGTGAGTAGGGAAATGAGGAGAGCGTGAGAAGATGGTAGGAAAAATATAAATGATGAAGAGAGACATGGTGGGTGAGGTAATATCTTTTACTGGACCAACTTCTGTTGGTGAAAAAGACAAGCTTTCAAGCTTTCACAGAGCTCTGCTTCAGGGGAGCTTCATCAGAAGTTGTTCCAGTAAAAGATATTACCTCCCCAACCTTGACTCTCTAATATCCTGGGACCAACATGGCTACAACAACGTGGCAAAAAAAAAAAGATGAAGAGAAAGCTAGACTTTGTCCATGTAGTTGACCTGGTTCCCATCAATGACAACAAACAGCCAAACCACATAGGACAAGGCTACTCTCCTGAAAAACAAAGGATTCAACACACAGATTTTAAAATTAATTTAATTTAATGAGCGCCCCAATTTACTTAGATGTCATGGGAAGTCCATATGGACAAGTTTTTAGAAAGTACTTTATCACACTTCCTACCTTAAGGGGCGGGAGAAAGGGAATCATAGGTTTTCACGGGATTCATATGTAATTTAAAATGAAGCCCTAATGAACACTTACAACTTAAGCTATTTTCTACTGGCACTACCTAGCACAGGATGGCAGAAAATGAATCTCAATGATTTATTTCCCTTCTTTTATCAGGAGTAATCTTTTGATGAGCAAATAACCATTTTGCTTTCTGCCACTCAATTCCAACTACTCTAATGTACTCCAGAAATTATATTTTTCCTCTGAGAAGAAAATAAAAATTTTCAATACGTTTTCTCCTTGTCCTTTTTATGTATCTTGTTCAGACCATTCCCCTTTGTCCTCCATTTCTTCCTCCTTCCCTCTTCCTCCCTACTCCTACTTCTCAACACCCCCTCGCCTAGCGTATGGCATTTTCACACAAGACTGGGGGTTCTGTTTGTTTTTGTTTTGTTTTGAGTTTTTTGGCCCAACCTAGAGAGTACAAAAATGTAAAACCTGCAATTCTGGGTATGTTACCAAAGGAAACAGTTTTACTTAAAATCTTGTTTTTGCCAAAATATTTTCAAAGTATCTGGAGAGGAGTCAAACCACAGTGGCTCTCAGCTGTATTTCCTTTTACTATTTCCCCAGGTACTCTCAGCACAGCACTCAGTAACTGGATATTCTTTGAGGGGGAAAAAATGGCTGCACGAGACAGTTTGTAGACTTAAGAATTATCCTTCTGGGGCATAAGGCTATGAACACAGGGGCACAGAACTGCCAGACTTGAAATCACTGCAACTGCTAGTTGTTGCTGGAGGCAAGAATCAAATATGACCGTTTGTCTTAAATATGTTGATCATGTTTGATATTTTAAATGCAATTTAAAATATACTTTGTCCGTTTTATATTTTAATTTTTAAACAGTCCATAGTACTGAAGATTTTGCCACTCTGTGATTTTGCTTCATTTTCATATACGATTTTGCCTCACTTTCAGATCAGTTCTCTTCTCTAATGAAGTTACAGAAATCTGAGGTTATTTATTATAGTCCACTCAAATATACATTAGCCGTAGAGCATTAAAATGCACGGAAAAGAAATGGTTTCTGATGTAGATTCAACCAAACCTAGCAATCATTTAATGAAATACTATCACTGCTATCACTCCATTTTACAAGCCATCCAACTAAAATCAAATCACAACCCAAGGTTTTAGCTTATACTAAAACGCAGCTGCAAGACTTCTGGTACAAGCCAAATACATATTCCTCTTGTACTGGGGGTCTTCCCACAGGCTGCCTGTAGTCTATTATTTTAAAAATTTGTTTAATACTTCTCAAGCCATTTGTGGTCTTGCTGACATCTCCAGAAGACTTATTCCACATCCCCCTGTATGAATGTTAAGATCCTGAAAACACAAGCACTTCACTTTGGCACTGAGGAGTTTGTCTGCTTCTCTTGATGCTTGTGGAATTTTCTCCCATTAAAACTGGAAAAAATGTTTTAAAACCAAGTTGGGAAAGTGTCTTTTTGGTCTTGTGATTTTCTTGTCTCCACAGTTAGCTCAGTTTGAAAGATTCTCATTATGGTTTCTTTATGTACAGTAAAGCATTGCAAGATGGTATTACTTTGTGGGTACTCGAGGGGCAGGCCTTCATTCACAAAGGGACTTAGGTGCCAACCACAAAACCAGAGGAGTTGGTACCACCCACTATAGACCCTGGGAGGTGAGAAACCTGGGTTCAAGTCCCTCCTTTGCCTGATTTGGAGAAGGGTTTTGATTTTGGGTCTCCCACATTCCAAATGAGTGCCCCAACTACTGGGCTATAGCATAATCTGGTGTGGGAATCTCTCCTGTGGAAACCATTCCACTTTTGTAAAAAGTAATCAAATAGTCATCACACCCAGGACTGGAACATGGGTCTCTCCCCTCCTCCTACATGAGTACCTTAACCACTGGGGTATAGAGTTATTCTCACTCTCTGGCCCACCGTGCAATCCCCACCCCCATGCCAGGGTCTTTGTGTACACCGCATTGCTTCCTTCCTCCATGCTGGAATCTCTGTGTGCCCCCTCCACCATCCCATAGCCCCACAATTTCCTCTCCTGTCAGGTGTTCTGTGTGCTCTGATTTTCCCCTCTCCACATACCAAGGTCCCCCATTCTACCCCTCATACTAGAGGCTATGTTCACTGCCTCATTACCTCTTTCCCTCCAGATCTCCCCCATTCCCCCCACCATTATTCAGTGTGTCAATAAGTTAAACTCTACTGGAAGGAAAGGGAGAGATGAGAAAGAGGTATCGGTATGCTGGAAAGCACTAATGAGTGACATCAACCAGTCCTTTGATGTACAGACCATGAGAGAGGTGCTTGAAACTGTGGCTCTGCTAAACAAAGGAAAGGGGCTCCATATGTCTCCCATTTGCCCCCTTTCGTGTTTCTGATTTTTCCCAAAATCAATAAGGTTCTGCTCACTGATGCCTAGAAAACAGTCCCTAAAATTTTGGAATTCATCAGATTAGGTGCTCAAAAGTTATATTGTATCCAAACATAGCTAGACAAGCAGAGAAATGCCATCAATTTGATCATAAGGCCTTCACAAACTCAGCCAATTAATAATTCCATGAGCAATTTCATCTCCCATACTTTCCCTCACCCTTCCTTCTTAGTGAAATACTAGGCACTTTCTCCTAAAACCACTCAATTAATTTAAAATATTCTAACTTCTGCCTATCCTTTGGATCCAGTCACAATATGAACTGAAATAGTCATATTTATTTTTGAACATAATTGTTTTGCTTGAAGGCCCCTCAGTGGTTTATTTGTCCCAGGTTGATTCTTAGTTTCTCTTGATTTGCTCTCTGTATGTTTTACAATCATGAGGACAGGAAATATGAGTTAATGACCCTCAGATCATCCATTTCACCCACTTATGAGGGAGTTGTGGCCCAATGCAAACAAAAAGTGTCAAATATTTCAAATAAACTGAAAATATGTCAACCATTTACCACCCACAGTTGTGTTCATTTTTGCAATGAAATCATGGTTTATCTATAACATGTTTAAAGAATTAAGCATTGTAGCCCTATAGAAAGGAATGTTTAGGTTTTCAACAGCTATGCTGAAAAGGGATATGTTCTGATGTATTGATTTAAACTGAGTAATAAGTGACTCTAAATTATTAATTTTTGCATATTCTTCAAGGGCTGAACGAGGCATCTGCATGTTCCTCAGACTTTCCTCAAAACCTGACCAATTCTTTTATTTTATGGTTTAAAAGAGTTTAGTCAACATTTTTGATTAATTTTTCATTGTCACGACTTTCTCTTCAGCTGAGATAAAAGTCCCAGAATGCCAAAGATTTGTAGGAGGATGAGTTTACATTGACTTGCATAGTCTGAATTCTAAAAGAGATTGTCATAGCTGGAACTCTCTCTGCACTAAATTACTAATTTCAGAACACATAAGCAAAGTTTGGGTTCAAAAGATCTATGTCTATTTGCCTATGTTGGCCAGAACCAGAGGACTAGAATCTGAGGCAACAAGAAAACTGATTTCAGGGAAACAGATTGCACCTTCTAAAACTGGGCTGTAGTTATTACATGAGTTCTCAGTTACAGGAGTTCATAGGTGTCTGCCAGGAAAACACAAAGACTAGGGGCAACATTTTCAAAAATGCCTAAGTGACTTAGAACCCCAAGTACTATTTTCAAAGTGCTTAAGAACTTGAGTGCTTAAGACTCACTGAAAGTCAGTAGAACTTAGGTTCATAAGTGCCTACGTTGCTTCTGAACTGGGAATGGGAGCTTTTGAAAATTTTACCCTGGGCCTTGGTTTTGAATTGTGAGACTTCTGATCTCAGGGAGGTAGCTACAAACTTCTACAACATGTTTATAGGAACCAAAATATTAAAAATAGCAGCAAGGGCTGGTCCCATTATGGACCAGATTTTGATCTGCCCTTGCATAGGTGCACAAGGTGGGGGGAAGTTGCATGAGAAACCTCCCCATGTAAAGCTCATAGAATCATAGACTTTAAGGTCAGAAGGGACCATTGTGATCATCTAGTCTGACCTCCTGCACAACGCAGGCCACAGAATCTCACCCATCCACTCCTGTAGCAAACCCCTAACCTATATCTGAGCTATTGAAGTCCTCAAATCATGGTTTAAAGACTTCAAGGTGCAGAGAATCCTCCAGCAAGTGACCCATGCCCCATGCTGCAGAGGAAGACGAAAAACCCCCAGGGCCTCTGCCAATCTGCCCTGGAGGAAAATTCCTTCCCAACCCCAAATATGGCGATCAGCTAAACCCTGAGCATGTGGGCAAGACTCACCAGCCAGACACCCAGGAAAGAATTCTCTGTAGTAACTCAGATCCCAGCCCATCTAACATCCCATCAGAGGCCATTGGGCATATTTACCGCTAATACTCAAAGATCAATTAATTGCCAAAATTAGGCTATCCCATCATACCATCCCCTCCATAAATTTATCAAGCTTAATCTTGAAGCCAGATATGTCTTTTGCCTCCACTGCTCCCCTTGGAAGGCTGTTCCAGAACTTCACTCCTCTGATGGTTAGAAACCTTCGTCTAATTTCAAATCTAAACTTCCTGATGGCCAGTTTATATCCATTTGTTCTTGTGTCCACATTGGTACTGAGCTTAAATAATTCCTCTCCCTCCCTAGTATTTATCCCTCTGATATATTTATAGAGAGCAATCATATCTCCCCTCAGCCTTCGCATGAGGTCATCACAATAGCAGTCCTGCTCAGCAAGGGTCCACTTGGTTCTTACTCCCTCTGGGGAGCAAATCCCCTGGAAGGAGATGGGGCCACATCCCTACCCTCTTTCCCTACACAGAGGTGCCAGTGCACTGAGAAGAGCAATCTGTATCGATGAGTCCTATTCATCTTTAAAATGAACTCCCCAGTCAGCATTCTCTCTGTTTGTATAAATATACCAATTTGCAAAGAACTCTTCAGGTCAAATCCTTCCTGATGTAACTTCATTAACTTCAATGGAGATACACCAGGAAGGAAGCTGACCCTTCTTTACCTCTAGATCTATAATCCTATTTTTCATATTCTAGGATCCTTAGAGTCAACTCAAGCCACAAGTTCTTTGTGGGAGGTTTGCAGGAAATCCAGTGCATCATTATACATTTCCTCACTATGGCACACAGATTGATTTGAATAATGTTCTTGTGGTGTTGGGCAAACCTAAAAATTGAGCCAAGTCTCCTTTTATACATTTGACTGTAGACATTAGTACATTTGGGGAGAGAGAACTGTTATTAAACTGAATTACATTATATGAAGTTTTTATACACATGAGCAGCATAATATCGAATGAATTAAGTCAGGTTTGGGATCTTTGCATTTAAGACAATGAAGTAAATATCAGCATGGAACTGAACAGTCTGAGAAATAACTTATAAGGGAGTTCAAACAAATCCATGAATCTCAAAAGGGGTCATTGTTTCCTCATACAGAGTGATCTGATAGTTCATCTCCGCAGAAAAATCTGTTATTCTGATTCCCAGTCCCATTCTTAACACAGGTTTTATACATTTACGCTTAACTTAGCTTAGAACCACATATATGGCTCATGCAAAAAAAGGGGTTTTTTTGTTTTGTTTTTTTAACTGCTAGCCCTTCAAATACAATCTGGCATCTAAAGGTCAAGCCAGAGCCTTTCTGACCTGTGACTCATCAAAAGACAAAGGTTCTGCAGGCCAAATTCTGTCCTTACACCTGTGCAACTCCAGTCACCTCAGATTCACCTATGCAAATCCATTAAAACACAGAATTTGACCCCCCCCAAAATTATACCTATGAAACCCCATTATCTTCACAGGGGTTCTGCTGTTGTTCTTTTGGGTAGAATCCTTGTAATTCTAAATAATTTCTCTTCAGGTGAGACTCCCAAAGAAAAATACTTATATATTTGTAAAGCATGTAGAGTTTTCTCCTGCATAAAATTTTTATTGAGTCTGTTCACATTCTAGCTACATTCTAGACTAAACATGGTCCTATCATGTAAAATTCAGATTAGGGATTTTGAACCTCTGGAACTTTGTGGGTGTTTGATGTGGGATTTTGATTCAGGGCTATCTTTAGATATCTGAAAAATTGAAACACGAAAACATAATAGTCCCAGTGAACAATTAACAATTTCTTGTAAAGCAAAGTTTAACAACACTTAGAGCTAAGCAGGTATAATTCCTTACTTTTCTGACAAAAAAACACCCACCACAATTTTCATTAAGACATTTGAAAAGACAAACCATTGAAGGAAAACTGCAGAAAACAAAAGAAAATCTCTGAGACATTTAAGTCAAATTGATAAATTAGCAATTTCAAAGGGACTGCACTGGCATGCTATTTATTTTACAGTTTTATACTGTCTCCCATCATCACAGTATCTGAGTGCCTTCCATGTAAAATCAACAGGAATAGCAAAGTCCTTAGTGGAGTTGCTGGCACTTGTCCCTTTATGGGGTCAGAATTCTACTTGGGGTCGGTTTGCTTTTTTGTTTGGGTGTTTTTAGGGGGGGTTCAGGGGTTGGGAGGGGTTGGAAATTAAAGGATTGTTTGAATGGCAAGTGTCACATAGTGTGGAAAGGCTTTTCCAAAGAGGAAGGCTTTGCAACATGCCCTAAAGACACTCAATTCAGCTGATCTCCTGTGAAAGATTGTTCCGTACCAAGATCCCCTCAACAAAGAACACTTAATCCCTTAACAATGCTTTGTTATCTGTATTGTCCCAGAGGAGTGCAGCTGTTGTGGTGGTTCATAGATCAAAATACAGTCTTTGGTGTAGCTTGGGTTTGATCCATCAATTGTTTTGAAAATTAGGACCAAGGCTTTAAACAGGTATTGATAGCTGAATGGAGCTTGAGCACAAACTTGATGTGCTCACGGCAGCCTGAGCCAAAGAGAAGATGGACAGCCACATTATGTACCAGCTGAAACCTGTGCATAGTCTTCCCATGCAGATTCAGACACAGTGAGTTACAATAATATAGCCTGGAGGTGAAAAATGCCTGGATCGCTATGGTCAGTTCCTCATCTGGGAGGAAGGGAGGTAGTTTCCTACCAAGCTGGAAGTGAACGAAGGCATTTTTAGAAAGTGATGCTACCTGCTCATCCAGCCCTAGCAAGGAGTTAAACAGGACCCCGAGATGTCAAACCGCTTTGATGAATGGGTGCTGTATGCCTTCAATGAAAGGTAGCGACAACATCTTGGCCAGCGCTTCAAAGCATTTCCCCTTTCTGACCAGCATCACTTTGGTCTTGCCTGGGTTCATCTTGAGCCAGCAGGTCATCATGCAAACAGTTTCCTTTAGGCACTCTGACATTTTAGTAGCAGCAGTGGTTGCATCAGTCGAGAATGAGATAGATAGTTGGGTGTCTTCAGCATACTGTTGGCAGCTAAATCCAAGGCATCTCATTACCTCTCCCAGTTTGTCTCATGTAGATATTGAAAAGAAGCAAAAATAGTATGGATCCCTGCTCCTGAGGGCCTTAGGAAGGAGAAATGGTTACTCATTACCATTATCTGAATTCTTCTGGAGAGGAATGACTGGAGCCATTGTAACACTGGGGCATCGACTCTTACTAGTCATGTAGTATCTGTACTATTTGTAGTATCTGTGGCCCACTGTGTGAAAGGCTGCAGAAAGATCCAGTACTATGGGCGTGGAGATCTTACCTGTGCCATTGCTCTGAGGAGGTCATCTTTTAGTGCCACTGGACTGAACGCTGATTGTGAAGCATCCAGGATATTATGCTGCACCCTGGACTGAACACTGATTGTGAAGCATCCAGGATATTGACTGATGTCACATGTAGTGGGAGCTGGATGGTTACTACTTTCTCTGTTATTTTGCCCAGAAATAGGAGGTTGGATGGTAGCTGGATAATTTGTTAATACGGAAATATGCTCTAACTGTATGTTGGAGGATAAGACCCTAGCCTCAAAACTGACCATTTCAGTGTCTGACCCACAAGTGACCAATATAGCTGTCAAAGAGAATGCCATTCTCTAGCTTAAATCTCAAAGAAGTGCTCACAGCTGCTGAGTAATTACATTTTGAACAGGAGAGACATTAATCTTCACACACTAGAATGTCCTTGGTTTTCAGATATTTTTTAGCCGCTAATTTTGAAGAAAAATTAAAGCTATTAGTCAAAATCCTGAAACTACGACTCAGAAATCTTAAGTCTTCAAAAACTTCGAGCACTGCATGATTTATCGAGTCAGAGAGGATTCCTTGGTCTCTCAGCTTTGTACCTACTTCAGTAAAGATTCTTCATTTGTAAACTATATCTGCAGAGAAATTCTAGGAAAATAAGACCTGAGCATTCAGCTCTATTTCTTTAATCTTGCAGATGACTTGTAGAATGCTTTGTCTATCGCAGTACTTTTGTAGCAAGGATGATTACTTGCATGGGTATTGCTTCTCCTGTAGCTATGGCCCTGAGTTACCAGAGGTTGTAACTGTAATATTCAACATTTAGGTTGACTTAACTGATTTATTCCCCTTTTTAACTACAGAAAGCTTCCAATGGTATTCCCCTGGACTGTTGGTGTAGTAATGCACTAGTGAAGGTAAGGATGGCAGAATCTAGTTCCAGTTAAACCAATGAAATTACTGACGGAGTAAGGTACTAGTGAAGATGGGGTGACAGAATCTTGCCCTCAGCAAATATATATGTTTCCCCTGCAGACGATGCATAATGGCTTCACAGATGAGGTCAGCACCTAGTTCCTGTAATCTATGAGTTGGTTTCCAGATTGCAAATGTGCTGGTATTTGTGTCAGAGAGGGAAAAGAAACAAAAGTTTGCTCTGGGCTTCGAATCAGAGTTCTCACCTGCAGCCCCTATGTGCTTTATGGGGTGGCACTCAAAAAGGTTTCCCCTCCAACACATCAACTCAGAGCAGTCAATTAAAATCTGTATTAGGAAATTTTAGAATTGTGTGGTTAGTGCAGACGTTTAAAAAAAAAGAAAAGAAAAAGCCAGACACAAACTCATCTTAACCAGATCTTTTTCAAAAGCATTCTGCACTGTCCTGATAGATGGAATGTGCTATTTTCATAGTAATTTGACTTTTCTGGGGCGATGGTGTTTTTAATTATTTTATCATTCACTCTCCGGTAACATGAAGCGCCATGCAATGTTCTGCTAAAGCCGTCTCTTCACAGTCTGGGTGATTTTTGCATTTTTGAACAACAGAGTGTTATCGGAATTCCATTCATTCCAGCTGTGGAACTGCAGACTGGCAGACTGTGGGAATAGTTACAAGGAGAGAGATTCTCCTCCGCCCACCTTTTTTTAAAACCTTTTCTAAGGATAAATATTTAAAGAGTAGAATAAGGCAAACTTCCCATAGGGCTGCAAACACAGCCAAGCTAACACCGGACAAGTCTGCAGAATAGCTTATTTGTTTTGTTTTTCTTTTCAACGTCCAAGCTTTAAAGATTTTCAGCTTTTACAATGTCTTTTAAGAAGAGTAACCATATTACAGATATTTTGGTGAACATAACATGCTGGGAATGACTTTTGGTTCCAGGAATTCATACCATGTTATTACTAGAAAATGTCATAGTAAAAAACAAAAACATATACACAATCAAACAAACAAAAACCAACACTTTGACACCACAACGCACCAAAAAAACCCACCTCACCTGGTACTAATTGTGTGAAAGTGCCAATATAGTACTGACTCTGTCGCAACAAATGATTCTTCAGTGTAGCTTTCAAACTTTTTCATCATTCTTGCTGTTATTGCTATGTATGTTCACAAGTCAGATGAAAGCCATTTTCCCTCTTTAGCTGTTAATAACATTCCAGAGACAACACCAGCTTTGTTTTGTAAGCTGTTTCACACAACATACTGCAGTTGCAGAAAGCTTTTAAATTAGGGCTGGCATCTGTCAAGTTTTACTTATATGCCGTGTAGTTGTAGCCACATTCGTCCCAGGATATTAGTGAGACAAGGTGGGTGAGGTAATATCTTTTATTGGACCAACTTCTGTTGGTGAGAGAGACCAGCTTTTGAGCCACACAGAGCTCTTCTTCAGGAACTCCAAGCGTCACGAGTAAATGCAAATTACTTACGATAGCCATGAGTTTGAGGGGTTCCTTTAGCAAATTTCCCCATTTCCCCCACTTTTTAACCATTTTTGCAACAGAAAAAACATGTCCCTGCTCTTTGAACCTCAAACTCTCTTTGCCAGATCTCTATCAATGTCTCTGTCATAATCTGGAGGAGTCATTGTCATGCACTGTTAGGCATTCCCTCTATTAAGGGACTTAACTTGGGTCTAGCATGGCAGTATGAATCACTATGCCAGGGTTGGCCATAAAGATCAGGTGTGTTAATGCGGTTTTCATCTGTGTCATTAACATCTGTATCTATCTTGTTTGAATAACTACTTTAAAAAAATCAAACATCTGAAAGTCCCTGGGCCAAATTCTGATCTCCATTACACCAGAGTGAATCTTTGGTAACTCAGGTGGAATCACTGGATTTAATGCAGCCATATAACTGCAAATGGAATCGGGCATTAGTCCAACCACTCCTACTCCATTCCCATTTCCATCTATCCTGAGTTCTTGGGTGCTTATGTTTTTAGGCAACTTACTTTCCATTTTTCCGTGTTTTCAAAGAAATTAAGATATTAGATCTCATGTCCAAAACTGAAGTTTTGTTCCATATATAGTTCTGAGGGTCACTCATGACTAGAAAAGCCTGTTTCAGTATCCTCAAACCTCTGAAGCATCTCTTCTTTCCTATCCACAGTTGTAACACTGATCTTATTTCCCTTCCTATTCATGTGAGCACAACACTGCACTTCTCTATCACTCAGTCTCATGTGATATTCCACTGATTACCAACAAGGGTACCAACCTCAGAATAACCGTGGAAGTTGTACTGCACTCAGCCCTCTGGCCATAGTTGAAGGGTGCACTGTATCTGTTCTATGAGTAACAAGGTATTTTATTTCCCATGGCTGTCCTTCCAGCACCTTTCACTGGCATTATAGTTAGTAAGGGATAAAGCAAAAACCTCCTTCTGATTTGATTGTAAATTTTCTTAGGCTGCAAGTTTTTGGAGGAGGGACCATATCCACCATGGTATTTGTACAGCATCAAGAACAACAGGATCCCAGTCCTGATAGGGGTCTCTGGGTGCTACCGTAATATAAGCAGTAATTATGTTAGGATACTAAAAAAATATTATAGTTGTAAGTTTAAAATTATTTAGTGCCAGAGAGTTTCCATATATCCCAGGGCAACGTAATTAGTACAGTAAATGAAAACACTGTATGGTCATTTAATGAAAGTGCACAGAACAACAACTGTGCTTTCAACAGGCCCAAAGCCAGATGACTTAATAAAATTAGGCTTACAACCACCGGTATTAGTAAAAGAAAAAAGTGATAACATAAACAGGAGAGAGCCATTGACTTCCCCCACTTAAACATCCACATCCTGCCTAAGGAAGTGATATTTTATAATGAATAAATCAAACATTTATAGTGCCGAGCACAGGTAAAATACATCATATGTAGATTGAGCTAAATCGACAACACAGCCATTTGAGCCAAGTCGCACTGAACAGCTCATACAGTTCTGCTCATTATGGGGCCACATTCCCATACTCTTACTCATGTGGAATAGCATCTTACTCTTCAAATAGTCCCATTGATTTACATGTGACAGTTTACAAAGTGGGGTGCTATTCAATGAGATTAAGAGTACCAGAATCTGTTCCTGAAAGGCTGGAGAAAATTTGTCTATTTTGCATTACGTAGCACTTAAAATATTGTCCCACTTCCATAACTATTCATTCCATCTCATTGTAAAAATTGTCACACTGTATGTAAAAGAAAGAAACAGCAGAAACATTTTTCTGTCATTATTTTCACTGCTAGTTTTTTACTTTTTTGTAGCAGGTGGCATCACCATTTCCATTTCATGCACCAGAATATATCTCTCTTGCTCTTTTTGAGTATGTCCTGTGCCTCGTGCTTTTCAAAGACAAATATTGCTATCACTGAGATTTTCTATCTCCTTAAACGGGTTTATCCAGTCAGATTTGACCACAGACTGGACAGAAGGACTGTGTTTAAGTTATATACACAGATATGCTTGGCCCTAGGTAAATTCCTAGAGGCTGAGTTTAAACGATAGAGTCATAGAAATGTAGGGCTAGAAGGACCTCAAGAGGTCATTTAGTCCAACACCCCATGCTGCGGCACGACTATGTCTGTCTAGCCAATCCCTGACAAATGTTCGGCAAACCTGTTCTCAAAAGCCTCCAATGATGGCAATTCCACAACTTGCCTTGGAAGTCAATTCCAGCACTTAACTATCTTTATAATTAGAAAGTTTTTCCTAATATTGAACTTAAATCTCTCTTGCTGCAGATTAAGCCAATTACTTCTTGTCCAACCTTCAGTGGACATAGAGAACAATTGATTATCATCCTGTTTATAACAGCCCTTAACATATTTGAAGACTGTTACCAGATCCCCCCTCAGTCTTCTTTTCTCAAGACTAAACATGCCTTTTTTTTTTAACCTTTCTGCATAGGTCAGGCTTGCTAAACCTTTTATCATTTTCATTGCTCTCCTCCAGAAACTGTCTGATTTGTCTACATCTTTCTTAAAGTGTGGTGCCCAAAACTGGACACAATACTCCAGCTGAGGCCTCACCAATGCCAAGTAGAGCAGGACAAGTACCTCCCTTGTCTTACAAAGAACAGTCCCGCTACTACATCCCAGAATGACATTTGCCTATTTTGCAGCAAGTCACACTGTTTATTCATACTCAATTTGTATAATACCCAAATCTTTTTCTGCAATACTGTTGCCTGACCAATTATTCCCTATTTTGTATCCATGCATTTGATTTTTCCTTCCTAAGTGTAGTACTTTACACTTGTCTTTACTGAATCTCATCTTATTGATGTCAGACCAATTCTCCCATTTATAGAGGTCATTTTGAATTCTAATCCCATCAGCAAAAGTACGAGAAATAACTCCTCCCAGCTTGGTGTCGTCCACAAATTTTATAAGCATATTCCCCTCCATTATCCAATCTGTTAATGAAAATACTGAATAGTACCCAAGACAGATTCCTATAGAATCCCATTTGATATGTCCTCCCATCTTAAAAGTGAACCATTGAGAACTACTCTTTGAGTATGGCCTTTCAGATAGCTGTGTGCCCACCTGATAGTAATTTCATGGAGACCATATGTTCCTAGTTTACTAAGGAACTAAACTATAAGAATAGTTAAGCATTGGAATAGTTATCTAATGAGGTTTTAGAATCCCAGTCATTGGAGATTTGTAAGAATAGGTTAGACAAACACCAGTCAGGTATGGTCTAGATATATTTAAACCTGTTTCAGTGTATAGTGGGGTGGATACCCCACTTCGGCCCTGAAAGGGTTAAAAGCCAGCCCTTGAAGAGGGGACTGGGGCTGCAAGAAAAAGCTAGGCTGATTGGGAAGGCAGCCACAGCTGGGGCCACGCCCCAATCAGGCCACACCAGGCCCTATAAAAGGGCTGTGAGCCAGGAGCTCAGGCATAAAGAGTCTCTCTCTAGCTGTAGAGAGAGAAGGACTTGGCTGCCTGGGAGCTGAGCAGGGTATCTGTGTGGAGCAGGGCTGGGGAAAGGCCAGGGGAGCTGGGGAGCTCCAGACAGGAGAACCCCTAGGCTGCAGGCCTTCCTGAAGGCCCGAAGCAGGTACTGGGATTGCAGAGTTGCAGCCCAGGGTTAGGCAAAGGCACCAGGTCCAAACCCTCCTTGCCGATGATGAGTAGTTTACAGACTGTAGTCTGCCCCAGTGAGTGGGAGGTAGATGGTGACTGGCAGTAGCCACTGAGGCAAGGTGGGGATAGAGGGGTGGGGGTTTCCCTGGGAGGGGAGACCCAGATTGTGGGTTACTGCTGGGGGAAGAACTCTGAAGTAGAGGGGCACTGGGGCCAGCAGCAGGTGAGACGCCAGCCTGCAGAGAGCACTCTGGGCTGGAAGAGCTAATTCCCAAGACGACCAGCAGGAGGCGTCGCACCAGTGAGTCTCACCTTGCTACACAGTGCAAGGGGATGGACAAGGTGAATCTCTTGAGGTGCTTTCTAGCTCTACTTTTCCATGATTCTGTGATCACCAAGTTTACACATTGTTTCCTTTCCCTACACATCTGACCCCTTAGATGGAGTGCAAGGAAAGCCTTCTCTTTTCCACAACTGTCTCTGCCCTCTTCTGAGTATCCCTGCAGTGATGATAGACAACTATGGCCCTTCCAAGGGAAAAGGAGTTAACTATTTTCCTGCAAGCCCTGGAACAGGATTTGTAGAGCCTGTTCCAAATGTATTATCCCTCAAATACATTGACATTTCAGTTAGTGTATGAATTGTACATTACTCGAAGATCACTATTTGTATGCAGTCATTGGGGATCCAGTGTTACCTAACAAGAATAATATTTTTCCCTTGTGTTAGCCAAATGCTGCGTTTAGGCTATCAGATTGGCCTTATTTGCAACTGTCATAGAACGGGCTTTGTTCCTTTCCTACAGTTTAAAGTTTATCTGAAAATGAGAAAAAAAATAGGTTTGTGTCCTATTTTGCACCCTGATGATGTGTGCAGAAGACCCAGAAAGTGGGTTTCTTTCTTTTTTATTACTTAGTTTTATTGAATTTAAGTTTTGTCTACCCTATTTTTCCTGGAAGGAAATGGCGGACTATAATAGTCTGGAGAACTCATAAGGTCAGGACATCACAAGCAGCAAGAAAATTAAACATAAGTAATTGTGGAGGAGGGTGAGGCGAGAGAGATTCTTAGGGCTTGTCTATACTATAGACGTAAGTCAACCTACGTCATTTCTTCAGTGGCTGATGGTCACCCTACTATAGCTGCCGGGCTTCCTTGTCAATGTCACAGCTCCAGCATTGAGCCCTGAAATTGACGAGACAGCCAACAGCCAATGTAAGTATCAGGGTGTCCATACAGACGCTGCCTCAGGTTAACTACACCGACATAAGTCCTGTGCTTCTCCTGGAGGTGGAGTTATTATGTCAATGTAGTAGGGCACTTACATCGGTGGGACAAGGCTGTAGTATGTACACTGACATAATTAAGTCGACATAAGCTGCCTTATGTTGACCTAAATGTGTAATGTAGACCAGGCCTTACAGAATTTCAAAATCTTTTGGTTTGTTGTTAAACACTTATTTAATTTAAATGTCACAAAAACCAGCTGGGAGACAGATCTCTGTTACAGATTTAGCAATTTACCCCCTTCAAGCAGGGGCCAATACAGTTCCCATTTCACTTCTCTGATCCTCTAAGGTGACTGCCAGCAACGCTAGAGAAAACAAAAGCTGACATCCTTTACCTTTCTAAAGGGCACAAACCCAATTTTGATTTTCTTACAGATCACCTTTAAGTCCTAATCATTTGTACCAAAAAGGAGGCAATGTTTTTAATTCATATGCCCACAAAATTTTCCTTTTCCTACTCTAGGATTCATTACTACCTCACTCCAGGATTCCTTACAACATTTTCAAGGATAAAATAGGATTCCCTGCTAAAGTGTAGTATGAAGTAGGATGCCTTTTCTTATCAAATCATTTGGCAACAGAGAAGCATTTTTGCGCTTGGAAATTCTAACCTTCAATTGGCTGCTTGTTTCTCCCACACAAAGTAATCTGCAAGGGTATTTTAAAATATCCATTACATAATCTGTAAAACAAGTAACCTTTTGTTTAATTACATATTTCTTTCCAGAAAAAAAAGTTAACTCTTTGGTTTGGTTTTTAAAACACGCTACACTCTAAAGACAAACAAGGATAAGTCCCAAACTTACCTTCATTAACTGAACGAGTTACTTTTTGTATATATTGAATCAAATCAAAATGTAACAAAACAATCACTAATATTTTTGCTCTTTTAGGATGTTTACCCCGTGCAGAAGGTCAGCACAGAGCCTTTGCATCATGTCGGTCACATTTGTTTAACATGGGTGAATTTCACCTTACAGCACTAATCTAGAATTTTTCTTAAATACTTTAATTACTCAGCAGAAAAACACAGTTACACGCAACAAGGTTTTTTCTTCAAGGACAGTGTCTATAATAATAAAAGTAAAGTTAGTCAGCATAACCAGTCAAAACAAATTGAACTCCACAACCTGAAGTTCAACAGAGTCATTTAACCCATGGGCCTGGAGGCTGACTTTCCCAAGGCATTCTTCCAGGTGTTTCCCAAGCAGCCATCCTTACAGTCCTACATATGAATACCTATGCAAGGGGAACAACATGCACAAGGGGAGGGAGAATCTGAGCTACAGCTTATTCCTTGTTCACTAGGAACTGCGTAGCACTCCCTGAACTCTGCCACACCACTGCACTAAACTTTTCAAACACCCATATATAGCAGAATTTAGCAACAATTTTCATCAGGCAATAGTATGAACAAGTGTACGCACAGTAGCATACACATTAATTTATCATTATTTTTGTTAGTTCATTGCTGTGACAACTTTGATCATCTTCTTAATGAAAAATTCAGCAATACAGACATCAATAAGTATACAGTAGAACCTCAGAATTACGAACACCTCAGGAATGGAGGTGTAACTCTGAAATCATACACATTGTAAGGAGAGTGATCACTTTAGATAAGCTATTACCAACAGGGTTTGGGGGTGGGGGGAAGCAAACCTGGATTTGTGCTGGTAATGGCTCACCTTGATTATCATACACATTGTAAGGAGAGTGATCACTTTAGATAAGCTATTACCAGCAGGAGAATGGGGTGGAGGGAGAGAAAACCTTTTGTAGTGATAAACACCCATTTTTTCATGATCTGTGTGTATAAAAACATCTTCCGTATTTTCCACAGTATGCATCCGATGAAGTGAGCTGTAGCTCACAAAAGCTTATGCTCAAATAAATTGGTTAGTCTCTAAGGTGCCACAAGTACTCCTTTTCTTTCTGAAATGTTCGTAACTCTGAAGAAAGCATTATGGTTCTTTCAAAAGTTTACAACTCAACATTGATTTAATACAGCCTTGAAACAAGCATAGAAACAGTTTCCTTACCTTGTCAAATCTTTTTTACACTTTCCCTTTATTTTTAGTAGTTTACATTTTAACACACTATTGTACGTACTGTACTGCCCTTTTTATTTATTTTTTTTTTTGCCTCTGCTGCTTTCTGATTGCATACTTCCAGCTCCAAATGAGGTGTGTGGTTGACTGGTCAGTTCGTAATTGTGGTGTTCGTAACTCTAAGGTTCTACTGTATTTGAATTTGTAAGGTGATGAGTAGAGCCCTGAAAATCTGCTGCTATCCACTTTATATTTGCGGATAGCCATGAACCATGTTTGTGGATCGCAGATCAGATGCGGATACAAATGTTGTCGCCATAGGACTGTAGTGATAAATCATCCCTGAACCTGAGTCTGATTAAGCTACATGCTTTGATAAGTCATTCCTTTGCTAGGATCCAGACAGTCCACAAGCCAGGAGCTAGTCTTGTGATTCTCAGGGCTGGTATATAAACCTCGCAAGAGCTCAGTCTGCTCAATGTCACTTCATTGCTTGGAACTCTCCTAAGATGGATAATGGGAACTGATTCCACAAGCCTTAGCTTGCTCCTGCTCCTGGTCCTAGACCTGCTCCAGCCTTACCCTTGCTCCAGCCCTGTTCCTAGTCTGGCTCCAGCATTGGTCTTACTCTGGCCGTGTTCCAACCATGCTCTGGACTCCTGATTCTGGCTCTAACCCCCTTGCTCTGACCACAAGGTCTGACCGCCACTTCTCCAAATACTAGGCATGACCATTCAGGTCATGGTTTCTGACAGAATTACCCTTTAAAAAAAATCTAGCACACATTTTTATATTGTGCTCTTTGCAGTCCTAGTCACATGAGTTGACTCTCTTAACCATTACAAGCTGGTTTTATGAAATTGCTTCAAAAGTGGAACAGAAAAAATATTATTCGGCAAAATATTTCTATTTGTAATGCTTCTAAACAGACGAGAAATTTAGTTCACACCGTTTATGTCTAACTTGATATGTTCTCTGTAACAATCTAGATTTCACTGTATCTTAGTCACATAAATAGTAAAAAATATATAGCCCTGATCCAAAAAAGCACTTAAGTATGTGCTTAAAGGCATTGGGGAATTGGAGCCTACATCCTCATTACTTAGATGATAACCTCTTTGCGATCAGAACCATCTTTTTGTTGTGTGTCTAATACTGATACTAATTAATAACCATAACAATTGTATTCCAACCAAAGTGACAGTATCTAGATGGTCACTTTTAGCATCTACCTACTATCAGGACAAGGACAGAGGGCCTCAGCTACCTACAGAAAATCATTTTCAGATCTCACTTACAGGTCTTGTTCCACAGGCTTTAATAATACTATCTGTTCTTTCCTTCTTTTAGGACTTGATCCCACTCCCATAAAAATAAGAAACCCATGTACTTCAGTGAGAGTTGGATTAGGCCCTTTATTTATTTGGCTTGATTTAAATTATGTGCATATTGCATTAATAGGATAACAGACTGTCTGAGCTGTGTAACTCTAATTAGATTGATACACACCTGATCATAAATAGTTTTTGGCCATGAGTCAGTTTACCTCCCTTTTTAACAGAGGAACAAGTAACAGGTAATCAGCTATTCAGTAAGGAGTAGTACTGAAATGACCATCCATTTCTTTCTCCTCTGTTTTATTTCTTTTCTTAAATGTTGCAGAGAAAATTTGCCTAGTCTGAGTTTTGTAGCAATGTAAAATATACTGGGCCAATTGATGCAGTCAACAAGGTGACTTATCTGTACACATGCATTTTTTATTTTTTGAGTTGGGGTTTGGGACTTTTTATTTGCTTGCTTGTTTGATGGACTTCTCATTGCTCACATCCTAACTCCCTCTAGAATCCATGCATCATAGTGAACCAAAATCTTCCCTTGGGACAATAAGAGTTGTACTCTTGTGGCCACCAAGTCACTATGGCATCATTAACAAATCATCTCCATACATTTTAACTGGCATCATCTTTAGACCTTTATGATGACATGAAGTCCTATTACAGTTAATGGTGATATTGCATTGTCTTAACTGCGTATGATGAGGATATAGTGCACTTTGGCCATAAATAAGTTGGCTATTTCAGAATGATTTTTATTTTAAAAATATCAAACAAAACAAAATTAATTTAAAAAACTGAGCCAGTTTTGTTATGGCAGTAGCAGCAACAAGTGACTCTGAAATGAATCCCAAGTTGCATTTTAAAAAAAAAATCGAGAACCATTTAATGGAGAAACAAAAAGTGAAATGAACCAAGCTTGGGCCTGATGCTATTTCGAAGAGCCAAGACATTAAACTTCATATGCTATTTTTACAATGGAGACATCAACAATGTTAACAATAGCAGCTCTGCTTCAAGGATCTAATAAGAGCCTTAAATGCTTGTAAAAAATGTTAATAATTACTAAGACCATCTGTTTAGTACTGGAAAAAATAATTTCATCTCAATGTCTTCTTCTGAGATCATTTAGACTGGGGTATACTAGAAGCTCTGACCACAGTAAGAACCCCAGACATATAAAAGAGTCTAAGCAGTTATAATCTCTGCCAAAGATAACTGTTAGTTTAAGCAGTAGTACTGTGAAAGCACATTGAACTACTTGCTGGGGCCAGACATATGATGCACAGAATCTTAAGGGAGGAGACTAGCCACACCTTGCCCAAACCTCTGCTAGCCGATCTGCAGAACTACACTGGCACTGATTTGCTATCTACTGCCCCCTGGGCAGAAGTTGCTAACACATTTCACATATAGAGGTATATAAAACAAATCCTAGTAACCAAGAGTGAAACAAACAAGGACATGGCAAAGTTAAACCTGACCCTGACTAGTCCCTACTTACCCATGATGTGGAACAAGATGTACCTACAGTGCTACTTCATATGCCAGGCATTGTATATCAATTTCAAGTGTAATTGCTCCACTAAAACCCCTGCACAAAAGGACATTACTATGTTGCTGAAACAGCATGAGTAGAGCCTTGCAAATCTGCGGACATCTGTGGATGCAGATACATTGTTTACCATCCAATGCGGGTCCAAATTTTTGTATCCGCACAGGGCTCCAACAGTGAGATAGGAGGATGGTGTGGATGCAATGCACACAAAAGGTGGAGTGCGGATCGCGGGTCCGATACAAGTTAATTATCGCAGATGGGGATCAGACACGAATCCAAATTTTTGTATCCGCGCAGGGCTCTAAGCATGGGGTTAACTCACTCCACTATGCTTAATACTGCAGCATCTATGTGGCCAAATCCCAAGGGTCTTTCTTCCTACCTTTACTTCAGCAAAATCCCACTGAATTCAATGCGAGTTATGTGAGAAAAGATTAATTAAAAATTGATCAAGGACCTCTGTCTGGATCTGGCTCATAGTACCAGAATGTACACTGTTTCTGTACCTGGAGATCTGTTGTGATAATTAATTTAAGCAGTACTATGGTGAAAGCACATTGCACTACTTGGTATTGGTGAGCAGCGAGGCCCTCATAGAAGAACTGGTGGTTGTAAGGGACAGCCTTGGTTTGAGTGATGAGCTAATTCAATTTAAACTAAATGGAAGGATAAACAAAAATAGATTTACAACTAGAGTCCTTGATTTCAAAGGGGCAAACTTAAAAAAATTAAGGGAATTAGTTAGGGAAGTGGACTGGACTGACGAGCTCAAGGATCTGTATGTACAGCAGGGCTGGAATTACTTTACATCAATGTTGCAGAAACTATCTGACGCCTACATCCCAAGCAAGGTGGAAAAATGAGTAGGGAAGGGTTGCAGATCAGGCTGGATGAGCAAGCACCTCAAAGAGGTTAAGACAAAGCAGAAAGGCTACAAGGAATAGAAGATGGGAAGAATCAGCAAGGAAAGCTACCTTTTGGAGGTCAGAAAGTATATGGGAAAAGTGAGAACTGCCAAAAGCCAAGCAGAGTTGGACCTTGCAAAGGAAATTAAAACCAACGGTAAAAAGGTTCTATAGCTATACAAATAAAAAGAAAACAAGGAGAGAAGAGGTGGAACTGCTAAGCACTGAGGATGGGATTGGAGAAAAAAGATAATTTAGTCATCGCCAAACACCTAAACAAATATTTGCCTCAGTTTTTAATAAGGATAATGAAGAGCTTAGAGGTAGTGGCAGAATGTTTAATGGAAATGAGGATATGGAGGTAGAAATTACCACATCTCTGGTGGAAGTCAAACTCAAACAGTTTAATGGGACTAAACCAGGAGCCCTGGATAATCTCCATCCAAGAATATTAAAGGAATTGGCATATGAAACTGCAAACCCAATAGCAAGGATTTTAATGAATCTGTAAACTCGGGGGTTGTACCATATGATTGAAGAATTGCTAACATAGTACCTATTTTTAAGAAATGAGACAAAAGTGATAGAGGAAACTTTAGGCCTCAATTCTATGCAAGGTCTTAGAACAAATTTTGAAAGAGAAAGTAGTTAAGTATATAGAGACAAGTGGTAATTGGCAAAAACACAGCATGGTATTACAAAAGATAGATCATACTAAAACAACCTGATCTCCTTCTTTGAGAATGTAACTTTCTTTCTTTTTCTTTTTAAGGAAATGCAGTAGATCTAATCTACCTGGATTTCAGTAAGGCATTTGATACAATGGTGGATTCTCCATAACTTGAAGTCTTCAAATCATGGATTTGAGGACTTCAGTAACTCAGCCAAAGATTATGGGCCTATTACAGGAGTGGGTGAGTGAGATTCTGTGGCCTGCAGTGTGCAGGGGGTCAGACTAGATAATCATGATGGTCCCTTCTGGCCTTAAAGTCTGGTCTTAAAGTCTATATTTACCCTAACTGTGAGTTCAACTGTAAAAAGTGAGTGAAATTGAATAAGATGTCACAATAACCTATAACAATAAATACTGGTGGGAAAAGGTACTGAAAGATTGAATTAGTCCAAACCAAAAGGCCTACTGACATAACTCAAGGACTGTGTTAAGATCATGCCTGGTAAACAAAACAAGGGTGGAACCAGAAATCAGTGAACTAAAATTGGCATCTCAGAAATTAGTTCTAATTGTTGGACAAAATAATGAAGGAATGGGCTATTCCATCCATCAATTCATTTGTGGGTTCTTAAAGAAACTTTGGGGAGAAAAAATGGCTATTTGAGAATCACGATCATGGCTGCCCCCTTCCCACGATTTCCTAGGACCTCAGACCTTCTCCATCCCAATCATGAGAGATGTCCTGACCAGACCCAGATCAGAGAGAGGGACCCAGATGACATTGCTACCTCTACCAGCTCTAGCTGAATCCCAAATGCCACCTGAGATCTCTCTCTCTCTCTCCCCCTTTCCCACTACTTCTGTGTCTTTTTTTTCTTCCGTACCTTATTTCTTCTCTTTCCTGTTTCTCTCCTTTTTCCTTCTGTCTAATAAGAGTCTGGGTTAGCTGGCCAAGACTATATATTTTGCAACACTGTTGTAAGACCAAAAATATCTGCTTTTTCTGTCAGCATAAATATCCATCTTTCGTTTCAGAATCTACTCCGCCTCTGTCAAAAGCAGAAGAATTGGTTCCCTGTTTACACTAATGTTGTAATCAACACAGAAAATTGTAAAATCTATTTATTGCTTGGCAGCTGCCATTCTGTCTGACAGGGAGAAACTGATGTCATAACTTCTTCTCCATCACCTGGATTTCTGTGGCCATACCCTCATCTTCCCAGCATGCAACATTCGCTCACCTTCATGCATCAAAAAACTTTGATGCAGCAAGCATTAGCTATTCAGGCAGCTTGCAACCCAATAATCTGAAACACCAAGAAAAAAAACGAGGGTCCCTCAGGCAGCTTGCAACCCCAGCACCTGCATCCAAGGAGAGAGATGGTCAGGGTGACTTAGACAGTTTGCAGGAAAGGAAAGGGGGTGGATGGGAGCCAAGCTAGATTCTTGTCAAGAACAGCAGAAGAAAGTGAGATGGGAAGGTGAAGTCAACAAAAAGGCCTAGATGTTTGTTCAGGGAGAGAAGGAGGGGCTGTACAGGGAAGCAAGTAGTAGGAGGTCTACTAGCGTTCAAAGGTTGAGGGAGTGAGGTCAGCTTAAGAGGGTAATCAGGATCCGAAGCCAGGCTGGAGGGAAGATGTTTACTTATGTCAGAGAGACTTCAGAGCTGTAGAATGCTATATGATGGGTAGATGTGGGTTTGCCCAGAAGAGAGACACCTGACACAGAAAGTGGCAGTGTTCAGCAATAAGCTCAGAATTGTCCACAGCTATAGAAAAACTGGAGCTTCCACAGGTATTTCTCAATGACCATCCACTGCTTTTGAATTTTAGTGATCTATATTACACACATTGATCTCTCTAGTTATTTGGTGTCTGATACAAATGTACAGTCGTTTTCCTTTAATGCAGATTTATGTGAGCATATTATGCCTGCTCACCCTTATAAGCTGGTGGAGAAGTTCAGTGCACAGAGAACTGCAGGTGCAGCTAGTTACATCCCCTTTTCCAGGAAGAATTTTATCTCCTGGTCACAGAAAAATGTAACACAAATATTTCCAGCTTGGTGCTTCTTGCCTAGTTCTGGGTTCCAAGTACAGCCTTCTCCCACTCAGTCTCTCCCTTCGTGTTCCTAGAGCAACAGGTATTGTGACCCCATCAATGGAGCACTTGTGCAAGCTACTGATACTAAAGTTATCATTTAAGTTAGATGGGGAGTTAGACTAGATGACCCTTACAGTCCCTTCTAACGCTATGATTCACAAAGAACAGAGTAGGACCTTTCTGTCCTGCAATGACTGGCCTCCTGCCTCAAACCCAGAGAAAGTTCAAGGCCCTGGTTATCAACTATATTTAAGCCATTAGTCCACAAGTTGCACCCAGAACCCCCCAACAAGCCCCTGTGCATCCAGATCCCCTCCACCCCCGGATACCTCACTGAGCTGCCCACAACCAGATTGCTCCATACAGAAACCTCTCACCCCCACCTGGATTCCCTCACACTAAGCCCCTCCACACTTGGATCCTGCTGGGCTGAGCCTTCCCACCCGTACCTGGCATGGAGGGGCAGGGGCCTGGGGTATTTCTGGGGCAGGCTGGGTCTTTGCACTGTGTCAGGATTGGGTGCAGCCTCACCGCTGAGTCCGTGTCCCAGGGAGGAGCCGCACAGTGCTCTCCCACCTCCCAGCCAGTGTCCTGTATCCCCCAATGCCATGCTGGAGCCTCCACATTTATTTGACAAATAAAATTTGCAGAATTTTAAAATATTATGAGCAGAATTTTTAATTTTTTAGCGCAGAATGCCCTCAGGAATAAAATATATACTAAAATCTTGAGTTAGACCTATCAGCCAGTCATCCTGGTTGTTTTTTCCAACACTCTTTGGGAAATGAGGTCTTAAGTATCTCACTTTTGCATGATTACTCACCACTTTACTGCATCAATCATGTCTTGTTTGCTGAAAAGTATGGTGTTTTAAAAAAAGTTTAGTCTTAAAATTTCAAGCTGGGTGTACTCCACCTGCTCATTCATGGATGAAATTACACACACACACACACACAAAATCAAGCGTGTCCCTATTAAGTGAGAATGAAGAGGGATACTTCTCAGCCAGTTTTTTGTTAGTTGCAAATGTATTATGTGTGCACTGGAAATAGATTAACAAAGCAACTTGTAAAAAATTATGACAACACAAAATCAGAGTTAGCAAGAAGTGGAAGACAATTCTATCAAATAACAGAGTCAGATATACACTCTAGAAACAGGACAGGAAATCATTAGTCTGAAAAAGCAATGATTAGTGCAGATCAGGGGTGAGCAACAGGAACCAAATATTTTTATGATGTTGTCAACTCCATTATGTAATCCTGTTCATAACTTTATCAACCTCCATCTTAAAACGAGTTTGGCTGTTTGCTCCCACTGTTTGTATTGGAAGGCTGTTCCAGAACTTCAAGCCGCTAATTGTTAGAAATCTCTCATTTCCAGCCTAAATTTATTCATAGCCAGTTTGTTCTTGTGTCATCATTGTCCTTTAGCTTAAGCAGTTCTTCTCCATTCCTGATATTTATGCCTCTAATGCATATATAGAATGCAATCATATCCCCTTCTCAGCCTTCATATTGTTAGGCTAAACCAACAAAGCTCTTTTAGTCCTCTCTCATAAGACAGGCTCTCCATTCCCCTAATCATCCTAATATCCAGCCTCTGCACCTGTTTTAGTTTGAATTCATCTTTCTTTAACATGGGTGACCAGAATTGTACACAGTATTCCAGATGAGGTCTTACCAATGCCTTGTACAATGATATTAATACTTCCCTATCTCTACTTGAAATACATTTCCTAATACATCCTAAAAAAGCGTTTGTTTGGGGTTTTTTTCTTTTTTCTTTTTATAGTCACATTACATTGGTGACCCACAAATACACCCAGATCTTTCTCCTTTGTTGTTTCCGTTTGATGAGCCCCTAGTTTATAGAAGAAATTCTTGTTATAGTCCCTAAGTGCATGTCCTTGCACTTTGTACTATTATATTTCATCCTATTTCTAGTACTCCAGTTCTCTAGGTCAGCCAATTCTTCCTGTACAATATTCTGATCTGTCTCTGCACTGATTATCACTCCCAAATTTGTATTATCAGCACATTTAATTACCACACTCCGACTTTTCGTGTCAAGGCCGTTATTGAAAATATTAAATAAGATCAATCCGAAGACCAATCCTTGAAGAACTTCACTAGTAACCTCTCTCCAGCCCATTCATTCTCCTTTCAGCACAACCTGTTGTGGTCGCCCCTTTAGCCAGTTCCTTACTCACTTTACAATTCCTGTACTAATCCCCGTCTTTTCTAGCTTACTAATAGTTTCTTCTCTGGTGCCATATGAAATGCTTTACTGAAGTCTAGATAGATTAGATCTACAGCATTTCCCTTGTCTAAGAAATCAGTTATCTTAGCAAACAAAGATATCAGGCTAGTCTGGCATGATCTGCCTTTGATAAATCCATTTTGTATTTTATCACATTTTCCATTTACCTCACAGAAAATGATTCTTTCCCTCTAAATTTGTTCTCAAGCCTTGAATAGTCCTCAGGTTAGACAAATGGGTCTGCTTGGCTCACTTTTTCCTCTTACTTATTCACAGGTACTACAGTTGCTATTCTCCAGTCATACAGTATCACCCCACTTTGACGATTTATTAAAAATCCTTGCTACTGGACTTGCAATTTCATGTGCTCGTTCTCTCAGTATTCTGGGATGGAGGTTATCCAGTCCCCCTAACTCAAACACATTAAGCTCTCTGAGCTTTATTTCCACCTCAGATGTAGTCATTTCCATTTCTATACACTCATTCCCATTAGACATCTTGCTTTTGCCCCCATGTTCTACATCATCCTTATTAAAAATTGAGGTATAATATTCATTTAGTTTTTGGGGCCATACCTAGATTATTCTTAATCTCTATCCCATCCTCACTGCATAGCAGTCACTTCTTGTTTCCTTCTTATTTATATGGCTAAAGAACCTTTTACTGTTTGTTTTAATTTCCTTTGCAAGGTGTTACTCAGCTTGACTTTTGACAATTCTCACTTTCTCCCTAGACTTTTTAACTGCCATGACCCAGATTTCTTTGCTGATCAATCCCTTCTTCCATTCCTTGTAGGCTCTCTGCTTAATCCTATTATCCTTTTTGAGGTGGTTATTCATCCAATTACATCTGAAAACTTTCTCTACAAGTTTTTTCCCTTGCTTGGGATGCAAATTCCAGATTGTTTGACATAAAGAAATTCCAAGCCTCCTCCAGGTTTAAGTCCTTGAGCTCTTCAGCCCAGTTGCCTTCACTAATTTGTTTCCTTATGTCACAAACCCAGGTTTTCTATGACTGATCTTGGATACCTGCTGCCACCACCAAGCTTCTGACTTGGAAATTTTACTTTGGAGCACCCCTCCTTCTGCTCCTTTGTTGCAAGGACCCAGTCCCCAGGAGAGGAGATAATCTGATAAGTAGGGTAGGTGTTTTTGAAGGCCACTGAGAAAATCTTAATTCACCACAGCTCCACTCCAGACTGAATGAACAAACTTATTTTATTTCTTAACATAAAAATCTATGAATGAACTCCGGTACTGATCATCTGCCTGTGCCCACTTTCCTTTTCAAGACCCAAAACGTCTCATTTCATACTCCAGTTCAGCCTTCCTTCTCATAAACCAGAGAGTCTGATGTTCTGCCAATCTGGTCTCACCACCAACCACTCAGAAGCTCAGACCTCTATCATCCCTCATGGACCAGTCTCTGGAATCTGGAGAGAAACTTCTTGGCAATTTTAGCAGGCCCAGACCAAACCATCTCCAGCTGGCAGGTCTCTAACCTTACCCTCCCAATAGTTCTCCTCTAATGGCTGACTTTTAAATAAACATTCTGGGGTGGCTCCTAGCAACTCAATAGGCTCTCTCAGAGTCCTTAGTGGTTTGAAATCACTATCTCACTTCCGCCCACATAGTTCACCTCCCACATACCTCATAACTAAAATAATATGAATGGAACACACACCCTAACATTCTCCACACCTTAGTTTGCTCAAGTCTGTCCTTTTGAAATAAAAATAGCTTAGGTTTCACAGTAGCAGCCATGTTAGTCTGTATTCGCAAAAAGAAAAGGAGTACTTGTGGCACCTTAGAGACTAACCAATTTATTTGAGCATAAGCTTTCGTGAGCTACAGCTCACTTCATCGGATGCATTCAGTGGGGAGATTTATATACATAGAGAACATGAAACAATGGGTGTTACCATACACACTGTAAGGAGAGTGATCACTTAAGATGAGCTACTACCAGCAGGAGAGCGGGGGGGGGGGCGGGGGGAAAAAACCTTTTGTAGTGATAATCAAGGTGGGCTATTTCCAGCAGTTGACAAGAACATCTGAGGAACAGTGGGGGGTGGGGGGGGAATAAACATGGTAAAATAGTTTTACTTTGTGTAATGACACATCCACTCCCAGTCTCTATTCAAGCCTAAGTTAAATGTATCCAGTTTGCAAATTAATTCCAATTCAGCAGTCTCTCGTTGGAGTCTGTTTTTGAAGTTTTTTTATTGAAGAATTGCCACTTTTAGGTCTGTAATCGAGTGACCAGAGAGATTGAAGTGTTCTCCGACTGGTTTTTTAATGTTATAATTCTTGACATCTGATTTGTGTCCATTTATTCTTTTACGTAGAGACTGTCCAGTTTGACCAATGTACATGGAGGAGGGGCATTGCTGGCACATGATGGCAAATATCTCATTTGTAGATGTGCAGGTGAACGAGCCTCTGATAGTGTGGCTGATGTGATTAGGCCCTATGATGGTGTCCCCTGAATAGATATGTGAATACAGTTGGCAACGGGCTTTGTTGCAAGGATAGGTTCCTGGGTTAGTGGTTCTGTTGTGTGGTGTGTGGTTGCTGGTGAGTATTTGCTTCAGGTTGGGGGGCTGTCTGTAAGCAAGGACTGGCCTGTCTCCCAAGATCTGTGAGAGTGATGGATCGTCCTTCAGGATAGGTTGTAGATCCTTGATGATGCATTGGAGAGGTTTTAGTTGGGGGCTGAAGGTGATGGCTAGTGGCGTTCTGTTATTTTCTTTGTTGGGCCTGTCCTGTAGTAGGTACTCTTCTGGCTCTGTGAATCTGTTTCTTCACTTCAGCAGGTGGGTATTGTAGTTGTAAGAATGCTTGATAGAGATCTTGTAAGTGTTTGTCTCTGTCTGAGGGGTTGGAGCAAATGTGGTTGTATCAAAGAGCTTGGCTGTAGACAAGGGATCGTGTGGTGTGGTCTGGTTGAAAGCTGGAGGCATGTAGGTAGGAATAGAGGTCAGTAGGTTTCCGGTATAGGGTGGATGCTGTCAGCTCCATTATGTAATCCTGTCCCGCGAGGGACAACTGTTTCTAAAAGGGCTTCTGAATTTAACTGGCCAAAAGTGGCGTCTTAGGCGCCGATTCCCACGGGTGCTCCAGCGAGGTGGGGAGTCCCGGCAGTGCTTACCTAGGGCAGCTCCCAGGAAGCATCCAGCAGGTCCCTCTGCTTCTCAGCCCTCCCCGGCTTCCCGCCGAACAGCTGATTCGCGGGAAGCCGGAGGGGGGCGTGGAGAAGCAGAGTGGGTCGGGACATTCAGGGGAGGAGGCGGAGCCAGAGCAGAGGTGAGCTGGGGCCAGGCGCGGGGTGGGGAGCTGCCGGTGGGTGCTCTGCACCCACCAATTTTCTCCGTGGATGCTCCAGCCCTGGAGCACCCAGGGAGTCAGCGCCTAAGGCACCACTTTTGATGTGATCGGTGGGGGGAGCGGCTGCTCCCCCTGCTCCCCCCCCAGCTACGCTCCCCCGCCCCTAGGAGACAGAGGGACCTGCCGGATGCTTCCTGGGAGCTGCCCTAGGTAAGCACCGCCAGGACTCCCCACCTTGCTCCCTGGCAGGTGCCTCTGACTCTTAGGGGTGGGGTGGGCACCCACTATGGTGGCCCAGAAGACCCTCCTGCCTGGTTCTGGGAGCACACAGGGGAGGGGAGTGGATGGGGCAGGAGTCCCAGGGCGTGGGGGTGGGCAACGACCCCCTCATGGGGTGAGGAGAGAACCCGTTATTAAGGTTTTGGCAGCTCATCACTGACCATAAGTAAGTGCTATGTGGACCATCAGTGGTCCATCCACAAACCACAGTGTGGAAACCGTGCAATATAGAAAGACAAACAACCCAAACAATGCAAACTAATAAAACTTTATCGCAATTAAATGTAGCCTTAAACACTTACCAAAGCTGTCATTTTACAGAACCAAAGCAAAACAGCTCTGTGTTGCAATGTAGTGTTGTTGGAGTACCATGTGAGCCAAACATCCAAAGCTTTCACTGTAATTCTGTGTCAATATGTTTATGGCATTTATATTTGGAAACAAAGGGATGTTCAGACTTTGCCCAAATGAGGCTGACTACAGCTATACCCATCTGTAATGCAGAAGCACAGCTTATACAGACAAAGGTCATAACATGCAATGTTCCTCAGCACCTTTGCAATAAAGACAATGACAGCCACATGTTGGAGCGTAGAAATACAAGGTCTTATATAATTATAATTTGGGAATTTCTAAGGTGCTTTTCCCCTGCTCTATTCAGCTCATGGTCCTCACTTTGACCATCCCTGTTCTAATGGTTTCCCTGTTCTCTTTTGCCCAATACTTGATCAAAATGATTTTCTGAAGAATTATTTGGATTAGGTCTGACTTTCTCCCCCATTTCCAGACTTTTACACTCTTTGAATGGGACTTTCCACTTCAGGGCTACCTTACTTGTTCATTTGGACCACTTACATGGCTTCTTGGCAAAGTGTGCTGATGTTCCTGTATTTTAGAACTCCGTTAAATGATTCTTCTAGTGTCAGAGCTCTTTCCAGGAAAGTTTCCCATAATTGTGTCTCTTGGTCTTGTATACTGTGACGGGGCAAGGCCAGATGGCTATAGAAAAGTAGTGGGAGATAGATATATTAGCTGCAGGCTAAACAAATCCCTGGTACCAGGATAAGAGAAATGGCAGCTTCTCCAGGTCAATTAAGACACCTGGGGCCAATTAAGAACTTTCCAGAAGGCAGGGAGAATGCTAGGTGGATTGGGACACCTGACGCCAATCAGGGGCTGACTGAAACTAGTTAAAAGCTTCCCAGTTAGTCAGGTGGGGGTGCATGTCAGGAGCTGTGGGAGGAAGTTGTGCTGTTGGAGAGGCTGAGCTGTACACACCATATCAGGCACAAGGAAGGAGGCCCTGAGGTAAGGGTGAAGTGGAGCTTGAGGAAGTGGGGGCTGCTGTGGGGGAAGTAGCCCAGGGAATTGTATGTGTCATGTTTCTAAAAGGTCAGCTACCATAGCTGATACTATTAGGGTCCCTGGGCTGGAGCCTGGAGTAGAGGTCGGGCCTGGGCTCCCTTCTCCCCTCCCCCCACCCCCGATTAATCACTGAGACTGGGAGACAACAGAGACTGTGCAAGGAAGGATAACTTCTCCTCACCTCCCTCGCTGGCTTATGATGAAAATGGCTCAGTAGACTGTGACCCTTGTCTCTAGAGAGAGAAGGGTTATGTGGAGGGTCACAGTGAGCCTCTGAGGCTAGCAAAATCCGCCAGGAAACGTGGGACCCACAGAGGCAAGGACAGAGCTTTGTCACAATACATATTACCAGAATTACAGAAAAGTATCTTTCCAAATCCCTGAGGATTTAAAGAAAACTCAGGTTTATTAACACTTTATTGTATAGCAGAAATTCTTTAAACTCTTTACTATGAAACTTTTACATTTCTTTCCTGAAGTCTCACTGGCAAGTTAAAAAGAAAGCTTGTGAAGCTGTAGAACCATGCTGGTGACTGATATTTATAACAAACAATTTGCTGTAAATTTGTCACAAGTCAAATACTTAACATATTTGTCTTCTGCTGGGTAACCCACTCCCTATTACCAATTCTTGATTTACAGGCTTACCATCTAGGAAGTACCACCTTTAAAAAAGCATATTTGTGGGATTAATGTTATAATGTCTGCCAATTAATATTAGCCAGCAATGTGGTTTCATCTCTGGAAATTATGCTGGGGGAGCACTTCCTGGAATAATGTCCATAATACTGGCAATGATCATTGGCATTGATGCTGGCTGTCAAAATACTGCACCCACTGAGGTCCTCTGCATGCCCATTTGTGCTTGGAGGTAACCACAGATCAGAAAATATGCTCAGCTCAACTCGTCTTTAGAGTTCACTCTTTTTTACTCACTACAGTAAGTTTGGATCTGTCACTTAGCCTCATCCGGTTACATTTATGTCCAACCTAGTAAAAAGCCACATGAAATGGGAAAAAATTCAGTGCTTTTATGTGGCCACCACCATCTCAGCCAAACCAACATTTTGGTGTCTTTAAGCTCTGAACATCTGGGTTTTCACTTTGCATCCTATAAAGCATCACAGTGCATAAATGAGAAAAACAGGGGCAAAACCACCGCCTCAAATATAACAAATTTGAATCAAAATTGTCAAAATTAAATAGCCCTATTAAGCGGCAATTTATGTTCATTTTCAGTAAAATTTGTGGGACACTAAAGCACATGAGCTGTAATGCTTGGCCTTGTGGAATGTTTCACGTCTTTCTCACTGGTTTGAGAAACAGTATCACAGATATTCACACAAAGATTCAAGAACCTGTGCGTCTCAGAGGTGTCCACTCTTCTGTGGCAAGAGAAGGTATTCCTTCCTCTCCTTTCTCCTCCTGCACACCGTCTCTGCAGTGATGATATGTCCCTTACTGTGTTTGTTACATCATTGTCAGAAGTGAAGCCTCTCCAGGGTAATTACAAACACTATGAAATAAAATCTCAGATCAGCTCTACACATAATAATCAGATCAACCTAACTGCATCACTCAGAGTGACTCTGGTGTAGATATACCCTTTGTATCAGAACAGTAGAAATAGAAGGGGCCCAGAAAAGACTAACAGACATGTTTGGATAAGATTTCTGTATGAAAAGGGACGTACATATGAATGATATAGAGGAGGTAACTTTATTCTCCTTTTTACCCTCTCTCATAACACAAGAACAAGGAGGTATTCAATGAAATTGAAAGGCAACAAATTTGAAGTTGTTTTTTTTTAAATGCACATCTAACCTGAACAACTTGTTACCACAAGAAGTTATTGAGGGCAAAACCTTGCTCAGATTAAAAAAAAATTGGTTAGACTGTTACATAAGATAGGCTTAAAAAATAGGGACCTCATTCCTCTGTGTTTAAACCAACCACTAACTAATGGAATTAGGAAGAAATTTCCCTTCTGGGCATATTATGACATACTTTTCTACTCCAGAGTTTCCGCATACATTCTTCTGCAGCTCTGATAGGGGCCACTATCACAGGTAGGATACTAGATTAAACGAATTACTGATGCGTTCCAATATGGCAATTTCAATGTTCCAGTTTCCTACCTTTTGAGAACCCTATTCAACATTCCCTAATAATTACAAAGGTGCAAATTCTGGTCTCAAAAATTTAATGGGAGTTTTCCAAAGGTGCCTGAATTTGATCCAGAGCAAAACCACTGAAGAGAAAATTTTACTCATGTAAGGAGAGGTAGTGAATGAAGAAAAAAAAATTGATTTAGTTCGTTCTGGAAATACATTTAATTAGATTTTGTATATTGTATTCTGCAAGCATTAGAAAATATTGCACGGGTCTACATCATCAACAAGATGGATTCCACAGAAGCACCATTTTAATTTAGCTATTCAGTGAGGCCATACTCAGTATTAAACAAATAGTGTAGTCCTAGCACTCAGTGGGAAATCCCAGTTGTCTATGCCAAGGGGCATGATACAGAATTTAGGACATGGACAGCTCAAATATTCTTGTAGATACACTGGAAAAAACTGTAACATACCACACAAGCAGCTTTTGTAATTCCCAAACCTGGTATGCATTCACCACTCAAAACTAACATGACATGAATGCCAAAACCTACATTGTTTTCTATGTTGATTTATATTGTGGTTAAAATGGAGAAAGAGTACCTAAATATTCATAGAAAATATTGAATTCACAAACACAAACTCCACGTTTTTCTTCTGAGTTAATAAAAGACAAGGTCTTCTGAGCTGTTTTAGGAACGCAATTGAACTACCATCATAACTGACATTAACTGGCACTTGACAGTCTCAGTAGAGAAACCAAGAACTAAATAGACATGGAGAATGAATTACCCTTTCATTACTAGAAAGGTTGTCAAGGCACTTTGGTAATGGACAGGGGGATCGGTATGGGAGAAACTTTGGGAAGTTCACTTTCCAGTGCTATCCTTCTGGTACCTTCCACAACTACTAAAGGTCTCATTCTGGTCTCATATGCACCAGTTTTAAGCCAGTGTTGCTCTGACTTTTGGCATTACTCCTGATTTACACCTGTGTAACTTAGATCAGATTTGGGCCCCACTGATTTGTTTTTAAAAAATAGAAATAAAATGCAAAAAACCACATGGGCTAAACAAAAAATTCTGCTACTGTATGTTGCCATATAAATAAAGTTATTTCATAAGGCAATTATTACATTACAGAAATTCAGATTCCCAAAGTTTGTTCAAACAGTACCAACGCAGATCATTTCATTTAACCACTTTTTTTCTGTATAGTATGTTATAAGAGTATGGTAAGTTACAAGGAAATAATTTCATTAAACTGTTCAGGTGATGTGATATTTCAAATTTATCATTATAAAATCAATCACGATGATTATTTATATAATGAATGCACTTGTAAAGTATGTCATATATAAATAAAGCAAAGTTGGGCTAGTTCAGACTAAGAGTGAAATTTTACCATTAACATTGACTTTGAAACATTCTTATGAATCTATATGTTAATCATAATTCCATTCACTACTAAAGCAAGTTCAGAAAAAGTTATAAAAGGTAATTATAACAATGGCAAGTGTGGTGGTTTTTTTAATAAAGACAAGATTATAATTAATAAAATGATTGCATTTATTTATAGAAACAATGTTTCTTGGTATAAAGATGGAGTGAAATCAGAATTCTAGGACTCTGCTTTCATATTTGAAAACACTCACTGGTACAATCTAGGTTTCAGAGTAGCAGCCATGTTAGTCTGTCTTTGCAAAAAGAAAAGGAGTACTTGTGGCACCTTAGAGACTAACCAATTTATTTGAGCATAAGCTTTCGTGAGCTACAGCCTCCACACAGTGGCAACGGAAATGAAGCATGGCCATTCCTTCCCCCTGCCTCCATCTCTTCTTCGCCAAGGGAACCAGGCCATGGCTGGGCAACGAACTAGCAAGCAGCTGCCCCGGCCCAGTGGCTTTGGGGAGTGGGGACTGGCCAGGTGTGGGAACTCAATCCCAGCCCAGTGGAACATGCTGCTAGGTTAGAGCCAACAGGATATGGCGTTCCAAGAGCATCAGGCTCCAGCTCATCTCCAGGGCCATCAAGTATGTGGCTGCCCTGGGGGCGAGGCAGGACCTCAGCCACTGGTTACCTTAGGCTGGCAGAGCAGTGGGAAGGGGAGAGATGGCCAGCTGCATCCTGGCACATGCATCCAGAGCTGGTGGACTCCTGCTCAGGTCCTGCTAGGAGCAGACGGAGCTGCAGCACCCGGAGCAGCTGTTGTGCCAGCTGCCCGAGGCCAGGACCTGGCTCTGCTCCTGTTGGTGCAAGAGCTGCCTGAGCACGTGCATCCCAGCCGCGCTGTGATTCACCTCACTGGCCCTGCTGTGCCAGTACCTGCTCTGGGCCAAGAGCCTGACCAGTCTGGCCAGGGTGCTGCTTTTCTCCATGGCCTCATCATGGTCTCCGTCCCTGTAGCTGGGGCTACAGGTGAGCAATTAAAAAATATACAGCATTCTAGCATGCTTTGTGGAAGCCAGAACAGCATTCAAGTACTTAATTTTTTAGGACTCAAACATTGTTTGTGTGTCCCTGGAGAATCACCACTCCGGAGTAAGAGAATATTTACATTTATAGAGCACCTTTCATCCCAAAAGTTTCCAAAGCACTTTACAAACTATACTGTATACAGACCCTTGCCACGGAAATGTAGCCATGGCCACCTCCAAGGATAGAAGGCGGCAACAAATCAGTATTCTGCAAATGACAATATGGGCAGAGACACAAGGGTAAATCACTATTTTTACTAAAAATGCCATGTTATCATTAGTGTCTATCAAAGAAATCTCATCTAAAAGACCCCACACACATTACATGGCATGATTTGGAATTCACCGACTTGGGAACGAGGATGGTCTAGTTAATGCTGCCAGGATCTGAACTTGTGATTCTGAGGACTGAAGGCATTCCAGTGCTGATACACTGACAGACAGACAAAATTCTGCCTCAGGGTTGAAAGAAAGCATAGGAAAATGTCCTCCCTAACCTTGATAACACAACCTTACTCTCTTTCTTCAGATCCCTACTCAAGACACTTTTCACTCCAAATATTACCCTCACCTTTAAAAAAAAACCAAACAATTGGGGTGTAATTTTCCCTATGTCATAAGAACATAAGACTGGCCATACTGGGTCAGACCAAAGGTCCATCTAGCCCAGTATCCTGTCTTCCGACAGTGGCCAATGCCAGGTGCTTCAGAGGGAATGAACAGAACAGGTAATCTTCAAATGAGCCATACACTGTCGTCCATTCCCAGTGTCTGGCAAACAGAGGCTAGGGACACTGCCTTCCTGGCTAATAGCCATTGATAGACCTATCCTCCATGAACTTATCTAGTTTTTTTTTAACCCTGTTATAGTCTTGGCCTTCACAACATCCTCTGGCAAGGAGTTCCACAGGTTGACTGTGCACTGTGTGAAAAAATACTTCTGTTTGTTTGTTTCAAACCTGCTGCCTATTAATTTCATTTGGTGACCCCTAGTTCTTGTGCTATGAGGAGGAGTAAATTACACTTCCTTATTTACTTTCTCCACACCAGTAATCATGATTTTATTTACCTCTATCATATCCCCCCTTAGTTATCTCCTTTCCAAGCTGAAAAGTCCCAGTCTTATTAATCGCTCCTCAAATGGAAGCCGTTCCATACCCTTAATCATTTTTGTTGCTCTTTTAGGAACCCTTTTCAATTCCAATATATCTTTTTTGAGATAGGGTGACCACATCTGCATGCAGTATTCAAGATGTGGGTGTACCATGGATTTATATAGAGGCAATATGATATTTTCTGTCTTAGTATCTATCCCTTTCTTAATGATTCCCAACATCCTGTTCACTTTTTTGACTGCCGCTGCACACTGAATGGATGTTTTCAAGAGAACTATCCACAATGACTTCAAGATCTCTTTCTTGAGTGGTAACAGCTAATTTAGACTCCATCATTTTATATGTATAGTTGGGATTATGTTTTCCAATTTGCATTACTTTGCATTTATCAACATTGAATTTCATCTGCCATTTTGTTCCCCAGTCACCCAGTTTTGTGATATTCTTTTTTAGCTCTTCGCAGTCTGCTTGGGACTTAACTATCTTGAGTAGTTTTGTATCATCTGCAAATTTTTGCCACCTCACTGTTTACCCCTTTTCCCAGATCATTTATGAGTATGTTGAATAGGACTGGCCCCAGTACAGACCCCTGGGGTACACGACTATATACCTCTCTCCATTCTGAAAACTGAATGTCATGTCATGCTGTATCTCATGTAAAGGCCAATCCTGCACCACTGAAGTCAATGCGAGTTTTCTCATTGACTTTAATGGGAGAAGGATCTGGCCTTTAGCTTGTAAACTCCTCCGAGCAGATACTTATGTTTTGGATATGTCTCTCCAGTATCCTGCAAACCTACAGATATATGTACAAATGTTAATCAATAATAATAATAATAATTAATAATGCTAACTTTGTGGGCACTCTACCATTTGACTTGAACTCCATAAAGTTGTCCATATCTAAAGACTCTAGCTGTCCTCAGAGATTATTAAAATTACCATCCATGAAAGCTACAAGAATAACAATAGCAGACCAAAGGCCAACCCACCACTAACAAAATAGCGCATTATTAATAACATACACAAAACTTCCACATCTCAGATCCCGCAAAAGCTCTCAACCCCACAAAGATCCCAAAACTCCACAAGGTCCTCATCTCCCAATCCTATATATCTCAACCTTCCCCAAATGTCTGTTCAAATAGACTTGTAGTGTGCCCTGGGCTATTTGATACAGGGAATGAGACAGTCTTTGAGTTTTATTGGCTACAATCAACTCCTTGATCTCCACCTCAAATCAACAGTCAGACCAGAGCACTGATGTCACGAGCTTGTGCCAAAACACCACCTTACAAAGTAAGCTGCTGTATTCTGAAGCAGTGTCAACTTCAGAACAGGTTTAAGGGTAGCCACATGTAGAATGTCTTGCAAAAGTCTAATTCTGAGGTGGCAGAGACCTGAAGGAGTACCCAACTGAAAGAAAATGTTGCAACCACCTGACCACAAGCAGACTGATAAAGTTAGTGGCATGATGAGCGGTTACAATTCTCCTGCCCAGTGTACATACATATATATTACTTTTCCACAATTCGATTCCTGGTTCGAACTGGATTCTATGCTCTCAACTCCTCTCCAATTGTACTCAACTCTTAGCAGGATCAGACCCTAAGTTATTATAAAAATACCAGTGTTTTTAGAATGCCAGGAATGTGCCAGATTTGGAATTTATAAATCTAGGCTTACATTTGTTAACCCAATTAAATCTGACTGTGCCAGATACAGTAGCTGATTTCCAGTCTGAATTATAGATTTGGAACAGTGAGTCATGGGGTGATCCAAAGTATATGTAAATCAAGCACCAATGATTATCTTAAAGTAAACCAAAAAATCAAAGATTATCATTTTGTTTTTAAATAAAAGGTTTTTGATATCCCAAGTCCTTAACAGACTCTCAAATGGCTGCTGATCTGCCTGTCCTCAAAGAGGCTTATTTGTCTCTCTCCTCCCACATGAGCCCGTCTAGGTCTCTTAAGGAATGTACTGGCCTGGGGCTCAAGGATAGGCTCGCCAGACGCTCTATCCTTCTCTACTACATTGGATCCACCTGGGTCAGATAGGTTTCAGTCTGGGATATGCATAGAAACTCCTTGGGGATCTGTTACAGTGGTGCCAACCGGGGCAGGAAGCTGGACCGAAGGGCCCTTACCTGTACTACTGGGCATTGGCTGCATCCACAGTGTGTCCAATGGCCTCCATCTGTGGCCTGAGAAGGACTGGAGGGGGAGGAGTTGACTGAGCTCTGTAGTCAGAGGCATGGCTGGCTGCTGGTGCATGCTACAGGGACTTAGGCACCATCTTCCACATGCATGCTGCCCTTCTGAGGTCACTCCCCTATTGGAGATAGAGGGAAGTTGCTTGCCCTGGAACCAATTGTTTTCTCATCCTGCTGGAGGGAAGAGAACACAAACAACCCTGCCCGGCCTACGCTGCATCTTGTCCAGCAGAGTCAGCCTTACCAATCCTGCCTGGCTCCTTCTTTGCTTGACCCTAGACTGGGCTGTGAGGGATACTGCACTCTGCCCACAGAGCTGGCTGAGCTCCCCAGTGAGACACTCGAGGGAGTGAAGGAGGGGACACAGACATTTCCTTTTGTCTCTGGCTTCTCTCAGCCTCAAGTTTCCAGGCTCCAGCCACTACAAATGCCTGAGAAGGGGAAGCAGAGCTGAGGGGACAATCCTGACAAAAAGCAAATGCGGACCTATGTCACAGCTAGGAATTAGACACATTATTGAGCTGAATTGTTAGTCTACAATTTGAATGGAGTTTAGAATTTCTCTCAGAAGAGCTCTGCAGTGGGAGGTCTGGCTGAACTGCCAGCCACTGGGAGGGGGGAGAAGGGAACTGGAGGGGACTTCAGGGGAGAGGGCATTCTGCTGCTGCCTGTGACTGACAGGTCTTGTTCTGCCTCCAAGGTGCAAGCACGCTGAAGTACCCTTTGCAGCAGATCTGAGGAACTTAGCCAGATGAAGAAAAATGTACTTTTAGCTATTTTTAATATGGCTTAGCTGCTGGCAATGAGAAGAGCCAATGCCATGAATGAAAATGACCCCTCTGCAGAGGTCCAGCAAAAAAATCCATGTACCTGATTGTGCTGGATCTCTGAAGAGGAGTAACTTTCGTCCAAGGTGATCAGCAATCCATGTACCACCAGCAAGTTCTCCACAATTTGAGAACCACTGGTTTAGTGGGTTGGTGGTGGTCAATAAACCTGTTAATCTCTAAAGACACTGGTCTGAATCCAGAAGTCAAAAGTAATTGAAACGCTGGCATCATCTGCTGATTGTTCTTTGGGAAATGTCGGCAAGGAGTCCATTTCACAAAACCAGACCTACCACCAGGTAATACCCAGCCACCTTGCTGGCAGTCTCAACAGAGGACTGGGACCTCTCACAACTAGAGAATGGTCCTGCCATGTCATATCCTGCAGGGAAAATTGGCAAGCCAGAGTGGCGAAGCTTACACTTCCGCTATCTCCACCACACCTGCTGACAGAGGACTTCACTCTCCAGAGTGATCAGTCTAAGACCCTTCAGGAGCACTACATCCACTAACACAAACATTAAAAATGGAAATGGTATTTAAATCTGCAATACCTTAAAGTACTCTGAAGTTTTAGTGGTCTGTCAATGGGAGTGCTACAGGATCAGGTCCCTATTGTTTGCTTATTAGTAGGATTTTCCGGATGTAATGATAAAATACCCAATAAACGAGGAAAAGTGAATGAGGTTTTCTAATTAAACAGTGCATTTTGTAGATGAAAAATATATAAATAAAACAAAAGTCCTGGCTCTTTGTCTCTACAGCTATCTTACATTTCCAGGCATCCATACACAATCACTCATCTCTCTTGTAGGGATCTGTTTTTCCTGTAATCTTCTTTCACACCTCTGGAGCCAGAGAGCTGAAATATTCCCAAATACACTTAAAAGAGGCCATCAGGATTTACCAGCTCTATTAGCGTCAGATTTTTTTTTTTACAGTACTTGGATATAAAAGTAGGGGGATTGATGCACTCAGGAGGGAGGATCTAAGGTATGAACTGAGCAGTTTTGAAGAATGAACATCAAATCTGAGGAGAAGGATTGAGCTGATCTTTGTTATCTTATTGTTTTTTCTTTTTTAATAAAGCCAACCCCCACGAAGGGTGCTATATTGTACTTTTTCCACAGTGCGGGGAATATGTGTATAGAACAGATGGAGTATCCCTCTTTGAAAATGTGCCCTGAAAGCAGTTTTGTGAGGGAGATGTGACCATCTCTTGAGTGAATACTGAGTTAGGATCACTCAGATCCTAGATATTCTGTCCCTGCACCACTGAGAACCTGATGTTTACAAGTAGACAGTATTCAAAGTGTGGAAAATTAGTGATAACTCCCCAAAATTGATTATAAGCTCTGTTTTCCCCTCCCCTCCTCCCCGAACTGGCTGCAGTGAGAAGTCAGGGTATGGTTTAGTCTTCTAAACCCTGCAATACAAACACTGGGGATAACTGGAGCTTACAACATCTCTACATGATTTTAGGTAATTGGGGAAAAGGATCTACATACTATCAGCATAGTTAGCTACTGCAACATTCAGGTGTTATTTGCTGAAAAAGCAAACGGGAAAAAAACAAATCAGAGCCCTCGCTTGTACTCCTGACAGAAGCAAAACTCCCACTGAAGTTAGTGGGATGTTTGCCCATTACAGTGAGACTATAGTATCAGGCATTAAGCCAGTTATTGTTTGAATATTAGGCCAGAAAGTTGAGTCAAAATGTCCTGTTTTTCACTGGCACTTGAACTATGCAAAGACATTGAACTCTATTCAGAGTCCTGTGAGTCTAAACTTGTGATGTGCATTTAGAGTGACCACAAAAAATGTTCCTCTTCTCCAGTAATGCACATTCATGTGATCTTTATGAAACAGAGATCATCAAATCCGAATCAGAACACAGACTGTGTGCTGAGGAGACTGTTTTGATAATAAAAATTAATTGGAATGTTTTACAGACACCTCACTGGGAAGGAGCCAGTAAAGGAAATAACTTGTTCTCGCAACATAAAATCCCTGTGAGGACACTCTTATTTAGTCAATACTAATCTAGTGGGTGGGTGGTAATAAGTGGTTCTATTGCTCAGCAGCCAATTATGTGCAAAGGTAAAGAAAACATCTAAAGCGAACTGAAAAATATACCAATTCACTATTATATTTTGTCACTGGATAACACTCTACTTAAAACCATATTAAATATTTTAAATTCTGATGTTTAAAAAAAATACTGCAAGAAGCCCACCACATTTTTCCTTAATAAACTAGTGTAAGTGAAGTTAACCCCCTTTTCCAATTTTGCATCAATGTATCCACTAAAACTTCTCTGTGTTTTTTTCCATGCTGTGTGGAATGCCCTTCATGTACCCACTACCCTATCTTCTTTAAGACCCTCTTCAAGACTCACTTTAGCCATGAAACCTAAAGGACATCAACCAACTAATGCTGGCTGGCCCGTGAAGCAGTCAGCAACAGCTGATATTTTTCATATATTTGTTTATATAGATGGGAAGTTACACATAGTTTCAAATTACTCATAACCATCCTGTTTGCAGGTATTTGCCCTCTATAACAACTTGTTGCTGTTATTCTCATCCTCTTCCTCTTTTCCTCCTCTTATTTGTTAGGGTTTGTCCATAGACTTCTCTGCATGGTTACCAAATGAAGCTACATTGTTTTAAAGCACACTTAGGTATCCACACCAGGGGGTTACACCAATTTTAACTAAATCAGTTTCTAAATCAATTTAAATCAGTGCTCAAGCTTTTTGTAGACCGTCTTTTACATTTATTTTTATGTCGTGTTTCACATTAGATTGTAATCTCTTTGGAGCAGTGTGATGCGCTGTGCAAACCCCACACTGGGAAACCTAGGGTTAACTGGAAGCTCTGGGTCCACATGGCCCCACCTAGCCACACCAGTTGGGCATGCTCACAATGAAAAGTCAACACGATATCGAGGTTTGACATGTACCCAATGCCCCTCGTGGACAAGCTACTTGAGAGATTGGGGAACGCCGAATACATCTACACTCTAGACTTGACCAATGGGTACTGGCAGATCCCCCTGATGATGGAGTCCTGGGAAAAGATGACCTTCCCTACCCCCTTTGTACTATACCAATTCACGACTATCCATTTGGCCTTCATGGAGTGGCAGCCTCCTTTCAGTGACTGATAGACTAGGAGCTATGGCCCCATGCCCAGTACACACACCTATATTGATGACATAGTAATCTATAGCTGCAGCTGGGAAGACCACCTACAGCATGTCACCACAGTCATTCAGGCTGTTGAGAGGGCAGGGCTTACAGCAAACCTGGCCAAATGCTGCCTAGGACAGAGGGAGGTGACATATCTCAGACACACCATGGAGCGGTGCCAGCTGCACCTCCTGGTGGACAAAGTCCAGGCCCTGACAGATTGCCCAATACCATTAGCCAAAAAGCAGCTGTGACGTTTCCTAGGCTTGGCCAGCTATTATAAGCAGATTGTATATGACTTCACCACAATAGCTTCCCCCTTACCACCCTGGTGAAAGGCCCTAGCTCCAAGAAAGTGTAGTGGATAGAGGCCTGTCACAGAGCCTTCAGGACCTTTAAAGACAGGCTAATCCAGGGGCTAGTTCCCTTCCACCCTGGCTTTATGAAGCAATTCATTCTGCATGTGGGGCTGTGCTGTCCCAAGAGGTCCAGGGCAAAGAACATCCAATCCTATATATGAGTAGAAAGCTGTTTCCTCGGGAGTGAACTACTCGACAATCGAGAAAGAGGCCCTGGCGGTGAAATGGGCCATAGAGGCACTTTGACAGTATCTCCTAGGGAATTTCTTCCTACTCGTCACAGACAATGTCCCCATTAGGCAGCCTAACTCCATGAAAGACACCAATGCCTGGATTATGAGGTGGTAGGGTGGCAGGGAAAGGTACAACTTCCAGGTACTACATTACCCAGAAAGTGCACACAAAAATGCTGATTTCTTTTCTCAAGATGGAGGGGGTAGCAGGAGGAAGCCTTGCCTCTTAGCCTGAGGGGGAGGGTGTGTGATGGGGTGTATAAGCCCTGCACCAGGAAATCAAGAGTTAAAGAGCAGCTCTGGGCCAAAAAGACCCCGCCCAGCTTCACCTGCTCACAATCAGGCAGAGCTTAAAAGGAAGCAGTCCACCTCAGTCAGGGTGGACAGAGCCAGGGAGTAGTCCTATGCTGGTAGTTCTTGCAGCAAGGCTGTAGGAACTCCACATCACTGGGACCAGTCCCCATTGCAAAGCTGCTGGAGGCCCCCATGGAGACAGGGACAGAGGGCCAAGAGTGAATGGAATGGATGGGTAGGATCCCCTGGGGGACTAACATGAAGGGGAAAGGAGTCCAGGAGAGCTGGCTGTATTTCAAGGAATCCCTGTTGAGGTTACAGGGACAAACCATCCTGATGTGTCGAAAGAATAGTAAATATGGCAGGCGACCAGCTTGGCTTAACGGTGAAATCCTAGCGGATCTTAAGCATAAAAAAGAAGCTTACAAGAAGTGGAAGGTTGGACAAATGACCAGGGAAGAGTATAAAAATATTGCTCGGGCATGTAGGAATGAAATTAGGAGGGCCAAATCGCACCTGGAGCTGCAGCTAGCGAGAGATGTTAAGAGTAACAAGAAGGGTTTCTTCAGGTATGTTGGCAACAAGAAGAAAGCCAAGGAAAGTGTGGGCCCCTTAATGAATGAGGGAGGCAACCTAGTGACAGAGGATGTGGAAAAAGCTAATGTACTCAATGCTTTTTTTGGCTCTGTCTTCACGAACAAGGTCAGCTCCCAGACTGCTGCGCTGGGCATCACAACATGGGGAATAGATGCCCAGCCCTCTGTGGGGATAGAGGTGGTTAGGGTCTATTTAGAAAAGCTGGATGTGCACAAGTCCATGGGGCCGGACGAGTTGCATCCGAGAGTGCTAAAGGAACTGGCGGCTATGATTGCAGAGCCATTGGCCATTATCTTTGAAAACTCGTGGCGAACGGGGGAAGTCCCGGATGACTGGAAAAAGGCTAATGCAGTGCCAATCTTTAAAAAAGGGAAGAAGAAGGATCCTGGGAACTACAGGCCAGTCAGCCTCACTTCAGTCCCTGGAAAAATCATGGAGCAGGTCCTCAAAGAATCAATCCTGAAGCACTTACATGAGAGGAAAGTGATCAGGAACAGTCAGCATGGATTCACCAAGGGAAGGTCATGCCTGACTAATCTGATCGCCTTCTATGATGAGATTACTGGTTCTGTGGATGAAGGGAAAGCAGTGGATGTATTGTTTCTTGACTTTAGCAAAGCTTTTGACACGGTCTCCCACAGTAGTCTTGTCAGCAAGTTAAAGAAGTATGGGCTGGATGATTGCACTATAAGGTGGGTAGAAAGTTGGCTAGATTGTCGGGCTCAACGGGTAGTGATCAATGGCTCCATGTCTAGTTGGCAGCCGGTGTCAAGTGGAGTGCCCCAGGGGTCGATCCTGGGGCCGGTTTTGTTCAATATCTTCATAAATGATCTGGACGATGGTGTGGATTGCACTCTCAGCAAATTTGCGGACGATACTAAACTGGGAGGAGTGGTAGATACGCTGGAGGACAGGGATAGGATACAGAGGGACCTAGACAAATTGGAGGATTGGGCCAAAAGAAATCTGATGAGTTCAATAAGGATAAGTGCAGGGTCCTGCACTTACGACGGAAGAACCCAATGCACAGCTACAGACTAGGGACCGAATGGCTAGGCAGCAGTTCTGCGGAAAAGGACCTCGGGGTGACAGTGGACGAGAAGCTGGATATGAGTCAGCAGTGTGCCCTTGTTGCCAAGAAGGCCAATGGCATTTTGGGATGTATAAGTAGGGGCATAGCCAGCAGATCGAGGGATGTGATCGTCCCCCTCTATTCGACATTGGTGAGGCCTCATCTGGAGTACTGTGTCCAGTTTTGGGCCCCACACTACAAGAAGGATGTGGATAAATTGGAAAGAGTCCAGCGAAGGGCAACAAAAATGATTAGGGGTCTGGAACACATGACTTATGAGGAGATGCTGAGGGAACTGGGATTGTTTAGTCTGCGGAAGAGAAGAATGAGGGGGGATTTGATAGCTGCTTTCAACTACCTGAGAGGTGGTTCCAGAGAGGATGGTTCTAGACTATTCTTAGTGGTGGAAGAGGACAGGACAAGGAGTAGTGGTCTCAAGTTGCAGTGGGGGAGGTTTAGGTTGGATATTAGGAAAAACTTTTTCACTAGGAGGGTGGTGAAACACTGGAATGCGTTGCCTAGGGAGGTGGTGGAATCTCCTTCCTTAGAAGTTTTTAAGGTCAGGCTTGACAAAGCCCTGGCTGGGATGATTTAATTGGGGATGGGTCCTGCTTTTGAGCAGGGGGTTGGACTAGATGACCTCCTGAGGTCCCTTCCAACCCTGATATTCTATGATTCTATGATTCTATGAAGGAGAAGAGCCTCCAGATCACTGTCAGTGAGAACCCCCACCATGAGTTCACAAGCCGACCGTTGTTGTGACTTTTGAGGGTGCTGCAAACGCAATGGGAAGTGACCCAGGGAATTATCTTTGAAAACTCGTGGCGAACCGGGGAAGTCCCGGATGACTGGAAAAAGGCTAATGTAGTGCCAAACTTTAAAAAAGGGAAGAAGGAGGATCCTGGGAACTACAGGCCAGTCAGCCTCACTTCAGTCCCTGGAAAAATCATGGAGCAGGTCCTCAAAGAATCAATCCTGAAGCACTTGTATGAGAGGAAAGTGATCAGGAACAGCCAGCATGGATTCACCAAGGGAAGGTCATGCCTGACTAATCTAATCGCCTTCTATGATGAGATTACTGGTTCTGTGGATGAAGGGAAAGCAGTGGATGTATTGTTTCTTGACTTTAGCAAAGCCTTTGACACGGTCTCCCACAGTATTCTTGTCAGCAAGTTAAGGAAGTATGGGCTGGATGAATGCACTACAAGGTGGGTAGAAAGCTGGCTAGATTGTCGGGCTCAACGGGTAGTGATCAATGGCTCCATGTCTAGTTGGCAGCCGGTATCAAGTGGAGTGCCCCAAGGGTCGGTCCTGGGGCCGGTTTTGTTCAATATCTTCATAAATGATCTGGAGGATGGTGTGGATTGCACTCTCAGCAAATTTGCGGATGATACTAAACTGGGAGGAGTGGTAGATACGCTGGAGGGGAGGGATAGGATACAGAAGGACCTAGACAAATTGGAGGATTGGGCCAAAAGAAATCTGATGAGTTCAATAAGGATAAGTGCAGGGTCCTGCACTTAGGACGGAAGAACCCAATGCACAGCTACAGACTAGGGACCGAATGGCTAGGCAGCAGTTCTGCAGAAAAGGACCTAGGGGTGACAGTGGACGAGAAGCTGGATATGAGTCAGCAGTGTGCCCTTGTTGCCAAGAAGGCCAATGGCATTTTGGGATGTATAAGTAGGGGCATAGCGAGCAGATCGAGGGACGTGATCTTTCCCCTCTATTCGACATTGGTGAGGCCTCATCTGGAGTACTGTGTCCAGTTTTGGGCCCCACACTTCAAGAAGGATGTGGATAAATTGGGGAGAGTCCAGCGAAGGGCAACAAAAATGATTAGGGGTCTGGAACACATGAGTTATGAGGAGAGGCTGAGGGAGCTGGGATTGTTTAGCCTGCAGAAGAGAAGAATGAGGGGGGATTTGATAGCTGCTTTCAACTACCTGAAAACTACCTGACACTGTTCCAAAGAGGATGGCTCTAGACTGTTCTCAATGGTATCAGATGACAGAACGAGGAGTAATGGTCTCAAGCTGCAGTGGGGGAGGTTTAGATTGGATATTAGGAAAAACTTTTTCACTAAGAGGGTGGTGAAACACTGGAATGCGTTACCTAGGGAGGTGGTAGAATCTCCTTCCTTAGAGGTTTTTAAGGTCAGGCTTGACAAAGCCCTGGCTGGGATGATTTAACTGGGAATTGGTCCTGCCTCGAGCAGGGGGTTGGACTAGATGACCTTCAGGGGTCCCTTCCAACCCTTATATTCTATGATTCTATGATATGATTCTATGAATAGGCTTGGAGGCATCCACCCTCTCAGACCGTATATCTGACCAGCCAGTCACAGGGCCCTGGGTTGGAACCTGGTGGAACAGGGAGGGCCCAGATTCCCCTACCATCAGCCATGGACTCTCACTATTAGGGCAATACTGACCCAGACTTTCATCACTGGGCAATACCACAGAGCTCAGACACCAAACCCCCCGGCAAGCTGGAGCCTGATCTAACTGTGGTTTCATACAGCACCTAGCACAGTAGGGGTTTGACTCTGCCTGGGACCTTTTGGTGCTACCACAATGCAAACAATAGTGGCTGGAGGAAAAACTATGACATGCTGGAATACGCTGTAGTACATGCTTAGCACAATGTTTTTCTCTAGATTAAGGTACCTTGCAAATGATTCTTGACTTCCTATTCTCTGCCTCTGGCACATAATAGTTTGGTCTCTGTGGACTGTAATATTTCGGTCTAATTTTAGTTGTTGGGTGGTATTGTTGGCTTGTGGTATGCAGAAGGTCAGACCAGATGTTCCAGTGATTCCTTCTGGCAGTCACACTTAACGCACGTAGCAGCTGTTCTGCAGTCACTGAGAGAGGCTGGGCTCACAGCGAACCCAAAGAAAGGTAAGTTTAGCATGCAGGAGACCAAATACCTTGGGTATCTGGTACGAACGAGAAGACACAGCCCCTACAAGATAAAACCAAAGCTCTAGAAAAAACTCCAGCTCCAAAAGCAAACAAAAAAACGGGTTGGGCCTTTTTTGGCCTGGCCAGTTATTACCGTTGCTTTATCCCCCATTTTGTGACACTAGCAGCACTGTTGATAGACCTGACCAAGACGTCAGCACCAAATATGGTACTATGGATACATGAATGTCAGGGGATGTTTCAAAGCATAAAAGACATTTTGGGGCAGCAGTCAGTGCGCTGATGCCCTGACTTTGCCTTACCATTTATCCTGCAAACAGATGCATCCACTCTAGGCTGGGGGTCTGTACTGTCCCAGAACTTCCAAGGGACAGAACATCCAATCCTCTATCTGAGCAAAAAACTTCAGCCACAGGAGACTAAGTACTCCACCATAGAACGAGAGTGCTTGGCTATCCGCTGGGCAGTGGTGGCACTGTGTTACTACTTACTGGGAGCCCCATTCCAACTCCTCACGGACCATGCTCCTTTGAAGTGTATGCAAGCCATGAAAGACACAACCCCCCAGATTACACAATAGTATCTGGCGTTGCAACCTTATGCCTTCACAGTAGGACATCGCCTGGGGTCCCAGCATGGGAATGCAGATTTCTTGTTGACACTGTTTTTGGGGAGACGCCCCGACCCCAATCCTTTCTGCAAGGGGAGGTACGTGACAGGGTATACCAGACTATCTGAGGCCCCGTTCTGGAGGCCTCGTGACCCTGCCACATCCCACCCCCAAAAAAAGGGCAGTGGAGGGGGTCCTCCGAGCTGCCTAGTAGTAGTAGATTGGGACACAGCCAATCAGGGCCCAGCAGCCTAGCATAAGACGACCTGCAGGGTCAGAAGGAGTTCAGTTGCCTGCTGGAGTTGTAGGAGTGTGGCGGACTGACAGAGCTACAGAACCCCGGACAGGGCAGTGCTGACAGAAACTGGGGAGAGCGAGAATGAGCCCTGAGCTGGTTGCTGGGACTCAATTAGGAAAAGGCCCTGATGTAAGGGTGAAGATGGCATGGGGCCACAGAGAAGTGGCCCAGGGAATTAGAGAAGCTATGCAACATAATTAAAGGGACACAGCAGATGGCTGCAATATACAGGGTTCCTGGGCTGGGACCCAGAGTAGTGGGTGGGCCCAGGTTCCCTGACACCCTGTACCCTCCATTAGCCACTGGGGGGAAGTGACCTGGACAGTGAGGCACCCCAGCGGGGTAACTGAACTGTAGTGGCCCAGGTGGAGAGCTGCAGCCAGGAAGCCCCAAGAGGGTGAAGACATTGTCTCCAGGCAGGGAGCCCTGGGGCAGTGCTCTATCCCATAGGAGGGACAATCAGAGAGAGAGAGTGTGCAGGGTTCTGTCAAGCCGGGCCTTAAAAACCTCTGAGGATGAAGATTCCACCACCTCCCTAAGTAATCCATTCCAGTGCTTCACCACCCTCCTAGTGAATTAGTTTTTCCTAATATCCAACCTAGACCTCCCCCACTGCAACTTGAGACCATTGTTCCTTGTTCTATCATCGGCTACCACTGAGAACAGCCGAGCTCCATCCTCTTTGGAACCCCCCCCCCCTTCAGGCAGTTGAAAGCTGCTATCAAATCCCCCCTCTCTTCTTTTCTGCAGACTAAATAACCCCAGTTCCATCAGCATCTCCTCATAAGTCATGTGCCCCAGCCCCCTAACAATTTTTGTTGCCCTCTGCTGGACTCTCTCCAATTTGTCTACAGCCTTTCTGTAGTGCACAGTGGGGGTGAGGCCACATACTCCAGATGTGGCCTCACCAGTGCCAAATAGAGGGGAATAGTCACTTCCCTCGATCTGCTCTTAATGCTCCTATTAATGTAGCCCAATATGCCACGAGCCCTCTTGGCAACAAGGACATATGCATATCCAGCTCCTCGTCCACTGTAATCCCCAGGTCCTTTTATGCAGAACTGGTGTTTAGCCAGTCAGTCCCCAGCCTGTAGCGGTGCATGGGATTCTGCCATCCTTGTTGAACCTCATCAGATTTCTTTTGGCCCAATCCTTCAGTCTGTCTAGGTCACTCTGGACCCTATCCCTACCCTCCAGCATATCTACCTCTCCCACCAGCTTAGTGTCATCTGCAAACTTGCTGAAGGTGCAATCCATCCCATCATCCACATCATTAATGAAGAATGGTGCTTATGATGGGAGATTGCAAAAAGGTTCTTTCCTTAATCTCCAGGACCCACATGCAGATGAGGGCCCAAATCCTGAAAGAACAGTGACACAGATACCCCATTTAAGTTGCAGGATCAGGCCCACTAACTTGCTTTGCTCCAATTGCTTTTGGAGGAATTAAGAATCTCTGTCCTTATAGCAAGGATATATTTTTCTTTAAATACTACATGGAAAATGCAAGTTTTTCCTTTTAAAAATGCCACCGTTTTTTTTAAAGGCCTAACAATTCTTCAGTTTCTAGCTCTCATTTAGGGCCTCATCTTGCTCCCACTGAAGTCAGCAGGATTTTTGCCATTGACTTCAGTAGGAGCAGCAGCAAGCCCTTTCTTTCCCCCAAGTTTTTCGCTCATGTTTTCCTATCTTTCATCTGCCTTTCTCCAGCAACATCCTTTCTGTTGACCTCTAGACACTTATATTTAAATCCTATTTATATGTCACAAATGAAAAGAAATGTGGTGGTCTCATATTGGTTCCTGGTGAACTTCTGTACACATGATAAATGCATCGTGCAACCTAGCACAACTTGTGGTCTCTTTCCAAGTAAGCTTCAGTACTGATATTTGACATAATTGAGGTGTAATGGCTAAGCTTTGTGAGGGAAATTTGTTCCGTGGTTGCCTGTATTATGCCTGGCCCTGGCTAGTGCATTCAGTTTCTTCACTTTCATATGCATCAAATTCAACCAGAAGTGGGGGTTTTTTGGGCGTGGGGGAGATAATTATTGGGAGAGGGGAGCGGAACTTAGCAAGAGAAGGAAAAAAAACAATCAATGCACTCACTGTTTATCAAAAACAAGCCAAACAAGCACACCCTATTAATTATGAAACCTTTGTGTATTGGCTTTCATACAGATTAGGCAGATGAAGTGACACAATGTGATAGCACAGTATGGGCCAGTTAAACAAACACTACTTAATAGGAACACACTCTTCAAAATAATATTTTCATGCACCAAACCAAAACAGAGTGTCAGAGAATGAAGCTCCTTTCAGCAGAGACCATTTCTTCTATAGGAATTGGCCTCTTTTTGTTAACTACATATTTTAAAAATTGATTTCCCTCACTTTTGTTTCATCTTATGTAATTATTGTACTTTATTACTTCTATACTGAAAAGCTGCTGTTCAACAGTAAGACAAGTGGATATGCCCTCTTGGCTACACATTCATATTATTTTATTATAAACATTAATCACTGGTATCTAGGAGCACTTTACAGGGTTTAAACTGGAATATATTAGTAACATATGGAGCAAATACGCTGTGATCCTTGACAATGCTGTGACTTAAAGGACAGAGACAAGGAAAATGATATCAACTGGGTTAAATGCCCATGATTCCAGAGCTTGCAGCTAAGAGAAAGTCCATTTTAACATTCAAAATATGGTCAATTTGGGCTTTGACATACTTCCATTTGGAGCAAATTCCAAAGGCAAGACCTTGCTATCAAGACCTCTCTGCCTCAAGCTCCTGGGTAACTTAGCTGCCTTCATCTCTTAGGGCAAGTTAAATGAGGCTGATAGAAGAAAGTTAATGAAGTACCAGGGAAGAGTGAAATCTCCCCAACAAGATAAAGAGGATTGAACTGGGGAAAATAGTTATTATTGGTTGTATGGCTTGTGTGAAGCCATCTACTAATCCTTCACTCTTGGCAGAGAAATGGAAGTTAAGTTGCACTGTTAAAAGGTAAATTAGCTCCTGGGTATAGTGTCAGCTGCAATTACAGCTCCAGGTCTATTTTAAAGGTGACCTGAAAAGTAAACACACACAAAAAAAACAGTTTGAAAAGAAAAGAAAGAGGGTTCTGCTTGTTATTTACATTAGAAATTCTGTTCTTGTCTACTCAGTTTTTTCCTAGAAGACAGTGGACAACTGGAGAAGTGGTAGGGTTCTGACCACAGAGATAGCATGTAAGTGAAGCCTAATTACAAGAGGGAAAGTGATTTATATTCAGACTATTAAATACTCTGCTTATGATTATTTTTGTTAACTCAAATGCTTGAGAAACACTTGGGAGAAATATTCAAATCCTCCCCCTCCCCCTTTGCATTTCAGGTAAGAGTTGAGAAATCTCACTATCCACAGAGGGGACCTCCAGTGATTCTCCCAGAGAAACCAGGCTTGACATTCCTGATACTTGTAAGATAAAATCCTTTCAGGCCTTCAGCATCATAAGGAAGCAAAACAGGGCACAGCTCTAGCTTTCCTTTGCTTTGCAGAGGATCGAGTCCTTTGCTCCTCACCCCTACCATTGGCACCAGACCCACCAGGGAAGGGCACAGTGGCCCTCTGCCTCAGTCAGGCAGAGACTCCAACAACTTCATTGCGGAAGAAGTCTTCAAAGCCCCTGTCCCCTAACAGCAGCAGAAGATCTCACACACTCACTGGTCCAGTAGCCTGGAGATGGCAACTAGTCAGCTGTCCCCTACCAACTTCCAAACTAATCTACATTGAACTAAGCCTTACAGGATGATCAAGTGCATTGTGGAGGACGAATGCTGAGTCTGTTCACACTGGACGTTACTATTTCTGCAAGGTCGGAGTCGGGGAAGTGAACGGTTATCAGCATGGCTGTGGCAGGGAGAATATGTTATGCAAAGGAATGACACAGACTCAGAATTGGGAGTGGGAGGGAAAGAGAGTTTCATAAGGAGAACATTAAAATGCTTAAAAAAGGAATAGGTATAAATAGAGAAGAGTTTAAATAATAAAATGGAAACATGAAAGTGGGCGCGCACACGCGCACACACACACACAAAGAGTTAAAAACACCGGACCAAGGGTTAAGCCCATACTAATGGGAAACAAAACAGCAAATCCTAGGCTACTATTTGAAAAACAAAGACCACCTTGCAAACACCCAGGCATGCACCCAGGCAAGGGTTTAAGAAGGAGGACAAAAAGAGACAAAGATTAAAAAATAAACAAAGTAAAAATAGACCGCGGTTCAAAAATCAGAAACAAAAGTGGCAATTGCATGTTGGATAAAGGCACAATAACAGTTAAGTGTGAGGTTGAATGTTTCTAAATAATATTATATATTGTACCTCCTCCCTTTGTCTGTGAGCTGTCTAGTTAGATTGCAAGCTCTCCAGAGCGAGGATGTGCCTTTTTTTATGTGTCTGTAGAGCACCTTGCTGTTAGACTGGTACTTTTTTAAACAGATTTATATTGTATTGGAAAGACAGAGATGGGCCATCTGCTGTTTTTGCTCTTGTCCAATTTGTGAACAGAAGCAGGAAGTCAGCCCTTACAAACATTCAATGTTCACAGCCTCTGCCTTAGCTTTAGTGCCCAAATTAATCCCTAGCAGCTTTTCGAGACTGAAAACAGCCAAACCTCTTCGATTTCATTTGTCTGTCAGGCAGTCAATATTTCATAATTAAGATGTACTATTACTAGATATGGTAAATATGCATTGTAGTACTTACAGCTATCCAGTTCCCTAACATTTTGCTAAGAAAGGAAGACCATTTCTACAATTAAAATGATAAATAAAAGTTGCAGTGTAACCACAATAGAAGTGATTGAATTATTCATGGTGAATAAGTTATCAAAGCAAGAGCTTTTTCGGTTCATGAATTATTCACATACTTTGGTTTTTAGGACCCTATTTACTATTTGTAATTGAACGAACAGTATATGCATTCAGAAAGCTTATGGAGATGAAGACCACGGTCAACAACTTTGCTCCTCTGGCACAATGGAACTCTCTACAATAATAGTGAAGCTTGTCTGTGTGGGAGACTCAGCTTTTTTGGGGGGGCACCCTCACGAATGAAGGATTATCCTAAACCTCACCCTCTACTGCTCCATCTGCCAGGTGCATTTCTTTGATCTGCCTTCTCTAACAAACATATATAACAAAACAAACCCTTCTCCCCAGAGTGAGGTTGAGAATGAACATGTGATAGATATTAGTGAGGTTGCTTATTACACTGTTGAAAGGTACTACAGCGATTAACTCTGTATGGTATGGTCATGAACTATTTGCATATCACATAATTCATAGAATCATAGAATATCAGGGTTGGAAGGGACCTCAGAAGGTCATCTAGTCCAAGTCCCTGCTCAAACCAGGACCAATCCCCATCTAAATCATCCCAGCCAGGGCTTTGTCAAGCCTGACCTTAAAAATATCTAAGGAAGGAGATTCCACCACCTCCCTAGTGAAACGCATTCCAGTGTTTCACCACCTTCCTAGTGAAAAAGTTTTTCCTAATATCCAACCTAAACCTCCCCCACTGCAACTTGAGACCATTACTGCTTTGTTCTGTCATCTGCTACAACTGAGAACAGTCTAGAGCCATCCTCTTTGGAACCCCCTTTCAGGTAGTTGAAAGCAGCTATCAAATCCCCCCTCATTCTTCTCTTCCGCAGACTAAACAATCCCAGTTCCCTCAGCCTCTCCTCTTAAGTCATGTGCTCCAGTCCCCTAATCATTTTTTGTTGCCCTCCGCTGGACTCTTTCCAATTTTTCCACATCCTTCTTGTAGTGCGGGGCCCAAAACTGGACACAGTACTCCAGATGAGGCCTCACCAATGTCGAATAGAGGGGAACGATCACGTCCCTCAATCTGCTGGCAATGTCCTTACATATACATCCCAAAATGCCATTGGCCTTAGCAACAGGGGCACACTGTTGACTCATATCCAGCTTCTTGTCCACTGTAACCTCTAGGTCCTTTTCTGCCGAACTGCTGCCGAGCCATTCGGTACCTAGTCTGTAGCGGTGCATGGGATTCTTCCGTCCTAAGTGCAGGACTCTGCACTTGTCCTTGTTGAACCTCATCAGACCAATCACACTCCAGGAATAACTAAGTTACATAGCATTGTTTCTGCTCAGGTGCTGAGTGGATGGCACTATTTGAGTGGAGGACTAATGGATGGTGAAGAGAGAACACACTTGATGGTATTCATCTGAAGAACAGGCACTCACTAAATATTCATAGTAACAAAATGCCTAAATGATCTAAATAAAAAGCTGTTCAGAATTCCCATGCACGTTCAAGAATTCTGCTTTTGCAATTTGAACTCTAAGTGTAGATGCCCTGTTGTACATGGTCACCAGCTAATTCACACAGGTGTAGCATTGTGTTCAGAACTTGGGGCTAGAATTGTGCAAAAAACAAGCTTAAACTCAGAAGAACCCCAAAATTCCATCAAAACAATCAAGTTTCACCTGGCATTATTCTAAAACTGAAAAATTTGGAATTTAAAAAAAATGTTTTTGCAACTTTTTAAACAAACTAAATGAGAGGAACTTTAGAGGGATATTAGTTTAACAATCAAGTCATATGTTAAGTACTTAGGTCTATGTATATTTTCTAAAGTATGTCACATGAGCAAATTTGCATTGGTTTGAACAAAAACCAAAACCCAACACAGGTGCATTCAAAAAGTTCATGAATCTAAGTCTGATCTAAATTTTGAGTTTGTAGTCTTTTGAGGGATTCTTCAGCCCTTTCTACTTTAGTTGATTTTAATGCTTGTGCATACTCTTTCTCCCCCTGAGCCTGAGTGTGCTCTCACCCGAGTAATGCTGCAACTCCACTCACTCCAGTGGCATTACTATTATTTGCAGTGCCTAAAAATCAGAACCCCATTGTACTAGGCACTGTACAAATACAACAAAAAGATGATCCCTTCCCCCAAAGAACTCTCTATCTAAGGGTATGTCTACACTTAAAATGCTACCATGTGCTGCTGAAGTGCTTCAGTGTAGACGCTACCTATGCTGACGGGAAGGGTGATCCCAAGAGGTGATAGCTAGCTTGACAGAAGAATTCTTCCATGGACCTAGTGCTGTCTACTCCGGAGGTTAGGTTGGTGTAGCTACATCTTTGAGAGGTGTGGATTTTTCTGGTGTAAACCAGCTCTAAGTAAATTTCTTCATAATTTGCACCAGTGTCTTTAACATCAAAATTAGGCCTCAGATTTCTTAATTCCTCAGTATTTGCTTTCCTGGAATCTAACATTTTTGTACTGCCATTTTCTATGTGAAACCTACCCCTCCATTCTTCTTTTCTTACTGTGCTTAGTTGTAGCATTTGATCTTTTAGGCAGTTTGTAGGCTAGCAACAAGAGAGACAAAATTCCTGCTTTTTGAGCAGATCTGATTCCATCCGGCAAAGGAAAATAGTGTATACACACAACAAAAAGCCTATGAAATACTCCCTTCTCTTCGACAAAGCTCATCTTTGAGCAGTGGAGTTTTAAAAGAGTGTGATCTGATAGCCAGGCACCAGTGTGTAACAAATCTGTGTCTGCACTCTTACAAGCTCCACAGTTGCCAATCAAAACGCCTACGTGCACAATGGGGAACAGAACTCAGAAAAGTTATGCTTCATAAATATAGGTCTCTACTTCTTGAGCTAAAGACTGTATGGAGTTTAGCTGGTAACTCTGGTGGCTGTGTGTATGCGGCTATTGAATTTTTACAGTGCAATTGGTAAATTACAGTACAGGGAACATTATTAATATTTGTTTGGATACAGTAGCACCCAAAGGCCCCCCATTATGATCAGAGCCCCACTTTGATAGGCATTGTACACACACAGAGAGAAAAATATAGTCTTGTCCTGACTATTTACTGTAGAAAGGGTTTATTCCATAGCACAATGGGACTAACTTCTGCAGCCACCCCATCACAGAATACATGGGGCCATGATTATATGAACTGATCCATATTGCTTGCTGCTCCAGTATGCAAATCTCTATATTTTTTTGTTTGTTTTTGTTTTTTTAGTTTACAGGAGTAAGTGGAGTTCAGCTCAACTTTGGGAGATGGTGCAAAGAAGCGTTATGGGCAGCCATCGAGAATGTACACAAGTTAAGAACAGCAAAAATACCATGCCATTTTGCAACTTGGTTTCAGAACTCAATTGTCATAGGCATTGAGGTAAAAACTAGTTACCTTAGGAATGCATGAATGAATGGATCTGAATGAAGTTATGATGAGAGAAAGACAGCTTCTTCAATGCCTTAATAGGGGACAGGGCACCCGTGTGTTAATCATAAATATCCAAAAGGAAAAGAGGTGAGAAAAGAGGACGAAATGTCTTTACCCTAATGCTGGCTGCCATTTGTACACCGATGGGATTGCTGTTTGAAGGTCAAAGATGTGTGACAACGTACAGAAAGGATGTCTACCCCTAATTATTTCATTTGGTCATTGGGGTTGTGAGTTCAATCCTTGAGGGGGCCATTTGGGATCTGGGGCAAAAATTGGGGATTAGTCCTGTTTTGAGCAGGGGGTTGGACTAGATGACTTCCTGAGGTCCCTTCCAACCCTGGTATTCTATGATTCTGTGATTTGAGAGACATGTAGGAACCAACTTGCCTTGGGTAGCTGCTGAGATATGGGGAAGGAGTTAACCCAGTGTAACAGGGTCGGGCCAGATGGCTACAGGAGAATAATTTTTTTTTTGAAGCTGTCAAGGTTCCTCCCCCACTCTGAACTCTAGGGTACAGATGTGGGGACCTGCATGAAAAAACCTCCTAAGCTTATCTTTACCAGCTTAGGTCAAAACTTCCCCAAGGTACAAAATATTCCCCCCCGTTGTCCTTGGACTGGCTGCTACCACCACCAAACTAATACTGGTTACTGGGGAAGAGCTGTTTGGACGCGTCTTTCCCCCCAAATTACTTCCCAAAACCCTGCACCCCACTTCCTGGACAAGGTTTGGTAAAAAGCCTCACCAATTTGCCTAGGTGACTACAGACCCAGACCCTTGGATCTTAAGAACAATGAACAATCCTCCCAACACTTGCACCCCCCCTTTCCTGGGAAATGTTGGATAAAAAGCCTCACCAATTTGCATAGGTGACCACAGACCCAAACCCTTGGATCTGAGAACAATGAAAAAGCATTCAGTTTTTTACAAGAAGACTTTTAATAAAAAATAGAAGTAAATAGAAATAAAGAAATCCCCCCTGTAAAATCAGGATGGTAGATATCTTACAGGGTAATTAGATTAAAAAAACATAGAGAACCCCTCTAGGTAAAACCTTAAGTTACAAAAAAGATACACAGACAGAAATAGTTATTCTATTCAGCACAATGCTTTTCTCAGCCATTTAAAGAAATCATAATCTAACACATACCTAGCTAGATTACTTACTAAAAGTTCTAAGACTCCATTCCTGGTCTATCCCCGGCCAAGACGACTACAGACAGACACAGACCCTTTGTTTCTCTCCCTCCTCCCAGCTTTTGAAAGTATCTTGTCTCCTCATTGGTCATTTTGGTCAGGTGCCAGCGAGGTTACCTTTAGCTTCTTAACCCTTTACAGGTGAGAGGAGCTTTCCCCTGGCCAGGAGGGATTTCAAAGGGGTTTACCCTTCCCTTTATTTTTATGACAGAAGCAGAAGAGAATTTTATTTGCGTAACACTTACAAAGAATCACCAAAAAGGATAAAGCAAAACTATGCAACAAAACAAAAGCAAACACAAGGTATAACACAGCAGCCTTCAGGAGGGAGAAGTGTTCAGGCTAGCCTGGGCCCAGAGCGGGGGGGCTTCCTTGACACTCGTGGTCTTCCACCCTCCTGAGTTACCTGGTGGCCTAGAGCGGGGGAGCTTCCTCGACACTCATAGTCTTCCACCCCCTCGAGCTACCTAGTGCCACGCCCAGTGTCACCGATTATTCCTCTCCTGAGAGTGCCTGACAAGATGGGCACGGCTACGGGGTGGCGGTTTAGGGGTGGGGGGGGACGTACACCCACATGTGATAGGACCCCTCCTAGGTGACAGTGATGATGGTATCCACAGCGGCAATGGCTGGGGCCTCTCGCTCTTCCCCTCAATCAAAGGGTCAGATGGAGGGAACCAGACAGGGTCATCGAGCAGAGAACCTTGGACAGCGCCCACTGCTCCTTCAAGGTGTCAAGGGAGCCGGTGGACGCCGCCCAGAGGAACTCTGCCCAGATACCTGAATGTACTGAGGATCGGAAAACGGCCCTACAATCGCAGGACGCTTCATTAGCCAACCTCCCCTCTCTGGTTTTATAAATGGCTGTTTTAGCTAGGGCTAGGAGGAGGTTAACCAGGAGATCTCGCGATTTTGTGGGGCCATGGATGGGGAGTGTGTAGATAAAAAGGTGAGGGGAAAAGTGTAGCCAAAAGCATAATAAAATATTCGTGAGGAGCTGGAAAAGGGGCTGCAGCCTGGCACACTCTAAATATACGTGCGCCAGGGTTTCACTCACATTGCAAAAAGGGCAAGTATCCGGGATGGGGGTGAACCGCATCAAAAACACGCCTGTGCTCACAGCTCCGTGAAGGAGCCGCCAACTAATGTCCCCGAAGGGCGTCGGGACCAAGATGGAATACAGGCTGGCCCACCGGGGTTGCTCACCCTCCAAAGGTGGCAGGAGGTCCCGCCACTTTGTATCGGGGCGGGACACCAGGGTGTGGGCGTGAAGGATGTGAAGCATGAGTGTGTATAGATATTTCCATGGCGCGATTTGGAAGCTGACCGGCTGCAGTTCATGCAGCCAGCTCGCAGTGAAAGGGTGAGGGTTTTGTTGGGATCTACGGGGTAGGGGCCCAATTGAAAGGTCCAGTGGGCCTGGGGTAGAGGGTGGGCAGGGTGCGCCCTCGTGCAGGGCTCAGTTGAGATAAGCCCGAGCAGCGGGCGTCAAGGCGGCCTTCACCTCCTGAAGTACACGCCGGGGGGTATGAGGTCTGGAGAGCCACATGCGCCGAGCAAGCGTCAGGGGATCCAGCCAGTCTCCCCCGTCGTAGTCCAGGAGGTCTCCGACTCTCGTGACTTCTGCCAGGACCAAACTCTGGCGCACCGAGCGGGACTCCGCTGCCTGCACACGGAGCTGGGGGTTGTGTAGCAGGGGCTCCGCGAGGAGATCTGCTCCCACAGTGACCGCCACGGACCTGGTTGTTGAAAACAGTTTCCAGGTCTGGAGGAGGTCGTGGTAGAAGACCGGCAGCTCGGAGAGGTTATCTCGGACAGAGATAAAAGAGCTGCCGGTCGTATCGGAGCCCTTGGAAGCGGCGCAGGAAGGCGTGCGCCAGTATGCTCCACGTCGAACTACCTGCGCTATAAAGGAGCCTCTGCAGGGCCTGGAGGCGGAAGACACAGACCTGAGTGTGCAGACGCTTCAGGCCCTGCCCTCCTTCCTTCAGGGGTAGATGAAGAACCCCAACAGGGGCCCAGTGCATTCCTGACCAAAAGAACTCTAGAATCGATGTCTGAAGGTTGGTCAGGAAACCCGGGGCCGGGACCAGAGCGTTGAGCCGGTACCAGAGCGTGGACAGGACTAGTTGGTTAAGCACCAGTGCTCTCCCTCGGAGGGAGAGACATCGGAGTAGCGTCGTCCATTTCCGGAGCCGCTCTATCACCCCACCTTCTACATTTTGCCAGTTCTCCAGCGGAGAAGGGTGTGTGGCAGAAAGGTAAACGCCTAGGTAGAGCAGTGGGCCCGCGCTCCACCGGATGGTCTGAAGCGCAGGTGGGAGGGAGCTCACCTACCGCCAGTCCCCCACCTCCAAGCCAGAGCTCTTGACCCAGTTGACTCGGGCGGAGGAGGCTGCCGAATAGATGGCCTGGCAAGCCTCCACCCGCGCCAAGTCCCCCGGGTCCTGGACCACGAGGAGCACGTCATCAGCGTACGCCGACAGGACCAGCCGCAGCTCCAGCTCCTGCAGCATCAACCCTGTCAACCGCCTGCGGAGGAGACAGAGGAAGGGCTCAATCGCCAGAGCGTACAGCTGGCCCGAGATGGGGCACCTCTGCCGTACTCCTCGCCCGCAGCTGACCGGTTCGGTCAGGGTCCAGTTGAGCCTAGCCAGACACTCCACGGAAGCGTACAGCACCTGGAGAAAACTCACAAACTGAGGTCCGAATCCAAACACCTGCAGAGTGCCCAGGAGGTACCCATGGTCCACTCTATTGAACGCCTTCTCCTGATCAAGAGACAGGAGGGCGAACGACAAACCGTCTCTATGCCCGAGTTCCAAAAGATCTCGGACTAGAAATAGGTTGTCAAAAATGCTGCGACCCGGGACAGTATAGGTCTAGTCTGGGTGGATCACGTCCGCCATCACGGACCCTAGCCGCAGCGAGATTGCTTTCGCTACGATTTTGTAGTCTGTGCTAAGGACGAGACGGGACGCCAGTTTCGTAAATCGCGGAGGTCCCCCTTCTTCAGCAACAAGGCGAGCACCGCTCGCCTGCACAAAAGAGGGAGGACCCCGCCCTGCAAAGACTCGGCCCAGACAGTGGCTAGGTCTGGGCCAAGGATGTCCCAGAATGCGCGGTAGAACTCCACAGTCAGCCCGTCCATGCCCGGAGATTTATTGGTGGACATGCGACGGAGGGCTTCCGAGAACTCGGCCAGGGTGAGAGGCAGCTCTAGTCGGTCGCCCACGCAGACCATGGGGAGTTCCTCCCAGAGCACCTTGCAAGCGCCAGGATCGGTCGGATCTGGGGAGAAAAGGCTTGTGTAGAAGTCACGGGCCCTCCCACACATCTCCACCGGATCCGTGAGGGGGGGTGCCGTCTTCTGCTAGAAGGCAGGTGCCGTGTTTCTTGGCCCCCCTCGTTTTCTCCAGGGCATAGAAGAAACAGGAGCCGCGATCCATCTCCCGAAGGAGGTGGATGCGGGATCGAACAAAGGCACCTCGGGCCCGATGGTCCTCGAGGGCCCGGAGCTCCTCCTGCTTCTCCCGGCACACTCCGCAGAGGAATGGGTCCTCGGGGCTGGCGGTCAGACACCTCTCCATCTCTAAAGACCTCCCGTTCCAACTGCTCTCTTGCTACATTTCTCCGTCGGCTGGTGCCCCGAGTGTAGTCAAGGCAGAAGAGCTTGGCACGCACCTTCCCTAGATCCCACCATCGCCGCGCCGAGGGAAAGGCACGCCGCTGCTCTCGCCAGGCCAGCCAAAACTCCCGGAAGGACGTCACGAAGCCCTCATCCTCCAACAGGCTGTTGTTAAAATGCCAATAGGCCGGCCCTGCCCTCTCTGCGCAGAGGGAGGCTGTTATGGTGGCTAGATGATGGTGGGAAAATGGGGCCGGCCGAATGTTGGAGTAGTGGGCTTGTGAAAGATGGAAACGGCATAAATAAATACGGTCCAACCGAGAGTGGTGTGACCGATGGGCCTCCACCTGGACAAAGGTGAACGTGGAAGTGTCATCTGGGTGATGATCATGCCAGACGTCCACTAGGGAGTGATGTTCAGCTATTTCTCGGAGAATATTCGCAGCGGCCGGGCTCGGTTAGGCCCCTGAGCGGTCCTGTTCCTCGAGGGTGGTGTTAAAGTCCCCTCCCAGGACTAGACACTCGTGAGAATCTAGGGTGCCGAGGAAGTCGGACATCCGCTGATAGAATTGCGGCCGCTTCGGGCTCGTTGTCGGGGCATAGATGTTAATGAGGTTGACCACGAGCCCCTCCATACGGACTCGGAGATGCAACAGGTGGCCCAGCACGGCCTCAGTGACCCCTAGCACCTCAGGCCGTAGGTTGGGGGAGAACAGGGTCGCCACTCCAGCTTGTTGAATCGTGAAGTGGCTAAAGTAGACCCCGTCCCCCCACTCCAGCCGCCAGCTGTCCTCGGCGGTAGGATCCGTATGGGTCTCCTGCAGGAAAACCACAGAGTACCCCCCTTCCCGAAGATAAGAGAGCACCTGGGACCTGCGGAGAGCCATCCTGCAGCCCCTGGTGTTCAAAGTTGCGATAATGAGAGGCGTCATGCGGAGGGTTGGGGGGCTGGGGGTTCCTTGTTGGCGGGGGTGTTTGTGGCCCCCGGCGGGTCGCGCAACAATCCGTGACCCATCCTGTAAGTGAGTAAATCATCATGGAAGCTGCGGGCCTGCCCGTAGGCCGCGGCACCGTGCCTTCCTTTCCCTCTACCCTCCCTTATAAGGGCCCTTGTGGCCTGGAGGATTTGATCAAAGTCCCCCCATAGCTGGAGAGCTAGCTGTACCCTGTTGCGGGAGCCACAGATGTCTTCTAAGAACTCCTGCAATGCTTTTCGCAGCTCATGGGGGGGTGGGGTTGCGATTTCCCGGTTATTCTCTTGTGGGGCTCTTGGTGCAGCCTCGTGGTCCACTGAGGCGGGCAGGCAGGGTGCGGACCACCGACAGGGCGTCTGACAGGCTAAAGTTATTAGGTCCATCTCAAGCCTTGGGGTAGAAGGAGATGGCGGAGGGAAAATTGCAGCTCCTAATGGGTTGCGGCAGGAAAATGCAAAGGCTGCTCCTTGGGGGGAATCCGCAAAAAACGGGAAAGAAATAACCCCAGGGGCGGCAATAGCATTGCAGGAAGAGGTAGATTGGGCAGGGACAGGGGTGGGGGCGGGGTCAGAGGCGAGGCTCTGGGCTTCGGGAGGCAAGCAGCTGAGAGGTGGTGCCTCCCGAACAGATTTGAAGGTTAAGGGGGTGGGGAGGGGGCTCCCAGTGATGCTAGGCGCAGGCTCTGTGGTGGATTTGGCAGCCATGGCATCAGGTGGTGGACCACCTTCTGTAGGGTGCCCGTCCGGGAAGGCGGTTAGGGGGAGGGAGCATGGGGAAAGGGGGACTGGGGTAAGGTTGCCCAGATCGAGGCCAGCCGGCAGTAGGTCATTCTCTCCCTGGGTGACCGGGGTCAAACCTAGGGCCTCCATCTCCTCATACATGCAGGAGAAGTCGTCTTCTACCACCCCGGGGGTCTCCCCTCTGGCGCCCGCTACAACGGTCGCTTCGGGGTTCATGGGGGGTTCGGGTGATATTCAGGCACAAGGGGCTTCCTCAGGGGTCTCAGAGGGGAGGGTCTCCTGTGGAGGGGAGGTTCTACCTTCCAGTGCTATTTTGTCTTCCCCTCCCAACACCGGTGAAGGGATCTCACTCATGGGCATAGCGGAAGGCTCAGTGTCAGTGTCTCCCTTCCTGGTCTTCTGGGGGGCCTCCGCATCGGATGGGTGCAGCGGAGCTTGAGCCTTCCGCTTGCCTCGCTTTCCTTGGACTAGGGTCCAGCCCTCCATAGCATTGTCTGGGGGCTGGTTAGCAGGGGTCGTGTTGGGGGGCAGAGGCAATGGTTCCGGGGCTCGGGGGGGTAACGGTGAGGCAGCATGGGGGGGGGGGCGGTTCTTCTTGGGGCGGGCCCTCTCCTATGCCCGGTAATATCTTTGCTGCATCCTCCTCCATAGGCTCTGCTGGATTGTTAACAGCAAGGGCGGGGCTCCCTTGTTCATCTGGGTGTTGTAGGGTATGTGTCTCTTGGGCCCGAGCAGGAGGAGAGGTGGTTTCAGGTACCGGGCGGCCAGGGGCGTCGGCAACGACGGAGCCGATGTCCTGCCGGGTCTCGGGGGTCTTGGGTGCCCCTCCCCACTGGGCAGTCTCTTCGGACATGCCCCGCTGATCAGCAGAGGTAGCACCAGGTCTCTCCCATGGAGTAAAAGACCCGATACCAGGCTCCCTGGTAGGGGACTAGGAAGGACCCCTCGAGCGCCTCTCCATCACGCGCCGCCGGCAGCGGTAGAAGCTGCACTTGCCGGCAGAACGAAAGGACGTGACGGAGGGTGGGGTCCTTGCAGCCCAACGGGAGAGGGCTGATGACAGAAACAGGTTTCCCCAGGGTGGAGAGAGCGGGTAACAGGGCGGCATTCGGTAGAAAAGGAGGGACGGAGGTCAGAACTAGGCGGACGCCCAGGTCCTCTAGCGGTTCCAGGGGAACGAACACCCCCCCCGCACCACCAGGCCCTTCTCCACCACCTCCTGGGCGGCAGCCTCCGATGCTAAGAAAAAGACGACCTTCCCGTACATTTTGGAGGCCGCCACAATAGCCGTGGGTCCTACCACCCTCGCCAACGCCTGCACGTAGGTCTCCATGTGGGGTGAGGCGGGCACCAAGAGGCAAGGGATGCCGTGCTTCCTGGTCATGGTGGGGAAGGGGCCCCGGCCACTATTGATGGTAGCGGAGGCGGTGGGTGGGCGAGATGACGAGGCAGCAGGCAGTGCGGGGGCTGCTACCACCCGGGCATATGCCCTGGGGGCCGGGGGAGGGACGCTCACAGAGCTGGTGGAGGCAACAGCGGGGAGGGATGCCATGGTCGATGACGAGGCCACAGCGGTGGGGGCAGCCCCTGCCATGGAGGGCCTTGTGGTTGTAGCGGGGCCCTTTCCCTTCTTCACACCCTGGCCTTTCCGGCCAACTGGGGGGGGCTCTCCTAGAATCTGGGGGGTCGGTGGGCGTAGCAGCGGCAGTCGTTGCCCCGGTGCCTCCTGCTGCTGATGCCCCAGCGGGGGCGGTGGCAGGTGTTTTGGCAGCAGTGGTGGGGGGGAGGGGCAGCTGAGGTTGTTAGAGGGGCCTCACCCCTCTCATTCCCCGCCATCGTGAGCAGGAAGAGGCGGGGAGACACCGGGGGGGGGGAAGCAGATTAACCGCTTCTCCCTGTTGGGCTGCAGGTGGGGAGAGGGGGGCCAAATGGGTCGGACGGGACAAGGGGAGGAAACAGGAGTTGGGGTCAGGTAGTAGGGGCAAACTGTGGGGTGGGCAGTCCGGGGGGGGGGGCAGAATGTGGACCCACGTGCGTTTGTCCAAAGAGTCTCGTTTGGTTGGCTGTTGTGTCTGGTCCAGATGGCGGAATTCAGAGCAAGCAGCTGAATCCAGAGGCAGATGGCAGGTTGCCAGCAGGGACGGACGGCGGGGGGGGCCGTGATGGTTGTAGTAGTGTTGGGGGGGGCACTGATGGATCGGGGGGCAGCTCCGTGCCACACCCCCTGTGCCCCTACAAACGCAATGAAGACACAGTCAAACTCCCCCCACACGAGAGTACAGTTCAAAAGTTACTCAGTCTTACGGCTCCCTCCATGATGATCTGAAGCTCCCTGGGCGATTTCTCTGTCAGCTGTCTTCTCTCCCGGTATTTGTGGAGCATTCCAAAAATGCCAAGTAGATAAGAAGAAAAAAAAAATAACTTGTCGATTAATTACAGGTCCACAAACGAACAACAAACGGCTGGGTCTGGGGGCTTCCACTCCCCTCCTCCGGGGAGCGGGTCGGCAGTCCCCCCCTCCTCCGGGGGTTTCAGCTGAAGCAATAGCAGCGTCCGAGGGCAGGCATGGTGGGGCTGGCAGGCAAGCTGGCAGCCGACCAGCATTCGAACGGCAGCAAAGAAAAACAGCAAAAAAAACAAAATGAAGAAAAAGCGTCTGGCCCAGTCGCGGGGGGGAACTGAAGCGGAGTCAAAAAGTAAGAAAAGCCCAGGCCAGGGGGATCTAGGAGAGCATAGAAAGCAAATAGAGTAGCAGCAAGCGAAGGAGGTCCCTTTTCCCTGGGTAAGGGAGCAGGGAAGGTTCCAGAACAATCAGGAACCTTCTGGAGACAATTAAGACAGACAGGCTGATTAGAACACCTGAAGCCAATCAAGAAGCTGCTAGAATCAATTAAGGCAGGCTAATCAGGGCACCTGGGTTTAAAAAGGAGCTCACTTCAGTTTGTGGTGTGCATGTGAGGAGCTGGGAGTAAGAGGTACTAGGAGCTCAGAGTGAGAACACAGACTGTTGGAGGACTGAGGTGTACAAGCATTATCAGACACTAGGAGGAAGGTCCTCTGGTGAGGATAAAGAAGGTGTTGGGAGGAGGCCATGGGGAAGTAGCCCAGGGAGTTGTAGCAGTCACACAGCTGTTCCAGGAGGCATTCTAGACAGCTGCATTCCACAGGGCCCTGGGCTGGAACCCGGAGTAGAGGGCGGGCCTGGGTTCCCCCCAAACCTCCCAACTCCTGGTCAGACACAGGAGGAGTTGACCTGGACTGTGGGTTCACGAAAACGGCCAAACTGAGGGCTGCCGTGAAGCTCCAAGGCGAGCAAATCCGCCAATAAGTGCAAGACCCACCAAGGTAGAGCAGGAACTTTGTCACACCTCTTAGAGGTAAACTCACCAGAATGCACATGCAGATAATACCTACCATTATAGGGATAGAAATCCAGATTGTGTGTATTTATGGTATATTCCAAACCAGTGTTACAAAGAGATCTCAGGTGTGCATCCTATATGCATACTTGACAACTGGTGCGTCTACCTTCACAGAGGATTCAAAGTACAATGAATCCAGTCTAAACTCTGAAAATGTGCAGCGCTTCATGACTGTGAGCATTAATGTCCCACTACTGAATTTGAGACACCAATCTTGCAGCCAAAATACTGCCCTAAGAATCTCCTCCTGCTGACCCACAGGTAGTTTTTTTTTTACTACACATTTCTCACACTTGGGTAGGTGATATCACTTCATTTTAGTGACTTTCTTCATTTTTTCTAAATATGATGGGTTAATGGATTTGTTTGTTTTACAGAACTGAATTCAGCTGTGACCTAAACCCAGGACTCAACCTGTGGTCAAAACTCTGGTTTCGGTTTGTTGCCAATGAACTGTCATTGGCAACATCTCACATTGGCTTAACTTTCATTCAGACTTCACAGTGCATTATGCTGTTATATTTTCTTAGTTTGCGTAGATTTTATGATTTTTTAAAATGATTTTTTCTAATAGCTATACTTCTATATGCCAGGGCCCCAAATGTGAAAACAGTATGAATGTCAGGAATTAAAAGACACTGCATCTGAATGCTGAAGACTGCAAAATCTGGCTTCTGAATACAAACTAGGCACCTGTAAGGGGGGCTGGTAGCACCATCTATTATTAGGTTTGCCAATTGTAAGATCCTGTTTTTTGTTACTTATAACTTTTCCAAATTGTAAGTACTTGAGCTTCAATCTTCCATGCTAGGTGTCTGCCTCAGATGGATCTTTTTCCCCCAGCCATTTCCAAGAACAAGGCTAGGGAAAAGTACTTTTGTTTTGTTAAATTCTGGCAACTTTTCCTTTGAGAAGATCTAGCACGTCCATAATTTGGAGCAGGGAGCTGAAATTACGGTGGAGTGCATAGGCGCCAACTTCTTCTGGCGCCAGTGGGTGCTCAACCCCCAACCCCCGGCCGACTCCACCCTTGCCCCACCCCCATTCCAACTCCTTCCCCAAAGTCTCCACCCCAACTCCACCCCCTCCCTGCCCCTATTGACTCCTTCCCCAAATACCTACCCTGGCCATGCCTCTTCCCCGCCTCCTCCCCTGAGTGCGCCACATTCCTGCTCCTCCCCCCTCCCTCCCAGTGCTTGCTACAGCTGTTTGGCAGCAGCAAGCACTGGGAGGGAAGGAGGAGTGGAGACATGGTGCATTGGGAGGAGGCGGAGGAGGAGGTGAGGTGGGGGGGCGGGGAGCTTGGCTGCTGGTGGGTGCTCTGCAATTTTTCCCCATGGGTGCTCCAGCCCCGGAGCACCCACAGAGTCGGCGCCTATGGTGGAGTGGCCTTTATGTCAAGGATGTGCCTTTTGCCATTCCCATGAAAATCTGCCCCAAACTGGCAAAATTACAGTAGAACCTCTGAGTTACAAACACTGGAGTTACAAACTGACTGGTCAATCACACACCGCATTTGGAACTGGAAGTACACAATCAGGGAGTAGAAACAGACAAACAGTAAATACTGTACAATACACTACTGTGTTAAACTGCTAAACAATACAGGGGAAGTTTAAAAAAATACTTGCCAAGGTAAGGAAACTGTTTCTGTGCTTGTTTCATTTAAATTAAGATGGTTAAAAGCAGCCTTTTTCTTCTGCGTAGTAAAGTTTCAAAGCTGTATTAAGTCAATGTTCAGCTGTAAACTTGTGAAAGAACCACCATAATGTTTTGTTCAGAGTTACAAACAACCTCCTTTCCCGAGGTGTTTGTAACTCTGAACGCTGGTCTACACTACGGGGTTAGGTCAAATTTAGCCACGTTAGGTCGATTTAAAAATGACTGCGTCCACACAACCAACCCTGTTCCGTCAACCTAAAGGGCTCTTAAAATCGACTTCTGTACTCCACCCCGGCGAGGGGAGTAGCGCTAAAATTGACCTTGCCCAAATGAGAGGTGTGATCTTTTGAAAACCAGGTACTCTCTTCCCAAAGTTACTGGAGTGGAGCATGGACATCATTACTCTGACCAGTCAACAACCTCTTGCCCTTCTCAATCTTTCCCTATATGTGAATGGATGTCAGGTTCTACAGCCCATGCCATGTTGCCAGAGTTGTAGAGCTATCTCTATCCCAATACAGTAAGATCAGAGGAAGCACCTTAGAGTATGTCTACACTGCAAAGAAAAACCCATAGCACCAAGTCGTAGAGCCCAGGCTGTGGGGCTGAAAGCAGCAGTGTAGATGTTCCCACCCAGGCTGGAACCAGGGGTCTAAGATTCAGCAAGGGGGACGGTCTTGGAGCCTGAGCTCCAGCCCAAGCGGGAACATCTACACTGCTAGTTTTAGCCCTGCAGCCCGAGTATCACAAGCCTGAGTCAATTGACCCAGGCTCTGAGACTAGGTGCTGTGGGCTTTTCTTTGTGGTGTAGACATATCCTGAGTTTGAGCCTCACTCGTATAAGAGGGAGGAGGTAACTGGCAGGAATTTCTCAGTGAGGCTCTTCAGCTTTGGAACTTGCTTCGCAACCCAATTTAAAGTAGTCCTAGTTTACTGATCTTAAGGACCCTTTCCTGCAAGACCCTTTCTTGAGGTGTGAGGAATTGGAAGAGCTCTGGTGGAATATCATAAAGTCATGAAATGTGTTTTCAAGATGCTGGATTATGAGATTTCTTAATTATTAGATGAAGTGACTTTCATATATTCTATATGTTCAACCATGTTTTTTTAAATGTGTCAAGAAATATCTAGCACAAATTTCTTTTCAGTGGAAAGAGTATCCAAATCTAAATACACAGAGATGCAGACCTATGTCTGCAGACTTATTAAACCAGAGTATCTTTAAAATAAAAATATATAAAGATTTTGACTGGCTGATTAGACTCAAGGTTATGTATTGTTGTTACTGGAGGTAACAAAGGCAAACCCTAAGAAAGTGGTAAATTTTGGAGACTAACCCAGATTGTGTTTGCTACGTTGGGAATGGGGTGGGGCTCTGCCTGTTCACACACTGTTTTTCCAACTCAGACTACACTTTTTAAAACTCAACATATTACACAAATTGATAACCACTCAAACAAATCTATATAGTTTACATTAGAACAGACAACCAGTTGACAACAATTTTATCCATCTGCGCCCCTGATTTTCAACCCCAAGTAATGGTGGTCACGCTGCCTGGAGAGGTTCATGACTGTGATAGTCTTCCCTGAGGCTGGCAGTCAAAAAGCAGGGGAGACACCCCAAACTCATGGTATGTTCTATAATTAGATTTCACCAACCCACTAACAAGTGTGAACTCCTAAATCACTGTAACAGTCTTACCCTGGAGTCACAGACCGTCCCTTGGGCACTCCAGTCTATCTTGCCACTACACAAGCTAGGCTAGTGATAAATGGTCACTTACTCCAGAAAGATCACAAAATATTCTGGTTGCTTCCAGTCCCAAGAGACCAATCACTTCACTGTACCTTAGATCTCACTCCAAAGACCATGCCCATAGCCAATCCCATAGTAAACTAACTAAGGATTTATTAATTAGGAAAAGAAATGAGAGAGTAATTTACAGGCTAAAGCAGGCAGCATCTAAGCACAAATGAGTCACAATCTATGGTTATAAAAGGTGACAAAGATATAGTAATCTGTCCACGGAATGTCTTTTAGGGCTAACCCAGGTTAACCCTGGGGATCTCTGCTTTTTGTTTCTAAGCTCCAGCCCTGTGAGAGATCTAACAGCAAAGAAAAATTAAGTGTCTCCTTGTCAGGGATTTTTATCTCCTCCACTCCAGAGTCCAAACTGATAGGATGAATAGGATAGGGTGAATTCTAATAGGTCTCTCCTTCCCACAGGGAATTAGGAATGCAATCAACAAATTCTTTGTACTTTGATGATACACAATACATCATTTGCCTTCAATGGGCATCTTGTGAGCCAGACAAGCACTTTACCTTAATCAGTGCTTTCTTTCCTGTTTGGCAAGTTCACAATTACAGAGGTTTACAATGTAAACACTCAATGTAACTTTACACTGTGAGCTATAGAGGTTATAAGTAAGATAAATATGTGCAGCATCCTAGCAGCATTTTATAAAGTCTGAACACTAAACACATCCTTATCAACTTAACATCTACTATCTATTTTGATAATGCTAACACACAGGTAAGCAAGACTGGTTTCCAACTACACATTTGTAAGTCTTCAATGAGGCCTGGAGCCGTGGCACCTGGTCTCCTAGCATCACAATGGTATCCCCATGTCAGAAAATATCCTGCCACTTCTTTTTTATCCCATTAAATTCTTTAACACCAGTCTGAGATCATTTTGGCATCTGTCTATATTCCAGGTTTAGCAGAAAACCAGACTAACTGTGAATTATGAAATCCTAACGGATTGGCTTGCCTAGCTCTGACTCTATCTCTTCAGACAGCGGGGGCAGAGGGGGTTCAATCTCCTCTTGTCTGTTATATTAAAGACCAAATTTTAATTATGTTTACTTTTCCAGTGTGACAGCAGTGGAGAGGTGGAGAATTGTATGTAATGACACCAGCCTTATATTTGCAAATTCCAGAAAAAGCAAAAGACAGTATTTTATTATTTAGTAGACTTGGCAAGTACCTGAGTAAATATCTGGAATGTGTTCACACATGCATGCTCCAAATTTTCAGCAACCAGTTCCGGTCTTCAAGTACGGAAGTTGCATTTTAGTTTCAGGAAAACTGGGACCACCCTATTAAAAGGAAAAATGTAAGCCGTGTTGGATTTGTTCAATTAAATGCATCCTAGAGAATATTCAGAGATTACTGTATATACTTGCTTTATAGAGCACACACATACTGCAAAATGTTATCTAAATCAAAACTCTGGAAGAACTCTAAAATAAACATGAAAATAAAATAAAATAAGTCAGTTTCTGCAAATAAATCTGTGACATTTGATCAATACAGTACTGTCTTATATTGTGTTTCAAACAAATTCAAAAATAACAAAGCAAGAACTTTGATTCATTTGTTCTGCCAACATGGGTTATATTCAACTGAAGCAGGATAAGTTTCATAGAGCACTTTTTGGCCAGTGATCTCAAAAAATTGATTAACTATGATGCACAACAGCCCTGTTAGGTACTGTAAATAGTAATCTACTAAATTTTGCTAATGGGTAAAGTAAGGCATAAAGTGGTTTAGTAATCTACCTTGCGGTAATACAGCATGTTACTTCCATAAGTAAAACCAGGTGTCCTGGCTTTCAGTCCTACATGTTATATCCTGTATTCCCAGATCTGAAGATCTGTTGTTTTTGCCTTGCCTTAAGAGATATGGGTTGGTACTAATAAGCTGTGGGGAAAATTAGAAAAGAGGCAGATTCACTGTGAACACACAGCTTTAGGGAAAGAATTACTGACGGGGATGATTCTTTTGAAATTGGTCTTGATAGAATTTTAGGCAACGTGTTTGGTAGCTCTGAGGTGTTGTCTGTGGCTAGATTTTTGCAGTGTTCACACTTCATTTTTTCCCCTAAAGAAGTAGCTTTGTTCATCAGGCACTACAACAAGAATTGTTCACTCTGTGTGGGAAGAATTTCTTTTGATAGAGATACTATTTGTTGAGCCCTTGAAGACTATGAAGTTGTATAACCTTTAGCGAAAGTGAAAACAATCATTTTCCCCAGAGATCAGATTAGTTTGAAGAGATTTCTGAAGGACATATTTTAGTAAAGTCACAAAAGGCATGTTGGAGGAGAACTTAAAGAGCTTTGGATCTTTCTAGTCTCCGCTCAATAGAACTACAAAGAGCATCTTCCAGCGAATCCATTAAAGGACCCATTATTATGATTATACACTTTTATAAAGGCACCTCTCACTGTGTTCCTAGTGTAATTAAAATCTGTTTCTAGCTACTGAACATGGCTAGAAACTATTTTTATGTTGATGAGAACACTATAATTAGCAGTTGCAGATTTGTTCAAAGAAGAAGGAATGAAGGTATAAGACAAGTAAACACAAGTTTTTGAAAACTTAATGTTTCTCCTCGCCTTTCTTAATGTCAGAAGAAACTTCTTTATTTAGAAATGCAGAACCATTTAGTGAGAGCTTGTGGAGGGATGGCAGAATTTGTCCTAAGTATGTAACTGGGGACCAAGGCATAAAAAAATACCATGCACAAAACTCTTAAGAAATATTTTCAATCACATAGGGCCTTTAATTGCACTTCTGGAAATAACTGTAACATCTATATGTGTACTTTGCCAAGCTTAGCCTCCCCAGTACCTTAAACCATGCAAATCAGTCAACTACATTAAGGAGTGAAAATCGAGCCCTAAATGAAAATACTCTGGAGTGCTGAAACAGATGGTCACACACAATAAAACCATGTCTCTAATCTTTACCCTCATATATGCGTGTCCTGTAGATTTTGTATGCCTAAGCGTACCAACTAAAAATGCAGTTCTTCCCATTTATATTCATACAACTCAGGCCTAGAATAAAATGCTTATCAGGAGAAAAGTTTTAGCAACCCAGATTACCAATAGACTTTTATTCTCATAACAGTTATGATAAAGTCTGTTGACACAAATATTAGACAATTGGGGGAGGAAATAGTCATTAATGTGGGGCATCAGAGCTGGAGACAGACACAAATACACACGCTCCCCAGGTCCAAAAAACTTTCATCAAAGTGCCCACCCACCCCAAAACTCAAATTCTTTTTACAGTGTTTATCCACATTGATTCCACTCTTGGTGTGCACGTGTTCCAGGCATGTCAGATCAGATTCTTTTGTCCAAAAGCAACTGGTGTGTCTTCACCCTAGATATCCTCATGCCACCTACCCCCTCTCAGATATTAAGGGCAGAGGAAGCCCAATCATCCCTCCGTCCTTCTAACCGCCTGTGTAGGGTTGCAAACTCTGACTGAAGCTATTCCGGGAGATATCCCCCCCCCCCCAACATGACATAATGTCATTTTCTTAAAATATTCTATTAAAATTTCCTGTATTCCTTTCAACAGTCACCGGGAGATGGATGCCAATTCCAGGAAACTCCAGGCCAATCCTGGAGAGCTGGCACCCCTACACCTATGGCTGTGAGATGGAACCCTAGCAGAATCCACTTATTCTGAACACTGTGTGATTCGTTGTTAGGATAGTATAGTTCATTAGTTAATTAGTATAGTTCATTAATAGTTGGCTATGCCTATTAGACACACACACATCTTTCCCAACAGACAAGTGCTTGATAGTCATCAAGAGTGGGATCCATGTAGACAATCATTCAAAGAAGAAAAAAAAATAGTACTTACCTTGCAGTAGCAGTGGTTCTCTGAGATGTGTTCACCACATGGATTCCACAATCCACTCTCAGTCCCTGCTACTAAGGAGTCCTACTTCCCTGGGATTATGCACTGATGAAACTATGAAGGGACAGTTGGGCCTGCTCGGCCCTTTATAGTTCAAAAAGGAACTAGATAAGTTCACAGAGGATAGGTCCATCAGTGGCTATTAGCCAGGATGGGTAGGGATGGTATCCCTAGCCTCTGTTTGCCAAAAGCTGGGAATGAGGGACAGGGAATGGATCACTTGATGATTACCTGTTCTGTTCATTCTCTCTGGGATTGGCCACTATTGGAAGACAGGATACTGTGGATAAATTGGAAAGAGTCCAGCGAAGGGCAACAAAAATGATTAGGGGTCTGGAACACATGACTTATGAGGAGAGGCTGAGGGAACTGGGATTGTTTAGTCTGCGGAAGAGAAGAACGAGGGGGGATTTGATAGCTGCTTTCAACTACCTGAGAGGTGGTTCCAGAGAGGATGGTTCTAGACTATTCTCAGTTGTGGAAGAGGACAGGACAAGGAATAATGGTCTCAAGTTGCAGTGGGGGAGGTTTAGGTTGGATATTAGGGAAAACTTTTTCACTAGGAGGGTGGTGAAACACTGGAATGTGTTGCCTAGGGAGGTGGTGGAATCTCCTTCCTTAGAAGTTTTTAAGGTCAGGCTTGACAAAGCCCTGGCTGGGATGATTTAATTGGGGATGGGTCCTGCTTTTGAGCAGGGGGTTGGACTAGATGACCTACTGAGGTCCCTTCCAACCCTGATATTCTATGATTCTATGAGCTAGACGGACGTTTGGTCTGACCCAGTATGGCCGTTCTTATGTTATGTTCTTATAGCCTGAGGTGGGGCTAGGGCACAGGTAGCTAGGCCACAGATGCAGCCCCAACAGACACTGCTGGCCAACAGACTCTGATCTGTTGCACATGCACCCTGTGCATCCTAAGAGCAGAATCCATAGGGGCAACACATCTCAAAGGATCACACTTAGGTAAGTAACTGTAAGATAAGTAACTGTTCTTTCCATGCCTTCCATGTCATCTCTGATAAACAGGGGTGCCCTTTGCAATGGGACAAGGGGGGCAGATTCCCCCCACAAAAAACCTTGGTTTTGCCTCCCACCACCAGACTTTTCATAAATATATAGGCTCCCTCTCAGATGCTGAACATTAGGAAAGCAATAATTCCCTAGCTTTTCTCTAGGGCTGTCGATTAATCACAATTAACTCACACAATTAACTCAAAATATTACTTGTGATTAAAAAAATTAATCGCAATGAATCGCAGTTTTAATCACACTGTTAAACAATAGAATACCATTTGAAATTTATTAAATATTTTGGATATTTTTCTACATTTTCATATATATTGTATTCTGTTTTGCGATTGACATCAAAGTGTGTATTATTTTTTATTACTAATATTTGCACCGTAAAAATGATAAACTAAAGAAATAGTATTTTTCAGCTCACCTCATACAAGTACTGTAGTGCAATCTCTTTGTTGTGAAAGTGCAACTTACAAATGTAGATTTTTTTTGTTACATAATTGCACTCAAAAACAAAGCAATGTAAAACTTCAGAGCCTACAAGTCCACCCAGTCCTACTTGTTGTTCAGCCAATCGCTAAGACAAACAAGTTTGTTTACATTTACAGGAGATAATGCTACCCTCTTCTTGTTTACAATGTCACCAGAAAGTGAGAACAGGCATTCAAATGGTACTTTTATAGCCGGCACTGGAAGGTATTTACATGCCGGATATGCTAAACATTTGTATGCCCCTTCATGCTTTGGCCACTATTCCAGAGGACATGCTTCAGAGTCGGTGCCTATGATTATAGCAGTCTCGGATGATGACCCAGCACATGTTGTTCATTTTAAGAACACTTTCACTGCAGATTTGACAAAATGCAAAGAAGGTACCAAGATGAGATTTCTAAATATAGCTATAGCACTCAACCCAATGTTTAAGAATCTGAAGTGCCTTCCAAAATCTGAAGGACGAGGTGTGGAGCATGCTTTCAGAAGTCTTAAAAAAGCAACACTTCAATGTGGAAACTACAAAACATCTACCACCAAAAAAGAAAATCAACCTTCTGCTGGTGGCATCTGACTCAGATAATGAAAATGAACATGCAGGCAGCATTATCTCCTGCAAATGTTAACAAACTTGTTTGTCTGAGCGATTGGCTGAACAAGAAGTAGGACTGAGTGGACTTGTAGACTCTAAAATTTTACATTGTTTAATTTTTGAATGCATTTTTTTACATAATTCTACATTTTTAATTTCAAAAACTTTCATGATAAAGAGATTGAACTACATTACTTGTATTAGGTGAATTGAAAAATACAATTTCTTTTGTTTTTTTACAGTGCAAATACTTGTAATAAAAATAAATATAAAGTGAGCACTGTACACTTTGTATTCTGTGTTGTAATTTAAATCAATATATTTGAAAATGTAGAAAACATCAACAAATATTTAAATAAATGGTATTCAATTATTGTTTAACAGTGCAATTAATTGCACGATTATATCTTTTTAATTGCACAATTAATCATGATTTTTTAAAATCATTTGACAGCCCTACTTTTCTCATTCATGATGCTATTTGGGACAGAGACTGTTCTATATGCTGACACAACTTTGCCCCCAACCCAAGAATTTTTCTGAAATAATTCCCCTGGTAATGAGCAAAGCTTTATTAAAAACTGTTCAAGAGTTAGGTTGCATATATATGTTTGGATTTAGTATAATCAGATCTAGAGCTTTCTGAAGTTTTAAGTAACACTGTACATTGCAGAACATACATTTTGAAATGTAGGCATCACAGCCACGATTTCATCCCACAATTAATTTTGTTCCTGAGAATGCCTAATTCCAGTCTTCTGCTGGTGAAAGAGACAAGCTTTCAAGCTTACCCAGAACTCTTCTTCAGTTCAATAAAAGATATTGCATCGTCCCCCTTGTCTCTTTAATATCCTGGGACCAACACTGCTATGACAACATTACAAACAATAATTTCAGACTGCAGTACTTTTCTAATAAATATTACAGCTGGGTGAAGATTTTTTTTTCCCCATGGAAATATGCAGATTCAAGTCCCATAACATTTTTCTTGAATTCATATTGAATTGGCCAAATTGTTTCAGTTAAAAGAAGAAAAAAAAACTTTAAAAAAAATCTAAATGTTTTGTTTTGACATTTTAAAAATCAAATTGACTTTAGGTGTCAAATTTTACTTCAATTTTATTATAAAATGTTAACAAGCCTTGAAAACAACATGGTTTGCTTGACTCAAATTTTGTTTTCCAATTGCTACAAATGAGGGATAGCTCAGTGGTTTGAGCATTGGCCTGCTAAACCCAGGGTAGTGAGTTCAATCCTTGAGGGGACCATTTAGGGGTCTGGGCCAAAAATTGGGGATTGGCCCTGCTTTGAGGAGGAGGTTGGACTAGATGACCTCCTGAGGCCCCTTCCAACCCTGATAGTCTATTAAATGAGCACCTTAAAAAATAGTTCCAATCACTGTCCTATTGAGCAATCTGCCTCAACTTCACATAGCATCAGTATTCACAGAATAGATCTTTCTCTATTTCAAAAAACTGGCGGGGCAGGGACCCCATAACAGAAACAAAGAACTCCTTGAAAAGTGCTGAAAATAAAGTAAAAGTTGAGGAAGTGAAATGAGAGCGTGTGGGGAGGTGGGGGGAAGTATACTGCATGGCACATTCTAATATTCAAAGCAGCACTAATTGCATTACATGTGCACTGAGCAAATGTGACATCTCCAGGGGGGTTTTTTGTTGTTGTTTTGTTTTGTTTTTTTACTGTGATGTAGCTTTTCTTAGGAGAAAACAAGACTTCACTATCCTGCAGAACAAAGTAAATTAGAAAAAACACGAAAGGGTCTTTCTCTCTGTTTTTCCACGTTTGCCATCTGACAGTGTTTTTCAAATATTTGGGAACATGAAACAGTAAATGTCAAGTGTCAGACTTTTCATATATTTATTCTGGAGCCAAATCCCAGCACTTTCAAATACCATGTGCAAATTTAGGTCCCAGATTTAAAGAATTTGACTGTTTCATTTGCTTTTTAAAATACGTAGTGCAAAGACCTGTGTGACTTTAAATGTGTCTTTTCAACACCTAACCACATACAATTTTATCAAGTAAAATTAGCATGTTACTGTGATCTTAAAAAAGACATCTAAAATATATTCTACTATACTGTAACGTTATTACTGATTTGGTTTATATTTCTCATGAACCTAATACAGACACTTGCTTCCATTTAGAAATACTACTTTTTACAAAATCAAACTGTATCCTTCTATGTGCCCAAGGGTGTTTAGCAGATGAAATAGGTGGATTATATTTCATTACAGAGCTTGTAATATTCAAAAGTTGAATCAGTTATAAATAACATTCAAGCAGAACAGTAGGGCCAGATCCTCAACTTCTGTAAATTGTTGTAGCTTAATTTAAGTCAATGGAGCTACGACAATTTACACCCACTGAGGATCTGGCCTTTAGTGCGTGATTTGCGCACAGAAAGCCAACATGTTGATATTTGTGTTATGTCTAACTTTCACCCCATTCCTATCACATTGCCAGATGTGAGACAGATTTGCACAGTATGGGCACTTTATGATACTGTCAACAAAACCTCCTAAATTAATGTGACCACAAATTGCATAAACAGATTCATATGTCTAGTGCATGCTTCAAACTGACGTCATCTGATCTGCTAATATTTGTCGAGGATCTTTAGTACAGTATGTGATGTGTATGTAGTAATGACTATATCATTGACATTTATAATTTGTTAACAATGATTCAAGCCTGTCTGGTTTAATTTTAAATATTTTTCTGAATAATTCAAGTCCCATGTTAGAATTTTTTAAGAGCATTTTTTTATTTTCCTATCATTAATTTTATTATCTCAAGTCCACAATACACAGTCACTGAGTCACAGATCACCTTAGTAGCCTCAAGCATTAATTGGCTTTGTAGTCTGATGCAATGACACAATATTGTTCTCTTCAGGCCAATGTTCCCAGTGGTTTTAGTGCTATGCATCATCTCACACGGGCTCAGTCACAAACAGCCCCCTTTTTCAATGGCAACATCTGCAAGAATTGATCTGTTACCTGGCTCAGGAACACTTGGTGTTGGCTGCTGCTGTGGTTGCGTTTCTTTAAGAAATTGGCAGAACTGAGAATCCAACTATGTCTAGACGTTAAGCTGAAAGCATTTAGAACTCTCTCATTTTACATGGCAAATTTATTCAGAACTGCTATGATTATTTAAACAGTCTGAGTACAAATGCACACATGATCATGAGAAACCATAAAGATGTATGAATTATCTTAACATATTGTATCACACAAATGGTTTCAGAATTAGAAGATATGCAAGGGTCAAATGATACAGTAAATCAGCAGAGAGAATATATAATATTATTAGTTCCTTAAAATATTTGAATACCATAAAAGCGTGGAATTTTAAACTGAATTTTATTTATAGTGATTGCTCAGCAAGCTACCTCTGTTAATTTCCCAGATCATTTAAACATACAAACATACCCAGGCCTGACACAGTGAACAATGTAAAACTTCAGAGCCTACAAGTCCACTCAATCCTACTTCTTGTTCAGCCAATCACTCAGACAAACAAGTTTGTTTACATTTACGGGAGATAATGCTGCCCTCTTCTTGTTTACAATGTCACCAGAAAGTGTGAACAGGCATTTGCATGGCACTTTTATAGCCAGCATTGCAAGCTATTTACATGCCAGATATTCTAAACATTCATAGGCCCCTTCATGATTCGGGCACCATTCCAGAGGACATGCTGATGATGCTCGTTAAAAAAATAATGCGTTAATTAAATTTGTGACTGAACTCCTTGGGGTAGAATTGTATGTCCCCATGTCTATGTTACCTGCATTCTGCCACATATTTCATGTTATAGCAGTCTCGAATGATGACCCAGCACGTTGTTCATTTTAAGAACACTTTCACTGAAGATTTGACAAAACGCAAAGAAGGTACCAAGGTGAGATTTCTAAAGATAGCTACAGCACTCAACCCAAGGTTTAAGAATCTGAAGTGCCTTCTAAAATCTGAGAGGGACAAGGTGCGGCGCATGCTTTCAGCAGTCTTAAAAGAGCAACGCTCCGATGCAGAAACTACAGAACCCGAACCACTGAAAAAGAAAAATCAGCCTTCTGCTGGTGGGATCAGACTCAAATAATGAAAACGAACATGTGTCGGTCCACACTGTTTTGGATCGTTATCAAGCAGAACCTATCATCAGCATGGATGCATGTCTTCTGGAATGGTGGTTGAAGCATGAAGGGACATATGAATCTTTAGTGCATCTGGCACGTAAATATCTTGTGACACCTGTTCTCACTTTCAGGTGACAATGTAAACAAGAAGCGGGCAGCATTATCTCCTGCAAATGTAAACAAACTTGTTTGTCTGAGCGATTGGCTGAACAAGAATTAGGACTGAGTGGACTTGTAGGCTCTAAAATTTTACATTGTTTAATTTTTGAATGCAGGGGGTTTTTGGTTGTTTTTTTTTACATAATTCTACATTTTTAAGTTCAACTTTCATGATAAAGAGACTGCCTACAGTACTTGTATTAGGTTATACAAGTAATATACTATTTCTTTTGTTTTTATACAGTGCAAATACTTGTAATAAAAAATAAATATAAAGTGAGCACTTTACACTTTGTATTCTGTGTTGTAATTGAAATCAATATATTTGAAAATGTAGAAAACATCCAAAAATATTTAAATAAATAGTATTCTATTATTGTTTAACAGTGCGATTAATCGCGATTACCTTTTTTAGTTGCTTGACAGCCCTAGTTAGAAGTGATACTAATTGTGTGTTTCTTAGATGCTACCCATGTAAACAAATAGTTCCTGTCTGTCACTGTAGCTAATGATTCAGAGATCAAAAGGGAATATTAACATTTAGATAAATCTTGGGTGAAATAATGTCATTGTTTATATGTCTCTTTAAAGTTTGTGATAAACTGCCTAATGGATAAATTGCCCTACGTTAAGTTGTGTAACTAATTAGTGGTGGTGTTCAGGAAACAGAAGGTTACATCAGAAACTTATTGTTTACCTAGGACTGTACGGTCAAGTGAAGGCTAGAAAACTGTATGGAAGACCATTGGGTTCTGATCCTTTTATCTCAGATCTGCTTGAGGTTTCATGCAGGGGAAGCCTAAGCCACACGGATTGAGATCCCAGTTCTAACTGGATTGCCCTGAAATATAAATATTGGACTATAACCTATGGACTATTTCTGAAAGAATTCTTTGCAACTACAAAGCTCATCATCTCTGCTGTGAATCTGAACCTCAAGAATTGAACTCATGTCTGTATGTATATTGATCTTTTAACCGGACTCTGTGTTTTTTTTAATAAATTTTAGTTTAGTTAATAAGAATTGGTTGTGGCATGTATTTGGGTAAGATCTGGAATATTCATTAACCTGGGAGGTAATGTGTCCAATCCTTTGGGATTGGTAGAACCTTTTCTTTTATATGATGAAATAAGATTTTCAGAAATTTTCATCATATTTAACATGAGTACCTGGATGGAGGCCTGAGGCTGGGTTGCTTCAAGGGAACTGTGTTGTTTGCACTTCTGAGTAACCAGTAAGATAATAAAGAAGCTGTTTTGTGCTGGCTTGGTAAATCTAAGTATTGATTTATCCACCAGCTTTGGGGTTTGTCTGCCCCATTCTTTGCAGTTCACCCTAATTGAGTGACCTCAGCTGGCTCCCCACTGGGACCCCAGTCACAACAAGCTTTTTTCCTTGCTTAACTCAGGGACAGGGGATAATTTTTGGATGCCACTGTAGTCCACGTACTTGGTCTCCCCATACAGCCCAAGACTGCCCTGACTTGGTCAAGACAATCAATGGCTCACTGCTTGTCTCTGGTCCTATCAGTCAGGAAACTATGGTTCTGGGAAGCAGTAATCGGGGACCATGAACCCCTTCAGTTCAACCCAATCCAGTCCCCAGGCTTTCCTGTGATACTTGGAATCCCCTAGTTGGCCAAGTGTGACCTGAGTATGTCTTGGCAGCAGCACATTGTGATATTTAGCTCAGAATACTGCTGAACCAACTACCTTTTGGTCCCCAGTCCCGAGTTCCCGGGATCCCCAGACAGACACCCCACCCATGTTACAGGTAGTTTGGAGGCTGCATGTGGTTGAGTAGCAGAACAGGCCTCCTAACTTCTAGCTGTTTCCCTCCTGTGAGATACCAAGAATTTATGGACGTGTTTGAAAGACAGAATGAAGACACCTTTCCTCCACATTGTGAATATGATTGCCCCATTTACAGCCAGACACCAACATACCATGGTGAGATAAATTGGGAGATCCAACTGAAAGAGAAGATAACTCAGTTTCAGTATCTTCACTCACTGAAGAGGGCTATTTCTAAAAAAATGCATAACTAATCACTAGAGTTTTCCTGTATTAGAATACAAAACATTTTATTGCATTGCATCTTTGCATTCCAACTCAGCTGGCAGGCAAGATGTTCAACCTGAGTAAGATAATTTTCCATGTAATTTATTTTTAGTAGAGGAAATAAGGAGCCAGATCCTCAATTGGAGTTCATTACCATAGCTCCACTGAAATCAATGAAGTTACACAGATTTACACCAGTGAGGATTTAGCACAAGAGCTTCATGAGCCATTATTGGCTTATAAAGCTTTATTGATTTATCTGGGAGAATTAATCAAATTTACTCATCAGGCTCTTTAAAAAAGAAAATCACCTTCTTCAAAAAGGAAATAAATCAGAGGTATCAAATATGCAGATTAAAAGCCCAATCCACTTTGCAGAAGTCAGCAGAAAGTCTCCCATTCTCTCTGATGGAAGTTGGACTGGGCTCTTTCTTGCATCTACTGTATCAATAAAGTTCGATATTGGTCTTGGATTCTCAGTTGGGCCAGATCTCATAAAGCCTCACTCATGCAAGTATTCTCATTGACTGCAACGAGTATAAGGGATTACTTAAATGGGTAAGACTTCACAGGATCAGGCCCGGAGTTTGTAAAATCATCTGTGTACCAAAGAATATGAACACAGATCAAGGTGCTTATCCATCCCCACACAAAGTCCAGGATTCATGCATGCGCGCACACACACACACACACGAAAAGACAGTGTATGGTCTTTATGTACCATGTTTTATGTACTGTAAAAATTCAGGATTAATTGCTCTTTAGATTTAATTTAATCTTTTTATTTCATAGATTATTTGAAGACCAATAGCAAATGTGATATCAGCATCGCAGCAATGTATATTTAACCGTGTACTAATGACCAAGTCTAAAATTTAACTAAATTTTGGAGTACAATCTTTACAAATGAAGTTGTAAACTGGAGATTTATTTTCCTGGCTATAGTTTAAAAAAAAACAGAATTTACCAAATTCACTGACAAAATACAGCCCAGAACAGAATCAGATTTTCCATGAATATTTTTGATAAATGATCGAAGGGTTACATTACCACCATACGCAGTAAACATTTGTAAAAGCAACCCTGAAAAATAAATAACATAAAAAGATAATATATGATTTCTAGTGGAAGGAATTTAAGAATGTTTAACTGAGAAGCAGTCAGTGCGTGGAACAAGTAGATCAATGAAACACATTTAATTAAATTTAAACTGTCCATAAAGTAATATGCAAAGGATACAAGTGTAAGAACTTGTATAAAACTGAATTATCAGTCAAACAGCAATTTATGTAAGTAAATTTAGATCAGATAGAAAATCCTATGCTTCAAACTAAAGTGGGAAATGTAGCTAAGATTAGATGTCATGGGACATTCGGAAAAAAATATGCACCAATTTTTAACACAGGCCAAAAGCATTTTTGTCTCAATGCTATTTTAATACACTATGTTTGAAAATGCACACAGCTGTACTAAATGACATATATGTCACTACTGAGAATTGTTTTTTCAACTGAATGATATGAAGATAAATAAGTCTCTAAAAAATTGAACAGTTCTCCTATGCAAAACTCTTTGTAATTTTTTTCTAAAAATCTTCTTGACCTAACTTCACTTCATAAACTGTGTTATGGTTTTCCATGGCATTTAGTGCTAAGTTGTTATTATCTGTTGGGTTTCTATTGAGTCACAATGGATTGAATTTAAACAAAAAAAAATCTTCCAATAGTTACTCACGAGAATTATCTCATGACTGATCATAGGACATCTAACCCTTTTTGTCATAAAGAAAAAAATCCTACCTTCTTTTAATTTGATGCAGACATGCATATTCCTATGACCCTTACCTGCCACAGGCATCTTCAGTCCATTACTCTATTTAGAAATAAACTGTTATGTAAACTGATTAAAACTAGAGGGCAAGCTGATATAATACAATTGTATGGGGAAGAAAAAATTGGTACAATTATCTAATTTTTCTATTTATAAAACATTTCAAAATATATTCAGAAAGTGGTCCCAACTGTTCTTCGAATCCAGACAAAAGTAGGCGGGAAGATGGGAGTATCACAGCCCCGTTCTGAACATTAGCAATTGACTTAATAAAATAATTATTTACACCTCATTAGTTTAGCAAATCAGAGAAAAACAAAGTGAAACAAAGAAAACAGTGCCACGTTTTAGAAAAATGTGTATTTTACACATGGAATATAGAAATAGCTGTCTTTTTAAATGACTCAAGCCTGGAATGTTTTCATCTGAATAACTTAGTTCAGTGGCTTTATTCATTTGTATACACTGTTATGAACACTCCAAGGCTATAAATTCAATAAGCACCATTGCTGAACTAGCCACTCTTTGGAAGACCCTATAAATGAAGTGGGTTTGGGGAAAAAAACCACATATTAAAAAAATATCTTTAATACTGTTAAATGTGTCTTTTCCCCTTAAGACGTAACTCATAGACTAAGTTTTGTCCCCCATCAGCGACACCTGAATTTTAATACACGAGGTAAACCCCTGATTTTAACTGGACAGGTTCCTATGTACACACTCATCCCTGGAACTGGACACTTATTTAAAAAAAAGAGATACCTTTTATCTTCCTTTTAAAATTGGAGTGACGACAGCACTGACGTTGGTAAGGAGAACAGGGCTGGAAGGCAGCTGTTAGACTGACAAAACTAAATCAATGAAAGCAGTTTATAAAGTCTCCCACCCTGCTGCCATTTCCTCCAATGACGACAAAGGCATGAGAAGCCTGTTTTCATCTAGAAAGAGAATGGAATTTGTGGACATGAAGTACCCTTTAAAAAAAAAACAAAAAAAAACACCCCACTTTGCACTTGTGCTGGCCAGACTGCTTTCCTGCCAAGGATGTGACATTTGTACATATGAAGCTCAGAACCAGGAGGAAAATAATTTTTTGTATCTTTCCTCACCTGGAAATTCACTTTCTTAATCGAAATGTTTTCATTAATACTTTTTCCTGAAAGAAAAGTTTATGAACAAACATGTTCAAAAATTGATCACCAAGTCCCACAGTTAGTGAAGTCAACGGAAGTTCTGCCCGAGTAAAGGCTACAAGCTTGGACCCTACATTTGCCTGGCAAATTCTATTCTTTATGGGCCTGATCCAAAGCCCACTGATGTCAATGTAAGCAATACTTCCCACTGCTCTAGATGTTTGATCATTTTTCCCATTAGTTTGCTAAGGATAGACGTTAGGCTGATTGGATGGTAATTACCAGAATCGCTCTTTTCCTTTTTTTGAAGAGAGATACATTTGCTTTCCTTCAGTCTCTTGGTCCCTCGTCCGTTCTCTATGATTCTTCCAAAAGAGTTGAACAAAGACGCTAAATTTGTTTATTTAAAAATGAACATATGACATGCTTAAAGCTAGTAAGCACATCAGTTGTAGAGCACTGCTGTTACACCGTCTCCCTCATTTTTGTTTTTAAATCTCCTCCGTAGAAACCCAATAACATGAGCCAAATTCAACCTTGCTATAACTTATCTGAGTTACACCAAGGTTGAATTTGGTCCCTATACTTGGAGGAATCTATCTTTCTTGTTTGCTGCTAATATTTAAGTATTATTCGGGATTTGAGAGAATTTTAAGAAACTTAAGGCCTGATGAACCTCAGTTAGCAGCAATTTTTAAGAGTGTGGTTCTACTCGACGTACATTTACACCACAATTTAAGGTGTAATTGTAGCATATGTAGGCGTGCCCAAGCTAGCTTAATCTAGTTAGTGTAGGTAACATCAGTAGTGAAGATACAGTAGCATAGATTTCAGCCCAGTCTAGCAACCTGAGTACATACCCAGGGTACCCAGTGTTCCTTTACTAAAAGATTCACTAAACAGACCAACAATCCCACCACTGCTAAAATACAATAGCAATAGAGTTCAAAGTGCTTAGCCCTATGACCAGCATCACTCATATCTCCAACGGCCATCCTGGCATCTGCCCAGGTGTTTCTTCCCTCCCGGAACACAGGTCAGGCAATACCCTTTTATCCCAAACTACACTTACACCTCATACAACTGTGTAAGGGTGTCAACTCCTTTTTCCTTATTTGCACTTCCACACCACATAAACTTTGGAGTACTCCGCCTTTCCCAGGTCATTGTCTTAGTTCCCCTTATTCTCATTAGTATCTATTTAGATAAGTCCCCATGGTAATCTGCTGTTACTGAAGAATTTCTCATGATGTTACAATTGGGTGTTTTCAGGGTCTAGACAGGTACATTGTAGCATATTTTCCAAAATATCACCCATTAGCACTTTCTTTACAGTAATCTTGTAACTTTACTGATACAGGGTTATTCCTGGGTCACTACTTATGCCAGTCCTCCTTAGGCCTAAACTTTAGGCTCTAAAGCCTAGTAGAGCTAAGCTAAAATCTTACAAGCCATAGCCTGTAGGCATTGCATTTCAGCCTTACTTTGCTTATATATCTAATACACACTCATCAGTCCTAACTGCTTGTCAAACTTGGTCTCCTATAATCCTATCCTACTTAAACCTATTCATCACACATTAATTAATTATACTTAACCACAACAATAAATCCACAATTAAAATGAAATAATTGGCTACATGGTATAAATATTACCCTCACAGAAGTGACTACCAGATAGCAAAGTATCACCTTCACACTCCAAAGATCTGTTCCATGTGTGTATTCAGACTCTCAGCTACTGACTAGTGAAAAAAAAAGATTTGATTTGATTACTCCTGATTGCTCTGCAGAGACAACTCCGCTCTGGGAGAGGGAGCTGGATTCTATTCTGACTCATACATCCCCAGTAACATTGCTAACTAAGGATATGTCTACACTACGAAATTAGGTCGATTTTATAGAAGTCGATTTTTAGAAATCGATTTTATACAGTCGATTGTGTATGTCCCCACTAAGCACATTAAGTCAGCAGAGTGTGTCCTCAATACCATGGCTAGCATCAACTTACGGAGAGGTGCACTGTGGGTAGCTATCCCACAGTTCCCGCAGTTTTCACTGCCCATTGGAATTCTGGGTTAAGCTCCCAATGCCTGATGGGGCAAAAACATTGTTGCAGGTGGTTTTGGGTACATGTATCAGTCGCCCCTTCCTCTCTCCCTCCCTCCATGAAAGCAACAGCAGACAATCATTTCACGCCTTTTTTCCTGGGTTACCCATGCAGACTCCATACCATGGCAAGCATAGAGCCCACTTAGCTCACCGCTGCTGTTGTGAGCATTGTAAACACCTCGCACATTATCCTGGAGTATGTGCAGAACTGGACTAAGAGCCGCCAGTACGAGCATGACTGTGATGAGGACATGGACACAGACGTTCCTGAAAGCACAGGCTGTGGCAATTGGGACAGCATGGCGGCAGTGGGGCTGGTTGATACAGTGGAAAGCCGATTCTGGGCCCGGCAAACAAGCACAGACGGGTGGGACCACATAGTGTTGCGGGTATGGGATGATTCACAGTGGCTGCAAAACTTTCACATGAATAAGGCCACTTCCCTTGAACTTTGTGAGTTGCTTTCCCCCGTCCTGAAGCACAGGAATACCAAGATGAGAGCTGCCCTCACAGTTGATAAGCGAGTGGCGATAGCCCTGTGGAAGCTTGCAATGTCTGACTGCTACCAGTCAGTCAGGAATCAATTTGGAGTGGGCAAGTCTACTGTGGGGGGTGATGTGATCCAAGTAGCCAATGCCATCATTGATGTTCTGTTATCAAGGGTAGTGACTCTGGGAAATCTGCAGGTCATACTGGATGGTTTTGCTGCAATGGGGTTCCTTAACTGTGGTGGGGCGACAGATGGAACACATATCCCTATCTTGGCACCGGACCACCTTGCCAACCAGTACGGAAAGCACAAGGGGTACTTCTCAATGGTTCTGCAAGCACTGGTGGATCACAAGGGACGTTTCACCAACATCAACGTGGGATGGCCGGGAAAGGTGCATGACGCTCGCATCTTTAGGAACTCCAGGCTATTCGAGCAGTTAGAAGAAAGCACTTACTTCCCAGACCAGAAAATTACCGTTGGGGATGTTGAAATGCCAGTAGTTATCCTTGGGGACCCAGCCTACCCCTTGCTCCTTTGGCTCATGAAGCTGTACACAGGCAGCCTGGATAATAGTAAGAAGCAGTTCAACTATAGGCTGAGCAAGTGCAGAATGGTGGTAGAATGTGACTTTGGACGTTTAAAAGCTCACTGGTGCTGTTTACTGACTAGGTTAGACCTCAGCGCAACCAACATTCCCATTGTTATTGCTGCTTGCTGTGTGCTCCATAATATCTGTGAGAGTAAGGGGGAGACGTTTATGGCGGGGTGGGAGGTTGAGGCAAATTGCCAGGTGGCCGATTTTGAGCAGCCAGACACCAAGACAATTAGAAGAGCACGCTGTGCATCAGAGAGGCTTTGAAAACCAGTTTCACGACTGGCCAGGCTCCGGTGTGACAGTTGTGTGTGTTTCTCTTTGATGCAAACCTGCCCCCTTTGTTGATTTTAATTCCCTGTAAGTCAACCACCCTCCCGCCTTCGATCACAGCTGGCAAAGGAAATAAAGTAACTGTTGTTTTGAAACCATGCATTCTTTCTTTATTAATTAAAAAAAAAAGTGAGATAACTGACAAGGTAGCCCGGGTGGGGTGGGGTGCGGGAGGAGGAAAGGACAAGGCCACATTGTTTATTGTAGCCACACTACACATCAAAACTGTTTGAATGACAGCCTTCTGTTGCTTGGGCTATCCTCTGGAGTGGAGTGGCTGTGTGCCCGGAGCCTCCCCCCCACCCCTCCCCACAGTCTTGGGTGAGGAGGATATGGAACTTGGGGAGGAGGGCAGGTGGTTATACATTGGATGCAGCAGGGGTCTGTGCTCTTGTTGGCTTTCCTGAGCTCCAACAGATGCTTCATCATGTCCATTTGTTCCCCCATTAGCCTCAGCAACACCTCTGCTCTTTGTGCTCACTTAATGATTTCCTGGCCTCTGCCACTGAATGCCTCCATGCATTAAGCTGTGCCCTATCAGTGCAGGAGCACTGCATGAGCTCAGAAAACATGTCATCGTGAGTGTGGTTTTTTTTGCCTTCTAATCTCCGATAACCTCAGGGACGGAGATGATAGGAGGAGCATAGAAACATTTGCACCTGGGGGGAGATAAAAAGGGAGAGTAAAATTTAAGATGATACATTTCTGAGAACAAAAGAGAGACTCTTTCACAGTGAAACAAGCAATTCACAGCAAACAGCACATGTTCTTTAGGTACAAGGTTGCATTTTGCCTTTTATATTGAGTGCCTGCCAGTATGGTGACACATCACAAACGGCTGGGCAACAGAATTCGGTTTCCATGCAGCCATGGTAAGCCTTTTGGTATGCGGGGTTGGCTTCTTATGCCTTCATAACATGTGGGAATGGTTTCAAATGGCAGCGCCTTCCTTTCCCAGAGCAAGCAATGCCAGTTGGATTTCACATTTACAAGGAGGGGCTGCGGTTTTCGGGTGGATGTGCAGCACACAGCTCCCCCCACCCCACCGCGTGGCTATTCTCCGGGATGATCCCTTCCCCCACCCCCCACCACGTGGCTATTCTCCGGGATGATCCTTTCACCCCTCCCCCCGCTGCGTGGCTATTCTCCGGGATGATCCCTTTTAGCCAAGCGCAAACAACCCAGCATAAACGGAGTCCTTTTACTGTTCCCTTACAAAAATTCCCCTATTTCAACCAGGCGACCATGAATGAGGCTAACACAGAAAGATAAAGACCGAATGTTGCTTGAATGTGACCAAAACCCAGGACCATTCGCTGCCATGCTTTGTGCTGCAATGATTCCAGACTACTTGCTACTGGCTTGGTGTGGTAAAGTGTCCTACCGTGTAGGACGAAATAAGGCAGCCCTCCCCAGAAACCTTCTGCAAAGGCTTTTAGAGTACCTCCAGGAGAACTTCACGGAGATGTCCCTGGAGGATTTCTGCTCCATCCCCAGTCATGTTAACAGACTTTTCCAGTAGGTATACTGGCCACAAATGCACCCCGATTCTTCAGGGCAAATCAGACATTAAACACTACTGCTTTTAAACCCTGTACTATAGTTATAAATGTGCACTCACCAGAGCTGCCTTCTCCAGCTTCAGGGTCGGGGATCCCACCTTGGGAGGTATTGGCTCCAAGGTGATGAAAAGATCCTGGCTGCCGGGAAGAACGGATTCACTGCTTGCCTGTTGCGCATTCTCCTCCTCCTCCTCTTCCTCATCCACAAAATCCTCCTCCCTGTTGCATGAGACTTCCGCCTTGCAGGTGTCCACGGACAGTGGTGGGTAGTGGTAGGGTCCCCCCCTAGAATGCCAGCAGCTGATCATAGAAGCGGCATGTATGGGGCTCTGACCTGGAGCGACCGTTTGCCTCCTTTGTCTTTTGGTAGGCTTGCCTGAGCTCCTTAACTTTCATGTAGCACTGCTGTGTGTCCCTGTTGTAGCCTCTCTCCACCACGCCCTGTGTGATTTTGGCATATATATTTGCATTTCTTCTTTTTGATCGGAGTTCGGCCTGCACAGATTCTTCTCCCCATACAGCAGTCAGATCAGGTGTCTCCGTTTCGGTCCATGCTGGAGCTCGTTTGTGATTCTGGGGGGACTGCATGGTCACCTGTGCTGCTGAGCTCACCACGCTGACCAAACAGCAAATGAAATTCAAAATTTCCCGAGGCTTTTCCTGTGTACCTGGCTAGTGCATCAAAGTTCAAAGTGCTGTCCAGAGCAGTCACATTGGAGCACTCTGGGATAGCTCCGGAGGCCAACACTGTCTAATTGCGTCTGCACTACCCCAAATTCAACCCAGCAAGGTCAATTTTAGCGCTACTCCCCTTGCCAGGGAGGAGTACAAAAGTCGATTTTAAGAGCCCTTTAGGTTGACAGAACGGGGTTGGTTGTGTAGATGCATTCATTTTAAAATCGACCTAATGCGGCTAAATTCGACCTAACCCCGTTGTGTAGACCAGGGCTACGTTTCAACTACAGAATCTTTATAGTTGGTGATTCCTCAACCAGAAAGGACCAAGTCAGACTTTGAGATTCAAGGCTGAGTTTGCAGGGCTGCTGTGGGAGTGAGAGGGTGGAATCTTGGTATTTGTAAACCAAGCACATTTGATCTAGCATCATTAAGAGAAAAAAATATGGGAACCCTCAATGCCATTTAATAGATTCCTTATCAGAGTAGATCTTCACTTTAATGGCACCCACAGTAACTCTGAAGAGCTGCAGTAGAGGAAACAACCCTTAAATTTGCCCCCAAAAAAGTGATGCACTTATTCCTATATAAAGTATCAGAGATTTTAGCATGCTTTTGAGTATCCTTTAAAGTACACAAACAGGGAAATACTTGCACATATGTTACGCCTATGAACAGAAGGCCAAATTCAGTTAAACCGATGAGGTTGCACAGCTATAGGTAGACTTTCTGGGATGCCCTCTTTGGACAATGTGTAAAGAATAAGGTAATACAAGTGTTTTTGACCTACTGAATAAGCTATACCTACTGCATTAATGCACTTATTAGTGATAGATAGATAGATAGATAATTCCAAATTACCCAAGGAATATTTAAGGCTTCAATCTCATGATGAATAATGGCTACTTATTTGCATTGTGGTAGCACCTAGAGGGCACAGTCAGAGCCCCATATTGGTAGGCACTGTACACACACAAAACAAAATAGAATATGGTCCTTCCCTTATAGAGTTTACAATCTAAATGAGTCTCAAAATGTAAAATATTTAAAATCCTTTTCTCCCCTCCCCAGTTTTGGGGAACGCTGCATGTGCTTATTTATTTCATAGAATTCAAGGGGGAAATTCTGCCCCTCGCCCCTGCTCCATGGGTATGGAACCTGTATGCTTCATGGTTACACAGACTAACAGGTTATAAGGCCAGAATAGATGATCACAGTGATCATCTAGTCTGACCTCCTGTATAACACAGGGTATAGAACTGCTCTGAATTAATCCCTGTTTGAACTACAACATATTTTTTAGAAAAACATCCAATCCCAATTTCAAAATTGCCAGTGATGGAGGTGGTTTGGGCCAAAATTCATGAAAAACTGGGCAACAATTCATGCCCCAAAAATCCTACATTAATTTTCCCTTATATACCCTCAAAGTCAAAATGGAAAAATATAACTAAACGCAAAAACATTAATATTAAACACTCATAGATCAAGAAATGCAATGGTAGGCCCCAATCCAGCAAAAGCCCTTCCAGTATATGTTTAACTCTGAGCATGTGACTTATCTCTTTGAGTTCAACTTAAGCATGTGCCCAAGTGCTTTGCTGGATTGGAGCCTTAAGGTTTAACATGCAATTTTAATTTCTCCCTTTTGTATATATTTTCGTCTGATCATATGATTATACACTGTTCATCAAAAATATGTAAACTTTTTCCTACAAGCATGTTGCATGAATGTAGGTTTCTGTATTTAATTTTGTAGGTTTTTTCTAATTATTATTTAGGAGAAATAAAGGGTGGGAGAAAAATTCAAAAGACCTAAAGGCTTCAAATCACTGCAAGCTAGCAAAAAACTCCACTGTGTATTCCCAGTATAAGATTTTCAAGCACTCGGAACTTGCTTGAAAACCAACTTCCCCTGGAATCGGCCCCTGCATAGCTTGGCAAAGAGAACTATTCCCATCCCAAATTGCAGCTTTCAAACCTCACCCATTTTGCTGTATGCCACTTCAAAAATAGTTGCAATAATTTGTATATAATGGGAAGAACATGTTTTTCAGTCACTTAGAACACCGCCCTCTCCCCCTTACTCCCCAAATCTTCCCACCAAGACACCACCCTCACTTTCTTCATATCCTTCCTAAAGATGCATTTCTACTGGGAAGCTACAAAAAGCAAATTAATTAATACATTACACTAAAACATACTTTTTAAAAAAAACCTCTTCACTAGAGCCACAGACACAAATTGTGTTTCCATATGATCCTATTTCTGAAACAGTGTTCAACACCACCCTGCTAGCCTCTTGTCTGTACTCACCCTCCGTGTTATGTCATGTCTAAATTCTTGACTAAGTCCTTGGGGCAGAGGTTTGCCTAGCTATCAGTTTTGGGAGAGGCCTTTCATGCTTTTGAACACAATATAAATCATCATCATCATCATCAACTCAAAAATAGTTGAACCATTTTTGTTCAAAATTTCAGCTGAAAAAGTGAACGTTATGATTATCTGAATCCATTTCAGAACAGAAACTGTTTTGCAATCTCATTTACAGTGGTATAGCAGTTGCTGCCTCTCCTGATGGGATATACCGTAGGTAGATGAAAGAGTCATAAATCAAGGTGCATGGGGTTTTGAAATAAGAGCAGTCACACATATTTTTTTTAATTTACTCCCTTTTGACCATCTCCAAACCACATTGATATTTCTTTAAAGAACTAAATCAATTTCACATTACCAAAGTAAGCCCTTTGCTTACAAAAGCGGAATAGTGAATAACTAAAATTGCCCTAAAGCAGTATTGAATTGGCCTTTTCTGTAAGATTTATCACCTATCCATCTTTACTGTATCCATGTACACTAGCAGTGTCTCACATCTAATTATGCTTATAATTGGGTTCATTTAAAATGCTCATTCCAAATACATTAGCATAATTGAACATGCATAAGCAGGTAATGCAAATTATTGTAGATTACATACTTCTGATATTTTAGACCTCTGTACATCCTTTCACTTTACCAGTAAACAGGCAATGGAAGAAGTCTGACAGAACTCATCTTTTATTTTTCAACCTATAATGCCCTACTTTAAAAATCTCAGGAAGATGGTTTCCAAATTTTTCAGCTATTCGGGAATCTTGACCAATGTGTTGAAATCTATTGACCTCACATGGGGAAAATAATCAAATATGAACTAGCATGTATATCCTCTTTGAACTTCCTCTTACAAATTTCAGACTCAAGAAAAAGGCTGAAAAGGAAAAACATTCTTTTCTATAAACATTAAGCTTTATGGAACCAATCACTTTCCATCCTCAAATTAAACTGGAGCCCACATTTAAAATGTAGTGTTTTTAAATCATCTGCAATAATAATGCCTTCAACGTTTCTAAAATCCAGAGGTAAAGCATATCCAGAATGCTAATGTTTGTTTTTGTTTCAAAACACTTTAGAAGAAGATAATCCAATCAGTGAATACTTGACTCACATAAGTCCTTTGTGCTGAGAAGAGAACTAACAGTTTCAGAAAAAAAAAACACAAGGTCTTTGTTTCGTTTAAAAGGCAGAACAAAGGGAAATGTTTTACAAACAAACAAACCTAAAGAGGCCTTTTGAAATGTAAGTACATACCAGGGTAAAATAACCTTTTCTCTTACAGAAAAAGAAAAAAGAAACAAAGCCAATGTCCTTCCTCAGACTTCCTGTGTTTCACACTAGTTTCCAAATGCATTTCTTCCCATGCACTACCTGCCATATCCATGAAGTCTCTAAGGATTCAATCCTGCAAGGTACTGAGTGCCCTCAACTCCTACTGACGGTACTAGTAGTTGAGGCCATTCAAGTACCTTGTAGGAAGTGCTCAGAACTTTGCAGGATCAGGTCCAAAGTTAACTTCTCTGCTCCCAGTGTCCTCTTAACTCTATTCAGACACTCTTTCTTGATTTCAAATCCTTCTGAAATGCACAAATTTCCCACTGAACAGGATAAAATTAACATTTAATACATCACTTCCCAAACACCCAATTTTTTTCTTAAAGACCAAGCTTTTCACTTTATTATTTTTTTAATTTATTAACAGACCAGTTGAATGACTATTATTTCTCTTTATTACATTTTATCTAGTGTTTTGCAAAGCTTTTTGCTGCTTTGGATATCTACGTACTGCATACTCTCAAAGATTGATCCTGTACTGTTGAAATGGGAGTTTTGCCATTGAGTTGTATGGGAGTCGGATCAGAACCTCAGAACAAAAACAAGCAGCTCCAGAGTTCAGTGTTAAAGCATTCTACTTTTCAACAGATCATGTAGCTATCCATCACACTAAGGAGCACAATTCTAATTTCTGACAATCACTAGACCCACTAAATCAACCCCCGGTGGATCAATCACCACAGCGTCAATCCACGGTAAGTGGAGACAAGCCCATAATTATGAAACTGTTGGCAAGAGCACACAATTAAAGCAAACTTGCCATCCACATGATACAGATTTTCAAATGCAACATCTTATATCAGTCAAATATTTAATTTAAGATAATGAATGCCACCAAACTAAAGACTATGCTTTTCTTTTATCCCTAGAGCTAGGTTTCTGGCAAGTGGGATAATGTGCCCTTCACCCCTTGGAGCCACAGAAGGCTTTCAAAAGACGATGAAATCATGTGCACACATCTGAGTTAATATATACTTGAACATTCTGGCTCCCTCATTTGGTTTTTGTTTGTATGGAAGCTTGTAAAATTCTGCGTTAATTATGAAAAATTAGGGTCAAGATCTCTATTGCAGATGCACCAGAGCAGAAAGTGTGGGGAGGGTGCTGAGATCCCCTTCCCAGCTCTTTATGCTCCCATGCAAGAGTAGTGATAATAGGGCCTTCCTGAGTACAAAATTGGGGGCAGCATGGCAGACAGCACTCAGCACCCCAGAAAGGAAACAAAGAGGTGGGACAGGGGGTCATTCTTGGCCCCACTCCTCTGCACACTGGGAAGTGGCTTTAGGAGGATGGTATGCTTTTCCCAAAGGTATGGCAAGGGTTATCAGAGAGCGTGCTCCCCCAGCATCTCTGAAAGCATGGGACCCAACTTGCACATTGGACCCCACATGAAGTTCCTTTTTTCATTCATAACGGTATATGTACTATTAACTGGGGCTGTGAAAAACCTGTTTTACAGACTCTGACAGGCATGTAGATAGCTAAATGACCTAAGCTGTGATAGCAAATAACTGAGGGTAGGGTACACAACTGCTCAGAGTATGCCCAGAGGTGTTCAAGCATGGGCATTTACACATTAAAATGTATTATTAATTATTGCTAGGGTGACTTAATTCAAACTATATACAGTAATTATAATGTTCCAAATCATCAGTCCCATAACAATTTTAGAGTCATTCTACCCTGATCACATCAGCATTTCTTCCACCTTTGCTTATGCAGTCAGACATGGGCACACACCCTGCTGTCTGGGAATGTGCCGGTTTGCCTGATGGACTCTATATATATTGCTTTATTCTGGCTCCTATAAGGATAAGGTTTACTAATAATTAGAGGCCTAATCCAACATTTCTTGTGCAGTCAAACTTCCAGTGAAGTTGAATGGGAGTTTTGTGTATACAAGAAGTGTAAGACTGGCCGTGAATGGAGACTCACAGTCCTAGTCGTGTTGATTTACTGAGCCAAAATACAAATTCAGATAACACAGACGTCAGAAAACTGACATACATGTGCTACTTTCTACCCGCCAAAAAATGATGTAAGGCCTTGAAGGCTTTACCAGGCCTTAGGTCCAAAATATGACTGAGTGTCTTTCGAGAAGACATGCTATAGTGCAAATAGAAGTTGTGGGCTTGATGCAGAAATTACTAGACGAGGTTCTGTGACCTGTATTGTGCTGGAGGTCAGACTAGATGATCAGAATGGTCTCTTCTGATCTTCAAATCTATGAATGATAAAACATTGCTCTACTAGATCACACCAGAGCGTATTTTCACAATACTCACTTGCGCCATCCCTTCATTACTGTCCTATCTGCTGCTCAGGTAACAGCACTGTGTGCTGTGGAGACCTATGGGGGCTGAGGAAACAAATCCTTCCCTCTTGGCCCAGCTGGCAACAAACTCTCTGCAGCTACTCTACTCCCTGAAGACTGAATGGCTGGTGGCCCTGAGTAGTCTTATATCCACTGGCCCCAGCTCCTGCCTCTCAATGCCCCCTCTGCAGTAGCACTCAGGGAGCTCCCACAGAGCTTTGCTCTGCAAAGTGCAGGGAAGGGGAGGATGCAGATCTCTGTAAACATTCCCCAAACCCTGCATTTTTTCCAAGTGCATTTAAGCAATAAGACACTAGGGCAAATACTCTGAAGCCAGAGACTATTCGTCAGTCACCATTTGATGATTTCTTTGGGCCTGCTCCTCAGGTGTGCCAGAACACTGCTTGTGCACTTAATGGGGAGAGAACACACAGGATTTTCTGGGGCGGCCTGAAGCTGGTTTGGCCCCTGGCACAACTTAAAGAAGCCTCACAGCTGCTCTCTAAGTTCTGCTGGCCTCAACATGTAAAGATATAGTACACCCTCTGCACGAAACATAATGTAAAAGTTTATGTAAACTGATTGACTGACTCAGCAGAAGAAAAACACCTAGCATCTAGCAAGGTCTTTTCTGCCAGGAACAATATTTACAACAATACAGCAAAATAAAGTCAATATAGGGAGATAAAGAAAAAGAGAGGACTTAGTTTGGGTTTCATCACAGTCCTATCAGCATGGGTATGGTGCTCTCCCTCATTGTCTCTCAGGCAGCCTTTTTACACTCCTTCCCCAGTCACTTGTGCTGATACAGAAGGAAGGAAGATGATCCAACGATAAAACCCAGCAATGCCTCTGCACCCTAACACATCTGAACAATTGAATTATACATTGCGGTTTTTATTTTCAGTTGATGGGCACTGCTGTTTTAGATACAGAGTTGTCCAAAGTTCATTATGAATGTCCTAAAACCACCCAAAACAAAGACCCATAGTCTCAATACTAATTTTTATGTTAGAAACTGACTCATAAATGTGCACATTACTACATTAAACTTTATATTGGCGAATTACCTTCCCATGCAGGAGGTTCAAGACATCAGTGATTTCAAATGAAAGGTTTTTTTTAATGCTTAAGGAAAAGCTGATCTGACTTACTATGATACTGTGGAATCCCTCCACATTAACTTTCACCCTGAGACTAGCAGAAAGCATCACCCCTTCACATTTAATAAATTTAGCAAATTTAGCAGATATTGCTCGGAAACTTAGTTTGCTTTTATAATGAAAACCCCAACTTCTAACAAATTAAGCATTCAGAGATGAGGTACATTTGACCCAGGCTCAAGTATTTTATGATATTGGGATCACACAGGATTTTGGTAATGGATACAGAGTCCTTCTCTTCTTGTTCATAAGTTTTTATCAGCCTCTCTCCCTCCCCCCGACATCAGCAGTGACCAAAAGTCACAGCCATATAATTTGCCACAATTTGGTGATCTCAGCCCAGATCCCAGTGGACAAGTATCTCAGAAAATAATTGGTACCATTGAATATGGTCTCAACAGAAAGACCAATGACTACACAGGCAAGAAGATTGAGCTATCCTTTTGCTGCCAGAGGTGGTAACTTCAGATCAAGGCTTCAATTCACTAGTACTGGAGGAAACTTGCACTTGAACTACCAGTGCTGTCCTTGTTCTATGGGTAAATCAAGAGCTTAGTTTTCCAGTGCTATCAATCTTGCACCTCTTTCAAATATTCCAGCTGCAATCAAAATTAAGACGACGGTCTTGTTAAATCTAGTACTTCTCATGTCTTGTTTGTTTTGGCACCGTGGAGGACTCCTAGTGATTTGATGGGTCTATGATCTAATATCTTCTACCATTTCTGAAACTTGTCATGTTATCAGAGGTCACCACAGTCAACACACAGCAACTGTACAAAGGAGTGAGCTTCTCCCATCCCAGCATTTCTAATCCTGTTTGTGCCAACTCTAACAATAAAATACACACATTAAAAACAGATGTTCATAAAAATCTTACACTGTTTAGCAGAATATTTTCCATGCATGCAAAGAGATGTCATGCTAATCAAGGAAAGCAAACATTAAACTTTGTTTGTGAAAGTTTGTATTGACTGGTGAAGGCAATACTTTCTTAATCTGGTCACACAGCAAAACCACGTCTCAATTTTTTCATGAGAATCAAATGCTTAGGAAATATTCTAGCCTGAGAGCCCTGACTACTTAAAGTGCAGTTCTAACCCAAAAAGCGTCTATGTAAAAAAAAGACATCTTATTACTAACAGAACCATTCCTTGTGTGTTCAGTCATATAAGCTCATTGTAGTACAGATATAAATTTTTACTGCACTTCAATCCTGTGAGGCCCACAGAACGAACACAAATGTTGAACAAGAAGTGAACTATATTCTATTCCTGTTTACCAAATCCATTCAGCTCTACGAACCTGTGCGAACCTATGGAAGGTAATCAGTATTCACAGGTGTTCCAGAAACATAATGAGTCTGATCCAGAGTCCATTAAAGTCAATGAGGAAAGACTCCCATTAATAGGCTTACCTAGATATAATGGAGAGTCTACTTGAGTGGAACTTTTATTACCAACGGCGATACACAAGAAAAGAACCCATCTTAACTCTCAATCCCCATGTTGAATTTTCATGATTGACTGCTAGAAAAAGACATCTTTATGTGTAATCTGAGCATTTCGATATGTAAATAATTGAGACACAATAAACATACCCAATGCCATTTTACACAAATACTTTTCAAAGCAGGATCACTTGAAGCCCTCGATTTATAGTAAAAAAATGCAAGAGTTCTATAGCTATCCCACCACCCTGCCTCAGCAATGACCTAGATGAGACAACATTTCAAAGTTCAGGGGGAGAGACTCATTTTTTTCCAGAGTCGGCCCACTCATCCCTAATTTACAATTTCTTTTTGTAAATGCTTATGCAATACTTTCAAAATTGCCTACCTTAATTGCAGCTTCCGCTGCAAACTTTCCTAGAGTTTGTCCCACAAATGAATTTCTCTTCCCAATGCAGTTTTTCCATTAATTTTCCACACGTCTGGTCTTTGTAAGCTTCAGTTCATGAGCTATTTTTTAAAAAAAATTATAGAATTTTGCTTACCCAGCAGCTGTGCTTTGAAGCACTTCAAGAAATATTTTCTGTGGTTTCAATGCACATGGATTTGCACTCCTAAATTTTCCTTTCAAATTCAAAAGCTCAAAACAGAACTCAGCCAAAACCACCGCAGTCGTTTTGTTTTGTCAAAATACATGAAAATTGTGAATTTTGCATGGTTTTGATTCAAACCAAAAATCAGACCTACTTCATTTGAAACCGAGCCCACGTTCCCTTGAAAGATTTGTAAAACATTTTTATCTGGCTAGATTGGGATTTTCTAACGTGCTTATCTCCATGGTATCCATGTGGCAATGTGGCTGGAGTTTTTAATGAAACCAGACAAGTTTCCTGTGGTTTCAGACTTCAGGATTTACAATTTTACACCAGGGAACCTGGTTATCCTTTCAAATAATTCTTTGTCTTCCACACTGACTATAGTCAAGGCTTGTCTACACTTGAAACACTACAGTGGCACAAACATTCTCCCATACGTGTAGGTCCCTGAAAAGTGGTAGCTAGATTGAAAGAAGAATTCTTCCATCAACCTAGTGCTATCTACACCAGGGGTTAGGTTGGCTTAACCATGTCACTCAAGGGTTTGGGTTGTTGTTTTTTTTTTCCCCTGAGTAATGTAGCTGGGTCAATCTAAATTTTTAATGTAGACCAGGCTTCAGAGTTTCAGATATAACAATACTCTGCCTTTACTGTATATGGCACCTTCTATCAGTGAAGCACAGCCTGCTGTTCAAACATAAATGAATCAAGCCTCAGCTGAATTAGTACCTATCCTAATTTTACAGAAAGAGAATATGGGGCTCAGAGAGGTTATGTGACTTGTTCAAGGTCACAGAGAAAGCCTGTTGGACAAGCAGGAGCAAATTGAATTCTCCTCACTCTCAGACCTGTGCTTTAAGCATAAAACCATCATTCTTACCTGTTTGCTTCAATACATACAACAGACCAACTTAGTCACATCCCTTCTTAATCTCCCTTTTCTAATACACGTAATTTAATGTTCTTAATTTCTTCTCATGGTTGCTGGAGATGTAACCAGATAATGACCTGCCAAAGCTCTCTCATTCCCTGAACCAAACTGAACCTGAACCTTATTTAAGTTTCTCCACTTTCATTAATTTTTAAGGGCAATCTGGCACCCTCTCTTCTAAGCCTGTTTCCTCATTAAATTTCGTACATTCTGGGCTGCCACTAATGAAACTCCCAGACCATAACTTTTGAGGTATTTTGGAAGTGGGGATCCACAGAGCGGCTGCTGCATCTTGCTATTGGAATGTCATGTTGCCAGGAATAAAGCTTCAGTCCAAAAACAACATGGGAAAGACACTGAGCCGCTTTCAAAAGATGTCAGCTACCAGTGTGGGAGAGCGCCATTGATTGTGCAAGACCGGGCACAGCACCAGTCACTGGGGCACTCCTTTGCTCCCTCTTACACTCTTGGCCTCTGTTTACATGCTTGGCCTCCGTTGCCATGTCAGTAATTTGCTTAAGAGTATTTTACCAGTACTGTACCTTTTTTTAATGCAGTACTGTGTCAAAAGGATTCTTGAGGTCCAGGTAAACCATGTGATGTGCTTTGCCCTTATCTGCTCTCACATCTTCCCCAAAGAAAAGCAATCACATGTTCAGCACAACTTCCCTTCTAGAAAATTCCTGCCTACTGTCTATAATCAATCTGTACACAATCAATTGTTCTACTCCTTGGTCCCGGATTCTATAATCTTTCCAAGTATTGAAGTCAGACATGCAGACATAGTTTCTCAATTGTTTCCTCAGCCCTTGTATAATCTGCCTGGCACCATCTCTGTACCAATATGTATACGCCACATCTCCACCTGTGCTAAAATCCTGATCTGTTCTTTTTCCATCTCTTGATCTTGACTATTACAGCCCCCTTTTCTAGGGTCTGTGTGCAATCTCTGCAGGCTCCAACATGCACAGACTACTGCTATCCCCCTTCAGATATGCACCATGACTACATCATCCTCATTTTCACATAACTCCACTAAGTACCAGTTCCGTTCAAAATTATCCTCTGTGTTTGCTGAGCATCAGATTTGTTAGGGAAGAGGTCATGCAGAATTTAGCTTTGGACTCAGCCATTAGAGGTCTCTACACTGCAGAATAAATCTTGCCAAAAAGTGATGATCAGTTTTCAAACTTACAACAAGGAGAACTGGGAGAAAACATGAGGAAAAAGACTGTGGGGGAAAATAGTGTTTAGGTACAGATGGGTCTACCTGGATTGGAGTGATGGCAAAGCATCCACCTACTTCACAAGCACGGGTGGCAACTATCAGTTCTTGGAAGTGTCATAGCCAATGCAGGAGAATGCTCAAAAGATGTGGATGTCATATAGTAGCAGCTGCCACCATGTTTTTGGCCCTGTGTTTGTACAGCACTTGCCATGGTAGGGTCCTGATCCATGACTAAGGCACCTAGATGCTATGGCTATACAAATAATAATAAATAATAATAATAATGTCTGCACTTGGGCACTTTTTTTGGGGGGGGAGGGGGACGTCTTATTTTCTGAGCCAATTGATAACAAGGCCAGAAACCATGACATTCAAATAATGTAAGAGTAGTGTCATAAGCTAGCCCTGCCTGACAGCAGACCACAGAATGACAGATATGCCTGCCTCAGTGGCTCACTGGTCTAATTTGAGGTTAATGATTAAACATCTTTCTTTAATTAGTTGATTCAGAAATGTTCTGGTTCCCTCTACTTAAGATAAAAGGGGCCCACGTAACCCTTCATTAAAATACAGTCGATTATACTCTTGGCTCAAACTCAGGACATAAAACATTTAGGGCTAAATTCTGCCTGTATTCAAAACTCTCATAATCCAACCAAAGGCAGAGGGGTTGCCCGATGTAAGTCTGGGCAGAATTCGGCCCTGCCTGTAGGTCTGATCACCTATTCCTACAGGAAAAGCACAAGGGAAGGAATCTACATAAGTGGAGAGAGTCTCTGCAAGGTCTCCGCTCAGTTTTTCCAGTTTTCTAATTGTTCCACCAGAGGGACAGGCTTTGCCCACTACTTCTGCAGATAAAGCAACAAGGCCCACCCACAACTCCTGGGGGATCTGTGGGAGGCTAGGGCCACCCATGCGAAGGCTCTTCATCTGCACTCAGGCTCTGGCCTCCTGCTCCAGTAGAACCACACAGCCAGACACTCCCTGGCCAGAGAACCCCCTTAGAAGGCAGGTATTCACCACAGAGCAGGAAGAGGGCCTGTCTATGAAAAAGTTATTCATTTGTGGTCCTGGGTTCCATGAGGCTGGTGTGGGTTACAATGCCTATCACCACAGTCCCTCCTATGGTCTTCCCACACCTCCTCTGCATTTTCTACTGTACACCACGCACACACACACACATATATATCTCAGGACTCACTGCAGGCCTGCCACAGATCCAGGAAAACATGGAGGAGTGCTGCTGCATGACTAACTTCACCCCCAGTTCTGCATAGGGTCCCCTCAACATAGTGATTATGTCCTGATTCTGTCATCCTTAGCCATGCACAACTCTCATTGAATAAGTACAGACTACAAAACCAGTTTCTAAAGAGACAAGTTACATTCTACCTCTATATCCTTGAGAATAAAAGGTTAGAGTTTTTGGCAAATGCAGCAAGAGATAGTCTTTAGTGTCTCTTTAAATCTTTCTTAATATATAAATGACACTTAAAAGTGCATTTTTATTGCAGTTGGCCCAATACCTAAGGTCATAACAAGTTGCCTCCCTAGTAAATGTCTTTTTTTCCTTACCACAAGGACATAAAATTCAGACCTTCAGATTTAAAAAACACCTTAAGTGTTAAAATAAAATAACCCTCAGGGAATAAGAAGTGGGATTTTGCATCAAAGAAAAAGCCGTCTCTTCAGAGGTGGTGAGCTGGAAAAGTGCCGACGCTTGCAGTAACTTCCTACAAATGACTTTCCCACACAACTTTTGAAAGAAAGAGCTCACTTTTTTACCCATTGGGGTAATCCAGGATAACAGAAAACATAAACAAGAGAAAAGCAAACCAAGTGAAGTATCCCAACTAAAAAGCCAGGTGGGACGTCATTTATTGGGGAATTAAAAACAGATGGCTATACACATGCAAGTGTATTTTCTTAGGGTGAGTCTCTTATCCCTTTACTCACAATGAGTAACACTCTACTCCACAAGCAGCTTCACTGAAGTTATTAGGACTCCTAATGGAAGGAAGGTGCTATTTACTGCGAGCAAGGGGACCAAGATCTGGTCCTTATAAAGTATCTGGCCTTAATTGTTTTTACATGTAAATACAAAATATTTTTAACTTACTGTTTGGATCTGACTAGTGACAATCTAGCTACTTGTTCAGAAAGTATCCTTAATGTGAACCCCTCCCCACAACCTCAGTAAAACCTTTCCTCTTGAAGCTCCTTCATACATTTCAGAATTTTCTCTCATTGCTTCACTGCCTTTCCTTTTACAGTTTCTCATTTGCACTTGAATGTTTACGTATACTTCTACCAAAGCAAAGGCAATAAATAGAAAGTTTAAAAACAGCATTAACATACCTTAGGAAGTGCAAACCAACACCGACAACTGCAACAACCTGCACACGCCAATATCATCAAAATCCTTTTTTGAATCTAGTAATTGGAAATCATTGGGAGTTAGGCACCTCATTTGTCTAGGCACTTCTGTACATCCCACTAGGCCCCTATCTTTATCTTTATGCATCTAAATAACTTTTTAAATCTAGCCCTACATACATGTATGTATGTAGTTAATATAAAAAGCACCAACTACTGGCACACAGAAATATGTAGCATTGTTCCTAAGTTTGTTGGGGTCAGTAAAGTTGTTATGGTTTCTTACTGCAAGTCTTAATACATGCATAAGTATATTTAGCAAATGAAAGTAAAGAAAAATAGAGAGAAGATAAAAGCATTGTATGGTTGGGAAATTACTGAACATTTAGAGCAATAGAGCAAACATTTGGAGCTAGATTATTCTTTTCAGGAACAGCCCCATGTGGGGTCTAGTGCATATACACAGTCTCTCAGCCCAGTCTTCCTTGCTCCCTAGTGTGCAGTTTTCAGAGAATGTCATTGCGTGGCAGAAGGCATAGGTCTCACCCTCTCCCTGCTGCTTTGTTAGGTGATTTGCCCTCACATGGTAACATGAAGGGAGCTTGTCCTGAGTGCACTGTAGTTGTCCCTGCCCTTGTGTGGGCAGGGCCAGGTTTACAATGCTGAGAAGGGGCCCCGGCCTACTCTGCTTGCACTACGCCCCGAGACCCCGCTGGCTCCCCCTGCCCACCACTTGCTCCTTTTGGCCTGCCTGCCGGCTGGCCAACAACTCCTCTCTGCTCCCTGGCCCCACCCCCTGCTCCTCTCAGCCCCCTGTCCGGACCCCAGTGCACCTCCAGCTCTGGGCAGTCTCTGCTTCCCACCACCTGTGGGGTCCCACCTGTCTCCCCAGGGCTGAGCCGCCTGGGACGGGTGCAGAAGCCTGGCCAGTCTCAGCCAGGTGTGGGGGTGGGGGAAGGGGGGCGACAGTGCAGAGGGCTTGGCTGGGCCCCTCCAGGCAAGTGTGTCTTGAGGGACCCCGGCTGGGGCAGGCCCTGGCCTGGCTGATCGTGCCGCTCCCGGCCCTGGGACCAGCCCTGGCTCCGCTGCCGGCTCAGCCCAGCGACACAGTTGCCTCCCAGCAAGGCTGGTGAGTATGGCCAGGAGACAGGGCGTGGGGGAGTGGGTCTGTGGGGAGTCTGGGAGGTGCTGGGCTGTGAAGGGGCAGGAAAGATGTGTGTGTGTTGGGGCACTAGGGAGTGGGGGGTTCTGGGCTGTGAAGGGGAGGGGAGGATCTGTGTGTGTTGGGGCACTGGGGGTTCTATGGTGGGTGCTGGGCAGTTGTGGTGGGGCTGTGGGCAGGGGTGATGTTGTGCAGGGCACTGTACATTTGTGGGTGGGTTGGGGGGGCTCTGGGCATAGTGGGTCCAGGGGGGCTCTGGCCACAGGGAGTTAGGGGAGGTCCTGGGTGGGGGGGGGGCTGTGGCCGTGGCATAGACCCGCCGTAAAGGGGAAGGGGAAAGAGAAGGGGCATACTGGCAGCACAGAGCCAGGCAGGCCACTGTGCATCTGGCAACTGCCCGTTTGTAAATAGTGCCCTAGCATTGGGCGGAGTGGGGCCGCCCCTGCCATGCTATGCCCCATTGCCCCTGGCTGGCTCCTTGCTCCAGGGACTGACCTCCCTGCGCCATGCTGCATTGCCTCCAAGGGGCCCACAAATATGTTTGGCGCCGGGCCCACAAAAGGTTAATCTGGCCCTGGGTGTGGGACACACAAGAAGGGAAAGTTTCTTAGAATCCTTTTCCCTGTCCTCCATGCAAGGGTCGGTCAATGTTGACTCTTTAAGAAAGGGCCGGGATTTACATCTTCCCCACTCCTTTACAAATGATCACTTGCTAACCCCTACAGCGCAACATGTATGGAACAGTAAAATCCAAATCATTTAAAGCCACTAGTGAACCTGCCCAGGCCATTACTGTTCCGATAAAGAACTTCTTAATTACCTAAACTGCACAAGCTGCAAACATAGGGTGTGGGTTCTATTAACATTTCTGATTCAATGCCCAACTGGAGTCAGGAGTATGCTGTATACTTCTCCAGTCTGAAGAAAAACCACCATCATTTGATTTTGATTTGGAATCTTTCCTCTTTCTTAGCTCACGTCCCTAAAAAGTGACTTTTAAAAATCTTAAGCTCCTCTTTACCCACCGACCTTCCACCTCAACAAGTAATGGTTTTCCTCTCCCAGCTTCCCATGCAAATGATGGTGCCAAGAATATAGCTGTTGCACATTTCCTATGGTGCTTATATGTTTTACAAAGGTTGTTTTGTGCCAGTGCTTCATAAACATTCCTAACAAACCATTGTTATCTATTTGTAATCCCAGTTACTACTGAACATTTCTCACATCTCCTCTTAAAGACTTCACTATTGTGGACTTTCATTGAAAAAATGGGCCAGATCCCCTGAAGATCTGACCTGAAATTCTGAAAACATTTGCCCCCTTTGCAGATCGACATTGTCCATCTAGACAAAACCCCTCTCCCTCCTCCATTCCCTACTGGAAGAGTTGGGGAGGAAAAAAAAAAAACAAAAAAAACCCCACAACTTTAGATGGACAACCACAAGAATGCAAAAGGCAAAACAAAAAACAGCCAATAGAAAAAAATAATTAGTACATATTAGATCACCGAAAAGTATTCTAAAACAGTAAATCGAGGTTTATTTTTATTGGTTAAGGAAATAGTGTGTGGGCGGGGGGGGGTGTAGATAGGTGTAGACCACACACACACACACAAATTTGCTAGGAATTCCCTAGTATGTTTTAAAAGAACTGAATTCTGCTCAATGAGACTGTTTAATTGCTACATTAAATCTAGCTTGTGGCCAGATGATGTTCCCAAAGAAATCCATGCATAGAGGACTCCTCCACGCAAAAGGGGCTCACGTGTTCCTCAGCAAAACTGACGCCCTGCACATGCCCTCTTCACAGAATCCGGGGGAGGAGATGGAGTCAGCAGAAGGGTAGGAAAAGACAACACAAACACATCATCACTCCTCCTGCCCCATGAAAATTAGACAGAAAGGATAATACAGCCTCACTCTGTATTCACTTTTCCACAATCCCCTCCTCTGCCTCAAGATCTTTGGGGGCCACCACACTCAGTGAGGAGTCCAGTAGAGTTGTACGAGCAACAGGAGAGAGGTTCAGAGCCATTGCTGGACATAGGACATCTCCGCAGATTGCCCTGGCCTCCTGCAGATCCTCCAGGATTTCTCATCTTTTGGGGCAGGTTTCCACTAAAAGGTGTGGGGAGCCAACCCTCACAAACCCTGTCCCTAAGAGGTGAGGAGAGGGAATCTCTTCCCAGAAATCCCTGTGAGGATTTCTTTGTAAAAAGTCCCTTCCTGTAGGTTCCACAAGAAAGGGGACAATCTGTCTCTTGCAGTGAGTAAGAGAAGATAAATGCTCCCCATTTCCAACATTGACATTTACTCTTTCATTCTCACGTAGCCCAGGAGACCACTATCCTATCCCTTGTCTTCTATCTATAAATAAAAAGGAAACCTCCAAAAATATACAGCTATTATTGTGATTATTCAGCGTGCCTGAGAAAGGAACCACAGTCTCATCTCTCAAGTTCTTCTGGCTGCAAAACTGTTCCCCCAGCTGCTTTGAATTTTCAAATGATCTTAGCCCAATTAAGAGGATATAAAATGATGCAAGGACTTTAAACTGTTTTTATGGAGAAATAAATTGAAACTAATTTCTTTTTATCAGCTAAAACAAAAACATATATACAGGCACTTGTTTTAGGCTGAATAAATAAATGAGGCACACAACACCTAACCTTACAAGATATAAAATATGTTTTTATAAGGTGGAAGTGGTACATTGTAAACCGACTTTCCCTTGCTAAAATTCCCAAGTAGGAATTTTATGTGGCTTGTTATTAAAATGTTTAGTCTGAATAAGACTAAGGAAGAACTGACTCCTCACATGTTCTAAATATGGCCTGTAAAATAGTTGAATCACTTATTTCTTCATGTGCCTTGACATGGTCAATTGACATGGTACCAAGAAACAGAACAGAACTCTTCAGAACACTGTTATAACAATCCCTCCATATATTACACACACCATGAAAACAACATTGTCTTCATAAAATCTTATTGCTTAGGTTTTATTTATATACAGAAGGGAGCAATAGCAGTGAATAATCTGGTTTGTTGGCAATAATGCATTTTTAATTTTTAAAAAATTGTAACTACCTCCAGAGATTACAAGAGCAGTGATTAAAAATTAAAATACATCTTTAAAAATAATCAGTATGTGTTTCCATACCAAATATATAGTTTATTTGTACATCAAGACTGGTAACTACTCTACAGAACAGAATTTGATGGAAGTTTTAGTATTCTGGTACTACATTTATCACTGATTCAGATGAAAAAGCAAGCTACTTCTGGAATATTTCTTAGCTAACAAGATTTGTGACTGATTCATAGACTCTTGTTTGAACAAGCTATATGCTCCAGCCCACTAGCTTCTTTATTCATGCTTCTGTTATTATATGTCTGCAGTGAGACGGAGTGGCCTCCCACTGAGCCAGAGGGGGAGGAACCACACTCTGAGACCAGGTGGGTGGAGCCAGATCATGCCCTCCCCTTTCCCCAGAAGTTAAGAGGTGGCACAGGAAGTACAAAGGGCGGGCCCTGGAGCCCAATTGCTACCACTGATGCAGCTCCAGGTGGAAAGCTAGCCTTGGTCTACACTGAGAAGTTACATGGACATGGCTATGTTGACCAGGAAAATGAAAAAGTACAAGTTTGACCTATGCTATGAAGTTAGGTCAATGGAAGCCGCCTTGCGTTAATCTAGTTGTGTGTGTGTATCTACATTTAAATTTGTCTCCCACTGAAGTAAGCACCTCATTACAGTAATACCACCTCCCTGAGCAGCGTTGAGCCATGGTTAAGGCTAAGATTTGATCATGGTTATTTTTAGTAAAAGTCACAGACAGGTCACGGACAATATACAAATATTCAGAGAGCCTGTGACCTATCCATGACTTTACTAAAAATAACCGGGGGTAGGGCTAAGTAGGGGGGGAGGAATGGAGTCTCAATAGTGGGGAGGGACTGACAGGCCAAAGGAGACATGCCCAGCACCAGCTACCACAGCGCGGGGCACACAGCCCCTGCTCTGGAGCTGACCGCAGCAGTGGGACAGCACTGCACAGCCCCAGCTGCAGCGGAAGAAGTCACTGAGACCCGTAAAGTCATGGAATCTGTAACTGACGTGACCTCCGTGACTAAATCATAGCCTTAGCCATGGTCAACGTACTGAGGTTGACTCAACGTGAGTGTATGCACTGCATTACTTATGTCAACCTTAACAGTCCTCCAGCAGCTGTCTCAAAATGCCCAACACGGACCATTCTGGTCACAGCCTGGGGATCAGAGAGACCAGAAAACCACCACCCCCGTCTTAAAGCCCTGACCATTTTTGAAATGCCTTTTCCTGATTGTCCAGATTGTTGAGCACACCTAGCAGTTCTCCATTACTGTGTGTAGTTAGCTTGCTGACCATGCTAGCTACATGCTCCAGAAGTGCTCCAGCTTGTAGTGGAAAGGAGATACTGGATTTCCTGGGTGTGTGGGGAGAAGGGGCTGTGCAAGCATAGCTACAGACCTGCTGGAGTAATGTGGACATCTACAAGCAGATTGCATGGGGGATGCAGAGGAAGGGGTAACAACAGGGATCAGCAGGAGAGCCACGTGAAAGCAAAAGAACTACGTCAGGCATGCCATAAGCCTAGAGAGGCCAACGGACAATCCAGTGTAGATCCGCAGACCTGCTGATTTTACAAAGATCTGCATGCCATACTTGGTAATGGGAGATCCCATTACCATCCCGCAGGTCACCATGGATACCTCAGAGAAGCCTAAGTCACAGCCTCCACAAGTGTGAACAGTGAGGGCAAAGAGGATGGGGGACATGTGACTAGGGGGTCCTGCTATACAGTGAGCCAGGACCTGTTTCAGACTTCACTGCAGTCCAGTCAGTCAAGCCTGGGTGAGCCCGATGCAGTGGAAGGAACCTCAGGTAAGGATGTAATTGTAATTCCCATTACACTGATGTACTGATGGCACCCCCAACTTAACAGGACACACTCTCACAATGGGCTGCTGAAGAGACTAAACGCACCCAATGAGCCTCTCCTAGAGACGTTTCAGAAAGCACTGAGGCAATGGCTGGCCAGTGACTCATCATGGAATGTAAGGACATGTGACCTTTTGCCCGCTATTTTCGATGCACCTGGACTGAAGGTATGAAAGGGAGATTGTGACATCATTTCTTTGTCTTCATTACCTGCTTCACATCTCTGGACTGGATTTCTAACAAGGAAGCTTTAAGCAATGAACTGAATGGCCCCCAATGTGTTTGGATGATTCAGAGAGACTTCTTACAAGCTAGCAGATTTTACATCACTGCTGTAATCCTGAGCTGCAATCGCTGAATAATCAGTTGGAAGGTATATGATTCTTTAACTATCTGATAACTCTCTTCTTTTCTTTCTTATATTAATAAAACTTTAGTTTTTAGTTATTAAAGGATTGGCTACAATCATGATTTTTGGGTAAGGTCTAAGTTATATATTGACCTGGTTAGGTGGCTGATCCCTTCGGATTGGAAGAACTTTATATCTGATTAATCTGGTTTTCAGTAACCTCTCATCATAAAGTCCAGTTCTCTGGGTGGTGAGTCAGGGGCTGGAATGCCTAAGGAGACTGCATTTATGACTACTTGTTAACCAGTGAGGCGACACAGAAGTTAACTTTTGTTACTGGCTTGGTAAAATTTAATGCTAGAATAACCACTAGTCTGAGGTGTGTCTGCGCCGTTGCTCAGCAGTTTGTGCTGAATTTGGTATTCTCAGCTGTGACCCACTTAGGCATGGTGAAAGACCTAGTTACATTGCTCAAGTCTATGAAAATTTTCAAACTCTGTGCAACGCAGCAAGGTGATCCCGCTGTAGATGAGAATTTTTCCACCGACCTACCACCTCTCAGAGAGGTGGATTACCTATGACAGAAATACCTCTTTGGTCAATGTAGGAAGTGTCTACACTACAGTGCTACAGCAGCACAGCTGCAGTGGCATAGCTGTGACACTGTAGTGAAAACATACCCCAATTTGACATACTTTGGGCCTGACTTTCAGAAGAGCTGAGGAGTCACAACTCCAGCTGAAATCCATGGAACTGTGACTGTGCTGTATGTTTAAAAAATTAGGCCCAAGATATCACATATTAGACACCCAGGAAAGGAGGGACTAAAAATTAGAGGCCACTTTTGAACACTTGAGACTCAATTCCCCTGTGTCACAGTGTCTCAAATAACATTCATCTTTATAATGGTCTCTGAGATCTTTTGATGAAAAGTGCTATATATTTGTTCAGCAGGAGGAGGAGGAGGAGGAGGAATAGTAATTCCAGATAAATGGGCATTTTATGGATGAAAGTAAAAGATCAGTAGCATCTGTCTGTTTCCAGTAGCAGGCACTCAAGTGTTAGGTGAGATGTTCTTCCCCCAAGTTCCTCAGAATAGACCCCTGGTTTCAGCTGACCACTCATTGCATCAGGTAAAATAGAAAGACTAATTTTGGTGCCATCTTTCAAACAGAAGGGCATTCTATAACTCTGAGCCAAAATGCGGTTTTCACCCTTTTTAATTTCAGTGAATGCCTGACATTTCCACATTTATGACTTTCACAATATTATGTGATAGGATGGCACAAAGAATTATGGGAGAGCTCTACAGTTAGGAAGTAGAGACACTAACATTTGTAGTACAGAATCTTGTTTCAACTCAGGAAGTCATTAATAGTTTTAAAGATGGTCTAAAAATGGAAGCTTTTACCAACCTTCCTGAATGTTGGTGGTTTAGGTAAAATAGAACCTAGACATGAAGCACTTGTAGTTTTGACTTTGCGAAAACAAAACCTGACCGACATGGTTTTGCAAGAGAAAAACATTGCTTCCTCCACCCATCTTGAATCAATTTCAGAAGACCCATAAGTTATGTGCTATTACATGACTTTCCAGTCTCCTTAGTAGTGGGTTAGGAAAGGTACAGCCATGAAGGTGGTGTTCTCTTCAGTCCTTTTAGTCAAGGGTAGGGGCCTCGGCAGAGACAGATGCATCCTGGAAGTGAATGCCTGGCTGCGAGGATGGTGTCACCAGCAGGGCTTTGGCTTCCTTGACTTGGGGCTGCTGTTCCAGGAAGAAGGACTGCTAAACAGAGATGGGGTCCACCTATCGAGGAAGGGGAAGAGCATATTTGGCTACAGACTGGCTAACCTAGTGAGGAGGGCTTTAAACTAGGTTCAACAGGGGCAGTTGACCAAAGCCCACAGCTACGTCAAAAACATGTAGACCTGGGAGAAGGGTCGGAATCTGGGGGGGAACATGGGCTGTTATAACAGAAATAAGGGAGAGACAAGACAGAACTGGGGGAGGGAAATCAAATCAGTATCTTATATGTCTGTATACTAGTGCAAGAAGTATGGGGAATAAGCAGGAAGAACTCAAAATGCTAGTAAATAAACACAACTATGACATAGTTGGCATCATGGAGAGTTGGTGGGATAATACGCATGACTGGAATATTGGTATAGAAGGATACAGCTAGCTCAGGAAGGACAAGCAGGGAAAAAAGGGAGGAGGTGTTGCCTTATATATTAAAAATGTATACACTTGGACTGAGGTTGAGATAGAAATAAGAGACAGACTTGCTGAAAGTCTCCAGGTAAGGATAAAAGAAGTAAAAACCAAGGGTGATGTCATGGTTGGGGTCTACTACAGACCACCAAACCAAGAAGAAGAGGTGGATGAGGCTTTTTTTAAACAACTAACAAAATTATTCAAAGCACAAGACTTGGTGATGGTGGGGGACTTCAACTACCCAGACATCTGTTGGGAAAATAACCCAGCAGAGCACAGATTATCCAACAAGTTCTTGGAATGTATTGGAGACATTTTTTTATTTCAGAAGGTGGAGAAGGCTATTAGGGGGGAGGCTGTTCTAGATTTGATTTTTACAAATAGGGAGGAACTCGTTGAGAATTTGAAAGTGGAAGGCAACTTGGGTGAAAGTGATCATGAAATGATAGAGTTCATGATTCTAAGGAATGGTAGGAGGGAGAACAGCACAATAAAGACAATGGATTTCAAGAAGGCAGACTTTAGCAAACTCAGGGAGTTGGTAGGTAAAATCCCATAGGAAGCAAGTCTAAGGGGGAAAACAATTGAAGACAGTGGGCTGTTTTTCAAACAGACATTATTAAGGGCATAAGAGCAAACGATCCTACTGCAGAGGAAAGACAGGAAGTATGGCAAGAGACCACCCTGGCTTAACCAGGAGATCTTCAATGATCTAAAACTCAAAAAAGAGTACTATAAAAAGTGGAAACTTGGTCAAATTACAAAGGATGAATATAAACAAATAACACAAGTATGTAGGGACAAAATTAGAAAAGCCAAGGCACAAAACAAGATCAAACAAGCTAGGGCCATAAAAGGAAACAAGAAAACATTTTATAAATACATTAGAAGCAAGAGGAAGACTAAGGACAGAGTAGGCCTGTTACTCATTGGGGGGGCAAAGGGGGAGACAATAACAGAAAATGTGGAAATGGCAGAGGTGCTCAATGACTTCTTTGTTTCAGTTTTCACCAAGAAGGTTGGTGGCGATTAGATATCTAACATAGTGAATGCCAGTGAAAATGAGGTAGGATCAGAGTCTAAAATAGGTGTAAGCAAAGTCAGGCTGAGCTCCACCCTGACATCTGGTGGCGAGTTGTGGCAAGTTGTGGAAAAGAACTTCAGGGGCTGATCTCATTTGCACACCCACCCTGCCTAGCATGAGCACATAGCTGCCCAAATGGTCACTTTGGCTGCTGTGGGATCCCCAGTTTCTCTGTTATTGGGGCAGGAAGAATAAATTGTTATTATCCTGATTATGGGAATCAAGGACAGTGGAACTGTACTTGGCCTTTTGTTATGATGGAAGGACTCGCCATCAGCTAAGTAGCACTCACTAGGCAAGGGACATGGGTTCCAAAACTCAGTGAATTGAGAGAGGCTGGGGACATGTATTAATACCTGGTGGGATGGACCCCTGGTGAGGGCCCTGCATGCTAATTGCACCGCCTCCTCTCTCCACTGTGGAATATCAGAGCTACTTTTGATTCCATTAGGAGTCAAATTACAGGCTGCTGAGCTGAATTCACTTTGGGCCAATGGTGCACAAGCACTGAGGCTCCCCTACTACAAGCTGAAGTCACAAAAGAGCTAAAATTACTAAGAGCTGAAATCACTGAGTGTTGTGTTAAGTAGTGGGGGGGGAGGCCTGAAGATATATTGCAGAGCAGTTCGTGGGACGGCTGGAGCGGCTTATGGGGTGGCTGGCAGAGCAGAGCGATTCGTGGGATGGCTGGTAGAGCGGAGCCCCACAGAAAGGTGGGGCAATCAGCTTCAGACCAAGTAAGGTGCCCCTTAACTCCCCCATCTCCACCCAGGTTGGGAGGTAAAACTCTGCAGATAAACTTTTGAACTCTGGCGCTGCACTGACCAGGGACAGAGACTTTTGGACACATGCATCCGACGAAGTGGGTATTCAGCCACGAAAGCTCATGCTCCAATACGTCTGTTAGTCTAAGTGCCACAGGACTCTTGGATGAAGTGAGCTGTAGCTCACGAAAGTTTATACTCAAATAAATTTGTTAGTCTCTAAGGTGCCACAAGTACTCCTTTTCTTTTTGCAAAAATGATTAAAGGTCTAGAAAACATGATTTATGAGGGAAGACTGAAAAAATTGGGTTTGTTTGGTTTAGAGAAGAGAAGACCGAGAGGGAACATATCAGTTTTCAAGTACATAAAAGGTTGTTACAAGGAGGAGAGAAAAGAATTGTTCTTCTTAACCTCTGAGGATAGGACAAGAAGCAATGGGCTTAAATTGCAGCAAGGGCAGTTTAGGTTGGACATTAGGAGAAAATTCCTAAGTGTCAGAGTGGTTAAGCACTGGAATAAATTGCCTGGGGAGGTTGTGGAATCTCCATCATTGGGGATTTTTAAGACCAGGTTGAACAAACACCTGTCAGTGATGGTCTAGATAATACTTAGTCCTGATTTGAGTACAGGGGACTGGACTAGATGACCTCTTGAGGTCCCTTCCAGTTCTATGATGAGTTCCCAGAATAAAGATGCTGTTATAAGCTCAGTTTAACAACAGATCATCATCTAATTATTATTGGAAGATGGTACAGACTGCTAGGCTGACATCAGATTTTTCATTTCGAGGGGAATGCCATGAGTTCGGGAAAAAAATCTGTTCTGAAACAGCAACAACAACAAAATTTCTGTGAAACAAAATTCCGAAATAAATCAGGTCAATCAAAATATGTTGTTACACTTTTGACTTTATTTTGTATTATATGTTACAATATAATACAAAATTTTAACAAAGTTATTTCAAAACAGAAAATCAAAACATTCTGTTTCAAAAAAGGGGAAACATTCACTCTTCTCTAAACAATTTTTTTCAGTTTTCCTTTTGAAACAAACTTTCACCAAAATTGACAGGTTCACACAAAATGTTCTGCTTTTGACAAATCAGCATCTTTTAACAACAAACATTCCACCAGAAACTGTCCAACCGTCTCTAGTCCAGAGGCAGCCCCTCGCCTGCAGTTGGTGTTGCTGACCAAAAGCAGTTTCACTTTCCCAGTGCATGTGTACGTGTGTGCACGCACTCAGGTACACTTTAACTTCCTCTCAGAGTTACTTCCTGAGACAAGGGTCTTTCCCATCTGTAAGGAGTCTCACCCTCTTTGGGGTTGTCTGTGGACTCATTGACCCAGACAGCACAGTCACTCTGTTACAGCATCAAGCAGGTATTACACTGGACCAACAGGTCTGCCACAGTGAAGGTTAAGATACATGTTCGGTTTTGGACTGATTGTCACACACACACTGCTCCCCATCTGGCTGGACACTCTCTAGGCTGTTGTGTTTGGAGCTCACTCACTGGAGTCAATGTTCTCCTTAAGCCTCCCAAATCGAACAGTCTAAGCATTGTCCCGCACTGGTGTCACAAATTATAGCCTGAGGATGCAGATCCTCTGTCTACATCCCCTTCAGAGAGCTGAGGCCCCACAGTCCAACTACCTGGCCCCTGGGACTAGTTCTGATCTCTCAGGCTGCCAATAGCTTAAGCACACTCTCTCCCAGAACTCCAGCCATGTGGACTCCCTGGGATTACAATTTAACTCTCAGGGAAGCATGTGATAGCAAAAGCAAACAGACACACAGAAAGACTTTTACACAGGGATTCTAAATACCATTACTTTTTACTTAGCAGCACAAGAGATACACAGATCTAGACTAAATAATAAACACAACTGTATGCATCTTCCCTGCCTCAGTTTCCTCACCATTCTGTCCAAGCCCAAAGACTTCTCCAGAGTCCTCTGGAGTGTTCTGGATCCTTCTCCTGCAGCTCATGGTTTCACTTCAGAATCACTGAGCCTCTTTCCCCCTTCTAGGTCAGCTAGCTTTCGCTCACCTTGCCTGGTCCCACAGTTAAACATGACACCCTGCCCCAAAAGCATCCCCTTTCTCCTGCCCAAAACTTCCTGTGTGTCTTTGTGAGTCTTACCTTGAGTTTATATGTCCTCCTTTACCAACACCTGGTTTCTTTGTTCTCCTGCGGTGCTGGGGATTTTTTACTCCCCCTTGAAGAGAAGTTGGAGGAATTAGCCTCCTCCTGTGTCAGCCAAACTCACTGGCACAAGATATTTGCACCTGAATAGGCAACTAAGGTTTAACTACCAACTATTGTCCCTTATCTGAAAGTCATGCTACAGTCCCTGTCAACAGATGACAAAAGAGTCCACAGCCACAGAGTCATTCCATGATACAACAATTTCAAATCAACCAGAATTCGTATGTTGTACATAGATTGTCACATCATTCAAGAGGCTTGTGATGGGTTTGGCCACAGAGACCCCCTTAGGACTGTCACCTGACGTGCTGAAATTACCTCTGAGACGGTTTTCCCTGCCAGCTTGGGACTTCCAGAACCCTGCCTTGTTGAGCTAGACATGCTAGCCTGCTGCAACACAGACCCAGGGTCCAGGCCACAACCCCAAATCTGTAGGCTTTAAGTGAAAACAGCTCTGCAGGTTACCTGACTTAAGCTTCCAGACACCCAGCTCCCAATGGGATCCAAATACATCTGTTTTAGTCTGTATAAAGCTTATAAAGGGTAAACTCATAAATTGTCTGCCCTCTATAACACTGATAGAGAGATATGCACAGCTGTTTGCTCCCCCAGGTATTAATCACTTACTCTGGGTTTACTAATAAATAAAAGTGATTGTATTAAGTATAAAAAGTAGGATTTAAGTGGTTCCAAGTAATAACAGACAGAACAAAGTAAGTTACCAAGCAAAATAAAACAAAAAACACACAAGTCTAAGCCTAATACATTAAGAAACTGGTTTCAGAGTAGCAGCCGTGTTAGTCTGTATTTGCAAAAAGAAAAAGGAGTACTTGTGGCACCTTAGAGACGAACCAATTTATTTGAGCATAAGCTTTCGTGAGCTACAGCTCACTTCATCGGATGCATAAAGAAGTGGAAAGTACAGTGAGGCGATTTTATATATACACACAGACCATGAAAAAATACACATTGTAAGGAGAGTGATCGCTTAAGATGAGCTATTACCAGCAGGAGAATGGGGCGGGGGGAGAGAAAACCTTTTGAAGTGATAATCAAGGTGGGCCATTTCCAGGAGTTAACAAGAACGTCTGAGGAACAGTCGGGGGGGTGGGGGAGGCACGGAGGAATAAACAAGGGGAAATAGTTTCACTTAGTATAATGACTCAACCACTCCCAGTCTCTATTCAAGCCTAAGTTAATTGTATCCAATTTGCAAATTAATTCCAATTCAGCAGTCTCTCATTGGAGTCTGTTTTCGAAGTTTTTTTGTTGAAGGATAGTCACTTTGAGGTCAGAAATCGAGTGACCAGAGAGATTGAAGTGTTCCTTCCCCACTCTGAACTCTAGGGTACAGATGTCACATCATTTTCACCTGCATGAAAATCTCCTAAGCTTACTTTTACCAGCTTAGGTTAAAACTTCCCCAAGGTACAAACTATTTTACCCTTTGCCCTTGGACTTCCACTGCCACCACCAAACTTTATCTGGGTTCCTGAGAAAACATTGTTTGGAAACATCTTTCCCCCCAAAATCCTCCCAACCCTTGCACCCCACTTCCTGGGGAAGGTTTGGTAAAAATCCTCACCAATTTGCATAGGTGACCACAGACCCAAACCCTGGGATCTTAGAACAATGAAAAAGCATTCAGTTTTCTTACAAGAAGACTTTTAATAGAAGTAAAAAAGAATCACCTCTGTAAAATCAGAATGGTAAATACCTTACAGGGTAATTAGATTCAAAACATAGAGAATCCCTCTAGGCAAAACCTTAAGTTACAAAAAAGACACACAGACAGGAATATCCATTCTATTCAGTTTTTCTCCCTCCTCCCAACTTTTGAAAGTATCTTGTCTCCTCATTGATCATTTTGGTCAGGTGCCAGCGAGGTTACCTTTAGCTTCTTAACCCTTTACAGGTGAAAAGATTTTTCCTCTGGCCAGGAGGGATTTTAAAGGTGATTACCCTTCCCTTTATATTTATGATACGCCCCACAAATCACAGCTAGGGTGAAACTCTGGCTGGGATTTCTTCCTGGAGCTCTAGGAAAAAACACAGAGTTAATAAGACACATGCACCTCTAAATATACTACCAAGTACATAAACACTAACCATATTTTCCACATCTCAAGGACAATTTTAACCAGTTGATTCTGGGAAACTTTCACGGGAGAGTGCATCAGCCACTTTGTTAGAAGCTCCTGAGATGTGTTGGATGTCGAAATCAAAATCTTGGAGAGCTAAACTCCACCGAATAAGTTTTTTGTTATTTCCTGTGGCAGTATGAAGCCACCGTAGCACAGCATGGTCAGTTTGCAGGTGGAAATGCCGTCCCCAAACGTATGGGCATAGCTTTTCCAGAGCGTAGACAATGGCGTAACATTCTTTTTCACTGACTGACCAGTTGCTTTCCCTCTCAGACAGTTTTTTGCTGAGAAACACTACAGGGTGGAATTCTTGATCCGGTCCTTTCTGCATTAAAACTGCTCCCACACCACGCTCGGACGCATCAGTGGTTACTAGGAACAATTTGTCAAAGTCTGGGGCCCTTAGTACAGGGTCAGACATGAGTGTTGCTTTAAGCTGGTTAAAGACCTTCTGACACTCTTCGGTCCACTGAACGGCATTTGGCTGTTTCTTTTTGGTTAGGTCTGTCAGTGGGGCGGCGATTTGGCTGTATTGAGGGACAAATCGTCTGTAATAACTGGCCAAGCCTAAGAAGGATTGAACCTGTTTCTTTGACTTTGGGACAGGCCACTTTTGGATAGCATCCACTTTGGCCTGTAGGGGGTTGATAGTTCCTTGACCCACCTGGTGTCCAAGATATGTCACTCTGTTTAGGCCTATTTGACACTTCTTAGCCTTAACAGTTAGTCCTGCCTCCCTTATGCGCTCAAGGACTTTTTGTAGATGTTCCAGGTGTTCTGCCCAGGAATCCAAAAATATGGCCACATCATCAAGGTAGGTGACTGCATATTCTCCTAATCCCGCTAGGAGACCATCTACAAGTCTTTGGAAGGTGGCGGGTGCATTTCGCAGCCCGAAAAGGAGTACATTAAATTCATACAGCCCGACATGCGTGGTGAAGGCTGACCTTTCCTTGGCGGATTCATCTAGCGGTACCTGCCAGTACCCCTTGGTTAAGTCCAAGGTAGAGATTAACTGAGCCCATCCCAGTTTCTCTAATAGATCATCTGTGCATGGCATTGGATAGTTGTCTGGGCAAGTTACAGCATTTAGCTTACAGTAGTCCATGCAAAAACGTATCTCCCCATCTGATTTGGGAACTAGAACCACTGGAGATGCCCATGCACTTCCAGAGGGGCGGATTACACCCATCTGTAACATAACCTGGATCTCCCGTTCTATAGCAGTTTTAGCTTGAGGAGACACCCTGTAAGGTTGGACTTTAATTGGGTGAGCATTACTTGTGTCAATGGAGTGGTATGCCTGTTCAGTCAGTCCTGGGGTGGCTGAGAACATCGGAGCGTAGCTAGTGCACAGCTCCTTGATCTGCTGTCGCTGCATACGCCCAAGGGTCATGGAGAGGTTCACCTCTTCCACACCACCAGCGCTTTTCCCTTCGTAGTAGACACCTTCAGGCCACTCAGCGTCGCCTCCTCCCTGGGCTGTAAACTGACAAACCTTTAATTCTCTGGAATAAAAGGGCTTTAGAGAATTAATATGGTACACCTTAGGCTTTTGGTTGGAGGTGGGGAATGCTATGAGATAATTAACAGCTCCCAGGTGCTCCTGGATCGTGAATGGCCCTTCCCACGATGCTTCCATTTTATGGGCCTGGAGCGCCTTTAAGACCATGACCTGGTCCCCTGCTTTGAAGGAACGCTCTCTGGCATGTTTATCATACCAGGCTTTTTGCTCTTTTTGAGCATCCTGTAAGTTTTCTTTAGCAAGGGCTAAAGAGGTTCGGAGGGTGTTTTGTAGGTTGGTTACAAAGTCCAGAATGTTAGTTCTTGGAGAAGGTGTAAATCCCTCCCATTGCTGCTTCACCAACTGTAATAGCCCCTTAACCTCGTGGCCATATACAAGTTCAAATGGTGAAAACCCTAAACTGGGATGTGGTACAGCTCTGTAGGCAAAGAGTAACTGCTGCAACACTAGGTCCCAATCATTGGAGTGCTCATTTACCAATTCACATATCATGGCCCCCAAAGTGCCATTAAACTTCTCCACCATGCCATTTGTTTGATGGTGGTAAGGAGTTTAATGGAACTAATTACAGGTAATATCTCACCCTCAGAGCTGTTCCAATATGCTTCTTTCACAGCCCAGACTTCTTCATTGTCTGGGCCCAATCCATTCCCCTGGTACAGTCCTTGTTTGTTCCAGCAGACATCATAGGTGTTAACTAGGGGTTTTCTCATGACTGGCCTTCCCTTTGTCCTGCTCCAACCTTTTATAGGTTTGCACAAGGCGGAAATCTTTTGTCTCTCTGGGTCCCCACCCCTTTTTCTAAATGGAAAAGTACCAGATTTGAGATGGATTCCAGTATTAGGTGACATGATCACATGTCCTGTGAGACCCCAGCCTCCATTCTTCCTGGGCTGGCCCACACGTACACGGGAAGGTTTGCAAATAAACAGAGCCATTTACAGGTTTCAGAGGAACAGCCGTGTTAGTCTGTATTCGCAAAAAGAAAAGGAGTACTTGTGGCACCTTAGAGACTAACCAATTTATTTGAGCATGAGCTTTCGTGAGCTACAGCTCACTTCATCAGATGCATACCGTGGAAACTGCAGCAGACTTTATATACACACAGAGAATATGAAACAATACCTCCTCCCACCCCACTGTCCTGCTGGTAATAGCTTATCTAAAGTGATCAACAGGTGGGCCATTTCCAGCACAAATCCAGGTTTTCTCACCCTCCACCCCCCCCACACAAATTCACTCTCCTGCTGGTGCTAGCCCATCCAAAGTGACAACTCTTTACATAATCAAGTCGGGCTATTTCCTGCATAGATCCAGGTTTTCTCACATCCCCCCCACCCCCATACACACACAAACTCACTCTCCTGCTGGTAATAGCTCATCTAAACTGACCACTCTCCAAGTTTAAATCCAAGTTAAACCAGAACATCTGGGGGGGGGGGGGTAGGAAAAAACAAGAGGAAACAGGCTACCTTGCATAATGACTTAGCCACTCCCAGTCTCTATTTAAGCCTAAATTAATAGTATCCAATTTGCAAATGAATTCCAATTCAGCAGTTTCTCGCTGGAGTCTGGATTTGAAGTTTTTTTGTTTTAAGATAGCGACCTTCATGTCTGTGATTGCGTGACCAGAGAGATTGAAGTGTTCTCCGACTGGTTTATGAATGTTATAATTCTTGACATCTGATTTGTGTCCATTTATTCTTTTACATAGTGACTGTCCAGTTTGACCAATGTACATGGCAGAGGGGCATTGCTGGCACATGATGGCATATATCACATTGGTGGATGTGCAGGTGAACGAGCCTCTGATAGTGTGGCTGATGTTATTAGGCCCTGTGATGGTGTCCCCTGAATAGATATGTGGGCACAATTGGCAACGGGCTTTGTTGCAAGGATAAGTTCCTGGGTTAGTGGTTCTGTTGTGTGGTATGTGGTTGTTGGTGAGTATTTGCTTCAGGTTGCGGGGCTGTCTGTAGGCAAGGACTGGCCTGTCTCCCAAGACTTGTGAGAGTGTTGGGTCATCCTTTAGGAGGGAGTCTACATAGCTAGACAATCCTGCTGTCAGGGTGCCAATGCCTGAGATGATGGGGCGCCCAGGATTTCCAGGTTTATGGATCTTGGGTAGTAGATAGAATATCCCAGGTCGGAGTTCCAGGGGTGTGTGTGTGCGGATTTGATCTTGTGCTTTTTCAGGAAGTTTCTTGAGCAAATGCTGTAGTTGCTTTTGGTAACTCTCAGTGGGATCATAGGGTAATGGCTTGTAGAAACTCGTGTTGGAGAGCTGCCGATCAGCCTCTTGTTCATATTCCGACCTATTCATGATGACAACAGCACCTCCTTTGTCAGCCTTTTTGATTATGATGTCAGAGTTGTTTCTGAGGCTGTGGATGGCATTGCGTTCCGCATGGCTGAGGTTATGGGGCAAGTGATGCTGCTTTTCCACAATTTCAGCCCGTGCACGTCGGCGGAAGCACTCTATGTAGAAGTCCAGTCTGCTGTTTCGACCTTCAGGAGGAGTCCATCTAGAATCCCTCTTTCTGTAGTGTTGGCAGGGAGACCTCTGTGGATTAGTATGTTGTTCAGAGGTATTTTGGAAATATTCCTTGAGACGGAGACGTCGAAAATAGGATTCTAGGTCACCACAGAACTGTATCATGTTCGTGGGGGTGGAGGGGCAGAAGGAGAGGCCCCGAGATAGAACAGCTGCTTCTGCTGGGCTGAGAGTATAGTTGGATAGGTTAACAATATTGCTAGGTGGGGTGAGGGAACCATTGCTGTGGCCCCTTGGATACTATTAATTTAGGCTTAAATAGAGACTGGGAGTGGCTAAGTCATTATGCAAGGTAGCCTGTTTCCTCTTGTTTTTTCCTACCCCCCCCCCAGATGTTCTGGTTTAACTTGGATTTAAACTTGGAGAGTGGTCAGTTTAGATGAGCTATTACCAGCAGGAGAGTGAGTTTGTGTGTGTATGGGGGTGGGGGGGATGTGAGAAAACCTGGATCTATGCAGGAAATAGCCCGACTTGATTATGTAAAGAGTTGTCACTTTGGATGGGCTAGCACCAGCAGGAGAGTGAATTTGTGTGGGGGGGGTGGAGGGTGAGAAAACCTGGATTTGTGCTGGAAATGGCCCACCTGTTGATCACGTTAGATAAGCTATTACCAGCAGGACAGTGGGGTGGGAGGAGGTATTGTTTCATATTCTCTGTGTGTATATAAAGTCTGCTGCAGTTTCCACGGTATGCATCTGATGAAGTGAGCTGTAGCTCACGAAAGCTCATGCTCAAATAAATTGGTTAGTCTCTAAGGTGCCACAAGTCCTCCTTTTCTTTTTAGAGCCATTTACAGTTCATTGATTCTGAAGCACCCTTAATGGCTTCCTATTAAACTTAATAGGTTTACGTCAGTGATGCAAGTTTATATCTTATTCTCAAAAAGAATACTCTGAAACCTATCTTATTCTCCTAACTCCAGCCATAGAAATAATACATACAAACAAATAGGACGAACACACTCAGTAGATTATAAGCTTTGTAATGATACCTTACAATAGACCTTTTGCAAAAGCATATGGAGTGCAACCTCACAAGGCTCTCTGAACTTATGTTCAAAATATAATATTTGACCTCTCTCATGTAATTTTTAGTATTCATGAAAATTACACATTCGTTTTCTGATTCATCAATTGAACTCCTGGGGGCCATTCCAGTTTCTAGCCATTTAAACAAAAAGACCAGATTAACACACAATTTGTCATACATTCCAATGTGAGGCCAAAGGATCCTGGCAACTCACCAACTAAAGTGCAAGGCTATTAGCATATTTCTTCCAAAATGTGTTTTCCTTACTGTAAGATGGTATTAAGATTTCTCATTCTTGCAGGGAAACAGAAATATTCTGTAAAATTCAAGCAATTCTGTCATATTTCAACATTCTGATCTGGGTCAAAAAAATTAGCATCCATTGCCCTAGGTATCATTGGAATTTTACAGTTTAAAAGAGTAGCCTAATCCTTATCCTGAACTCAAAGTTTTTAGAGAGTGGATCACTGCAGAGAGGATGGAGAACGAGCTTTGTACTCAGGAATGCTGCAATTCTAGAATTCACCCATGGAACCCTCAAAACTGTCTCAATAGCCAAAACTATTTTATTTCAGTAAAATATAAAAAACACAGATCAGCACACAGCAGATATAAAATTAGGATAATGTAAAACTGTAAAAGTTTAAAATTAACTGGCAATTTGAAAATGAGAATTACAAAAGAGTAATGGCTGTGCATCCAATGCACAAATAAAAACAAAGATTTTTAACTCCATGTTCCAAAATACCAAGGAGTGTGAGGGGGGGAAAAAAGACTTTCTCCAAGTATCTGAATTGGTTAAAAAAATCTGTGTCAAAAATGTGGAACAAAAAGGAAAGAAATGGAAGAAATACTATCACACAACTGAATCAGAAATAGACAAGTACAGACAGAGTATCAAACCTCAATTCTGTCCTAGGCTTATGCTTTATGTAGTATACCCTTTATATACTATACCCTACGCTTCATGTACAGATTTTCAATGGCTCTATATTCATTTACACATTGATAATACCCATATTTTATTTTATTTGTGTTTACCTTCCAGCAATACTAGTACCTATATGAGACGCAAAAAGAAAAAAAATTACAAAAACTTTGGGTGCCAAATTCTCCTCAGGCATAACTCCACTGAGGTCTGCATTGAATTCAGTGGAGTTATGCCAACAGGGAATTTGGGGCCCCAATCTACATTAGACATGGGGACTAAGTAACAAATATGTTGTACCTTTCAGGTCTAGATTATAGACTCCATGACCAGTTTATGCAATTAGGAGGCCCATGTGTAATAAATTTGGCAATCCCTGTCCAGTTCCAATGGTGGACAAGTCTGAAAAAAGTACACCAGGATAGTGAGCACTATTTGGCAACGTGGCTGGCAGTCTTTGCAAAGAGGCCAAAAATTACATGGGCATAAAAACACAGCTAGCATCTCATCCATAAACATGGTCACTCCAGGTCATGGCCGAAGCACATTAGCAGGATGTTGTGGGGAAATCTGTACTGCTAGGGCCCATGTTGTACCCATCTGGTGGATACACAAAGGATTTCAGTCTCCAGTTCTGTCAAACAAGTCTTTGTTTGCAATGACCTATATAACTCAGTTGTGGTTTTATAACTCATGAGTAATATGATCATCACAAACAGGCCAATAAAAACTTCATTTTCATTTTGAATTATATATTTCTTCCTACACTTTCATTTGGCTGCTAATCTGGGGAATCATACCATTCTAGGTTTCTGTCAGATGGTGAGTTTGGGTGGGCCTTTAAAAGGAGTGTAGACCAAAGCTCCTGCCTATGCCCCAGCAGAGCCCAGGTTTCTTTCCTCATTAAATGGATTTGATTGAAAAGGATCACGTGACTGAGCATGTAACCAAGAGCTAGTTCTGTACCATGTTCAGTAGAACTGGTCCCATGTTCTCTGGAGGGACTGTTTTTAATGGGACACCAGGAAAACTGGGAATGTGAGGAGTAGGCTGGAAGCATGCAGCCACATGGATAAAGCAGGGCACATGTTTAAAAATTACACTTGTTCAACTTAACCTGCACTCAGCTTCTGTATCATTACTCCCTGCATCTACAAGAAGGATATTATCTGAAATTATTTTCTCCACAGGAAGCCTTCCAGCACTTAGCTGAGTCTTCTCTGGAACACCTCTGATGCTAGGCTTCTGCTCACTGGTATGCATGGCCATCTGCAGAAACCAAATGGTGTTGCAAAGGTTGTCAGTATACTGGATTCTTTATCCAGGCTTGTGTGCCAAAACCCATTCCCCACATCACAGACCATAAAGATTCTAGCTTTGGAGAATTCTGGAAAGTTGTAATCAGTTCTGGGGAGTGGGCAGTAGCATCTTTTCAATGCTGGATCAGTGGCTTTGGGTCTATGCAGATGCATAATTTTCCTGATGGCTTCTTTACCATCAGCACCATCATTTTGCTTACCCAGGCTGTACTAGCTTCTACAGGTGCTCTGCAGACTTTCAAGCTCTTTGCATAGTGGATTACATAGTACCACTTGCATTTTCCTTTGTGGTAAGCACACAGGTTCCACTGTGGGGTCTATTTCTAGTCTCAGCTTTCCTTTGAGGCACCCAACACCTTTGAAAACATTCCCATGTGATTTTTTAAAATGTCTCCATTGTCCATGGGACTACTTTTGCTTCTTGCACTGCAGCTATACAATTCTGTTGCTGCATGATCAGATCCATGGCTTGCGTGGTTGAATTCCCCAAAAGAGGTTTGTGGTGCTCATCGTCCACCACCACACATACTTCAGTTGTTACCTATCTGCTATTTTTGGTGTTAGTTTCTGTGAGGTCACATTTTCCTACTGTATTATGTTCCCATTGTACATTATTAGATTGTGACAGCTCTTTGTAATGTGTGTGTTCAAGTCCAATTCACCCCAAGGAATCACATTCCTACACACCTGAAATCGCACATAGTGTATCCCTATTAACATCGTTACATGCACACAGGTTGGTATTCTCCCTTCTTGCTTTCCTGTCCCGGCAGCCTCAACCTGATATGCTCTCAGACTCAGGGACATACTTAAGATGTCATCCCCCCTGTCTGATGTGCCATCCCTCTCTGTACATGTCTGACTGAGTCTTTCTGAGAGATACTTTTGGTCTTGAACCACTCTAGCAGTGTGTGCAACTTGCCTCATGCCTTGCAATGCTGCCCTAGTGAAGAGCACTTCTCCTTTACCCACTCATGCTGTCTCCCACATTAAATACATCTCACTATGGGTATGGAACCCTGGCCAACTGCTCTACTTTGCTGTTGTCTCACGGCACATACTTCTGGGGCTACTGTGCCTCCTAGGCATTTCATCATCTCTCATTGCTTCCACTGCACGGCCCACGTTTCAGGATCTGTCTAATGTGAGATGCCTTCCTAGAACAGCAACTCCCACAGGAGGTCCCACAGTACTTCTTTGGAATGATACATTTTCTATCCAAGTTCTCTCCACACCTGGCTGCACTAGCAGAACCCATAATTCAACTCACAAGGCAGGACGTTGAGTGAGACTGGGCAGGTTCCCACACACTGAACAAAACACAGATGCCCCTGTCCTGAAGTACTACCAGCCAGGTGAGCCACTGACACTCCCTTGTGATGCATTGAAAAAAGGATTGGGTATAGCTCTTGCAGGAGCAGCCAGTCTCTTATGCCAGCAGAGCCTGGTCAGAGACCGAACAGACTTAACTTCTGGCTGTGGTATTTGGAGTGGAGCAATTCCATCAGTACGCCTATGGCCACCCACTAACAGTGCAATCAGACAGCAATCCCTAGAGACAATCATGGCAAAGTCCCTTCTTAGTGCTTCATATAGACTAGCACATGTTGATTTGACTCCAGCACTACCAGAAAGAGATCAGATGTTGTCTATTGTGTTAGCTGATGCCCTGAGCAGGGCATATACACCCACACTCAGCAAGTTGGCAGAAGAAGACCAGGACATTGAATCCATTAACATGCTACTCTATCTCCAGTTTCAAAGCAAAGCTGATGGAAATCAGAGAGGCTATGGAAATGGACATCCACTACAGGTAGTCAAGAGAGCAATACTAGTAGGATTCTAGTAGGGTGGCCAGAAGACAAAAGCCATGTATTGGGAGGAGCAGAATCATATTTTCAAATTAAAGATGAACTGTGTGCAGGACGGATCATATTTTGAGGACAGAGAACTGTTGTCCCCACCTCATTACCTAAGGATGTAAGGTAAAAAAATACATGCCTCACACCTGAGCACCGACAGTCTTACATGGGCTCAAGAGTGTGTTCATTGGCTGGGAATAACTCCACTCCTTGATAGAATGATGTGACACCTGCCAGTCATATAACCACCATCATCAGAAAGAGATAATTTTTTACAAAACAATCACTCCATATCTGACTTCTAAGTCCTCGTCCTTCAAGGAAACCTGCATGACACCTTCAAAAGACAAGCCTTGGAGCTTAAATTAATAACTTTGCTAGACACTAAAAATCATGGTTTTAATAAAGACACTGGATTTATGACTTATTAGAACAATCTATAACCCACTAACCCCATTTTTCATCATATGACTTCAGAGTTGCTAATGGACCACTTCACTTTGTTCCACCTCGTATTTAGCTGTAACACTCTGAGTACCTTTCCCAGACCTAAAGAAGAGCTCTGTGTAGTTTGAAAGCTTGTTGAAAGCTCTGAGCTGGAAAGCTGTATTGGGCAGATGCTGGTTCAGTAAAAGGTATTACCTCACTCACCTTGTCTCAACAGAAAGAGAGACTGTTACCTCATGAGCTGTCTACCCAACCATGAGAAAAGATGGGAGCCAACTATTTACCTTCAATAAAAAACAATTATTGATTACAGTGGACTGCTATTCAAATTTTTGGGAAGTCGATGCCCTGCCTAATACAAGAAGCAAGACAGTGAGTGGCAAACTGGAGGCCCACTTTGAGACCTAGGGCATTCCAGACTCTGTATTCACCAACAACAGACCCCCGTTTGCCTGGGAAGAATTCAAGGACTTGGCACACCTTCTTCCCCAGCACACCCACAGATTAATGGTTAAGGTGAAATCTGCTAAGAGACGGTTACACAAGGCTGTTTCTTCTGGTTCAGACTCCTTGTTAGTATTTTTGGGATGTAAAAATACCCAATCACAGGGATGCCAAAACAATCCAGTGCAGGCACTGATAAGGTGAAGGACCAAATCCCTGCTACCGGTGAGGGGAGACGTGTTACAGCCTAAAGGATGGAGATACTGTGAGAGGAGATGGTCAACAATCAGAGAAAGCAGGCACTAGAGTATGACAGGTCAGCTGAGGACCTACTGGCCCTGCAGACAGGCACTCCTGTGAGGATCTAGCCATTAGAGCAACACCAGGAGGAGTGGACTAAAGGAATCAGGAGGGGTGACATGGTACCAACTTCATATGAGGAGACTACACAAGAGGGACAAGTGATCTGAAGGAGTAGGAGACACTTATGAGCCAACAAACACAACACCCAGAGACTGTGTACAGAGATACAGAAATCATCAGAGAATGGACAGAGAACCATCCAGAGGCCAACCCCAAAGGGAGGCAGGAGACCCCACAGAGAGATAGTTTGCTAGACTCTGTGACAGAGAGATTACTCCTGTTCTGGTCACCTGTTGAGGAGGCCAAACTATCTCAAAGGCTATGTACCCAGCTGAGTCTGTGGTAAAGAGAAGACTCCAACTCACTTATGTGCTAGCACCCTGTGGCCCAGGAACCCGCGGTGGGGTCTGGGCATCAATTATTTGTCTTTAATGTTTATATTAAAATGTTTGCAAAATAGGGATGATGTATCATGATCAGTGGAACCAGAGTCTGAGGGCCCATGTTCTCTGGAGGGAATGTTATTGATGGGACAACAGGTAATGTGGAGAGTTAGGCTGGAAGCAACTCAGCCATATGGACAGAGCAATGAACAGGGTTTAATAACACAAGTTCCACAAGGCCTGCTAGGGGGTGCTAAGTTTGGGAAAGATCAGGGTTGTGGTGGTAAATAGGTAGCATCCTGGGAATGGAGCCAATGAAGAATTTAGCTTGAAGAGAGGACAACAAAGCAGTAAAGCCACTGATACAGGTGGAGAAAGAGGTTAGGACCCCTGAGGGGGACTCAAAAATATTACAAACACAAAAGAAATCTGAAGCAATGAATGAGGTTAGCCCCCAATACAAGAAGAAAATAAATGCCCTGTGTATTGAAAGGGAAAAGCAGCCATTGAGAAGGACATACGGGACTGTCACTGTTGAAGGATTGTTGAACACTAGGGAAGGCTAGAAGACTTTTGTTGGAGCTGTACTCTAAATTTCATGTTATTAACTATGACTTCAGGAAAGGAGATTTTGTTTGAATGCTAAGCCTTGTGCATGTGTGATTTGCAGAAGGGGGAAAATGGAGGCACAGTGTCACTCTTGGATTGGGAAGATGTGGGGACTCTGCAACAGCATCCAATGATAAAATTTAGCATGTTTCTTGAAATCTCAGTCTTTATCAGAAACAAACAAAAAAACACAAACTTTGTGAAACTGCAAAGGTGCCTCAAACTTTGTTAATAAATCAGCACAAGAATAGAGTACTAGGTTCCCAACATTATCAGTCACAGGCAATACACAAAATGGAAAAATCTTCCAGAACAAAGTCCCAGACCTTATCACAATTGCTTCCTGATAGGAAGCATGGATAAAGAAACGGAGTCCAAGGCCAATCAAAGACTAGCTTGGAAACCTTGTTTCTTGTTTCTCTAGGTATCAAAATAGGAAGTAAACAGCTTAGAAACAGTGCTGAGAATTACTTTGAGGAAGTACTGTTTCCTCTCAGTGCACTTGCTAAATTTGCTTATCTTTCATGCTCTCAGCACCACCCCCATCGCTCAATGCAGTCAGTAAGTGCTCTGCCAGCCTTTCATAAGTTATATTTTTGAGCCTTCATACATAGAAAAATAATGTTTATGCAGAAATATATAACCAAAATGTAGGAAATAGTGAGGGGCCAAACCCTGACTATTGACCCAAACCCCTAGATCTAAACAGACTTGATGAAGTTCAGATAAAGATTCAAAATTAGCCCTTCTCTCATCCTCTAATGGGAAAAAAGCAATGCTCTGCATCTGTCAAAACCCTTACATCCTAGATCCAAGATTTGCAACTCAGGTACCTCTCTAGTAGGAAATGTTGTTACATTTTTGTTGAAGCAATAAAGTATACAACAAATAATGCCTTTATATGTCTATGTCAGCAGAACAAGAGAATATGCTATAGTTCATTACAGTGAGATCTAGGAAATACACTATGGGTATCACTTTTTAGTGATGTGTTTTATTTCTTCATTCTGTATGTTTTCACTGTACGAGAGCCCTCCAGTGGCCATAATAATATTAGTAAATTCCATAAATGTGAAATTAGCTTTTCTTAGTCTCCTCGACAAAGTGTCTTATTGTATGTTTCAAGGGTGTTAATTACTGGTCATATTCTACAAACCCTGACTCACATGAATTATCCTCTCTCATAAGTAGTCCTGGTAATTTCAATCCCTCCTCAGGACCCACTTCTGAGGTGATGTCTAAAAGAAGTTAGCCAACCAATGAAACATAGGTTAGACCAGCAGTCAGGGAGAGCTGATTATTTTAGTTTGTTAAAAACTTTACAAACTACTCTGATCCATGAAATTGATTACATAGGTAGCTATTGCCCAAGTGTTGTTTTTTATATCATGGCCCTTGATATTCCTCCCATTTTCTTCATTTTGTGTGTCTTCCTTTGTGTTTTTATAGGGCATAGAACAATGAGGTCACGATTCTGTTTGGGGCCTTTAGGTGTTACTAGACTACAAATAATAAAGAATAATTACGGGTTTGCATGATTCAATTCTAGTGCTCAGAAATCTTAAAATAAAATTCAAGAAACTTACACTTAAAAGTTTTGTGTTTCTTTTTAAACTTCACAAAAATGGTCCAATTTTAATTAATATCTTGTACCTATATATATTAATATATTTTAATATACGTATATTTTTAAAAATCTTGAAATTAAGACCGTTTGGGCATTGAAAATAGTTGAGCAAAAAGTCAACATCTTTGAAATTTTGACTTCCATTGTATAAACTGATCTTTATTTGAATTAAATTTGAAACATGCAAAACTTCCCAATGAATGTATTTCAATACAAAACCAGCTGTTTGCAAGAGGTGGCATTTCGGGGCTGCAAAATGGCTCAGAACTAAAACTTATATGAATTTTGTGAAGTTCCACAAAGGCATTTCAACATGCACATCATTTACTAATGTTACATAAACAACTATTGTGGGGAAGCTTAGCTTTATTAAATATTTCTCATCCCTTTCTTTCACTGTCAAATGAGGTTTTATATTTAATAATTTTTACTGTGCAAAAATACAGCACTCAGCAAAAAATGATATTAATGTTGTTGAAGCAAAATATAATATCAAGTATGCCTAATTTTCTTGTTTTTAATAAATATAGGTCTTGGTATTTGTTTAATATTTAATGGTTTGTTTCCTTATATTCCATTATCCGGACAATACAGAAGCCATCTAGTAGCCAAAATCATACCTCTAAACTTCCATGGCTGCTACCAAAAAGCCATCCAGAAATGTTTTAATATAATGCATAGGGTTCTGGGATTACTACTCAATCAAATCTAGTTGAGATTTTAACATTCCTATTAACTTTTCTCCATCAATGCATTTACAAATTTAGGGTCCAATCCAGTATTTTGATCCATTAGATTTTATTTTAATACCTTTAATACACTTAAGGGCCAAACACTTAATCCATTAGGCTATAATGTCTTTTGCCAAGGGAACGACAGTTGGGCCCTCAGAAGTTCCATTCAGTACAATATAAGCAAACAAACGCAGTTGGAAAAAAAATTAGGCTCTACAAGACAAATGCTAACAATTAATTAAGATCAATTAATTGGAACTCCACAGCGTTGTAGGTGTGTGCAACAGCATGTCCAAATGCAAGAGGAATTATTCTTGGCACTTTTCATTCAAACAACAGAGAAAGGAAAATCGGATACAAAACATTTCACATGTTTAAAAAAAAAAGTAAAAAAGACACCGAAGGTCAAATCTTACAACCATAGGACTTTGGGAATAGATTGCTTTCAGAGATATAACTACAAACTAGCAATCTCCAGAATAGACTTTTCTTAATAGTGTCCTATTAGAAGTATAGAGCCTGACTGTAGTCGATGGGAATTGAAGGTGCTCATTAATAATGACAGACCAGTACTTACCATATTTTTTACATTTCCTACCCAAGGAATGAGTTTGTTTGCTAGAGACAAAAGGAAATTTATTAAGGAGACATATTTTTGTTCTTCTGAGGCTTCAGTTATGAGTTAGTGCAACCATGTAAAATATCTGAAGACCAACTTGAGAAAGCCTAATGTTCCCGTCACTGTTTTATATCTGGCAAGCATAAAGAAATGTGCAATGGTGAGAAACTGATCTTCACCAGGAAAAATAGCGGAAAAATCTTTAAAGTTAATTTCCCTCTTGCACATGTAGATCATAATAATGGTGAGAAGCAAAAGGAACAGAGGTTCAGATGCCTCTGCATGCTGTATAATAAATTCTTAGGAAATAGGAGTATTTGGCATTCAGTGTGTGAATACACTAAGTGATTACTACCAATATTTTAACAGAGTTCCCACAGAAATATTCCCCCTTAGACTGTGACAACCCTTGAGATAAGCATGAGTGCCTGTACCATATAGGTGTCGGTGTGGGGCAGTTTAAACATTTCTCTCCCTTCTCCTTTAAATAATAAATGCTCTTTCATAACTAAGTAAAGAAGCCATGTAACTTGGCAAACTGCACGACCCTAGTCAGAGGCCACTAAGCTCCATCACCTTTAAGGTGAAAGAGGCTGTTTGGGGGCACCCCATCCACTCTGAAGGACTTCAGATTTATGGCCTGCTACCATCACCAACTCTCTTGCCTTAAGAGGTTTTCTGGGAGCCTACTGGCCTCCTGCCCACAAGCAGCTCATCAAGGTCCACTCCAACCTCCACCCCCACAGGAGCCTTCAGCCTTGTTCAACAAGACTCCCCCAAACTCCTCTTGTGACTCGTGGGTCACTAATATCCCCCAAACCCACTTAGGCTTGAGGGACTCCCTCATGAACCCTAGGACGCTTGCCAGGAATCCCCAACTCCACCTCTATACAGATGCTCACTCTGAGTTGCCACGTTGTGCAACCCCATGTGGCTTTTCTCAACAGCAAAAAAAAACCCAAAGTCATTTCCCCTTTCGGTGCTTCTCAGCAGTGGGGCTGGTGTGAGAGAAGCCTATCACTCCATTCCTCCATCCCCCGGCAGAGCTTAGGGGCAGCTTGGACATTAGCGGTGCCTGGAGAAGCCAGTGGGGATGAGGGCACCAGAAGGAGTCAGGGCAGTCTTGCGGGGGGGAGGGGCAGCGGTGATTGTTGGAGAGTAGCCTGCAGCAGACTCACTCATTCTGTCCCAAATACCAAATACTCTGCCCCACTTATCTCCAGAAAACCAAAACTAAGGCTCAACAGCCACTCATTGAGCATCTACAAGACAGTCAGCAACCAAACCCTGCTATTCAGTGCTTGAATTACAGGGGGGAAAGTAGGGGGAGCCCTGAATGTCCAGTGGCTTGCTTTAATTTGAACAGTAATGAGAAGGGGGCCATAAGACAGAAGTTAAGTAGCCCCTAAAAGTAGTAAGGAGGCTGGATCCCCAGGGTCCCCCCAGTTTGAGCACTGCTGCTATTCAGACTCATCTGGAACTGATGAGCTGATTTTTGTGCCCCTTTTCCAATGCTCCTGCTGTGCTGGTCCCATGCTTCCTTTCTGCTCCGCTCCATCCCCACATGCCTCTTCTCTACTGACTCTCGCACCCCACACTCCCATCTCTGCCCCCATGCATCATCTCATTTGGAGTACAAGTGTAACCCTTCTGCCAGGTGGAGCCAGCAGCAACCTGGGTCAGGTTCAGTATCTAGGGGTTCCTTTTCATTGATACAACAGAACCAGCTAGAGCCCCCACCCAGTAACCTGGGAAATTTACACAGCAACTCTGCACACCTCCGAGGCAATACTTCCCCACTTGCAAGCACAGAGTCTAAGTGTGCAAAAGAAACTTTTAATCAGAGGGAAGTAACTTGGCATTAATTTGGGAAACCACCACAAACAGGGTTCATAAACATAAACCATGAGTAAAAGACCTACCCCCAAGTATGTTGGGCAGTATCCTTTTTCCCCTCAGGTTCTTAAGTCCAGCAACCCAAAAGTCCCTTTGACATGCCCAACCCTTCTCTGCACCCCACTCACAGTTGCTGTCCTTGGTCAGTGCAGACCCAGCGTTCAGAGGTGCAGCTGTAGAGTTCACCTCCCCCCCTGGGTGGGGTAAAGAGGTACCTTACTCACACCGGTGCTCACCACACCTCTCCACCAGCCGCCCTTCGTTCCTCTCTGCAGTACCAGCCACACGTTCTCCAGTTGTCAGTTGCCTTCTGATGCCACCTGCCTCTCTGCTGTGACCTCTACACATCAGTCTCTTAGTGATTTTTAACTCTTAATAGGCAGAGCAGAAACACAGTCCTACCACAACCGATTTCAGCTCTGATTAGGCATTTAACATAACAAAAAGGCTCCTAATGAAGCCTATTTAGCTCTCTCCTTTGAATAATGGAAAACAACAGGTTAACCAGTCTAGGCAGAACCCTTGAGGATATGCAGCCTCCTACCTATCAATGCCTGTCTCTCCCCTGCTTACTTTCACAGAGCTCTGCGACTGGAGCCTCTGGCTTAACGAGGTTCTTTCAACTGAGGGTGGCCCCCTCATTTGGGACAGGTTAAGCACAATCCTGTTTCCTGTATTCCTACAATAATTACAACATTGGTAACCATATTTCACTAACCCTGCATTCAGTACTAAGGTGATTTGTACCCAACACCAGCCAAAGTTGATAACCTTGACACTGGTGTATCTGCTGTATATGTAAGCAGACCAGGAGCAAACTATATTTACATAAACACACCCAAGTCTCTCCCCCTCCCAGCTAGCTGTCAGGAAAGCATTCATTCAGACCCTGCTTACACAAGAAATGAGCACTCTTATGAGGCCTTCAGGGCTGGCAGGGGCAGCAGAGCAGGGAGGAAACACATACAGGAAAAATCCAGTTCATTTAACTGTAATTGTTTCATTTTCCATTTTCAAGCCAGGATCCAGGATGGAGGTGGGGATCAGAAGGGGGGGCGGGGCTCAAGGACTGGTGCACCTCTGTCCCTCCTATTCGCTGCTTGTGGCCATAATGCTGTGGTCTCATTTTGGTTGTTGGGTTCAGTGTGCAGGTGTTGGTGGCCTGTGACATACAGAAGGTCAGACTCGATCAGTGGTTCCCAAAGTGTGGGGTATGCCCCCATAAAGGGGCACAGAGGAATATTCAAGGAGACATGGCAGGGACCGGGACACGCCTTTGGGGCGCGAGTGCCACCCAGCGTCACAACTCAGGACCCAGTCGCAGCTGAACCCAGCCGCAGCTGCCAGCTCCCAGCACCAGACATGTACCCAGGCCTTGGACTCCAGCTCACAGCCCCAGCCACAGCTCCCATTCAAAGCCCCCAGCCCCAGTCCCAGCCCCACTCCTGACCCCAGCCTGTCTGATTAATTTCAGTTTTGGGTGGTAACCATCTTCCTTCATTATCCACTTATATTTTGAGCTCTGTGTTTTCAAAGAAACAAGCCAGGGAATTTTGTTTCAGCTTAAAAATAGTCTATGCCAGAGGTTTTCAAACTGTGGGATGCACCCCTCCCCCCAAAGGGCATAGAGGAACATTTGGGGGATGAGCGGTGACACCACATGGCTTGTGCCAGCTCCACATGGCAGGGCCTGGGCCAGTCCCCGCAGGAGTGGGGGGTGAAGGGGCACCACCTCCCCCCCCGACTCACCTCAGTGGGCCACCCAGCCTGTGGGTCATTGTCAACATCCACCAGGGCCAAGCCAATTTCTGCTCCCGACAGCCTCCGTGCCCAGCACTGGCTCTGCCCCCCAGAGACCATTGCACATGCCTTCTCTCATCCTGAAAACCCCAGGGGGGAGGGACAGGGGCAGGTAAAGGCCCTGCCCCAGCAGTGTAGCCTGGCTGTAAGGTAGAAGCAGCCTGCTGCTGAGAAAGCCTTGGCTGTGCCATTGGTAAGGATCTGTAATTTGAAACTGGCAGGTGTAGGTAATTTAATTAAGGTTGTGGTAAGGTCTTTGTTAGCCTATTCATAAACCTATCAAGCATAATTTTGCATGTGTCTATTTTTTTCTGGGTTGGGGAGAAGGAGGCTCAACCAAAAATTGTAAATCAAAGCGGGGACTCAAAAAGTTTGCAAACTGCTGGTCTATGCAATGTTCTTGGGACACTTTCCATTAATTAAAACCACAGTACATAAATATGAGGCAAAATAGCAGTACATTCCTCCCCCCTCATCACTACCACGTACCAACACAATCACCAATCCAAACACATTACACACGAGAAGCTCCTAGCCATCACATGGCTACCTGGGGGATGGGGGAAAATGCCTTCCATAAGTCACTTTAGCCCTCCCCAAAATACCCTAACAGGCAGGTTATTTACTGTCACCGTAATTGCAAACAGGACCAGGTTTTGAAAGGTTTCATTTTATATTCTTCTATATATACACTGTCAGATCTCAAGGCTATTTAATTTTTGTCATGGAATTCCCAAATCTTATATATTGAGGGCCCACCAGCCACATAAATATTTCAGAAGATTTGAATAGCAGAGTAGCAATTTTCAGCATAGTTTACATTGCTTTATGATATAAGGTATTATTTACAATGGAATGGAAATTGTCCTACAGCAAAGTAAAAAGTTACTTACATATTATGTAAAATGTGTTGTGAAGAAAGAAAAAAAACTATTTTAGTTCAGGTTTGGAAGTTTGCATTACGTGCCAAACTTTGAGGGAAGGGAGCTCAATCTGAATACCTGAACTAACAATGAATATTTCAAAATCCATCCATATATACCAAATTGCTTTTATTTGAAAGTCCAGAAAACAATGGTGGTAAGCATTTAAGTAACATGTTAAATCTTCAGTCAGTCTTTCCACCCACTATAGCTGTTAAAATAATGTGCTGAGACAGCAGAAATTTATTATTGGGTTTTTTTCACACAAGAAAACACCTTGAATTTTTCAGCTCTAAATCTTTTAACAGATGCATAAAGCAGTAAAGTGCTTCAGAGAAAAAATTACATATATGCTGTCAGCTCAAACAAACAATAATGTAATAAAAAGATGAAACATCAGCTGTTGAACTAGTTCTTAATTTGGTTCAGATTTTCAGGTGTTTTTGAAGACAACAATCCAATATAATAAAACCTACAAAAGGCAAGAGACTAAGTAGGAAAATAAGTTACTGTTACTCAGGATACCATTAAAATAGTAGTCCAGGAAAACTGGATTGCCCAAAGGTCAGAGAGTCTTTTAACTTCAAATTTGAGATATGTCACTAGCAATTGAAAAGTGTTACTATTTGATAGGTATTCAATGGCTTTTATGCAATGAGTTGGTTTCTAGTAAACTCGTGTCCACATCACAAAACTATTGGAGCTCCCTCAATATAAGTGAGAATGAGCTACTAGAAGGATGTTGTCATCAAGGAATCCTTGATTTTAGAACTCACGCCCTAACGGTTTCCCACAGCCCCAACTTGTTGATGTTCCAAGCATGCAGCAAGGCCCATCTTTTTATCCTCATTGGTAAAGCTGTTGAGGCAGCCGTAGGTTGAGATACATTTAGACAAAGTCCTTTACTTTATGCTGTGATTTTTAGTTTATAAGTTAGGCACATAGAGCATACCAGGAGAGTCTCATCTTACGCTGCAGTTACGTTCCGCAGTCAGCGTGTAAAGCGAAAATCGCGTATAGTCAAAATTACATTGAGTGTAATGGTGGGCGGAATCACCTGCACTACAGGTACAGTATTCAAATAGTTATTTTTCTCTTTTTTGTTTTTGTTTTTGCCGACTGTGCAAAGCTGAATTCGCACATGTTAAATGCGCGTAAGATGAGACTCGCCTGTAATAGATGGGTGTCTATAGATGTGTTTTAAAAATTTGAAGAAATAAATAAATATTGCCCCCCGGCAGTCTCAGCAGAGAGGCCAAAGACTGCATGAGCATGAAAATTGAACTATCATCTCACCCCTTTCATGCCAAGATTAAAGCACTCTCAGGAATCACAGCCTGCAGAAGAGGCTGTCTGGAGACTAGCTCAGTACAGCTGGCCTGCAGCAGGCGGCCTGATTGACCCCTCCAGCCAATCAGGTGGAGTGGCCAGTAGGCCAACTCTTAAGCCAGCAGGAGCAGCTTGCTGGCTGCATAATGCTCATGTCCACCAGTATTGGTGGTAATCTTCTGTATTACCTAATTTTTGCTGCAGCTCCTGCCTTGCATCTGTCACATCCCTGCCTTGAACCCCTCCTTTCCTGCTACCCTGCTTCCTCCAGTTCCTGACTGCTAGGTTGACCTGTGGCTCTGGCTTCTGATTCCAGCTTGACCCTTGGCTCTGGTATCCAGTTCCTGCCCATTGGCTTGACCTTTGACTCCAGTTTCCAACTGCTGATGCCTGCTCTGCCCACTAGGCTAGACTGCCTTTGTCCTGGTCACCTGAAAGGCACAATGGCAGGACAACGTAGGGAAGCTTGCACTGCTACTGCTGTGCCTAATAACAGTTAGCACTTTTGTATCTTACATGTTCAAAATGCTGTACAACTTTTCATGAGCTCAGCTTTTTTGCACTGTGAGTAATCTCATTAATGTCTTCTCTATGGGACTACTCAGAGGACCTGATCCAAATACCACTGAAGTCAGTGGAGAGACTCCCAATAATTTTAATGGGCTTTGGATCAGGTTCCTAATGTGTAAGGAACATTTAATGTGTTAAGCACATTTGTAAGTCTTTGCAAGATTGGGCCCTGACTAATTTGTTCTGTAGATACATAGAAGATTCAGGGCTGTCAATCTGGCACCTTTCCATTTGCACTGGAAGTTAGTTTAATCTTGCTCTGCCACCTATGGACATGCAAGATCTAACATACAACAAAAAACCTGCTTATGCTTCAAGCTGTGAAAGCCAGAACATGAAGACCACAAAGCCCTGCATAAATACTGCAAAAAGAACTAACAAAACTGGGCAGATGCCGCCTATTTGCCTTGCCCCAAGGAGCCTTAGTTCCCAGCTGATAGATGAGGGGCAGGCAGCTGTCTCTCAGGCTGCCTGAAAAGGGGAAGAAGATTAAAAGGGGGGGCGGGAGAGGCAGTGATCCTTAGAAGCCCCGAGAAGCTGGCCTTGCATAAGCACATTAGCTGACCTGAGTTCAACCTTGAATTTATGTTTTTTAACCACACGCACAGATATCACCCATTGACTGCAGTGGCAGTTCCACACATGGCACCATGGAAGGAGGTGGTCCTAAAACAACAAAAATAGAGTTCTGGTTTAGGGACATTGCTTCAGTTGGAAAATAGTGATATTCAGTATTGTCTATCATGTTAGGGGGTCCGACAGTGCAAGGTGATGTGTGCCTCAAAGCCCCATGAGTTCCTTTTTAATAGGACTAGAACAAATATACAGAGAACTGACACTTGAGCTAGAAATGCAGCAATGCAACTGAAGTGTGCTGAACACTAACCAGGAGGCACCTTGCGGGATCAGATCCTGCATTCCTCACTGAGGCAAAATTCCCACAGAGGACATTTCAAGTGAGTTTTGTGTTAGATACGACTGTAAGTCCCTTGAGGGATGGATGCTTTTCCTTCAGATATTGTGCAGCTCCACGCCCACAGATGGTGCTCCATAAAAAAGTAATGTTTGTTGTAAGGTATGGCTATAAGGTTTTTAGGATGTAATACACAATATTCTGTCCAAAAATTCAGTGTAAGCTTTATTTTAAAGACAGATCACAAATATGTCCCCCTCCCCACATTATTTAAAAGGTGAATGTAAGCAATAAGGAATCATAATAACCATGCATTGTTTTATTCTTCTAAAAGAGAAGCAGTCTATCATTACTGGTACATTTCTTGACAAAATACACGTCACCCTTCTGCCAGGTGGAGCCAGCAGCAACCAGGGCCGGGTATAATATCTAGGGGTTTCTTTTCAACAATACAATACAGAACCATCTCGAGCCCCCACCCAGCAACCTGGGAAAATTACACACCACCCCTGGGCACCTCTGAAAGACAATACTTCCCAACTCGCAAGCACAGACTCTGAGTGTAGAAAAGAAACTTTTATTGAAGGGAGGGAAGTCACGTGACATTAATTAGGGAAAATGCCACAAGCAGGATTTATAATCATAAAACTGTGAGTAGGACACCCACCCCAGAGTGTGTGGGGCAGTGCAATCATGTTCTTGAGTTCTGCAACCAAAAGTTCCTTTTCTGTGCCCCTCTCTGCTCTCTTACCATACCCCACTCACAGTGGTTGTCCTTGGTCAGAGGGGACGCAGGGTTTAGAGGCGCATCTGGATGAGTTCAGCTCCCACCCAGGGAAGAAGATACCTTGCTTGCTCCACCATCTGAGCACTTGCCTTGGCTGACCATCCCACCAACCGCTGCTCTTTGCCTGGCTGCCCCACCAGCTGCTGCTCCTTGCTGCTAGCTGTCCCACCAGCCGCAGTTCCTCGCTGCTTTGCTAGCCGATTGTTCTGCTCACCGTCTCACCAGCCACTCATTCACTGGCCACCTGCCTCTTTGCTGTAACCTCTGCACATCAGTCTCTTAATAATTTTCAGCTCTTTGCATGCTGGGCAGAACACAGTCCGACCACAACTGATTTCAGCTCTAATTGAGCATTTAAAATAACAAAGAGGCTCCTAATGAAGCCTAATTAACTCTTTCTTTGAACCGTGGAGAAGAACAGATTAAACCCATCCAGGGACCCCTGGGGAGGGTCTACACCTTCTGGCTGGAATATCTGTCCCTATCCCTCTTACTTTCACAGGGTTCTGGCATTCGAGCCCCTGGCTTAACGAGGTCCTTTCAGCTGAGGTTGACCCCCTCATTTGGGACAGGTTAAGCACAGTTCTGCTCCCCTTTATTCATACAATAATGACAACATCGGTAACAGCATTTCACTACCCCTGCATTCAGTACTAAAGTGATTTGCCCAACACCAGCCAAAGCTGATTACTTTGAGCAACACACCATTTTATCTGCTGGATACCTAAGCAGAGTAGATGTGTTCATGTAAATAAAGTTTGCTCCTGAAATCTTTCCCCCTCCCAGCTAGCTATCAAGGAAAAATTAATTTAGACCCTGCTTACACACATTCATATGTAGCCAAATAAATGAAAATATGAGCCTGGCATCCTGCAAACTGATCCAACAGACAGGCCCTTGTGGATATATGAATTAAATTGAAAAATCCAACTGAGAAAGTCCAACCATGCAATATGCCCTTAACTCCTTTTGGTTTCAATGCGGCACTCAGTACTTCACAAAATCAGGCCCATGAAATGTTATATGAATTGGTCATAGGGATATTGAAATATACCAGCTGTACTAACTCTACACCTAAATGTGCTAAAATCATTTTATTTTTAATCTTACAAGGAGTTTTGGAATTTTCATAACTTCTCTCTCATGTTGTAACTAGTTAGACAGGCTGCGTCTTATGAGCAAAGCCCTTGCATTTCATTAAATCTCTGAAACAAACTCTTAGAAAGTTAAAGGAATTGTTAGCCAAAAACTGATTTTAAGGATTAACCAGCTACAGTATTAGGCTACATGAAGAGAGGATTATACATGTGAAAAGAAATAGAAAGAAGGATTTGAGAAGGAATGAGGCTCCATACGCAACAATAACAAAATAATAGGAATATTAAGAATTTCACTAATTATTGCATTTCATGATTACAATGTGTATCTGGAAGCAAATAATGTCTTGTTTCCCAGCAGGCTAGATATTGCTGGGCAGAATTCCACCACTTATTGGCATACTGTAAACATTCCTTACAGTTCAGGGCACAGTTTGCAGTTTCATTCAGCTCACTATTTGAACATGAGAAACTAAGTGAAAGAAATGTAGAACAATGTTTGCAGCCAAACAAAATTAACCCTGTTCACTTTGCATTCTAACCATGTCAACGTATTCAAGCCCCAACAATTAATGTTTTGATTACAGCTTCCAGTAAAGGGTTGCTTGGAAGACAAAGTCAAACAACTTAGGAAGTAAATATTGTATTTATCAAAACAATTATTACTGTTTCATTGCTGTTAAAAATTCTCAAGATGTAAAATTCTGCTCTCAGACACATCATCCGTATAGTTATTTTAAGTGACCTTTTAAAAGAAGTTGGTATGTGATAGCACTGATAATGTAGGTCAAAATAAAGCTAACGTAGGTTGCTTATTTGAAGAAGGTGACCTTGAAATAGCAAAACATGCTGTGAGAAAAGATACTTTGGATGATTCTAGAGACATAGAGGCATCCTAAAGGTCTGAAAAAAGAATGTATACACCGCTCCAAGCTATCTGACCTTTTGTTTGGAATCCTGGATATGTAGCAGAAATACAAAATGGGAGGATTTAACTATGCCATCTGGGAATATTATAGGAGAGGGGAGAAAATCCATGGCAGCGAAATGATTGTGTCCGAACCTGAGAGACTGAACCTGAAGGTATGAAAAAAAATTATATAACAAGAGTGTAATATCCATTGTTATGTTTATCAGCGAAAAAAATAAATTCAGTGCCCCAGAACATGAGAAGTCTGATGGAAAGACATTCTCCCCCAAGAAACTTACAATCTCACACTAGGCATAATGCAACAACTGGAAATAACAAACAAACAGTGTTATGAGGGGAGAAAGGACAATGATGACATCAAGAAGGTCACACAGCTACTTGATACACTAGGGATTTCCTAGAAGTGAGTATTGCAAGCAAATCAGGTACAGTCAATGAAACTGCACTTTAAAACTAGGGTTTGTGTTAATGCACACTGGAAACGGTCAGTTCAGAATTAAATCTACTACAGAATTTGCAATGGTATTACAAAGAAGTACTCAGTCTTTAATTACTTGTGGCTACATTTAAGGTTTTACTTGTGAACTTGTCACCCAAACACTAATCTCAGCTGCTATATGAATCTGATAGTTTTTATAAGTTTATGAGTAAAATTTTCAAAAGCATTTAAGTGAGGAGACCATTTTAAAAAGGGGTTTAGGCACTTTGGAGCCTAAGTCTCACTGAAAGTCAAAGGGACTTAGGCACTTTTGAAAATTTTATCCTACGTCCCTTCTCACATCCCACATTGGTTTGAGCAGAGAAATGTCAGTTCAGATTCAAAAATGAAAGAACAGTGCTCTTTGTTCCATATGCTCAGAGGGCTACAATACTGGTGACCTTCACCCACACAATCAGACTGCTTCTTGTTTAAGGAATGAGAGAACAAACTAGAGAGTACAGTATCAGAAGGGTAGCCGTGTTAGTTTGGATCTGTAAAAGCGGCAAGGAGTCCTGTGGCACCTTATAGACTAACAGACATATTGGAGCATAAGCTTTCGTGGGTGAATACCCACTTCGTTGGATACATGTAGTGGAAATTTCCAGAGGCAGGTATAAATATGCAAGCAAGAATCAGGCTAGGGATAACGAGGTTAGTTCAGTCCGGGAGGATGAGGCCCTCTTCTAGCAGTTGAGGTGTGAACACCAAGGGAGGAGAAACTGCTTTTGTGGTTGGCGAGCCATTCACAGCCTTTGTTTAATCCTGAGCTGATGATGTCAAATTTGCAAATGATCGGAAGCTCAGCAGTTTCTCTTTGAAGTCTGGTCCTGAACTTTTTTGCTGCAGGATGGCTACCTTTAACTCTGCTATTGTGTGTCCAGGGAGGTTGAAGTGTTCTCCTACAGGCTTTTGTATATTGCCATTCCTAATATCTGATTTGTGTCCATTTATCCTTTTATGTAGGGACCATCCAGTTTGGCTGATGTACATGGCAGAGGGGCAATGCTGGCACATGATGGCGTATATCACATTGGTGGAGTGAGTCTGAACTAAATACGTTGCATATACATGTGTGGGAGGCATCTAGCCTACTAGAGGAAAGGCCTGAGCTCTAATAAATTTAAAGGACATTTACAGAATTTTTTAAAATTTATTTACATATGTGGGCACCATATATGTAAAGAATTCAATTGTTGGAAGTTTTCAAATGAGGCAATGGCATCCTATAAAGGAGGGAGGTCCAGCCAGTCGAGATTGAAATGTATAGGAAGAATTAAAGTTTTGTTCCACTATGGCAAAACTAAAAATAAATAAATAAACTGTTTACTTACACTTCATTGAACTATATGTAAATAAGAGCAATTCTCTGATGTGGCCCCACTACAATGCAAGGTAAGGTGGAAACTAATAAGTAGTCATGTAATATCAGACTCTGACCTGTCAGCTCTCACAAACTCAGCAGAGTCTGCCTGGGTCAGTACTTAATGAGACACCTTTAGTCAGCACCTAGGTGCTGCAGAACAGTGTTGTTGATGTAATACCATGTTCAAGTTTTTCAATTGAACCCATCACAACAGTATCTGAGCCCTACTAGGCAGCACACTTATCTTGGAGTCAATACTGACAATACCAGAGGATTATAAGGGGCACTTCACTGCTAGAGGATCAGATGTAAAGCTAAGGTCTTGACTCCGTGTAGCCCTTTAAATTCCTTTGTTCTTTCTAGGTATTTATATCATGCCAATCACGGTAGTTTCTCCATGCCAAAGGTCAATTCACAAATTGTTGTACACTGTTGCTGTCTGCTGTCACCTCAAAGGTGAAGACAGGTGAAGTTAGCCCTATGTAAAGGTTGTACAGTATTTCAAGTTTGTAAAGTGCAATGCAATAAAAGACACTAAACAAACATAAAATATTATAAAACTGATTCCATTGTAACTTACCAGGTGATTACTGCCTTATAAAGGCCTATATAAAGATTATTATGTCTTGGCTAAATCTTGACTAGTTCAACGAATCAGATGACTGGTTAACTATTAGCCTGATTTGCAATTAGAGTATAGAGTTGCCTTTTGAGGACCAGTCGGGGTGAAAGTAAAATTTCTCTCTTACCTGTACAACGGGGGGGCGGGGGTGGTGGTGTCCGGCTTCATGCTCCCGACACCTCCCGGAAGGGGTGGGGCCATGGGAAGAAGGGGCGGAGCTGGGGGGGTCAGCATTCCCCAGCCAGCCCATCCGCGCTGCGTGGGCCGCAACGCCAGGCAATTGAAAGAACCCGGCAATTGAAAGGACCCGGCAGGGCCGCCGATGGGGGGGCGCAAAAGGAGCGACGGTAAAGCACTACCATGGCAGCGCTCTAAACAGGGTCCTTTAAAATGCTGCCTCAGCAGCGCTTTAAAGTCAGCTGTACGGTCCGGTACCTGCAGCCACGTTTTACCGGTGCGCCATACCGGCCCGTACCACCTTACTTTCACCCCTGGGACCAGTAGTTGCCAGACTGGATCTCCCCAAAGCCCAAAGACACACAAATACACACTGTGGTTTGTTACATCTTTAGGATAGAGGAATGCCAGCTTTCCACACATTTTATATTCAGTTTTTAGTTTTCTAATTGATATTTTCAAAGACACTGTTTTTTTTCAAAGTTCAGTTTAGCAAATTGGGATTTTAGTCATTTTTGTTGGCCACTACTTTCCACTATCATATTAGTACAGGATATATTGTTGGTCTTAGGCCTAGGCTGCCTATGTGGTCATGTGGGTCCCTATGCACCACCATCAAAGAGCTGGTAGCTCTTTTGCTGGAGCTGCCAACAGGCTATACACTATATGTGCTCTTCAATGGCTCTTTCTTCCTGCCTATCAATGGCCTGGTACAAAAACTAATCTTTGCTTAGCAACTCCCCTGCCAGCTTCACTTGCACCACTCCTGATACGTGTGCGTATCAGGAAACTGGAGTGACACGACCAAACGCCTTTCATACCGGGCACCAAGCAGCAATCACATAGCAACAACTTTTAATCTCTGCTGAACTTGACTCGATTTGAAGTCAATGGGACTCCACTGTTGCTCAGTCTCTCTGAAAATCAGGCTTCTTAACTAGGTGCCCGAACATGATTTCAGGTGCCTAACTTTAGACAACAATTTTGTGTGATTCTTTTTTTTTAATTTTCATAAAGAAATAATGAAAATCCCAAAAGGTAAAAATGACATCGCTACAATATGGATGTGCCATGTTTGTCTTTCTTCCACAGGAGAGAAGCGACTTTGTCTGTACAAAGTGCAAGCTGGTCTCCATATTGGAAGAGAAGATTGAAGGTCTGGAGCAACAGATAACAACCCTGCGTTGCATACGGGAAACTGAGGATTTTCTGGACAAAACTCAGGATAGGCTTCTAGGGGCACAAAGCTCTACAGATATAGAGCAGGTTGCACAGAGGAGCCAAGAGGCCAGTGAAGAAGCTTGGCAACATGTGACCTCCAGAAGAGGTAAGCGGAATGTCCGGGTTCCAGTAACACAGACACAGGTAACTAACCGCTTTCATGTTCTCTCCACAGGTATCGTTGCAGAGAGTGGACCAGATGATATGTCTGGGGCGAGAAAGCAGAAGGAGACTCCGCTGGTTGGAAGGCATGAGATGCGCTGTCCTGAGGTTGGGAGTTCCACGACCACCACTCCCAAGAGGAGAAGGCGGGTGGTGGTGGTCGGGGACTCTCTCCTCCGGGGGACTGAGTCATCTATCTGCCGCCCTGACCGGGAAAACCGAGAAGTCTGCTGCTTGCCGGGGGCTAAGATTCGCGATGTGACGGAGAGACTGCCGAGACTCATCAAGCCCTCGGATCGCTACCCCTTCCTGCTTCTCCACGTGGGCACCAATGATACTGCCAAGAATGACCTTGAGCGGATCACTGCGGACTATGTGGCTCTAGGAAGAAGGATAAAGGAGTTGGAGGCGCAAGTGGTGTTCTCGTCCATCCTCCCCGTGGAAGGAAAAGGCCTAGGTAGGGAGCGTCGAATCGTGGAAGTCAACGAATGGCTACGCAGGTGGTGTCGGAGAGAAGGCTTTGGATTCTTCGACCATGGGATGGTGTTCCAAGAAGGAGTGCTAGGCAGAGACGGGCTCCACTTAACGAAGAGAGGGAAGAGCATCTTCGCGAGCAGGCTGGCTAACCTAGTGAGGAGGCCTTTAAACTAGGTTCACCGGGGGAAGGAGACCAAAGCCCTGAGGTAAGTGGGAAAGCGGGATACCGGGAGGAAGCACAGGCAGGAATGTCTGTGAGGGGAGGGCTCCTGCCTCATACTGGGAATGAGGGGCGATCAACAGGTTATCTCAAGTGCTTATATACAAATGCACAAAGCCTTGGAAACAAGCAGGGAGAACTGGAGGTCCTGGTGATGTCAAGGAACTATGACGTGATCGGAATAACAGAGACTTGGTGGGATAACTCACATGACTGGAGTACTGTCATGGATGGATATAAACTGTTCAGGAAGGACAGGCAGGGCAGAAAAGGTGGGGGAGTAGCACTGTATGTAAGGGAGCAGTATGACTGCTCAGAGCTCCGGTACGAAACTGCAGAAAAACCTGAGTGTCTCTGGATTAAGTTTAGAAGTGTGTGCAACAAGAGTGATGTAGTGGTGGGAGTCTGCTATAGACCACCGGACCAGGGGGATGAGGTAGATGAGGCTTTCTTCCGGCAGCTCACGGAAGCTACTGGATCGCATGCCCTGATTCTCATGGGTGACTTTAATTTTCCTGATATCTGCTGGGAGAGCAATACAGCGGTGCATAGACAATCCAGGAAGTTTTTGGAAAGCGTAGGGGACAATTTCCTGGCGCAAGTGCTAGAGGAGCCAACTAGGGGGGGCGCTTTTCTTGACCTGCTGCTCACAAACCGGGTAGAATTAGTGGGGGAAGCAAAAGTGGATGGGAATCTGGGAGGCAGTGACCATGAGTTGGTTGAGTTCAGGATCCTGACACAGGGAAGAAAGGTAAGCAGCACGATACGGACCCTGGACTTCAGGAAAGCAGACTTCGACTCCCTCAGGGAACGGATGGCCAGGATCCCCTGGGGGACTAACTTGAAGGGGAAAGGAGTCCAGGAGAGCTGGCTGTATTTCAAGGAATCCCTGTTGAGGTTACAGGGACAAATCATCCCGATGAGTCGAAAGAATAGTAAATATGGCAGGCGACCAGCTTGGCTTAATGGTGAAATCTTAGCGGATCTTAAACATAAAAAAGAAGCTTACAAGAAGTGGAAGGTTGGACATATGACCAGGGAAGAGTATAAAAATATTGCTCGGGCATGTAGGAATGTTATCAGGAGGGCCAAATCGCACCTGGAGCTGCAGCTAGCCAGAGATGTCAAGAGTAACAAGAAGGGTTTCTTCAGGTATGTTGGCAACAAGAAGAAAGCCAAGGAATGTGTGGGCCCCTTACTGAATGAGGGAGGCAAACTAGTGACAGAGGATGTGGAAAAAGCTAATGTACTCAATGCTTTTTTTGCCTCTGTTTTCACTAACAATCATAGAATCATAGAATCATAGAATATAAGGGTTGGAAGGGACCCCAGAAGGTCATCTAGTCCAACCCCCTGCTCAAAGCAGGACCAATTCCCAGTTAAATCATCCCAGCCAGGGCTTTGTCAAGCCTGACCTTAAAAACCTCTAAGGAAGGAGATTCTACCACCTCCCTAGGTAACGCATTCCAGTGTTTCACTACCCTCTTAGTGAAAAAGTTTTTCCTAATATCCAATCTAAACCTCCCCCACTGTAACTTGAGACCATTACTCCTCGTTCTGTCATCTGATACCATTGAGAACAGTCTAGAGCCATCCTCTTTGGAACCCCCTTTCAGGTAGTTGAAAACAGCTATCAAATCCCCCCTCATTCTTCTCTTCTGCAGGCTAAACAATCCCAGCTCCCTCAGCCTCTCCTCATAACTCATATGTTCCAGACCCCTAATCATTTTTGTTGCCCTTCGCTGGACTCTCTCCAATTTATCCACATCCTTCTTGAAGTGTGGGGCCCAAAACTGGACACAGTACTCCAGATGAGGCCTCACCAATGTCGAATAGAGGGGAACGATCACGTCCCTCGATCTGCTCGCTATGCCCCTACTTATACATCCCAAAATGCCATTGGCCTTCTTGGCAACAAGGGCACACTGCTGACTCATATCCAGCTTCTCGTCCACTGTCACCCCTAGGTCCTTTTCCGCAGAACTGCTGCCTAGACATTCGGTCCCTAGTCTGTAGCTGTGCATTGGGTTCTTCCGTCCTAAGTGCAGGACCCTGCACTTATCCTTATTGAACCTCATCAGATTTCTTTTGGCCCAATCCTCCAATTTGTCTAGGTCCTTCTGTATCCTATCCCTCCCCTCCAGCGTATCTACCACTCCTCCCAGTTTAGTATCATCCGCAAATTTGCTGAGAGTGCAATCCACACCATCCTCCAGATCATTTATGAAGATATTGAAAAAAATTTATGAAGATATTGAACAAGGTTAGCTCCCAGACTGCTACGCTGGGCATCACAAAATGGGGAAGAGATGGACAGCCCTCTGTGGAGATAGAGGTGGTTAGGGACTATTTAGAAAAGCTGGATGTGCACAAGTCCATGGGGCCAGACGAGTTGCATCCGAGAGTGCTGAAGGAACTGGCGGCTGTGATTGCAGAGCCATTGGCCATTATCTTTGAAAACTCGTGGCGAACCGGGGAAGTCCCGGATGACTGGAAAAAGGCTAATGTAGTGCCAAACTTTAAAAAAGGGAAGAAGGAGGATCCTGGGAACTACAGGCCAGTCAGCCTCACTTCAGTCCCTGGAAAAATCATGGAGCAGGTCCTCAAAGAATCAATCCTGAAGCACTTGTATGAGAGGAAAGTGATCAGGAACAGCCAGCATGGATTCACCAAGGGAAGGTCATGCCTGACTAATCTAATCGCCTTCTATGATGAGATTACTGGTTCTGTGGATGAAGGGAAAGCAGTGGATGTATTGTTTCTTGACTTTAGCAAAGCTTTTGACACGGTCTCCCACAGTATTCTTGTCAGCAAGTTAAGGAAGTATGGGCTGGATGAATGCACTACAAGGTGGGTAGAAAGCTGGCTAGATTGTCGGGCTCAACGGGTAGTTATCAATGGCTCCATGTCTAGTTGGCAGCCGGTATCAAGTGGAGTGCCCCAAGGGTCGGTCCTGGGGCGGGTTTTGTTCAATATCTTCATAAATGATCTGGAGGATGGTGTGGATTGCACTCTCAGCAAATTTGCGGATGATACTAAACTGGGAGGAGTGGTAGATACGCTGGAGGGGAGGGATAGGATACAGAAGGACCTAGACAAATTGGAGGATTGGGCCAAAAGAAATCTGATGAGGTTCAATAAGGATAAGTGCAGGGTCCAGCACTTAGGACGGAAGAACCCAATGCACAGCTACAGACTAGGGACCGAATGTCTAGGCAGCAGTTCTGCGGAAAAGGACCTAGGGGTGACAGTGGACGAGAAGCTGGATATGAGTCAGCAGTGTGCCCTTGTTGCCAAGAAGGCCAATGGCATTTTGGGATGCATAAGTAGGGGCATAGCGAGCAGATCGAGGGACGTGATCGTTCCCCTCTATTCGACATTGGTGAGGCCTCATCTGGAGTACTGTGTCCAGTTTTGGGCCCCACACTTCAAGAAGGATGTGGATAAATTGGAGAGAGTCCAGCGAAGGGCAACAAAAATGATTAGGGGTCTGGAACACATGAGTTATGAGGAGAGGCTGAGGGAGCTGGGATTGTTTAGCCTGCAGAAGAGAAGAATGAGGGGGGATTTGATAGCTGCTTTCAACTACCTGAAAGGGGGTTCCAAAGAGGATGGCTCTAGACTGTTCTCAATGGTATCAGATGACAGAACGAGGAGTAATGGTCTCAAGTTACAGTGGGGGAGGTTTAGATTGGATATTAGGAAAAACTTTTTCACTAAGAGGGTGGTGAAACACTGGAATGCGTTACCTAGGGAGGTGGTAGAATCTCCTTCCTTAGAGGTTTTTAAGGTCAGGCTTGACAAAGCCCTGGCTGGGATGATTTAACTGGGAATTGGTCCTGCTTCGAGCAGGGGGTTGGACTAGATGACCTTCTGGGGTCCCTTCCAACCCTTATATTCTATGATTCTATGATTCTATGAATATTTTTCACAGGATATCCAATAAATTTATGCAATTATGCAACTTTACAACTTGCCAAGCTGCAAGACAAGACAATTCAAAAATCAGACAGTATTACACAGACATAACATGTTAGGGTGGAGCTAACAATAATCATCATAATAATTTATATAATAAAAGACATACGCAAATAGGAGAAAAATATGGAGGGGATGAGAAGAGGGAGAGTAAAAGTGGAGAGGTCAGGTGGAATGGAAGTCTAGCATTATTTGAGCTATCTCAGAATTCTTTATCCAAATATATCAAGAAACAGGGTCCAAATTGCTTCAGATTCATATATTTGCTCTCGACATTGACACGTTATTCTTTCTTTCGCTGCTAACTCAGACAGGTTTTAGCTAGCTACTCCACTGAGGGTGGCAGGTCATAATATTGCGTTGGTGTTAGAAAAGAGACAAAGCCCTCATCCTTGACTAATTGGGAAATCCATATGATGCCCTTGCTCAGCCAGTTCTTCCAAATTATAGGGTTTTTCCCCAATTTCCAAGTCTAGGTTACCCCAGATAGGGGCTTTTGCGAATGAACTGGGTACCTCTTAGCTAGGACAGCCCAGGCCTTTTGCACAGGCACCACTGTAAGCACCTTATTTTGCTCCATTGAACAAAAAGAGGAACCGAGCAGACCCACAGGGGCAACTGAATGCAGTAATACCTGTTAATTTTCCACTCTTGTGGGTATAAGGGTGTTCTCATGCTGAAACAAATTTGACATCTGTGACATGATAAAAGCATAATAGCAATTTTGTAGGGCTGGGAGCCCAAATACTCCCCTGGCAATAGGGAGCTAGAGTTTTTAAAGTAATAGTTATGGACGTTAACAAGGACCCCACAGAGAGGCTCTAATAATGTTATTAAATTTTCTTAGAATATACACAAGCCTAGGATGAATATTGATTGTTATTGTATTAACCCTTCCACACAGGCTCAGAGAGAGAGGATGACATCTATTTGTGTCACTAGTTATTTGAGAGAATACAGGATCTAAACTTATCTTCACCAATTCATCAATGTTTCTTGGTAGTTTTATACACAGGTACTTAATTGTATTAGTTTGCCTATGGAACTTCCATTGAGAAAAAGCCCCATTAAATGACCACTGCGATATTTTAAATAGTTCTGATTTTTTCCTATTTATGTTGTAACCAGATATTGCATTGTATTTTTGAATTTGTTATAGGAGGGCTGGAATAGTTGTTTCCAGTTTGGATATATACAAAAGGATGTTGTCTGCACATAATGTCAATTTATATTCCATGGAACCAAATTGGATGCCTCAAGTATCTGGATGAACCTGTATAGATATTGCCAGGGGATCAAGAGCCATATCAAAAAGTAGTGGAGATGGGGCACCTTTGCCTAGTCCCTGGAAAAGACTGAAGGTATTCAAGGTCACATTGTTGGCTGTGATGCGAGAGGTTGGGTGAGAATATAATAGTTGGATCCAAGAACTAAATATGGGTTCAGATTTCTGTTGGGTATAAAACTTCTAGCCCACTCTATCAAAAGCCTTTTCTGCATCTAAGGCTAATACAGTTTCTGTTTGGAGTCATCATATTTCACTGATATAATATCAATAAATTGTCAAAGGTTATTAGAGTCATGACAGCCTTTCACAAACCCGACTTGATCAGCATGTAGGATAGAACCCAAAACTTTCTCCAATCTCATCACCAGAACTTTTGCCAATATTTTGACATCACTATCAAGTGAAATTGGCCTATAATTGGAACATAGTGTGACCTCTCTTCGTGGTTTAGGAACAACTGATATTAGGTTTTCCCTCAGCATAGAGAGAAGGGTGCCTTCTAGGAGTAACTCATTAAACATTTTAAGCATCTTGTCAGACAGGAGGTCAAGATAAATGTCTACAGAATTGAGCAGCAAAGCTGCATGGCCTGGGGGCTTTCACCACTTTCATATTCTTAATCTCCTCAATTAATTCATCCTCCATTAGAGGTGCATTGAAGTTTCTATGTTGGGCTGTAATAATATAATATTTTTGAAGAATTAATCCAAAACATCTGTGCAGGGGTTTGTGTCCAATTTGTACAAATCTTTATAAATTTAAATAACTTATTTATATCTTTAGGTGATGTACATAATTTGCCATATTTATCATGAAGGGCCATGATTCTACATACAGAGGTCTTATGTCTTAGTCAGTATGCCAGCAATTTGCCAGCTTTTTTCACCCATTTCCCAGAAGTACTGCCTCAGTCAAACTAGTCGGCAACAGAATGTGAAAGTTTTGGCCAGAGGAATTAGTCATCCCCCAAGAGGAAATCAGATGTTAATTCTTAATGAAAAAAATAACACCAACTCAGAATGGCTTATACTTAGTATCCCATATGAAAGAAGGTAGCTAGAGTGACTTATCCAATAGCCTACACACATCCTTTTGTCAAGAAATAATGAGACTTTTCAGGTGTTAAGACAACCACCAGAGGGAGATAAACCCTTTGAAAGTCATAGAAATAGCCCCAAAGATTTCTCTAGGATTTCTCCAAGCTCTAGAATTCCAATAACTTGGATTTCTGGAAATAGCAGTCTCTATGGTATTCCAATACCAGTAAAGCAATGTAGGATCCCTTCAGGAAGGAAGATCCTTTATTATGCAAAATCATTATCATGAACCCTTACTGTGTTCATTGTTATCCCTAGGTAGTGCAGGATGATGGCTTCTTTGGAACAAGTGTTTGTTAGACCTCTGCTCAAAAATCTTTCTGGCTGCTGACAAACTCCCTGCCTCAAATCTTCCCTTCTTTTGAAGAAGGTTCAGCTGAGGACTCCAGCAATATATAGAATCCTCAGGTTTCCTTGATACTCACAACTCAATTTCAGGTCTGGGGCCCATGTGGGTGCAAACTGATGGGGTAAACAAACCCCACGCTGGGCAAGAATGGGTTAAAAGAGCTGCTTTGGGCTCAGCCAGCCCAGCCCCATCCCATCCCACCACACCTGCAAGAGATGCATAGACTGGTGGAGGAGCTAAAAGGGAGCAGAACAGCTCCCTTGGGGGCAGACTAGGGAAGAGAAAGGACTTCTACTTGAAGCTCCTGAGAAAAAGACTAAGGGAAGGCAGGATCTCTTCCTCAACAAGTGCCTGAAGGTCCTTCCCTGAGGGAAGGGAGAACCTGCTTCTGTTACATCCAAAGAGGGAGCCATTTCTCCCTTTCACCTGCTAACCCAGTTTATTTGTGTTGATTCCCCCTATTTTGTTTATGGACTACCCTGAAGGGGAGAGACTTGAAACTGACCCGGATGGAGGGCCAAGACATAAGAGGAGGTAGCCGCCACCCTAAGAAGCGGAGAGATACCATGCCATGCTCAGCTGTGAAGAGATGCTAAGTTGGTGAGTGACCCCCCTTCATAGCCTCCTGTGAAAGACTGAAAACTTTGGACAATATTGGGGTGATAGGATATGGCCCAGGTAGGGCAGCGTTAAAGTGTCATGGGTGTCAGACCCTTGTGTTGCTCTCTAAAGGCCCTGGGCCAGAGCCCAGTTGAGTGTGAGTGCCCAGGCTCCCCTACCAAACCCCACCCCCCATGTGTCAAAGGGCCTCAACCCTGACCACTAAGCAGTGCTCCCCACAAGTGAGGACTATCACCACTTGCTGAAGAATGTGGGCATCTTTTCCATCCCGGCAGAGAGGGGAGACTGATGGACCAAGATGTCAAACAACCTTGGACTAGAAGACATTGGCTCTTAGGTCAGGTGAGATGGACCTAGACCATCTACCTAAGAGGATGATAGAGAACCAGCAGCAGCAACAGGCAGCCCAGCAGCAGCAACAACTGGTCTGGGATTTCGGAGCACAACAGCAGGAATAGCAGCAACATGTGGTCCAACAGGCCATGGCCCTTGGCTTCCCCCAGGACTTCCCTCCCAGGGGATATAAGTCCGAGCCTGGGGGCCCCACCTGTACCTGTGAAACTCACAAAGATGAACCCAGAGGACCATCCAGAGGCTTTCTTGGTAACGTTTGAATGGTGGCAATGGCAGACCAATGGTCACCTAACCAGTGGGCCATCCTGCTGGCATCTTACTTGACAGAACCAGTCCAGGCCACATATCAGGGACTGGATGCAGCATCAGCCCAAGACTATGCCTAGGTGAAAGCAGCCATACTGGACTATCTCAACATCACAGAGATTCCAAGGGTGGAGAGGGAATGCTCTGGGGAGCCCAGCCTTATGCAGTTGCCCAGAAACTAAAGGACCTGTGCTGGCGGTGGTTGAAGCCAGAGTTGCAGAGTGGAGTTGAGGTTGCCAAGCTCATTCTGGTGGAGCAGTTCGCTCACATACTCCCATCCAGAGATAGGGACTGGGTGCTTAAACACCAGCCAGAGGCCCTAGCTGACGCAGTCCGACTAATGGAGAATTATTTAGCAGTGGAGACAGCCCTAACTGCCTTGCCCAAGCAGTGGCCAGAGGCCAAGGGAGCGCCCCTTGACTCAAGGGAGAGCCCAACCAGGGGAACTGAGCAGACAGGGTGGCTCCTGAAGCACCAGCCTCTAAGGGGCCCATTGTCCACCAAGTCCAGGACTAGGCACCGGTAGGAAACCCCAGCCCCTCTGACCCAAGTCCAGACAAAGGTCCTTGGGATGCCTGTGGACTCCTGCACCCAAAGGCCAGGAGGAGGAACCAGGCATGGCTCCTAGGGAAGGGTCCCCTGAAATACCAGGCCCTGGCCAGTGATCCTTTGGCCTACCACAGGTGTGTTTTTCATGTAGTCGCCCAGGTCACTGGTATCATGAATGCCCCTATATGTACTAAGAAGAAAAGGAGTACTTGTGGCACCTTAGAGACTAACAAATTTATCTGAGCATCAACTTTCGCTCGAATAAATTTGTTAGTCTCTACGGTGCCACAAGTATGCCTTTTCTTTTTGCGAATACAGACTAACACGGCTGCTACTCTGAAACCTATATGTAGCGAGGCCATGGACAAACTGAACAGCAGAAATCCATGCCCAAAAGCACACTCCAGCAAAAGTAATGGTCCCTGTGCAGACAAACAGGACTGAGGTAACAGGTCTACTGGATTCTGCGTGTGAATAGACCCTAGTCCAGGACAACTTGGTCCCAAACCTTGAAGCCCCCGGGGAGACTATCTTCCTGCATGTATTTATAGAGATGTTAAACCCTATCCCAAAGCACATGTGCAGCTTACTATAAGGGAGAACACAAAGTCACTTGTAGTGGGGCTGGGCTCAGAACTAGCTTACTCTGCATTCTGGGTTGGGCTTGGGAAAATTTCTCCAATGTATTCAGGAGGTTTAACCCAACTCCAGTGACCCCAGAGGAAATAGCCAGTCATATGGGTCCCAAAGCACTGTCCAGTTTTGCATAGACCTCAGAAAGATCAATGCAATCTCCAAATTTGATGCCTATCCAATGCCCTGAGTAGATGAGCTATTAGAGTAGTTGGGTAAGGCCTGGCATATCACCACATTAGAGATACAGACTTCATAAGGATCACAGGGAGGATGAAACCTTAATTGGGTGTATGACCAACTGCCAGTAGTTAATGGGGAAGTGACAGATCCTCAATGAGTGGTGCAGTACCCCTGATGTGAGCTCCAAGGGGAGCAACTGTACTGGCAAGAGAAAGACTGGCTGACGGGAAGTTTGGTCACAACTCCTCATTCCCTGGCATAAGCCAGAGCAGGAAAAGCCCACCAAAATGCTGACTGTTTCTCCAGGGGAGTGGAGAGGGTTACAATCCAGTGGCCCTGGCTCCGGCTCCTAAAGTTCCATCTGGAATGGGAGGGCTCAGGCTCCCCTACCAAAACCCCTCCTCTGTATGTCAAAAGGCCTAAGTCCTGACCACTAGGCAATGCTCCCCACAAGCAAAGACTATCACACAAACCCATGCCCAAGGGGAACATAAATTGGTAAATCTCTGCAGTGAACCATGCAAAATTTTCCAGCTAAGTTTTCATTTCTCACAGTCATTTGTTCCACATTGCTGTGAGCTCTTTAAAATGCAATTGTACGCTGAAAAGTTATCCTGTAAAAATGGCATTGCAAAGATATGTATCTCAATCATTCCAGACTGAATATGCTTAGTTTACAAGTAAAAAGATTTTTAACTGTCAAAATTAGCCTGAGTTCAAGAGTTCTTCCCCAATGCCACCAATAACAAACAGCTACAGACCAAATTCTGTCCTTTGTGACACTTGCTCCGTCAGCTGTAACTAGCAGCAACTTAATAAACAATCCTGTTGATGATGTACAGAGAGAAGAGTGCATTTCTTTCTCAGTTATGATAGCTCTGCAGGACCAACAGAAGTAAATGCCAGTAAAAAATTGTTTTTACCACTAAAGTCGGCAGATATGACTCTGAAAACGTACATGGAGCAGATCTGTTGAGTCAGAAAGTGCCAGTTTCACATTTTTACTATGAAAACTGAGGCTCAGTAAGAGAGGTAGATAACTGTACATGCTATTGATCATGCCTGCCCGCTATGTCTCTACACAGCATTGGGTACATTCCTGAAGGTCAGTATCTCATTCTAAAACCTAGGCTCTGGCGACACTAGAGAACTTACAGCAGCACCAATGCAGCTGTACCGATGCACCAGAGAAGCTGCAAGCTGTTGTAAGATCTCTGTGTAGCTGCTCTAAGCTGACGGGAGAGAGCTCTTCCGTTGGCTTAATTACTACAGCCCTTGCAAGCGGCGGTAGCTATGTCGGCAGGAGAAGCACTCCCATCGACATCGTGCTGTCAACACCGGCAATTAAATCAGCATAAATTATGTCGCTCAAGGGGATGGCTAATTCACACCCCTGAGCAACATAACTTACGTTGACTTAAGCTGTAGTGCAGCCCAAGCCTTACTCTTCTTTTGTCAGTAATCTAAACAAGATATATCTAGGATACTATTTATGAGACTTCAACAGTTGAAGCTTATATGGGCATTAATTGGAGAGAGATTTTCTCTACATGGTGATATTCTTTAAATTCCTTCAAAAATACAAATGCTGTGAAATATGATGCTAGCATTCTCTTCCTCCTCTGTTTTCTCCAAAATATTCAAGTAGCCAAGAAATGAATTCAGTTCCAATTGTTTTATCTCAGCAATCTCCCCTAAAGTGGCCCAAATTACACTGTGTTGCATGCACAACTCCTCCTGCTGAAGTCAATGGGAATTGCAAATACATACCCAGGGCCACAATTTGACTCTGAGCATTTCCTTGTCCATTAAAATCTTTATTTTTACAAACATAAGCACAACAAAAACAACAAAGAAATCTGTGAAACACAGGGTGGCAGTTCAGCAGCCCGTGACCAAGTTTTGAGAACCAGAATGTAATGACTGCAAAGGTTGACAAAAAAGTCAGTTATGCTTTTCTGATGCTGTTACTCAGAGAAAAATAGAAAGGACAGATAATTAAGCCTCTGCCAAGATTAAAGGATATGAAATTTTCAGTGGGAGAATCTCATGGAAGCACAGAAGCACAGTGCATTTATGGTGGCTTCTCTAACCGCACCAAAGCTATCAAAAAGTTGTATGTGTTTCTTTTAACAAGCATAAGGAAGTCTGGGTTAAGCAAATTAACGTCTCTGGTAATTTTGGAAGAGTCTTCTAAGCACAGTGAACAGAAGCTGAGCGCTCTATACCGATGTAAGAGTTTCTATAGAAACCTGCAGACGTTCTTACCCTGTTCATGTGAAGGAGGAGCTTCTTTTTCATATGTAGAGTGGTTATGAACTTCTGCAGCAGAGTGTGTGTGTGTGTGTGTGTTAATGTCCATGTAATAATTGAACATGGAATCCCAGACACACTCAAGTCCTATCTTGAACAAGTTGTGCTTAGGTCTGCAGATGTTGAGTATTCTGTCTCTTCTTTACACTTCTGAGAACACTTGGTATAGCATGTCATGCCAGTAACTTACTAGTGAATAATAATTTCCAGTTCCAACACAGACTCTTGGAGGATCCAGGTGTCCTGATGAGTCTGGGACTCTGGTAATATAATGTCCAATATGGAGACAGATAAATAGTCTCTTAATAGAAGTGGCAGGCTTCCATGTTGTTGAGGAAAATATGTACAAGCTGTTGCAACTTGTGAAGCTTTTACTTTATTAGGGAGTTTTCTCAGTCTTCAATTTAAAGGATAGGAAAGTTTGAATCTTTAACAAAGAGTTTTTCTCCTAACCATTTGTTTGTTAGCTCCTATTTAACTCAGCCCCCAACAGAGTTTGAAACAGACTACAAATCCCTTGTCTCCTCTCAATGGCTCAAGTTTTAGCCTCCCTTCTGATGTCTTAAGACTACTTCTCCAGTCTTTCTGGAAGTCCTCATGCAAAAACAGGGTAGACTAGACCACAAATTTCTAACATTGAAAATGATCAGAAGAAAATAAAACTTTCTATCCCCTTTTCCCATGTAAAAGAAAAAGGGGTGCACAGATTTTTTTTCTTTTGCAATTTGCCTTTAAGATTGCTTCTAAATGTCATAGTGGATTGTGAGCAGCAAGACCCAACAGTCAGAACTACAGTCTGAGACAGGAGTCAAGAGTCAGCTGTGTCAGGATACCAGGGGGTCAGAGGCAAGAAACAAACTGGAGGCCAGGAACCACAAGTCAGATGCCAGGAACCAAGCCAGATCAGGATGCCAGGAAATCAAGCAGAAGAGGCAGGAAGCACAAGGCACACAATCCAGACCAGGGTAGAACCCAATTATTCAGACAGCTTCCTGTTCCTGCTGCTGGCATAAGTAGCGCCAGTGGGCCAATCAGCCGTTCTGAGGCTCCACCAACTGGACCTCAGGGGCAGAGCCTCACACAGGGGCTAGGCTTCATGGGTCCCAGGTAAGCCATTGTCAGCAGACTGCCAGGTGGAGGGTTGGAGTGTGGCTGCTCCCATGAACCCTGTGTTCCAGACCCATGAGTCATGACACTAAATCTGCTAGACTGGTAGCTGAAGAAAGACAGTCTACACAGTCCCTGCCGTAGGAAATCAAAGACCTTGGCCTGTGTTTCTTACATGGCCATGTGTACAGCATTAATCCAACCCATTCAACTTTTCCGCAAGCATTAGAGAGATTAAAATCACTACTTCGGGGAAGTTTACTCAGTCCATGGTCTGATAACAAGCCACTTATCAAATAGTAACAGCTTTCAGTTCAGAAGCAGAGGGTATATATGGTTGGTGCACAGTAACTCCTACCACTCACTGTACAAGCTATGCAGAAAATGCTCAGTAATAAAGAGAGTAAAATATAGAGTTTCTCCTTGCTGCTAAGGCTAGTATCTTCCATGAGGCATCTAAAGTCTACAGCCAATTCCAAAGAATAATTCTTTTTTCAGATATGTACATAAATCACTAAACCAGGGGCAACCTTTTTTTCCTATTTTTCACTCTCTCCGTGATTGTAGTAATTTAACGCACGCAGCACTGCTTTCTCAGAATTCCCATTAATTCATTACTTGATACTTCGTAGTCAGAGGACAGAAATCACAGTATTGCCACACCAAAAGTTCAAAAATCATGAGTCAGACCTTCCACACAAAATCATACGATTAAAAAATTTCTCGTGATTTTGGGGTCAAAGATTTGGTCTGTCTTTTGATTTTTGAACACCCTCTCCCTGTCCCTAACATCTGTGTGACAATTACAGTGTTACTAACTCTCCCGAGTTAAGAGACTAACACGATTTTTTGTTCCCGTTGCAGGAGATCTCTCTGGCCTACTGAGAACAAATCTCACAGATTTGTATAAAATGCTGCTTGATGTTATGGAGCTTACAGCTTCTCCCCAACTCAAAAATTCTAATACTATGCCCCCTAGCCCCAAATCTGCCCATCTCCCAGCCCATCAATTAATTATGCACATACCCTGCCTCACATCTTTCCTGGCCTGATGTTGCAGGGATAGAGAGGGAAGGAGAGAAAAACAGAGAGCGAACTGACCAATTTTTCCTGGGAGAAGAGTTGCTTGGCTCTTACTGTGCCCTCTTCATCCACCCCTACCCAAAACTCCTCACAGCTCTGAGAGGGGGCAGGGGAAGAGTAGCTTTGCCTGTTTCCTGCAACAATTCTGATTGGCTGCTCTTCCCCAAGAGGTGGGGGCATGAAGGAAGGCAACCAATCAGAGGAGAGTTTCTTATTGTAATAATCTTTGTACAAAGTATGCCTTGTGAGGTATCATTTGAAAACACATCATTTGCTGGTCAGTACTGTCATGGTGAAATTATGTAGCAACATTGTATATGAAGTTATAAGATTCCTCTGTATGATGTTATTAGCGCATGTTCCAAACCCCACAGTCCTGCCCCAGACAGAAGTCGCCAGAAAGGTCTGTCCTAAACAAAGGAATGTAATTTTGCCTTAATTTGCATTTAAGCAGTAAACAGAGTCCTCAAGAAGAAAGGGGAAAGGGAAGAAACAAAAGGAAACCTGCATGTAAGCATACACAGGTGAAAAAAACCCAACAGGAAACATCCTTCCACACAGATTCTTTGTCTCCTGGGTCTAAGCTGGAAATGGAGGGGCAAACACCCCAAGACACCCCTCCAATCTCTCCCTGTCCATCTAATTATTTGCACCTGAGAAGACAAAAGAAGCAGCCATTGGGCTCTGGGGGAAGGGTCCTGACCTAGAGGTTTGGTCAGTAATGCTGCTGAAAGCATGTGGTGAGAAATTTTGCTTTAAATCTAATACAGTTTGTTAAGATAAGCACTAGAAAGCATTTTATCTTTATTTTTCTTGTAACCATTTCTGAGTCTTATGCCTTATTCTTTGTACTCACATTGTAGTTAATAAACTTGTTTATTGTTTTATCTAATCCAGTGTGTTTAAGTTAAAGTGTCTAGGTCACTCTATTTAAGGTAATAAATTGGTGTATATTATTCCCTTAAAGGAATAACAAATTTAATACATTTGAACCCATTGTCTGGGCACATACCCTATGCACACCCACAGCTTCCAGAATGGTTAAATGCTGGGGGATTTTTTCCTTTTGAATGGTCACTTCACTCTGTCTCTCTTTCAGCTGTCCCAGAAACCTGGTTCCAAGACTGGTCAGTATTTGTACTTGCTTCAGTTTTGTTTCCAATGTTCCTTTTGAAGAGGCCTGTGATGAGGTATACAAACTCCATACTGGAGAGCAAGGGATTAAAGAGCAGCTCTGGGCCCAGGCAGTCCTGCCCAGACACACTTGCAGGGCCTGAAAAAGCTGGAGGTGGGGCTGTAAAAAGGGGCGCAGATCAGCTCAGAGGCAAGCAGAGGAAGGAAGCAGAGGGCTGCTCTGAGAGGAACATATTGCCCAGGCGCTCACTGCCTGAGACCTCACAACACAGATCTGTGCAAACCTACAAATGAGAGGCTGGTGACTGAATGTGCAGCTCAGAGACTAGACCGTAGGGATTACTTCCATGAAGCAAAAGGAGACGGGGGTAGGAAGTGGTCCGGGGGGGAGGGTGGCTGCTTAGCACCCCAAGGTGCTAAGTGGAGCTGCCCACCATTGGGCTCTGGACCAGAGCCCAGTGGAAAGGATAGGGTCAGGCTCCCTACCCACTCTGAGAGGACATTGCAACAACAAAAGCCTTCACCCTGGGTGAGAGCTGGAAAAGAACTTGACTCTTCAAGGGCCCATACCCAAAATCCCTGTGCTAAAGGGGAGGACTGGAAATCCTTGTGGTGGGGTGTTGAAGGACAGGACCATGTTTCAATGAAGAGACAAGCTGACAACCCTCGTCTGACCACTACGTAGCACTTTAAGTGGTTGTGCGCTTTCTACAAGGCCCTATGTCTAGGCAAATGCCTCTTCTCAGGAGAAACATTTAGCAAATGCTTCCTATTCTGTTTTAATTTACTATTGTTCAGAGCAGGATGCTACACATAGAGCAACCAGACGTCCCAATATTAGGGGCTTTGTCTTATATAGGCAACTATATCCTTGCCCTCTGAAAATAAAAGTGTCCTGATTTTTCACATTTGTTATCTGGTCACCCTAGCTACTCCCTAACTTTTCCCTCTCCTTAAAATAAAATGGGAGTTTGAAGAAGATACAATGATTTAGTCAAAAGACTACTAGAAAGTTAAATTAGAAGGCTTTACACATTTTCTTTAGCATATGGTTTTTCATTGTATAGATTGCCACTGGTAGTTTTCTGATTGACTCTGGGTCATGAAATATAGTAGTTTTGTCAATATTAAAAGGTGAGACTGTCTAGTACCTCTAAGAGGCACAGAACAAAATTTTCAGTACAGACGGAGGAGGGGGCTAAGGCACCTTTAAGCCATCTTTGCATAGTCCTGCTCTGAATCTGTTTCAAGGACTGGAGGGCCCCACTCCCAACATATTTTAGACAAGCTGCCACTGCCTCCCAGCCAGGCTCTCTCACAGGCAGAAGTGTCTCTGTCCTGCTCCCCAGCGGCTACCAGGGAGAGTGGCCAAACATGTGGGGGGGAGGTGTGGGGAAAGAAGGACAGAGCCCTCCCCCCCCGACCTGCAGGTAGCAGGTAATGTGGAGCAGGGAAAGCTGGCGGCCCTGGGTTGGGCACAGGGAGGGGGGAAATCATTGGGCAGGGAAGACACATCTGGCAGTCAGGTGTCCTCCCCTTTAGATTGTGCCCTTCCCGCAGTATGGAGAGGCACAAGTTGTCAAGGCCTGGAGGAGTAGCCAGTGAGAAGGGAGTTGATTAAAAGAAGGCTCAGCAGGGCAGGAATAGGTGGGAGCCTATAAAACCCAGGAACTGAGAACAGATAGGACTGCAGGGAGGTAGTCTGCAGTCACTCCCTGGAAAGTGGGAGGAGGAAGTTGATTTGGAACTGGTACTCCCAGAGAAGGTGGGAGAACAAGGAAGAGTAGGGAGAAGTCCAAGGAAGGAGCTGTTGGGGCTTTTAACAATTTTGAGGGTTTTTTAGTTGTTGTTTTGTCTTTCACCCTCCATCTTAGTCCACCTTCTTGTCAAGGTTGGTGCCCTTTTTAGGTGCCTATTTTTCTGATTGGTTAAAGTTTAAGCCTAATCTACCTAGCAACAGTAAAGGCAGGAAAGTGTCATCTGAGTCTCGGTTATTCTGCCTAGTGACAGAAAGTTATATAAAGGGGTTGCACACACTGTCAGGTGCTGTCTGCTCAGGAGGCAGCCCGTATTCGGTTCAACCCGTGTCTGTGCTCAAGTCATGCAATGGAGGAAGACGAACATCATCAAAACACCTGTATTTACCTTGTTGTCCATCATCAAGGAGGATCTCCTGTTCCATCTCAAGTTCCTGATTCCGGTACCTGTCCTCAGGGTCCTGACCTGAGTTACCTGAGAAGCAAGACAGACGAGAGCATTGTGAGCCATCTACTCTGAGCTCCTGTCACTCCTAAAGACTGAGTAATGTTGACATTTTATTTGTGTTGTGCCCATATTGGTTAGGGGTTGGTTCTGGGCTTCAAGCCCACTGTATTTGTAAAACCACTGAGCTGTTTTACTCTGTTTAATGCTTTATTGCCCTTTTCCCTGTCTTGTCTTACTTATCTCTTAATAAACCCTCCTGCCTGTTTTCACCATTTCACCACTAAATTTCATTTGACCTGCGGCTAATAGGTGATAGACCCTACAGAGGAATTGATCCTTTGGGAGGTGGGGTCCTTAAATCCAATCTCTTCTGATAACAGAGCAGTGAGGGCTAAAAGGGAAGAGCCCAGAACTGCTGAGCTGAGGGTCCCTGGACTGGAAATCGCAGTAGAGAGTGGGCCCAGGTTCCCATACTGGCCACTGGGGAAGTGGCATCATTAGGTCAGCACAGGAGAAGCCTGCCTGGGACTGTTTACATAGAAAGACTTTGGGGTAACCCTAGAAAGGGGAAATATGGATGATGACCCAGCCAGAAGTCTGAGTTATGAAGAGTACACTGCAGTTCTTGAGGTGAGGCAGGTCCACAGGGTGAGAGGAAAATAGGTGAGGCACCATCTGAAGAAGGCAACGCCAACTGGCAGAGCTAATCCTCAGGACAGCCAGGAGGAGGTGCCACAGTGGTGAATGGACTGCCATGACACACCCCTGTATAGTGCTCTGGTCCTTTTATGCAGCGTAAAGGGTCTGTAGTAGGAGTGGATATCTCTTCTCAAATTGTGGGCCTCTGATGATTTTAAAAAACTGTGAGTAATGACAGAGGAGGCAGGGAATCTGAACAAACAAAAAGGATATAAACAAATTACACATTTAAATAGACAAGCTGTTGGAGACAAAGAAAAATACAACAGAGCAGAATCTGGTGTTTAAAGTCTACACTATCTTTCTGAGGTTGTTCACTCATTGAAAGACATAAACTAAAACCTCAGTCAAGGCTCAAGAACCTCTTTATAAAGTTCTGTTGTCACATTTTCAAAATGAGGAATTTATTCTCTAGTAGCATTGATATGACAAAGGCAGCCTTTGCTTTTGTTCCAAAGCTCTGGCTCAGCTTGCCAGCAACATAATGTGAATGAGAGGCCGGAATTGTTAATGGACAAAGAGTGCGTGCGTGCATGTTTATTCTTTTCTATTCTCAGATATGTCATACCAATTTTATGATCCTGCAAAAGAGAATCTTTGGCTCATATTGGTTAGGAAACAGAAATTCCTTGCATAATATAGTCATTAACTAATAAGACTAAGAATTGCTCAACATAAACCCTGACCTACAAGTGTTAGAACTAATTATGCCTTGATGTTAAGATCTTGTTCATTCAAGGATGGTTTTTAAACTGACATGAGTTTATTTTCCATCACTTATCTGGATTCTTTTTAAACAATTGTTGGAGGAACATACTTGGCTCTCAGAGTGGAGAAGGAAGGCTAGAAGGAAGACTGTTGCAGCGCCCTGATTAAAGGCCACCTAGTAAAGGTGCAATCTAGGGCCATCCCTGTGCAGCCCTAACTAAACACCACTGGTGTGAGGCCACTCAGAGACCATACAGCAGTGGAGGACTAAGCACAATGGAGTTCTGCTTGACTGTCCTCCTCGACTCCATCCTGCCTATGCCAGGCCCCCTGCTTTCCCTTCTCCTGTGTGGGACATGGTTGGCACAGCAAGTGACAGAACCACCTCAGTCAGCTTTCTGCCAGCAAAAAGCTCCCCGGAGCAGGGCAAATTCTCCACTGGGTATCTGTGGGCAGTTTAGTAGACCAAAGAATCCAGCCCTTAATTAGCTAAATATAATAGGTTAGCACTATAAAAGCTCAGTTTGCAGAAATAGTACCAAACAGGAGGGAAGAGCAGAGAGACTTATATGCTAATGCTGCACCACCTAATGCATGTCCCCAGGGTATTTTTAAAACAAATGTTTCTTTCCCCAATAGCTGTAAGTGATGAAACATTACTATGATTTAAACGTGTAATAAGAATCTGAGGCCCAAGCAGTTTTGTTAAGTAACTGGACTTTATTTTCTGTCCCAATTCACATGAGCTAGTTCTGAGTTACAAAGTTCAATAGCCTTATCGCATTACAGGGGTCAGTAAACCAAGAGGATTGGGTAGGATAAAATTGTGGGTGTGGGGGCATTCTGGGGGCATCCCGTGAAGATGGCTTGGGGGCTCCTGAGGTGCCAGGGAGAGCTAAGGGATGGGTTTACTGAGCCAGAGGGGAAGGGAAGGGAAGGAGTATTTCTAGCCAGGGGTTCAGTTGGGAGCATGAGGGGCTCGTACTCGGGGTTGTGGAAGTTTTAAGCTAAAGCAGGGGAGATTCCTAGGTAGATAGGGTCAGTTTGGGCAGGAAGGAGAAGGGTAAGTCAAGAGGAAGGAAGTTGTGTTGGAAGAAACTGAAGGGACTCGTTGAGGCAGGTTTCTGAGCCAGGTGGGAAATCAGGTGGGATGGGAGGGATGAGTGAAGGTGGAAAATGGATGAACTGGTGGGTGAGAATGTTTGTGAGTGAGGGAAAGTGGAAAGGCAATGGGTTAATGGGAGGTGTCATTTTAGATTCTGGTGTCTAGTTTATGGACCTCTCTCGTATAAAACATTGGTGCCATGATGCTCCTCTGGTGGTAGGACCTGTAATAATCAAAATATCAGACTTCTGCAAAAGCAAGCAAGTACCTCCCAGTGCAGAGCTAATCAAATCTCTTCAAGGCAAGTTAATGATTTAATTTTTTGTGAAACATTGTAAGCTAGCTCAATAGTGGTCATGAACTCTCAGTAACTCCTGCTGGAAACCCCAGGGAAAAGCAGGAGAGTCTTGGCAAGGGATTGTGCAAGGCATGGTTCAGTTCCTAGCTCTGGCATGCATAGCTGTACAGTTTATAGTGCACTCTGAGTTTTCTTTAGGGTGATGTAAAGCTGAATAACAGGCTTTCCACTGCCTTCTCAAGCTGATGAATTTTGTTTTGTTCCTGTAGTCTTAGGGGATAGGGATGTTTCACTCAGTTTATTATAGCCTGAGAAGATCTTTAAGGAAATGGGAAAGAGTCTTTGGCTGGTATTATAGTAGAGGACATCCAGATTCCTCTTCTGTTGGAACTCTTGCTCGCATTGTTTTTTTACTTGTCTGATTCCTGTTACTGATATACACAAAGGGTGGCACTTATGTTCAGATAATTGCGTGGTGAATATCTTCTTAAGTGGTAGTGGGGGCCTCACTCATGTTCTCCCTGAAAAATGCAGATAACTTCACATTTGCTACCACAAGTTGATTTTCTTCCTTCAAGTTTTTTGTAATACTGTAAAAATTCTGACTCAAATTCTTACCTCATTATTTAATCAGCCCATGTTTTATTTCCCCACTGCCTCAATGATCATGTGTGAATGACTCCACTCTCAACACAGCAGACTTACTGTGGGGCACTGTCCAGATTTGCCCTTTTGCTGGAGTTTCCCTTTATTCAGTTAAATCACAAAATACAAACCCATGGCCTAAGCTTTTTCCTAGGACTTCTCCCAGGAGGTCCTTTCTGCACCTGCCCTTCTTTCCCTCTGCTTCAGAGAGAGAGGCTCAACCTCTTTTTATTCTAGGGTGGTGAGTTAATAGACGTAACTGTCTCTGTGCCCTACCTTAGAACTGGTCATTGACGTTGGTGTCATGACTCTGAAGTGGCAGATATTGTCTTATAGGAATCAGAGGAAAAGTTCGTAAACTACCCTACTCTTTGACTGTTCCAGAAAACATTTTGTCCTGCTATTATTTCACCACCATCCATGCTCTTTTTATTTGTCATGAGTCCAACCATCTGTTTATAGCTCTAAGTTTGATTTTTGTGGACGCTTCACTTTTTTTCTAGGCTCTAATACACCTTGCCATCAGAAAATGTCTTTGTTGTCTATTTCTGTTCAGGAGTTTTTGCCAATGCCAGCTTGACTGATGTTCTTTCCTCCCTTATGGTCTAGAAGCATTTCATCAACAGGTCTGCCCTTATTTTCCCAGTGATATGGAAAAAAGAATGTACTTCTGTGGTTTTTATGGTGATTTTACTGCCAGTCTTGTAAGACAGAAACCACTGGAGTCTCTCCAGTCTCAGAGAACTTTCCCATCAGATGTAGTTGCTGATTGGTCTGTTCAAATTACAAGGTTAATCATGTAGAGCTGATTTTATATGTTTCTGCAGGTATAAAGAAAAACAGGACCATGGGACAGAGTATCCAAAGAGTACTCCTATTTTGAGGGGTAAGATCATTTAACATTCTTTCAGATTGTTTGCTAGCACTCATCTATGCCATTTTTCACGTTTGTCATTTCTGTTCCTCACTGAGTGACTAGGCTCCTCTGGGAAGTCAATGTAGGAACTATATTTGGAGTAGTGTCACTATGTGCTTTTATATGACCATTTGTGTGGCATTTCAGTGTTTGATACAAGCCTTGTGAATACAACTACCAGCATAGCCATTACCTCACAGTCACAGGAAAGATCGGAAATACTGCCAAAAGTTATAGCCTTTTTCATTATTGGGAAGTTTTGGTCCTGGTTCTCCCCTGACTTACAATGGTTTTACATCACTTTAACTGTTCAGCCAGATCCTCAACTGGTGTAAATTAGCATCTTTCAACTGGCTACTATAGGGTTACACCAGCTTACAGCAGCTGAGGAGCTGGTCCATTGACTTTAGAGTTAGATTGATTTACACCAGTGCAACAAAGGAGAATCAGGCCCTTAAACTGAAGCTCACTCTCTATGGATTCTGTCTGGTCCTGAAACTGAGTCACCTGGATTTCAAGTACAGGCTACTATGTATGTATACATGACATTTGCTCTGCACCGTTAGCAGTTGTCACAAAGATACAGTGATGGAGTCATCTAGCAGGGAGCAATGTAACTGGATTACCAACTCCATTTGGAATGGCCTACTATTTACCACTAATGATAGCAAGTAGGATGTACTGCAGGATTACATGATAAATTCCATGTAGTAGGTCAGTGACTCTGCAGGGATGTAATCTGTATTTGAGAAGATGGTGTGTTTAACAGAGACCATAATCACAAGGAATAAACCCGTAGGAATGCAGACAAGGGTGTCATTGATTAAAGCTGAAGTATGCTGTAGGTATGATCACAGCAGTGCACTTCATTCTGTAGAAGTGAGTTGTTGATGGAAACCTCTTGTGGGGAAATTCAGCCAACAACGCCATAATAACAGGTTAAAATAGCAATACATCCCTTTACCAGTGCCTTGTATACATGTACTGTATGTTAAAACCAGGTTAGGACACTTAGGCTGTACCTTCACTAGGAAAAGAGCTGTATTTTTAACTCACTTAAAGCTAACTCATGTTACAAATCCCATGTTACAATCCCAGTGCAGTAAATTCACCCCCCACCCCTTCCCAGGGCTTACCTTGATCATCTAACAACAGTTAAAACTTTGATTGCCTTGTATTCACTAAGATTTTAACACAAGTTGGTTAACATAGATTAAAAACACATTCCACGGAAGACAAGACAAGGCCCCATAGGCTTTCCCTGTCCAATATGAACAGGGGTGAATTGTGTTAACAGTTTACAAGCTGTCTTATAGACAAGGCCCAAAGCTCAGTCTATAGTACACTTGCATTAAACTATTTATAATGGTGCCTTCCCTTGTTGTGCTGGCCAAGGGATATTAAATTGTTTGCAGCAACGTTAGAAGTTATTATGCATCTTACTGTGGCACCAGAGAACACAGAAGTGTTGAGCCACCAGCCTGATGATAAAGTGTCAACCTAAACAATTATCAGTACCTCATTAAGATGTTGTGTGTTAGATAAGATAGCTCCACTGGCGGCACTAAATGAAGGTCAGGGGCAAGTTAAAAATCAAAGTAGTAAAAGGCAGAGGTTGAAAAGACTTATGAGCTTATACAGTCCCGCCTCCTGCCAGGACATTTGATAGAGCTCTATCCATTCCAGATGTACATGGATCAAGTCCCTTTAGAACACTATTCCTCACCTAAAGCTGCGGTTTAGAAAACTACTAGACCCTCCCCTGTGATAGTGCTTGGGGTGTGCTACAGACCGCCGGGATCTCATCTGGATATGGATAGAGCCCTCTTTAATGTTTTTAATGAAGTAAATACTAATGGAAACTGCGTGATCATGGGAGACTTTAACTTCCTAGGTATAGACTGGAGGACAAGTGCTAGTAATAATAATAGGGCTCAGATTTTCCTAGATGTGAAAGCTGATGGATTCCTGCACCAAGTAGTTGCTGAATCAACTAGAGAGGATGCCATTTTAGATTTGGTTTTGGTGAGTAGTGAGGATCTCATAGAAGAAATGGTTGTAGGGCACAACCTTGGTTCAAGTGATCATGAGCTAATTCAGTTCAAACTGAATGGAAGGATGCACCAAAAAATAAATTTGCGACTAGGGTTTTTGATTTCAAAAGGGCTGACTTTCAAAAATTAAGGAAATTAGTTAGGGAAGTGGATTGGACTGAAGAACTTATGGATCTAAAGGCAGAGGAGGCCTGGGATTACTTCAAGTCAAAGCTGCAGAAGCTATCGGAAGCCTGCATCCCAAGAAAGGGGAAAAAACTCATGGGAAGGAGTTGTAGACCAAGATGGATGAGCAAGCATCTCAAAGAGGTGATTAAGAAAAAGCAGAAAGCATACAGGGAGTGGAAGATGGGAGGGATCACCAAGGAAAGCTACCTTATTGAGGTCAGAACATGTAGGGATAAAGTGAGAAAGGCTAAAAGTCAAGTAGAGTTGGACCTTGCAAAGGGAATTAAAACTGATAGTAAAAGGTTCTATAGCCATATAAATAAGAAGAAAACAAAAAAAAAAAGAAGTGGGACCGCTAAACACTGAGGATGGAGTGGAGGTTAAGGCATGGCCCAATATCTAAACAAATACTTTGCCTCGGTCTTTAATGAGGCTAATGAGGATTTTAGGGATAATGGTAGCATGACAAATGGGAATGAGGATATGGAGGTATTTATTACCATATCTGAGGTAGAAGAGAAACTCAAACAGCTTAATGGGACTAAATCGGGGGGCCCAGATAATCTTCATCCAAGAATATTAAAGGAATTGGCACATGAAATTGCAAGCCCATTAGCAAGAATTTTTAATGAATCTGTAAACTCAGGGGTTGTACTGCATGACTGGAGAATTGCTAGCATAGTTCCTATTTTTAAGAAAGGGAAAAAAGTGATCCGAGTAACTACAGGCCTGTTAGTTTGACATCTGTAGTATCCAAGGTCTTGGAAAAAATTTGAAGGAGAAAGTACTTAAGGACATTGAAGTAAATGGGACAAAATACAACATGGTTTTACAAAAGGAAGATCGTGCCAAACCAACCTGATCTCCTCCTTTGAGAAAGTAACAGATTTTTTAGACAAAGGAAACGCAGTGGATCTAATTTACCTAGATTTCAGTAAGGTGTTTGATACGGTGCCACATGGGGAATTATTAGTTAAATTGGAAAAGATGGGGATCAATATGAAAATTGAAAGGTGGATAAGGAATTGGTTAAAGGGGAGACTACAGCAGGTCATACTGAAACGTGAACTGTCAGCCTGGAGGGAGGTTACCAGTGGAGTTCCTCAGGGATCGGTTTTGGGACCAATCTTATTTAATTTTTTATTACCGACCTCAGCACAAAAAGTGGGAGTGTGCTAATAAAGTTTGCGGATGATACAAAGCTGGGAGGTATTGCCAATTTAGAAAAGGACCGGGATATCCTACAGGAGGATCTGGATGACCTTGTAAACTGGAGTAATAGTAATAGGATGAAATTTAATAGTGAGAAGTGTAAGGTCATGCATTTAGGGATTAATAACAAGAATTTTAGTTGTAAGATGGGGACGGATCAATTAGAAGTAACGGAGGAGGGGAAGGACCTTGGAGTATTGGTTGACCACAGGATGACTATGAGCAGCCAATGTGATATGGCCATGTAAAAAGTTAATGCGGTCTTGGGATGCATCAGGCGAGGTATTTCCAGTAGAGATAAGGAGGTGTTAGTACCATTATACAAGGCACTGGTGACACCTCATCTGGAATACTGAGTTTAAGAAGGATGAATTCAAACTGGAACAGGTACAGAGAAGGGCTACTAGGATGATCCAAGGAATGGAAAACCTGTCTTATGAAAGGAGACTCACTGAGCTTGGCTTGTTTAGCCTAACTAAAAGAAGGCTGAGGGGAGATATGATTGCTCTCTATAAATATATCAGAGGGATAAATACCGGAGAGGGAGCAGAATTATTTAAGCTCAGTACCAATGTGGACAAAAGAACAAATGGATATAAACTGGCCACCAGGAAGTTTACACTTGAAATTAGATGAAGGTTTCTAACCATCAGAGGAGTGAAGTTCTGGAACAGCCTTCCAAGGGAAGCAGTGGGGGCAAAAAACCTATCTGGCTTCAAGATTCAACTCGATATGTTTATGGAGGAGATGGTATGATGGGATAACATGATTTTTGCAATTAATTGATCTTTAACTATTCATGGTAAATAGGCCCAATGGCCTGTGATGGGATGTTAGATGGGGTGGGATCTGAGTTACCCAGGAAAGAATTCTCTGTAGTATCTGGCTGATGAATCTTGCCCACATGCTCAGGGTTCAGCTGATTGCCATATTTGGGGTCGGGAAGGAATTTTCCTCCAGGGCAGATTGGAAGAGGTCCTGGGAGTTTTTCGCCTTCCTCTGTGGCATGGGACACAGGTCACTTGCTGGAGGATTCTCTGCATCTTGAAGTCTTTAAACCATGATTTGAGGACTTCAGTAGCTCAGACATAGGTGAGAGGTTTATTGCAGGAGTGGGTGGGTGAGATTCTGTGGCCTGCACTGTGCAGGAGGTCAGACTAGATGATCATAATCGTCCCTTCTGACCTTAATATCTATGAGTCTATGAGTTTGCAAACTGTGGCCACAGGTCACATGACACTGGTTCCTCCTCTCCAGCTACTTCTGTAGGAATCCAGGTTCCTCTTTGCAACAAAAAGGCCACTGCTACTTCGAAGGAGACATGAAGCTGGTTTCTGCAACTGGTGCACAAGAGATGGGAACCAGGAAGAATGTGCAAAGCAGCACAGGAGGAAGGTAACATATGCAGGGGAGAGGCCACCAGGCAAAGTGCTAAAGGAGTATTCCTTCTCTAGGTGTATAGGTAAATAATAGATGAGATGCAAGCAGATGGCTCTTGAGAACATGTAACTTAGTTCTTGGATTTTGTAGGACCAGTAAAACATGTTGTTGTGTGTTACAAATGGCTTCCTCTAGTGGCTCTTTACAGGAAGCAGACTGATTAAATTTTCCAAAAAGAACAAAAGCACTTACGTTAAAGACACCTAAATGTTTCTTCTCCCACAATTTTCAGTTTAGCAATTATTATAGTTGCTACAGGGATGGCTCCATAAGCTCCTTACTTCTCTGTGTGAGTGCACAAGGTCACAATGTAGCCGTGATAGTAAGCACTATATCTGGTCGTATGTGTTTGCAGGGCCATGTCTTAAGCCAAGATTTTTTCAAACACTGCTCACTTCCACTTTGAAAATCTTGGCCTTAGATTTGAAGCTCCATCAGGCAGGGACTTTGTCTACTCCTTGTCCTGGGCAGAAAACTATATTACAACATTCAATAATAAACCCACACCCATCCATTTGATGAAGATGCAAAGGGTTACACTGCACTTACCCACACAACAGTGGATCAGTGGTGGATATTGACAAAGCTGGGCTATAGGAAATGTTTAATTAGACACCTGGTCAGTTTTGGAGACCATAGAAAATGATTTTAAGATGAAAGGAAAATTCTTGAGGCAGATGGACAAAAATCAAACTATTGCCCTCATAAAACTATAGAAGAAAAAGGCTGTTTTCTTAGGTGCTTATTATTATATTGTATCAAAGTTCTCTTTTTAAAAATTGTGCTGAGCCAGAGTGGGAAGCATCTCTGGGATAGGGAGTGCTGAAATTATCACAGCAGTGACTTAAAACACTTTAAACATAAGACAAAACATTTAAAATTTTCAGTAACAATTCAGTATACGTCTCAAAGAAGTTGTGGCTCCTTATTAGTTTGTTAGTTAAAGTTCCTCAGTAAAACTAATTGTCTTCATTTTGCTCTAAAGCTGTACCCTTCAGCAAAAGTAATAGCTGAAAAAGAACAGCCGAAAACCCTCGCAGCAAACGTTGATTAAAACAGAAATTAAAATTAAAATATTACAGTTAGTGGTGCCATCTAGCTGCTGCACGGGCTGTAAGTTATATTACTTTCTATGGTGATGGACGGTCGAAAAGGCAATATTTGTTCCTGCCAGTGCATTAATGTTGCATGACCCTTTCTAAAGTAGATTCTATAAATAATTCCTTAGGCTGAAAAATATTTGTTTCGGACTTAACAAATGAGAAAAGAAAGAGAGCTTCCCTGCTGATCATCTGTTGTTATATTTTGAATTCATTCAAACAACATTTTCCTCTTCCTTTCACTGCTCTGCTTTAAAACTCAGAAGCCATCAGGATCATACTTGTTCTGCTTCTTCCTCTGGTGAAAAGCATTTGTAAGAGCTAAGTTATTATTGAAACTGCTTCCTAAACTTTCACTTGTTGCATGCCCACACTTCTTCAATTAGCTTCCCTCCCCATTCCTCGCCCCCAGGCTCTCCTAGTAAAAAATGTAATTGTTCATTCCACAAGATAGCCGGGGTGTTGCCTTAAGGCAGCTACCAGTGCCACTTGGAGAATAAGTGACCGGCTCTGCTCCCACTGGAGTCTATGGGAGTTTTGTTATTGACTTTACTGGGAAGGGAGCATGATTGGGATTCCATTTCCTTTTTAAATGGCCTCTCTCTATGGTCCCAAGGACCAGGAGAGAAATAACGGGTAATAATAATAACCTTGGATAGTTCTACACCACCTTTCAAAAGGAACATCTCAAAGGATTTTGCAAACAATGGAACAAGCCTCATAACAAGAACAAGTGAGGAATATTCTTCACGAACATTTCAGCACTTCTGATCATAGTTTCACTTTAACAGTGTTCACCTCCCAACAAGATGTATAAGCCACATTGGACCTCTTGGAAGCTCAAGTCACCCAAAGATACAGGTTCACTTCTAAAACAAACCAGCACCTCTACAGGCACAGCTAGGTATTATGTAGGCATTTTATGCTATCTCATGATGCCCTCAGTTCTGGGCATCATGGAAAACACATACCTCTTTCTAGATTAGACAGTGCTGCATTCAGGAACAGACAGCCTACCTCCTCTCTGAATATGCTGGCACAATGTGAGCCCAAATAAGTCTTGTGGTTGTGATGGAGAGGTATCCTGGGCCCTGCCATGGCTCATGTGACCTGAAGTATTATGGGCTGCTAGCACTCAGGGGAGAGGGGATTATTGTTCAGATTCATACCACAGCAAGTGTACATCTTACACACACCTGTAACTCAGCTTGAAACGCATTACCCATTTGTCTTTTCCAGGAAACAGAGGGCACACCAGCAATACATGGCTAATGACCCCAACTGTCCACCATAAAGCAGCATCCCACACAGATATAATAGAGCATGAAATGCCCCAAAATGGCAAGAGAGTGCATTTAGATGCCTTCAGACTTCAGAAAATGGAGAGAGGCTTGTTGATTTCTGTAATATGAATGACCTAATCATCGGCGGAACCCTATTTCAACATCGTGAAATCCACAAGTTGACATGGTGTTCTCCAAATGGCAGAGATAAGAACCAGATTGACAATATGATAATCAATGGCAAATGGCAATGCTCACTGACAGATGTGAAAGTGAGAAGAGGTGCAGATGTTGGCAGCAACCACCACCTTGTGACAACCTCCATCAAGCTAAAACTGAGAAGTGTGGGTCCACCAAACAAGGGACACAGATGTTATGACACTTACAAACTAAAGTCCCCTTAAATACAGAAAGCCTTCATTCTGCAGTTAAAGGACAGGTTTCAGGCATTTGCAGACCTTGATGAAGAGGAGGGGAATGCAGATGAGGAGATTAACAAGAAGTGGGACAAAGTAACAGCAATTTATAAACAGAGCAATGAAGCCTGTGTAGGCTACAGGCAGAAGAGAAAGAAGGAGTGGATTACACCCAGCACATGGAACGCCATAGAAACCAGACAAGCCCTGAAGAAAAAAGTTTTAGACACAAAATCCCAGAAGCTAAAGGACAAATACCGTGAGCAGTACAGCAAGGCACAGTGGGAGGTCAAACACCTTGTGAGAGTGGACAAGTGACATTATATTGATAATCTGGCAACACAAGCAGAGGATGCAGCCGCTCGTGGTGAATAAGGAACTATCTACAAAATGACGCGGCTTATCAGTGGAAAATGGCAGACGCCAACAAACACTTTCATTAGGGACAAACAAGGCCACCTACAGTGTGAGGGATAGCTCAGTGGTTTGAGCAGTGGCCTGCTAAACCCAGAGTTGTGAGTTCAATCTTTGAGGGGGCCACTTAGGATCTGGGGCAAAAATTAGGGATTGGTCCTGCTTTGAGCATGGGGTTGTACTAGATGATCTCCTGAGGTCCCTTCCAACCCTGATATTCTATGATTCTACAATGACAGAAAAAGAACACAAAATATACTGGACAGAGCATTTCACAGAATTGCTGAACAGAAAGCCATCTAAAGAGGAAGCAAACATCCAGGAGGGAAATGAGGATCTTGATATAACACAGACACCCCAACTAAAGAAGAGTTCATTCAAGCCATCAAATCCTTAAAAAATGTGAAAGCTCCTGGCAAGGATAACTTGAATACAGAATTGTTCAAGGTAAATCCTGAGTTAGCAGCAAGTCTGGGAAAAAGTGCCAGATGAGTGGACCAATGGGGTTATAGTGAAGATACCAAAGAAAGGAACTCTCAGTGATTGTAATAACTGGCACAGTTTCACACTTTTATCTGTGCCAAGCAAAGTATTGTGTAAGATCATAGCCCACTATGTATCAGAGGCAGTTGATAGCATCCTCACAAAAGGGCAAGCCAGTTTTCAGACAGGGCATGGATGCACAAACCAGATCTTCACTCTACGAAACATAATAGAACAATGCTTAAAATGGCAACAGCAACTCTACAGGCATCGACTTTGAGAAGGCTTTTGATAGCATTCACAGGACCAGCCTATGGAGCATTCTGCAGGCATATGGAATTCCTTTCCGTATAATCAAGATCAAAAGCTTTTATTCCAACTTTACATGCAGTGTTGATTACAGTGAACTCAGTTTTGAAGTCAGAACAGGAGTACGTCAGAGGTGTGACATGTCTGGAATCCTCTTCAGCTTTCTCATTGACTGGGTAATGCAGCGTACAACAGAGATATGCCAAGAGGCATTAAATGGACACCCTTCTCATCCCTTCAAGACCTGGACTTCGCAGATGATCCTGCTCTCCTATCACATACCCAACATCATATACAAGAAAAAACAACTCAACTCAATGCATGAAGCTAGCAAATTGGACTGAAAAATCAATTGCAATAAGACAGATATCATGATCTTTAATATTGCCTCACCATCACCAGTATGGAGGGAGGATTATGGTCTCACCAATGTAGAAACATTCACACACTTGGGCAGCACCATCAGCAAGGAAGGTGGAACAAGCCAGGACATGCGGAACAAAATCAATAAAGCCAGGAACACCTTCAGGAGCTTAAATACAGTCTGGAAATCATCAAAATACAACTCCAAAACCAAACTCAATATTTATCAAAACTGCGTATTTTCAACACTACTTTCAGTGCAGAATGCTGGGAAATGAGAAAGTATGACATGTCCAAACTGCCATCATTCCATACAACCTGCCTCAGAAAAATCCTCTGTATCCTTTGGCCCAGAACAATCTCAAACCAAGATCTATTGACACAGTGCAGCCAAGAGGATCTGAGCACCATCATTGCCAGGAGACGTTGGAGATGGATTGGCCATGTGCTTCCAATGGAAACTGATCCACCACCAGAGTAGCAATAAGATGGAGGCCGCCCGAAAACAACATGGCAAAGAGCTGTAGAAGCCGAGCTGAAAAACCTGGGGCACAGCTGGGGAACAACTGAAAAACTTGCCAGAAACAGAAAGGAGTGGGGGGAGCTTCATTGCTGCCCTAAACGCCAGAGGCGTATTGGGAACATGATGATGATGAGACTTCAGACACTATCACAGGTCTCTGAAACAGTTAATGGGATATCCTTGGAATGTTGCATGCTACACATCACCATCAGATTTGTGCTACCTTTGCCTGAGGGAGCTAATACCAATGCAGTCATCCCTCCAGAGCATGAGGAGTTAATGGTGGTGGTGTTATGACAGTAGGAACAGGAAGCAAATGGACAGGTCAGAGGGCAGTGACAGACCCCAGGGTTCTTAATGTAAGGACAATAAAGGACAAGCTGTTGCCACCATCTCTGTCAGTAAAAAATAAACCAAAATCATTTGAAGAGGACAAGTGCACACAGATGGTTATGGTACACAGAGGCAGCATTCATCAGGGCAGTGAGTCATGCTGGAAGTGATTTGTAAAGAAAGTCAGATACATTCATATTCATAGATTATAAGGCCAGAAGCGACCATTAGATCATCTAGCCTGACCTCCCGCATATCACAGGCCATTAAGTTTCACCCAGTTACCCTTGTACTGAGCCCAATAACTTGTGTTAGATGAAAGCAGACCTCCCAGAGAGGCGCCCAGTCTTGACTTGAAGAAACATAGTTCCTTTAAGTCTACAGTGCCCATTGTGGGTGATGGGGAAAAGTGTTGTACTAGTATTTACTTGCGGCTGCCACCTTAGAAGTTGGCTGCCTATGCCAGCCACTGCCTCTCTGGACAGGGGCACTTTGAGATGCAGAGAAGCAGCAGCAATGGACCAAGATTGGGACAGAAGTTGGGACTGTGTCTGTTGTGGAGCCTGGTTGGCATTAGGTGAATGTTGTGAGACAGTGGTGTCCATTAGAGAAGGCAAGTCTGGGTTGTATTCTCCAGGAGATCTGTTGGGCCTGGAGAACATGTTCTATTTAGTGTAGAAGGGTGATGGTTGTCTGAAGGAGACACCCACCATCCTTACAGTGTTTTCTTCCCACACAGAGGCCTTGGGCCAACCTATGTTAAAGCATGCCAACTCATCTGGACAGATGAGCTGCTGCCCCACTGGTGTGCATACAGACACGAGGAAGCATTAAAGTCACAGACACGCATTCACCTAAATCTCTTTCCACTGTATTGGCTGAACAGTACATTGGGTTGGCTTTTCTAAAAGACACCCATACTAATTCTATGAGGTTTGGAGATGCGGAAGAAGTGGAGCATCTCTGTAGGAGAGCTGACTCCTCAAACCTGGAGAGGCTGGAGTAGGGGTAGGATAAGGTCTTTGTTAACATGGAAAGAGTGATAATGCAGCTGCTGTTGCATACTAAAGAAAGCATCATGTACCACTCTGAGTTTGTGGCCTGAGGTTTAGTTGTGAAAATTAACAATCATGTTATTGATGCTTCCCTGCTCCTTGACTCCCCATCTGAAGAATGATAGGTGCCTTATCCCAGTGATGACAGACATTGGGATGGTGGTCAGGATAATGTCATCCTGGGGAGTCAGCTCAAGGGCACTCTGAATCTGTTCTGCAGCCCCCCACATTGCAAGAAGACTTTCAGCCATCTTCTATCGCTGGCAGAGGCATCTCCACTTTTTCTTCAAGGCTCTTGTCCCTGCTGACCAGACCATTAATTTACAGCCTGGGTCCACAGCCAGTCCCTCACAACTCAGCTCCATTGCCTGGACTTGTGGCCACAGAGATTTTCACTGCGCAGCAAGCTCCTCTATAAGATCAGTCATCATTTGAGGAATTCATTTTGCGTGGAAAGAAAGGGAGGACTTGTGGCACCTTAGAGACTAACAAATTTATTTGAGCATAAGCTTTTGTGAGCTACAGCAAGAAATTTGTTAGTCTCTAAGGTGCCACAAGTACTCCTTTTCTTTTTGTGGATACAGACTAACACGGCTGCTACTCTGAAACCTGTCATTTTGAGTGGAGTCTCTGCCCTCAGGCCTGGAGCCATCCCCGGACACAGAGGCTGCTGCTGCAGCCATTCTGTAGGTTCTGGTCTCAAGAATCTTTTGAAAAGCTCCACCATTTGCAGCACATCTGTGCATGCAGCTATCAGTCACACATGTTAATGACAGGTTTCAGAGTAGCAGCCATGTCAGTCTGTATTCGCAAAAAGAACAGGAGTACTTGTGGCACCTTAGAGACTAACAAATTTATTTGAGCATAAGCTTTTGTGGGCTACAGCTCACTTCCTTGGATGCATGCAATGGAAAATACAGTAGGACAATTTTATATACACAGAGAACATGAAACAATGGGTGTTACCATACACACTATAACGAGAGTGATCAGTTAAGGTGAGCTATTACCAGCAGGAGAAAAAAAAAACCTTTTGTAGTGATAATAAAGATGGGCCATTTCCAGCAGTTGAAAAGAACGTGTGAGGAACAGTAGGGGGAAAAAATAAACATGGGGACATAGTTTTACTTTATGTAATGACACATCCTCTCCCAGTCTTTATTCAAGCCTAATTTAATGGTGTCAGTTTGCAAATTAATTCCAATTCAGCAGTCTCTCAGAGTCTGTTTTTGAAGTTTTTTTGTTGAAGAATTGCCACTTTTAGATCTGTAATCGAGTGACCAAAGAGACTGAAGTGTTCTCCAACTGATTTTTGAATATTATAATTCTTGACATCTGATTTGTGTCCATTTATTCTTTTACGTAGAGACTGTCCAGTTTGGCCAATGTACATGGCAGAGGGGCATTGCTGGCACATGATGGCATATATCACATTGGTAGACATGCAGGTGAACGAGCCCCTGATAGTGTGGTTGATGTGATTAGGCCCTCTGATGGTGTCCCCTGAATAGATATGTGGACACAGTTGGCAATGGGCTTTGTTGCAAGGATAGGTTTCTGGGTTAGTGGTTCTGTTGTGTGGTGTGTGGTTGCTGGTGAGTATTTGCTTCAGGTTGGGGGGCTGTCTGTAAGCAAGGACTGGCCTGTCTCCCAAGATCTATGAGAGTGATGGGTCGTCCTTCAGGATAGGTTGTAGATCCTTGATGATGCGTTGGAGAGGTTTTAGATGGGGGCTGAAGGTGATGGCTAGTGGCGTTCTGTTATTTTCTTTGTTGGGCCTGTTCTGTAGTAGGTAACTTCTGGGTACTCTTCTGGCTTTGTCAATCTGTTTCTTCACTTCAACAGGTGGGTATTGTAGCGGTAAGAACATCTTGTAGGTGTTTGTCTCTGTCTGAGGGGTTGGAGCAAATGTGGTTGTATCATAGAGCTTGGCTGTAGACAATGGATCGTGTGGTGTGGTCTGGATGAAAGCTGGAGGCATGTAGGTAAGTATAGCAGTCAGTAGGTTTCCGGTATAGGGTGGTGTTTATGTGACCATCGCTTATTAGCACTGTAGTGTCCAGGAAGTGGATCTCTTGTGTGGACTGGTCCAGGCTGAGGTTGATGGTGGGATGGAAATTGTTGAAATCATGGTGGAACTAAATTAGGCTTGAATAAAGACCGGGAATGGAAGTGTCATTACACAAAGGAAAACTATTTCCCCATGTTTATTTTTCCCCCCTACTGTTCCTCACACTTTCTTGTCAACTGCTGCAAATGGCCCATCTTTATTATCACTACAAAAGGTTTTTTTTCTCCCCTGCTGGTAATAGCTCACCTTAACTGATCACTCTTGTTATAGTGTGTATGGTAACACCCATTGTTTTGTGTTCTCTGTGTATATAAAATTGTCCTACTGTATTTTCCACTGCATGCATCTGAGGAAGTGAGCTGTAGCCCACAAAAGCTTATGCTCAAATAAAATTTGTTAGTCTCTAAGGTGCCACAAGTACTCCTGTTCTTTTTACATGTTATTGATTGATTAGCATATGCTAATAGCCCCAGATGGGCAAAGGTGCTCAACCTGGAGTGAGTGGAATCAGCTGAGAAGATTTTGAACTTGGTTGCGTATTTGGGACCCTGTGCAGGAGCCAGGGCTGGCTCTAGGATTTTTGCCACCCCAAGGAAAAAAAATTTTGGCCACCCCCGATCTTTTTTTGTGCCCCCTCACCCGCAGCTCTGCCCCAACTCCGCGCCTTCCCAACCCCTTCCCCAAATCCCTGGCCCCGCCTCCTCCCCCGGGCTTGCCGCAGTTCCCCCCACACAACCCCCCGCCCTAGCTCACCTCCGCTCCCCCTGCTCTCCTGAACACACCGCCGCTCCGCTTCTCCCCGCTCCCTCTCAGGCGAGGGAGAGGCAGCGTGTTTAGGGGAGCAGGCAGAGCGGAGGTGAGCAAGGGTGGGAGGGGAAATAATGTGGGGGTAGAGGAACCGCTCCCCACCCCCGCTCACCTCTGCTCCCCCACCGCCGCCTCCCCCGAGCGCGCCGCCGCTCGGCGTCTCCTCTCTCCCTCCCTCCCAGGCTTGCCGCGCGAAACAGCTGTTTGGCGTGTGGCAAGCCTGGGATGGGGGGGAGAAGCGGACCGGCGGCGGCGCGCTCAGGGGAGAAGACAGAGGCGGGGCGGAGGCGAGCTGGGGCGACGGGGGCACATTTCTAGGGGCGGGATGGCCGGCGCCGGAATGCCGCCCCTCAAAATGTGCCGCCCCAAGCACCTGCTTGTTTTGCCGGGTGCCTAGAGCCGGCCCTGGCAGAAGCAACACTTAGATCCCTTACCATCCCTAACACCAGAAAGTAGATTATAGACTGTGCCTTTGCCAGACACATCAGCAAACTAGGTGAGTTAGAGGGAGAAATGATGAGAATGGGGCAGATATACGTTCAGGGACATACACGACTACACAATGCTGCTTTGGACCGTCTGTGCTGACATGTGGCCAGGCAAGGCTCAGACAAAGCATTCCACAGCAGCCACTTAATGAACACCTTCTTGTGAAACAATTATTTCTGCTTTTAAATGCTTGGGAGCAGCTCAGATAGGACTGTGATGGAAGCTATGCAAGCACCTAGCTTGAGAAAGGAGTGCAGCTTTTCTTCTCGTTGCAGACATAGCTTGTGTGTGCAGGAGTGGTATCACAAAGTGGTATCTTTCACTAGGCTAGATCTTTACCTTAAGTCCTCATAATCAGCAAAGCATCCCTTGTAAATTATTTGCCAGCAAGTCTCTGGGCATTGTAGGCTTTCATGTTTACTGATTTACATGCAACCAGAGAGTCAATGCTGAATTCCTCCCATTCAGCATCCCTTAGACAAGCGTCTGTGCTTCTCTTTTCCCACTAGGAATAACTACAGAGACACAATAGTTTTTTCCACTTTCCTTATTATACCAGGGTCAGGAAAGCATTTCAAACCATCAAAACCTCCAAAGTGCAGGAAGCTACATACACCACAGTCTGGAGTGTGGGTTCAGCTTGAGTGAGTATGCAGATGCTTCTCCAAAGCTTATCTGAACTAGCCAAACCTACTAAATTTACAAAGCTGGGCTGGACATTTTATGAGAACAGGATCTCTCACAAAATTTTCAGCATTTCCTTGCAACTTCTCATTTGCAGCCCCAGCTAGAACCTTGAAATGGAAAAAAAATGAATCACAACATTTCAGAATCCTACAAGAATTCAGTGAGACTTAGTTCCTAGAAATAATTGAAGGTTGAGATGATTAGTAGGGGGGATTATTACTTTTTCCCCCAATCCAATTCACCCTTCTTTAAATTGCACCAAAAAAACCCTTCCCCATGGTAACCTATTCTCTCATTTCAAATACAAATCTCTCCCAACTCCTGCACTGCCTTGCTGCTAGGGCACCTTCTATTACGATAAATTATTAACAGCTCATAAATTCTAAGCCAGCAATTATTCTCCAAAAAGGTTAGCCTGATCAAATAACTTCCACCTTAGCTCAAAGCTCCTTGATCAAAAGTGAGGCCAAAACATTGCTATGGCTGGGGGTTTCATTCCAGCTCTGTGTCCCCTAGTTTCAAAGGCCAATCTTTGTTTTTGAAGTTGAGGATTCACAGTCAGCTATCTTGTGGAGTTTCATATTAAGCGTTTTCCTACAGGGCTGATGGTCTGTGTCTGCCCTTTGAAATATTTCCATCAACCTAATGTCTGTTTCATTTGCTTGTATTACAGAGGCCTGTTCCATCACTATGGTTAAAGTTGTGTTGGCATTTTCATTGCATCCCCTTCAGATCACTGGGTCAGACACTGAAATGCTACCACAATAAAGCATGTCTTAAGCTTTGCTAAGAGAGTTGAATAGCGTAGTTTTCATGAAGAATAGGAGCAGCAAGTAAACTGTGTTGCTTGTTAACTTTGCACCTACTAAAATCTATTTTTGTAAGGGAACATTTCAACATGGGTTATTTACAGTTCCTGGAAGCACACTCCAAAATAGACTGTTTTTCTTATGGTGAATACAAGAAGGAAGTTAGACATTTTATGTGATGACTACAAGAGACAAATTTAAGTGAGGATCCCCATCTCTGTGCAGATCAACCTTGCAGTGCCCCATGGAATGGTGCCAGGAAGTTCTGCAGTCGCTACTCAAACCTGGTCGGTCTTCAGTTCTCAGTTCACCTATCTTATTTTTCTCCACTAGTGGAAGGTTGACCTTGGTGACCAGGCTGGCCTGCAATGACCCAGGGGTCAGTACCCAGTGGTCAGCAGCATTGTATACAAACTCTCATGGTTCTTCACATATTTTCATGGGTTAACATGGTCCATCAGTGGGAGGAAGGATGTTCTTGCTCCCTTACTTGCAGTCTGAAGTGCTGCAAGAGCCACTTACCAGAGCTTGGAGAAGAGAAAGAAAGGAAGTCGCTGCAGCAGTGGCTGAGCTTTCTTTAGAGTCCAAGGGCAACAGCATTCAGCCAGAGAGATGAACCTGTGTGTGCCAGTGGCTGATGCAGGAGGGGAGCAAGGTCTGGTTTGTCTGGGGGTGCATCCACCAAATCCACAGGCCCAGCCGAGGAGTCATTTGGTAGTATTTTCATTATGAGAAGCAGACTTTGGCCACCAGGGTGGATTAGCTTGTGGAAGCTGCTGAGAGACCTGATCTATATCTACATCCTGATGAAGGGATATTTTCCAGCTGCTTCAGGCTGCTGATCTATACTAAGACTCCAACTGGTTTTAAAACTGTTCAGAAGTTGGGAGGGAAGTTTCTCCACCACAGACCAGCGAGCTGATTTATGCCAGTTTTAATGGATGCAGCATAGGAGGATCATGTAGTAGCGTAGAGTAAATATCCTGCAATTACAAGCTAACACCTTCATCCATAGTGCCTGTGGTGATGTGTCCTCTGGCCAGGGTGGGTGACCCAGCTCATTGGACTTAAATAGCACATGGAGGAAGCAAACTGAGACCTCACAATATGGACAAGTTGAAGCCCTTAAGCATATAAACTACAGGAAGAGAACAGAGAGAGGCCCCTGGTCAAGCTGCTAGAGCCTGAGACACGTGCTGTGTCTGCCACCCAGCAGCTCCCAGTTATAGGGAGTTTATTTATCACTTTCTCCTGGATCAGGAGCCCTTGAATCTTGCCATGAGCCCTCGGTTATTTACAGGGGAATATCCCCTGCTTTCATAAACAAGTCTGGAACAGCTGCCATTGTTGGGAGGAACAAAGAATGCAGGCTATACTTATGGGATGGGGGACTCTAGCCTAGGAAGCAGTTACTCTGAACTGGATTTGGGGGTCATGGTGGATAATCAGCTGCCTGTGAGCGTCCAGTGTGATGCTGTGGCCAAAAGAGCTAATGCAATCCTGGGTGGTATAAACATGGGAATATCAAGTAGGAGCTGAGAAGTTATTTTACCTGTGTATTTGGCCATATTTATATCGTATTTATATTTTATATGTTTGGTTTACTGCTTATAAACCTTATATTTAAGGCAAGAAGATCAGGACTAGCAAAGAAATTTTACTTAGAGTGTTTGTTCCTGCAAATTAAGAGACATGGACTAACTCTTCCAAGGGTGAAATATTCTCATTTACTAAGCTATATGGTTTACATTTTTAACATTCATTTGTCATTTTCCATAGGGATATAGGGAATTTTGGAAAAGATGCTCAGCCCTTAGGTGCCTAGGGGTGGGAGAGAGAGATAGAAGCATGGGGTGCAGCTTAAACACTCTTATTTTCCCCAGATCATCACTCCAGCTATAGGGCAGGAGGAAGGTCAGTGGAACCACTACTCTCCACAGGTATGAAAGTGTGCAGAGTCGGGGGGGGGGGGGGGTGTACAGGCAAAATCATAGAGCTATGCAAGGGAGTAAAAAGCCTTAAGAGAAAGAGGTCAGACCTGGGTTGAAGATTCTAGGGAGATGAATTACTCTTTTACAAAGCCATTATGCAATTCAATCCTTGATGTTACCATTAGGAGTCTGTTTTTCTTAAAAAGCTTGGTCCATTAGTTCTACCTGTATGGTTTGTAATGATAGCAGATATAAAATTAAGCCATATATGTATACATTAAGTACACACCCATTAGAATTGGAGCTTTCATGAGTTTACATATCTGAGGAACAAATACATGTTTTAAGAGTGTGTGTAATATTTGAAAAAGCAGCATGTGTCTGAAGTAATTCTATTGGAGAGAGCCTGCAGCAATCTTGAAGTGAACTCTGAGGGACAAAATAGTTGGGAGAATTTTTTCCCATAATTAGGGAGTTCTCAGGTCAATAAAGCTCTAGTGAAGGCTGTCATTTTAATCACCACATCAAATTAATCTCTCTCAGGTAGTGTCTTGAGTGTCCTACTCAGACATCAAGGTTTCTCATCAGATGCTTGGTGCCTATGGTGTGGTCAGCGCAATACATGGGGAATCACACAGGAAAACAAAGTTTAAGAGGCCTTGAACAACAGAACAGTTACCTTGCAGCATCTAGGATTTCCCCCTAATTAAAGAACCCCAGTGCAGAAAGCTAAAAAGAGAACATTCTAAAGTTTTCAAAAATTATATCTGAAAGATACAAGTAGAGAGGAAGTAACGAACAATATTAAAGTTGTTTAAGACATTGCTGTTCTCAAACTGAGCTTCTGTTCTTATCTGTCTGCTCACCAGAAAAAACAAAACAAAACTTGTTCTGTAAAGAAATCCTCTTCGTGGTTTGCTTAAATGTGTTCCCCAAAACTTTCTTTCAGCATGTCTTTAACCTACCCACTGCTTGATATAATTCATATTGATAATATGTGACTTGTTATGTGACTTGTGCGGTTTTAACAACATCTTTGCAAGAAGCTCATTTCAAGCATCTAGGTAAAGTTTGGGGAAATGGATTTTTTTTTTTTTGGCTCAAGTACGGTACACAAACAATCCTGTGAATCTTTGTGCTAATATTTAAGTGGGACCTTTTCACTGTGAGCTGATTGTTAACATGGATTTCACACCATTGAAAGAATATGTAAAGCTAGAAAAAGACTGTCCACTTTGTTTAACCTGTGACATTTCCCTTCTGCCTAGCAACCCATAACAGTGCCAGAGGACTTGTAATTAGGTCCTCTGGTGAGCTATCAGGGTAGACCATTTCAAACTAGCAAAGAGATGTCATGCTTTTACTGCACTTTACAGTTTATATGAGAACTTGTAAAAGAGCAAGAGAAGAAATATTTGCTTAATCTAATATCTGTAAGACAAGTCCATAAACTCAGATGCTTGACATTTCTTTAGAACTGAAAGGAACAATATTTTTAATAGCATTTCAAAACACCTTGTTACACTGGAAAGGCTGCTGGCTTCATATACTCTTCTTGTATGGAAAATAGGCTTGTCACCCTATTCCATCCTGCATTTCTGTAGTAAAAACTTGTTAATGTTTAACAGATCTATGAATCTGGAGCCTTTTTTTGCACTTAGTTATGCCTCAAATATGTTGTAACTGAAAGAATAATACTTTTCACTTACATAGTAGCTTCTTTCATCTGAAGAATTCAAGGCTCTTTATAAAGGTGGGTAAGCATTATTATCCCTATTTTATGATTTTGGGGTAGAAACCAAAGGGGTAAAGAAACTGACTTGTCCAAAGTCACACAGCAAGTCAGTAACAGTCAAAATCAGTTCCTACATTTAAATGAAACAACATCTGTGTATATAAAAATCTTCCCACTGTATTTTCCACTGCATGCATCTGATGAAGTGAGCTGTAGCTCACAAAAGCTTATGCTCAAATAAATGTGTTAGTCTCAAAGGTGCCACAAGTCCTCCTTTTCTTTTTGCATCTAACATGGGTCATCTGTAGGGGCTGAAGCTGGGACCCGGTCTAAAAGCATGAGCCTCTGCTGTTTGAGATAAAGGACTACGTCCATCAGCTTGGAAGCAGCTGCCTCATAAACCTCTATAACCATCCCAGGCTACGGGATACTCTGATGTGGGGCTCCCTCAGTCTTGCCTGTTGAAGTTGTTCCACTTTAGATAAATTAGGGAGTCATTGGGCTAGAGAGAGTGAGAATGACTCTGTAGCCTGGTGGTTAGGGCACTCACCTAGAAGTGGGAGCAGGGCTGTCCAGGGAGAGGGAAGGGGCAATCTGATCCAGGCCCCCTGTTTAAGAGGTGCCCCCAAACTGAGTAGCACACGCACATGAGAGGATTTGAAAAGGGATCTGCTATCTTTCTCCCCTCAGACAGAGGGGGGAATTGAACCAGGGGGTCTCTCACACATCCCAGACAAGTATGTTAACCCCTGGGTTAAGAGTTATGAGGAAGGTTGCCTTTCCCCCACCCCAGCTGTTTTGTGTTGAGTTAGGTGATATATGAGCATACCTATCAGATTGGGCCCTGCAGGCAAGTTACGTGGAGGAGTGTCTATTTTTCCCTGGTTCGTGGATTGCACTGGGGCTTAGGCATTCCAATACCTAGAGTGAGGCACCATGCATATGCTGGGGCAGAAAAATAGGTGTCTAGGGACTTTTACAGTGGAAATTTAGGTGTTGAGTGAGTTTAAGTGCCTACATGGGGAGGCGGCAGCTGAGTAGAGGTTTTGCAAACTCTAGTGGTGCCTAAATCAGGGACTTAGGCACCTAATGTGGTAGTTAGGCACCTAAGTCCTTTAGTGAATCTAGCCTTTTGAGTAATTAGCTCTTTCCATTATTTCCACTTCATGATTCTTTATTTCTGATGGAAACAATTTTCAACACTAAAAGCGAGGGCAATAGGTAACATTAGGACTAAAATGAGAGACAACTGAGGTATGATCCAGATCACTATGGTTATTTTATGGTTATTTTACCCTCATCCACCTTGTCACTCATAACTTTGCCACTTGTGAGGATTAGTTTGATTCCAGACTCAGGGCAATGCAGCCTTAATACCACATCATCATACATTCCCTAAGTACATAACCACACCAACAGATAAGCAGAGGCAGCCAACAGAGCAAGCCTCCATGCATTGTCTGCCTCAACCCTGTCCTGAAGGGACCATCTAAATGTGTGATGGAGTACTTCAGTTTCTATGTTCGTTCAGTTGTACTGAGTGGCAATTAGTGCCAATTGTAGTGATGAGGCTACCCTAAAAATCATGTACTTGATAAAGACATTGGATTTATGGCTCATTACTAACAATCTGTAACCACTAATTCTCCTTTGTCCTACAATTACAGAGGTCATAACTGCCCACTTCACCTTGAATTGATTCTTATGGCATGTAAGCTCCATATGCTAAACAATCTGTTCTACCTTATATTTAGCTCTGACACTCGGAGTACCTTTCCCAGAGCTGAAGAAGAGTTCTATGGAAGCTCAAAAGCTTGTCTCTTTCACCAATAGAAGTTAGTCCAATAAAAGCTATTACCTCACCCACCTTGTCTCTCTAATATTCTGGGACCAACATGGCTACAACATTGCAAACAAAGCTACAAGTGGTTTATGCAAGTTATCCCCAACAGAGGGCAACAAACCATGACACCTTATCACATATTTTGTATGTTACACAGAACTATTTTTAAAATATTTTAGGAAATTTTACAAGATTTTATTAGGAATGACATTTTCTATCCCTCTCTCTGTAAAGCCAGGTGCCTCAATTATCCTGAGCCCAACTGAGTAAGCATCATAAGGAAAAGAAAAAAAAACTAATCGATTTAAAACACCTTTAAAAGTCCTCAGGCAGGGTGATTTCAGGGGAAGGAAATACTAAAAAAAAAACTCTGGCAGGGTAATTATTTTAAAAAGTTAAAAAAAAACCAACAACAAAACAAAATACTGACAGCTGTTGGAAGATGCTTGGTGATTTAGAAGCTCAGAATAAGTACGGGGCAGGTGATACATTCCTAGGTACTTGATAACTCAATCATTTATATTCTGCCAATTTAATCACATGGATATCACCTCTATATACATACACATGTATATTTTTATACATATATATGAATTGTAGTGAACTTCATTTCACTCTTTCACATTGACGGAATCCCATGATTATTCTAAATTGTGCCCTTTGTTTTTTCCATATTTCTATTGTTTAATTGAAACTAAAGAGATCCGCAGCCTTGTCCACAAAATCATAAATCACCCATACTCTGTACCCTGTTCAGGCTGAATTGTGTTAAACCTCCTGGGCAGTATGAGAACTCAAGCAGACCAGGAAATGTTTATTCAGATAAGAGATTTTCAGAGAAAGAAAAAAAAAAGCTCATGATTCATGTGGGATTTCAGTTATTCTTATGCTGAGAGGGATAAGAAGTGCATGCTGTCAAGAAGACTGCATGTAGCATAATACTATTTGACCCTGGACTCTACTAGTGACTGAGGCCCAGATCCTCAAAGACATTTAGGTGCCTAAATTCAGGGCCGTCCTTAGGCATACGCAGCATATGCGGCTGCGTAGGGCACCCGAAAATTTGGGACACCACCGGGACAGCAGGTAAAAGTGGATCGGCGCCCGCACTCCCAGCGCACGCTGCAGTCTCCTTAGGCAGAAGCCATATTTACGGAGCTGAATGCACTGGTGCGGCACATTCTGCCTGAGGGAGAGGATACAGGAGTCTCTGCGGGGAACTGTGACTCTCCGCTGCCATGAGGTGGGCTGGGTGGCTCGGTCTCCTTTGCTGCCTCATCTCTCCGCCCCTGGCTGCGAGCCCAGGCTGTCACAGCATCTGCTGCGTATGAAGCTCGGTGTGTGTCAGCAATGCGGGGGGGGTGTTCTTCTGGGGGTTTGCGGGCGGGGGTGCTGTCTGTGCCCCAAGTCAGGAATAGGGGCACCAGTTTAATAACACTGCGTAGGACCCCATAAATCCTAAGGATGGCCCTGCCTAAATCCCATAAATATCTTTGAGGATCTGAGCCATACTCCTACTTTGGATACAAGACAGGTATTCCAAGCAAGGACCCAGGTATCTATGTAGGGAGAGTTTAATAATCATATACAGTCAAGAAAGCTGAAAGGGCAGTGAGAAAGGCATGAAGCCCCCCTGCAGCTTTAAAATGGCTTTAAATAAGCAGCCAATAAGGAGCAATTGAAAACAAGTTCAGGACAGCTGAATGCAATTATTGTTACCCAGAAATGCTATGATGCAGGGGTTGGGGGGAAGTATTGTGTAGATTGTAAACAAAAGCTGAAGTCAACAAAAATATAATTTATCCTTCAGAAGTCACCAATTTCCCCAATTCTCACACCACGCGCAATAGCGTCAGGAGTCTGCTTCTGCAGCCAACATCAGGAAATCCTGTCTCCCAGGGCCTAATGCTCAATGAAATAATTAGCATCAATCAGAATAATAAGTAGACAGCAGCTCAGCAGGGAATAAAAGATACACAGGAATCTCATGGGGATAGAAAAGGTCCTGTAAAGGATGATCACAAGGGGGTCAGACAAGATAGTGAGCACCAAATTATTACTTTGGACCTTTCCTTACAGAGATAGGAAAGTGAGAGTTCATGAGTTCAGAAGATGGGGCAGACAAATCAGCAAAGGATTGTAAAATAACGTTTCTAGGTGCTTATTAATCCACACACCTTCTGAGTTTGGTGTTCTGTCCCATCTAGTGGCACCGAGAGCTAAATGAATCTGCTTTACAGCCTTAGCTAACAGCCAGTTGGCTTTTAGCTCATGCACTAGAGAATCCTGCACAAAGGCCTCAGCTTCGATTCTGGCTGATGACAACCGGGGTCTGTCGGCGTTACAAGTGGGGGATTGTCCAGGATTTCAACTGGGAAGTCTCTGAAGCTCGGGACACGCTTCCTCAGCTAGGGGAAGTATGAAACCCACACACCTTCTGGGTGTGGTGTTCTGTCCCATCTAGTGGCACCGAGACCACTTAGAGAGAGAAAATGAGTCTGCTCTACAGTGTTAGCTAATAGGGAGCTGGCTTTTAGCTCATGCAGTAGCAGCTCCTGCACTAAGCTCCAGAGGTCCAGGTTCAATCCTGCCCACGAGCAGGGTCTGTTGACATTACACTTACGGCTGGCAAGGTAGTGAATTCTGTGGAGTTGCATTAGGCACCCCAGGTCTGATATGACCCATGTTTTTTTTTAGAGCACATATTGCATGGACAGGAAACTTCAGCATACACAGATTTGCTAAATGAAGCAGCAGCATATCTGGTGGTGAGAGCACAGTATTAAGAGTCAGGCAACCTGGGTTCCCTTCCCCATTGTGCACCAAGACCAAGTCATTTAACGAAAGAGGAATAATACACAACAGCAAGCCTATTTCATTAATTCAGTTGTGAAGCACTTTGTGGTCCTGGAATGGAAGGTAGAGTACAAAATGTTATTACAGATTTGATGTGAGTCATAGAGATTCTTGAGGGCTAGCTAAGCAAACGACCTTTAAAGGGGATGTGAAAAATAGGAGGAAGTCAAAGGTTCCGTTTGATTTAATTTGGGAGTGGGGCACCTAAAAAGTCTGTTAAGGAATTAGGTAATGTGAATGAGGGTATTTTTTTTAAAAAAACAAACAGTTTGATTCAGTGTAGCCAGCATGATTTCAGGACCTAACTTGTTGAAAGTTAAGGACATTATTATCATGCCAGATAATTTGGCTGAAACATTACATTTGTATACTTTGGATATAATAATTTGGAAAATTTGCCTTGGATATTACATTTGTCTACTTAGCATACAAGAGAATGTCTGACAGAATTCAGTATTGAAGGTTAAATTCCATGTTGGTTGGAAAATATAGGTTAAAGGAAAGGAAAGTTCAAGCTGGAATGAGATTGCAGGAAAATAACATAAAAATCACTGTTAAGACCCCAGCTTTTGATCTGTGTAATGAAATGGCCGACTTAGAAAATAAGGTTTCCAATTTTGCAATTTATACTAAACACAATTTCAGCAAATCTGTAGTCAGATATAAAAGGATTTAGAGCCTATAAATATCTAGACTAAGTAGCTAACAAGTATAGTCCAGAACAGATAATTATGGGACAATAAATCTGAAAGCAAAGAGCCACAAGAGGAAATATATATTTAATGTGCAGGTGCTGTATCTCATTGACCAGAGATACAGATTGAGTTATTATACAAAGAGCCCTTAATTCAATGGACAGCCGCAAAAGAGGGATGCTCTTGAGGTGAAACAAAACCATTTAGAGGGATAGGTTTTAATATGATTTTAAAATTTGTTTCAAAAGGGTTTTAACTCCTTGAATCCCACATGATGGCTCTCACTCTTCTTTCATTTGAAATGACTGTGTTATTATCATAGACATATAAGAAATTGCTAATTATCGAGCATACTGCACTTCCTTCCTACAGGAAAGTCGACAAAGGAAGGGATTGGGTTACTGGGTTCTGTTTCAGACTCAGCCTCTGGACTGGCACCTTGCAGTCCTGCCCTCGTAAGAGGTAACATGACAGTCACCATACTGAGGGGCCCACACATTGAGGACTGAGCCAGGTCGCTACAGCTTGAATTAAAGAGCCAAGTTCTCATGCAGAGAACTGTAATAGACTCCCACCCTCTGGGGATTGGTCACAGAGAGGGAGGCGTAACCTACAATGACCAACGGGTTGCTGCAGCACAAAGGTGCTTGTCCCAGAAGCAAGACAAGGATTGGATTGTTACACTGAGTCATAATTCTTGCCCTGCTTACCCATTGCTGCATGGTGGAAATAAAGTGTACAAGGAGAAGTGTACAAGAAGAATGACTTCTTCTTCTTCTTTCGTATGGCTTGGGTAGATAGCAACAACTATAAATTTATATCTAAATTTGATAGCCAACACATTGCCACAGCAGTGAGGTGGTGAATGTCCTTCAGGCCCCCAGCAAAAGAACAAAGGGGACATTCAGATATGATGTGCTCTATTATTTGTGCCTGGTGACCACAGTCATATACAGGTGTTTGCCTCATTTTCCATTTAAAGAGGGTTTGTCCACATCTCCCATGAGATGTCCTGTTGCGAGTCAATCTGCACCAGTCTTTCCAACATAAATCAAAACCCAGTGGGTCCTCAACAGCATCAACTATGAGCTTTCTGGTTTGAGCGATCAAAGTGTTCCATGTGACTCTCCATTGAGCCTCAGTATCAAAGTTGAGTGTACAGATCTTGATATGGTTCCATCGAGGGTTGCAGGATTTTAATCTCATCTTTGGCGGGTTCTGCAGGTCATGGAGCAGTGGGATCCTCATATTTGCATTGACATGATTAAGAAAGCGAGATGTCTGAGCAGCTCTTCTAATCTGTGGAGGCTGTATGTGCGATAGCACTGGGAGCCAGTCAACTGGAGTAGATTTGAATGTCACCGACACTATTCGCATAACATTATTGAGTTGAGTGTCAAGGAGTTGAGTATGACTGCTGTGAGACCACACTGGTGCACAATATTCAGCTGCAGACTATACCAAGGAAATTGTTGTGGTTTGTATGGTCCATGGATGGAGCCCCATGATGTTCCAGACAATTTTCTGATAAGAGTGACACAGGTGTTCTCAAGGTGTTGTTGAAAGGTCAAACTCCAGGCCCGTGTAACACCAAGATACTTTGGATTAGCTTCGAGGCTGACACTCTTACCACAGAACTGCACATCAAGTTTGGTATTAGCCATTTTATTGTTCAGATGGAAAGCAGTTACCATGGGGTTTTTTGGATTAGACCTAAGTTTCCAGCTTTGGAAATAATCAGCCATTGTGCTAAGATCTCGGGTTAGGGTGCAGCTGATGGTATGGAGGCTAGTATGCTGAACAGCTAGGGCAATATCATCCACATACATTAATTTCCTTGACTCTGTCGCTGGTATATCCACAGTGTATAGATTAAAAAGTATTGGGGCCATGACAGAGTCCTGCGGGATGCCTGAGTTAAGAATTCTTGGTCTACCGATCTGGCCATTAAGATGTACCTTAAAGCAGCAGTCCCCAGTCATTGCCGCCAAGAGGCGAATCGTTTGTCGGCAGTGAATGACATGGGAGACCTTAAGGAGGAAGCCCTATCTCCAGACAGTGTCATATGCCAAGGACAGATCAAAAAGGGCGATTCCTGTCTTTAACTTACATTGGAATCCTGCCTGCAAGACAACAACCTTCACATGGTGCTTCCGATAAGTGCTGGTGTTTTTTGTGCTCTGTGTTTCGGCAAATCCACCATCATGCACATTGTGTAGAGTTGTCACTTTGGATGGGCTATTACCAGCAGGAGAGTGAGTTTGTGTGTGGGGGGGTGGAGGGTGAGAAAACCTGGCTTTGTGCTGGAAATGGCCCAACTTGATGATCACTTTAGATAAGCTATTACCAGCAGGACAGTGGGGTGGGAGGAGGTATTGTTTTATGATCTCTGTGTGTATATAAAGTCTGCTGCAGTTTCCACGGTATGCATCCGATGAAGTGAGCTGTAGTTCATGAAAGCTCATGCTCAAATAAATTGGTTAGTCTCTAAGGTGCCACAAGTACTCCTTTTCTTTTTGCGAATACAGACTAACACGGCTGTTACTCTGAAACCAACATACCAGTGTCGTCAGTTAACAACTGAATATTGTTTTACCGACCTCCCAGTGACCGTAGCAACAATTATACTTATCTCTTCCTTTATGCAAGCTCAACTGTGCTGATTAGTGCATTGGGGGGAGGCTGACTCCTCCACTTCTGCCTGCCCACTCCATCTCACACTGGCTGTTCTCCCCCGCCCCAGGCTGGCTCTTGCCGTGTAGATAGCCCCCACAGGGGAGTAAACAGGTTTTTTACACCCCATGCAGGAGTGCAAATGGTCTAATAATAATACCTTGGGCAAGTTGCTTAGGCCTACATTTTCTAGGCTGCACAGTATTTTGGGGACCCAAAAGCTGAGGTACCCAAAGTTACTGGACGTGTTCACAAAGGTAGGGCTACATGACTTGCCCAAAGACAAACATTTTAAAAGGAGAGCAAAGAGGACATGAGGAATTATATAACAGTCAACTTGATTTTGATACCTGGAAAGATACCAGAACAATTTATTAAACAATCAGTTTGTAGGCTCCTAGAGAATAAAAAGGATATAAGGAATAGCCAACATGGATGTATCAAAAACAAGTTATGCCAAACCAATGTAATTTCCTTCTTTGACAGGGTTACTAGCCTAGTGGATGGGGGAAGCATTATACGTGATCTATCTTGATATTAATAAGGCTTTTGACACAGTACCATATGACATACTTCCAAGCAAACTAGGAAAATGTGATCTAGATGAAATTACTATGAAGTGGGCACACAACTTGTTGAAAGACCTTACTCAAAGAGTAGTTATCAATGGTTCACTGTCAAACTGGGAGGGCATATCTAACAGGGTCCCACATGGGTCAGTCCTGGGTCCTGTACTAATCAATATTTTCATTAATGACTTGGATGATGGAGTGGAAAGTATGTTTATAAAATTTGTAGATGACACCAAGCTGGGAGGGGATTGCTAGCACTTTGGAGGACAGCATTAGAATCCAAAGTGACCTTGACAAATTGGAGAAATGGTCTTGTTTCAACAAGATGAAATTCAGTAAAGACAAATGCAAAGTACCACACATAGAAAGGAAATAATCAAATGCACAACTACAAAAATAGGGAATAACTGTCTAGATGGCAGTACAGCTGAAGATGTGATGCAGTTGTGAAAAAGGCTAACATCATTCTGGGATGTATTAACAGGAGTGTCATATGTATAACATAGAAGGTAACTGTCTTGCTCTGCTTGTCACTGCTGAGGCCTCAACTGGAGTACTGTGTGTCCATCACTTTAGAAAAAATGTGGACAAATCAGAGAGAGTCCAGAAGAAATCAACAAAAATGCTAAAAGGTTAAGAAAAGCTGACTTGTGAGGAAAGGTGTGGGGGGGGGGAAATGGGCATGCCTAGTCTTGAAAAATGAAAACTGAGTGGGGTATTTGATAGTCTTCAAATATGTTAAGGGCTATTATAAAGAGGACAGTGATCAACTGTTCTCCACGTCCACTGAAGGTGGGATGAGAAGTAGTGGGCTTAATTTACAAGTGAGGGAGATTGAGTTTAGACACTAGGAAAACTGAATTATAAGGGTAGTTAAGTTCTGGAATAGGCTTTCAGGGGAGTTTGTGGAACCCATCACAGGAGGTTTTTCAGAACAGCTTGGACAAACACCTGCCAGAGATAGTCTCAGTTTACTTGGTCCTGCCTTAGTACAGGGGACTGCACTTGATGACTTTGTGGTCCCTTCCAGCCCTACATTTCTATGATTCTATAGTGAGTCACAGAGTTTGAAATAGAACTCAGGAGTCCTGACTCCCAGTCCCGTCCCGTCCCCCCCGCCCCCACTCTAGACATTTCACTGCCATTCTTTCTTACAGTATGCTTTACAACCAGTAATCATATCAGGTCCTTGAAAATAAAACAGTCAACTTAACCACTTCATTCCTCTGTTTACCTATGTGTACAATGGGAAAACATAGACTTCTCACAGGGGTGAGGGGACCTAGTAAAGTTTGTCAAGTGCTTTGAGATGTTTAGATAAAAGGTGCTAGATAAATGTAAGCTATTGCTTTTAGTGTTATTATGGGGAAAATACGAGTCTAGTGGCTGAACCTAGCAGAGCTGTTCCTTTAATTTGCATGTCAAAAAGCATTCAGCCTGAGAATCCAGGGAGCAGAACACTACTTCTACCACTAACATTGCCCTGTAAATGAATGTGTTCATTGGCATGCATGCTTGTTTATTTAGGTGTATGATGGGCTTCCGTTGTTATTTGGACCAAAAGTGACTCTCATCCATTCCAAGGACTGTTTGTGTGCTGTTTTGTAGACATCTCCTAGACATACAGGGCACCAAAGGGAATAACATTCATCCAACTGTTTTCCTCAGAGGATGGTGTGAGAAAAAGAAATATTCATATTATGTGACCTCATAGACTTGGGATAAAGACTAAATGCCTTCAGAATGTGAGGGGAGTTAGGGTTCAATGCAAGTAAGAGGGGTTATGACATTGCAGACTTTCACATTGGTTTCCTTTTTGGGAGGCGCAAGGTTATTCCTCTTCCTGTAGGACATACTGGGCAACAAGAGAAAGATCTTCCGTGGCAATTTGCAACCTATTCCACACAGCAAGTGGGGGACTCACGCTACAGGAAAAGAAATAGATCTCCACATAACAATAAGGAGCATCAGAAAGGATGAAAGAGGGTGCCGTTTGTCCACACCAGGAATCTTCTTACCCACCACCTACGTGCTACAAATTCCTTCAAAGCAGTCCCCCAGCCACCACATAGGATCTACAGACCATCCCCCCAGATCACCATTAATTGTTAGTTCACGTCAGCAACATCTAGGCTTTTACCCTGCACACAAAACCAGTGACTTGACCCTTCACATTTCAATGGCCCACCAGGGTCAAGAGACCACAGCCTACTGTAATAAGGAGTGCAAGCAGAGACTGACCTTTATTTCTTGGCTCCCATAATAAACAAGTCAGTGTTATAAAAAGGCTAGTATCTCTGTCACATGACAGGGATCAGTAGCCACACTATTTTTTTTAAAAGGCATCAAATGCAAATTTAAAAAAATAACCAAGGACAGTAGCCATGAGCAATGCAGCCAGTCACTAAGAAGCACACATAGAAATGGAGTGGGGAGTTTTTTTTAAAGATCTCCAACTCATCCAGGTATGCCAATTTTCTTGGCAGAAAGATTCTTATTCTGGAGAATGAATCTGGGATTTTCACGATCGAGGATCCCTAGACTCTCTTGCCACTGTTCTCCCATGCTAAAGACTCCACTCCCACCCAGCCAGTCACTCAGCTACATCCCAACATCCTTCTGCTGGCCACTTCCCCTCGTCTCCAAATTCTCCTCCTTCTGGCCTGGGCTGCTTGCACTAGGAGAGGTGGGAGGAGAATTGGGTGGGTTCACTGCCCCGCTTCACACATACATACTTCACAGCACAACTGTGTTTACAATCAGCATTTGCTGAATTTCAAGACCAATTATTCCATATTCAGATAAATACTGGCAGTGTGGATTGAGCACATCCTTAGCCCAGTGAATTTTGTCTACCCAAGAACCAGACAGCATGAGATAATTGGGGGGGATAGAACTCATCTTCAGTTCTCACAGAGCTGGAATTGTATTCAGGAGTGCAATTTCTTGCTGAGTGTTTGGAAAAGTCATCTGAGCAACAGGCACTCATAGGAAAAGGACACAGGACAAAAGAAAGAAAGCAACAGACTGTCTGTAGCAAGCAACTCATGAAACCTGCAGGATGGGGGTTAATTTTAAAACCAGTATTGAAAAATAAATACATTTCTCACTTGTCTTTTCACTCCCCTCACAGTCTTATGGCACCACATAACATTGCCCTGTTTTGTCCTTCATAAAAGCGATTCCCCATCACAACAGGAAAATATTGAGTAACTGTCAGAGTAAGAGATGGTACATAATAAATGCTGTATTCAGAACCTGTCCTGATTGTGAAACAGATTATATGATTATGGTGGATTTGAGAGAGTTTAAACAGGCAAGTTTGCTTTCTACTTCAACTAGCCCCGATTAAAGTGGTTTAGTTTTCTTGGTGACTGCACACAACCCCAGGTTTATCACTATCAACTCAAGTGTAGAAAGTTACTTACATCATGAGGTCAGATAAGGTTCATGCTATTTTTGGATAGAGGCAGGAATCAGAGTGCAGAACCATTCAGTGATTTCATTAGGAAAATAAAGATTTACAGAGAATTTACCAACATATGGGCAAGGATTGGGAAAGTACAGTTACATGCCTAGTGCCAAATGTGCATTGGACTTGAGGAGTTTTAGTACAAGCAGCAATTCCACAAGCAGAAATCATGTTTATGACCCTACTCATAAGCCTTTAAAACCACTTGTTCGTGTTGGACACTGTGGTAGGATTCTGGCAGAGGACTGACAGTAGAATAACTTTAACAGTTAACAAAAACAGAGCAAGAACAAGATAGAACTTATATATACCTTGTGGCAATTATTATTCAGAAATCGGTTACTTCAAACAACCATCTCAAACGGCATCTATTTGTACCGACAGCTACAAATAATTAATCAACAGTTAAGAGTTGGAGGAAGGGGTACATAGCCCTTAGTTTCCATTCAGATTACTTTCCAAAACTAACAGAACCCACTAAACTCCTCCTGAAATGAATGGACATGACATAAAAAACAAGCCACGTATTTTAGGATTTCGTTCTAAATTCATAAGGCCCAATTTAGCTCCCATTTCAGTTCATGGAAAGTCTGCCATTAGCTTGTCTCAGAGTTATGTCAGACCTGTAGCTAGTATCTGATGACGTTTTGGACTGGTGTTTGATGTCAGAAGACTCTAGAACTACATCTGCACTAGGAGCTATGGACAGGAGTCCCAGCTCGCATACGCGTACTCAAACTAGTCAATAAGAACTAGCACTAATATAAATAGTCGTGTAGCCACAGTAACACAGGCAGCAGCGGCATGGCTTAGCCATGCTGGTTACAAATCTACCTGAATGCCAGGGTGCGTACTCTGCAAGGCTAAGCCATGCCACCGCTCCCTGTGCTACGTTACTGTTCAGATGTTACTGTTTAGCTCTTATGGAATTAGCATGAGTTTGTGAGCTGGGCATCACACCCCTAGCTCGTGGTGTAGATGCAGCCTAAAAAAGAGTTGATTCACCCCATCCTTAATCAATAGCGTTCATGTTTTTAAGTCTATGCACAGCTCACAGTATGTTTTCCTCTTTTAGGATCGGTTGGTGGATGCTCATTTGCTTAGCTCTTCAGAATGAACAGTAAAACAAATAACCATATGATTGGTGCAAACAAAAAACAGCTGAGATCGATGGTTCTCCTGTCATATTACAGTCATCCTATTTGTTACAGTGTACACCTCACTGAGACAGTACAAATTGCACATGCTGAGACTGCACTTGACTGCAGTGCAGGAAATGCTCGGGTTCAGGGTTTTTTAAGATCTATCTGGATCTTTTTTTAAAAGAGAGTATTATTCTTATGTATAAACAGTGACAGTTTTCTTGGCTCTAACAAGACATGTTCCAAACGGAAAGCAAAGGAAAACATCCACATAACTAAAGACTCAGAGCATGGCACAAGACACTAAGAGTCCCAAGTGCCCCATTTGACTTGCGTACATTGCAGACTACTGATGAAAAACAAAATGATGTGCATGCATCCCAGTGTATTCAAGACAGGATGGGCTCAGATGAAGATGCCAACTGCTTTTGTTATACTTTCTCTTTTAGAAAGCGAGAAAATAAACTGTCCTCTCATTCATGTCTACTTCTGCATCATGCTTCCATTTTAGAATAAAATAAATATTTAAGTCTTATTGGATAAAGGTGCCCAATAAACAAGCCTGTATAGTGCTTATACTGTTCTGTTTCTCCAACTGTTTATGCACAGTGGAAACACTTTTGCATGAGAAAAGCAGAGTTTTTACTCAAAAAAAGACAGGGAGAGCTGTGCTGGATAAAGAAATGTGCCAGAGTATATTGAGAAGCAACACTGTGTCACATAAAGTTGTAAAGATAAGGTTGCCACCTTTCCCTAGGGAGAAGTTAAAAGCAAAAAGATGTTACCTGAAAGATGATTCACCACAGCCTTGGCTATTTGCAGACCCTGAAACACAACTTGCTGGTAATGAAAAATAGGACTGTTAGGTGTGCAGTGAAGCCTACTAGGGTCAGTGTTAGTCTTGGTCTACTTAGGATTCTTATTAGCGGTCTGAAAGTGGGAGTAAAGAGTATGTTGATATCATCTAAACCATCACTGGAGATTTTTAATAGCAGGTTAGGCAAACACCTGTCAGGGATGGTCTAGATAATACTTAGTCCTGCCATGAGTGCAGGAGACTGGACCCGATGACCTCTCGAGGTCCCTTCCAGTCCTATGATTCTATAATTAAATTGAAATGTGTGGCAAACATTAGTGAAGACAGAAATAATGTAACAGGATCCAAAGCGGTTAGACTAGATATGTGGACAAGAAATTAAGCTTGGATCAATGCGAGCTAATACCCTTGTGGGCAAGTAATCTAAAACACAGCTGTCTAATAGGTAGGAGGTATTTGGAAAGCAGTAATGCTGAAAGGGATGTGGGATTGACAGTAAACAGCTCACAGGGGACTAAAACTGTGAGGTGAGCAACGGGGGGAAATGGCACAAAAGACCTCTGCATTCCTCTCAACCCCTGCAGAAAGGCAAACTACAATACAGGTGGAGAGCACAGTTAGTGCTCCATAGTAGCACTGTCTGGGACCGTGGGCATGGAGGGTGGGGTGAGGGGAAGGTCTACGGCCTACTGTCTGCACTTGCCAGCATGAAATCGGTGGGGTTGTGACTAGGGGTAAATCTTCACTGCAGAGTTTACCAAAGTCTGGTTACTCAGGCACAGGTACCCAGGTTTCCAGAGCCACAATCAACTCATACATGTGTATCTCATCCACGCTCACGCAGCAGTTAGCCAAGTTAGGGTCTCGGATTTCTGGGTATCCCGAGGTTTTTAGTGCTTCACTAACTTGAGCCACTCTAGGAATTGTGGCATGTGTATTGTGGGAGAACTTGTCTGTCCTTCCCACACCCATGTGGGCATGTTCTTAGCCCGCCAGTATAGTAAACTAAAGCACTTCCAGCCCTGCACTTACCTCACTTCTGTCCATGACCTCCATTCCAACCCACACTGAGATATGGATCCAGCAGAGGTTAGTGAACTGTTTCTGCTTTTGTCTGCTCTCTTATTGCAGCAGGATGCAGACAGAGGGCATGGGGCACAGGAGGATATTTCAGAAGCAGCCTGTGACCCTCAGAATGTGGCAACAGGTCTCAGAGAGAAAGTCATGAGGGATGGATGCTGATATGTCAGAACGGACACCACTAATGCATGCCGCAGTCACTATAGATTCCCCACATGCAAACTGGCACTTGTGATGCAGGACAACTAGTACAGGCTGGTGGAATCACATCCCAGAGAGCTGGTGTGACCAGAAGTGGCTCAAGAAATTCCACATGAGGACCTTCATGGAGTTGTGAGAGTAGCTTGCGCAGACCCTCCAGCACCAGGGTACACATACAAGGGAGGCTATACCAGTCCAGAAGTGGATTTCTATTGCCATCTGGAAGCTGGCTACCCCAGACTGCTACAGGTTGGTGGCTAACCAGTCAACTGGCAGTGCAGGTTTGTGAGGAGATTACTGATGTGGTTTACCCACAGGTAGCGGGCATAGCTGATGTACCTGAAATAGCTGGCTTTGAGAGAATGGGGTTCCCAACCTGCTCTGGCCATTGACGGCATAAGGTAAGGTGCTCATAGTTTGCCTGGCACAAGAAGCACAGGACTATGTCAGCTAGAAAGGATACTACTCCATCATGCAGGCCTGCCAGAGAGAGACCCATTTCTGAGCAGCAGTAATGGTTTCATGCAATGTGCCTTGGCAATACTTTGAAAGCCTGGACTGGGCAAGCTTTAGGATGGAGCTTGTGCTTCCAAGCTGAATACAAAAAGAAAACACTGAATTATACCCTCTTCCTCATGTCCAGCCACTAAACTTTTCTATTATAACTGCACTTCCTTCCATGAACAGATGGTTCTACCACCCATCAAACTGGTCAATTCTACTTTTATTCATTAAAGGAATGATTCTCACTGTAATTAGTAGCAGTTTTGCCACTGGCTTCACTGAGACCAGTATCAGGCCCAAAGTGTGAGAAGAGCAGAGTGCCTAATCTTTTACTCTACTCTAGTTTATAGTAGGACATACAGTGCAAATGTCTCCTTGCTTATACCACTACTGAACTGTTTATCTGCTACTGATCGGGTTCACAACATATCAAGCCACTATGTAAATCTCTGTGAAACACTCCCCATTGAAGTATTTTCATTGCAAGTTATCAAATCAGGCCATCCACAAAGGGTTTGTGAACAGAACAATGTCTCCCTGCTTCCTTACTGTTGGATTTAGTTTATTATTTTGGACTGTTGTTTATCCTTAATTGCTCAGGGAAACAACTGCACAAAGTTTCTAGAATCAAATAGTAACTGACAGCCTCTGCTGAACACCAGACCTCCTGATTCATCATTAAAGGGCTCAACGCAGATTCCACAGAAGACGTACAAAAAGCTACTTAGGCATAAATTGTCTAGTAAAGGTTACCCTTCTGTTAAGAAGCAGAATAATTGGAATCATACGCTCTTCCTCTGTTGATAATTAACCTCATTGCATTTTAAATCAGGCTGGACACAGCATATTCCAGAAAGACATCATTAAAGAGTGCAAGATAAAAACTCACCCTCCTGCCCTCCAGCTGAGGTATACAGAATCAGTACTGGAATTGCAACTGCACACCCATGGAGCACATTTTATGGTTTCAAAACAAGTTGGCTACACAGTTGTGCAGTTTTAATATTTGGGGTTGTAAGGTTTTTGTCTCTTAGAAGACAAGTTGTACTGTGGACTCCCCACTTTATACATTTGCCTGGTGTCTTACAAGCACATTTATAACTGAGGGTATGTCTACACTACGAAATTAGGTCGATCTTATAGAAGTCAATTTTATACAGTCGATTGCGTATGTCCTCACTAAGCGCATTAAGTCGGCAGAGTGCGTCCACAGTACCATGGCTAGCATCAACTTTCGGAGTATTGCACTGTTGGTAGCTATCCCACAGTTCCCGCAGTCTCCGCTGCCCACTGGAATTCTGGGTTGAGCTCCCAATGTCTGATGGGGCAAAAACATTGTCGTGGGTGGTTTGGGATACATGTTGTCAGTTCCCCCCCCCCCCCCCGTGAAAGCAACGGCAGACAATCGTTTCGCGCCTTTTTTCCGTGCAGATGCCATACTGCTGTCAGCAGATGGTGCAATGGGACTGCTAACCTTCGTCGTCATCCACCGCTTCCACTGCAACTCTACTCTGCTGCTCTTGTCTCAATTCGATAGCGATAGACAATAGCGAATTTCTCCATGTTGTCTGTCATGTGCTCCTGGGGACTTGTATTCTTCCTCAGGAAATGCGCGAGGTGCTAACCGTCGTCCTCCACCACTTCCGCTTCAACTCTGCTGTCTTGCTCTCCTGGTGCCATGAATCCACCTTGCAGGTCCTCTCGTTGTTCTGTATAAATATCTATTCTCGTGGCATCTGTCGTCAGATCTGTTGGGTGGGAGGGATAGCTCAGTGGTTTGAGCATTGGCCTGCTAAATCCAGAGTTGTGAGTTCAATCCTTGAGGGGGCCATTTAGGGATCTGGAGCAGGGGGTTGGACTAGATGACCTCCTGAGGTCCCTTCCAACCCTGATATTCTATGATTCTATGATCCACTGCTTCTGTTGCAACTCTGCTATCCTGCAGATGCCATACCACGGCAAGCATGGAGCCCACTCAGCTCACCGCTGCTGTTGTAAGCATTGCAAACACCTTGCGCATTATCCTGTAGTGTGTGCAGAACTTGCAAAAGCAGGCGAGGAGGCGACGACAGCGCGGTCACGTGAGTGATGAGGACATGGACACAGATTTCTCTCAAAGCATGGGCCCTGGCAATCTGGACATCATGGTGGTAATGGGGCAGGTACATGCCGTGGAATGCCGATTCTGGGCCTGGGAAACAAGCACAGACTGGTGGGACCGCATAGTGTTGCAGGTCTGAGAGGATTCCCAGTGGTTACGAAACTTTCGCATGCATAAGGGCACATTCATGGAACTTTGTGACTTGCTTTCCCCTGCCCTGAAGCACAAGAATATCAAGATGAGAGCAGCCCTCACAGTTCACAAGCGCATGGCAATAGCCCTGTGGAAGCTTGCAATGCCAGACAGCTACCGGTCAGTCGGGAAATCAATTTGGAATGGGTAAATCTACTGTGGGGGCTGCTGTGATCCAAGTAGCCAGTGCAATCTCTGAGCTGCTGCTATCAAGGGTAGTGACTCTGGGAAATGTACAGCTCATAGTCGATGGCTTTCCTGCAATGGGGTTCCCTAACTGCGGTGGGACGATAGACGGAACGCATATCCCTATCTTGGCACCAGACCACCTTGGCCGCCAGTACGTAAACCGCGAGGGGTACTTTTCAATGGTGCTGCAAGCACTGGTGGATCACAAGGGACGTTTCACTGACATCAACATGGGATATCCGGGAAAGGTACATGACGCTTGCATCTTCAGGAACTCTGGTTTGTTTGAACAGCTGCAGGAAGGAACTTACCTCCCAGACCAGAAAATTACCATTGGGGATGTTGAAATGCCTATAGCTATCCTTGGGGACCCAGCCTACCCCTTAATGCAATGGCTCATGAAACCATACACAGGCACCTTGGACAGTAGTAAGGAGCAGTTCAACTACAGGCTGAGCAAGTGCAGAATGGTGGTAGAATGTGCATTTGGACATTTAAAAGCTCGCTGGTGCAGTTTACTGACTAGGTTAGACCTCAGCGAAACCAATATTCCCATTGTTATTGCTGCTTGCTGTGTGCTCCACAATATCTGTGAGAGTAAGGGGGAGACGTTTATGGTGGGATGGGAGGTTGAGGCAAACCACCTGGTGGCCGATTACACGCAGCCAGACACCAGGGCGATTAGAAGAGCACAGCTGGGCGTCCTGCACATCAGAGAAGCTTTGAAAACCAGTTTCATGACTGGCCAGGCTACGGTATGACAGTTCTGTTTGTTTCTCCTTGATGAAAATCCACCCCCTTGGTTGACTCTACTTCCCTGTAAGCCAACCGACCTCCCCCCTTCAATCACCGCTTTAGAGGCAATAAAGTCATTATTGTTTCAAAATCATGCATTATTCATTCATCACACAAAAAGGGGGAAAACTCGCAAGGTAACCTGGGAGGGGTGGGTGAGGAGGGAAGCACAGGGTGGAGTGGTGGATGAGGGGAGGAGGGAAGGACTAGGCCACACTACAGTTCAAAACTTACTGAATGCCAGCCTTCTGTTGCTTGGGCAATCCTCTGGGGTGGAGTGGCTGGATGCCTGTAGCCACCTTCCCCCCCGCATTCTTGGGCATCTGGGTGAGGAAGATATGGAACTTGGGGAGGAGGACAGGTGGTTATACAGGGGCTGCAGCGACGATCTGTGCTCCTGCTGCTTTTCCTGCAACTCTACCAGATGCCTGAGCATGTCAGTTTGCTCCCCCATTAGACTCAGCATTGCATCCTGCCTCCTTTCATGGTGCTCCTGCCTCCTCTCATCGCATTCCTCCCTCCTCTCATCGCATTCATTTAACGCTTTCCTGGTCTCTGCCATTATTTGCCTCCATGCATTCTGCTGTGCTCTTTCAGTGCGGGAGGACTGCATGAGGTCTGAGAACATTTCATCTCGAGTGCGTTTTTTTCGCCTTCTAATCAGCGCTAGTCTCTAGGACGGAGATGATAGGGGGAGCGTAGAAACATTTGCAGCTGTGGGAGGAAAAAAAGGGAGAGTAGTATTTAAAAAGATACATTTTAGAGAACAAAGGGAAGACTATTTCACACTGAATCAAGCGATTCACATTACATAGCACATGTGCTTTTGGTACAAGGTCGCATTTTGCCTCTTATATTGAGTGCCTGCCGGTTTGGTGTGAGACATCACACATGCTCGTCTCGGCAACAGAATTCGGCTTGCAGGCAGCCATGGTAAGGCAAAGGGTTTCGGCTTCTTCCACCTTCATAACATGTGGGAATGGTTTCAAACAGCAGCGCCCTCCTTTCCTATACCAAGCAAAGCCCATTGGGTTGGCCATTTAAAAGGAGGGGCTGCGGTTTTAGGGTGAATGTGCAGCACAACCCAACCCACCCATCCCCAATTCTCTGGGATGATCGCTTCACCCCCCACCGCATGGGTAGGATCAGGGAAGATCCCTGTCAGCCAAACTCAAACAGCTCAGCATGAACGGGCCTCCCCCAACTGCATGGCTGACAGCGGGGATGATTTCTTTTCAGCCAAAGGTAAACAGCCCAGCAGGAACGGACACCTCTGAATGTCCCCTTAAACAAATGTCCCATATTTGAACCAGGTGACCATGAATGATATCACTCTCCTGTGGCTAACACAAAGAGATAAAGAACGGATGTTGCTTGAATGCCACCAAAGCCCGGGCCCATTCGCTGCAATGCTTTGTTCTGCAATTATTCCAGACTACTTGCTACTAGCTTGGCGTGGTAAAAATGTCCTACTATGGAGGACGGAATAAGGCTGAGCTCCCCAGAAACCTTCTGCAAAGGCTTTTAGAGTACCTCCAGGAGAGCTTCATGGAGATGTCCCTGAAGGATTTCCGCTCCATCCCCAGACAAGTTAAGAGACTTTTCCAGGAGCTATACTGGCCACAAAGGCATCCCAAGTCTTCAGGACAAATTAATCATTAAACATGCTTGCTTTTAAACCCTGTATTATATTTACAGAGGTACACTCACCAGAGGTGCCTTCTCCAGCTTCATGGTCCGGAAGCCCGCCTTGGGAGGGTTGGGAGGATATTGGCTGCAGTGTGATGAAAAGTTCCTGGCTGCCGGGGAGAAGGGATTCTCTGCTTGCCTGCTGTGCGCTATCCTCAACCTCCTCCTCCTCCTCCTCAACAAAATCCTCATCCCTGTTGCTTGAGACTCCCCCCTTGAAGGTGTCCACGGACAGTGGCGGGGTAGTGGTAGGGGCGCTCCCTAGAATTGCATGCAGCTCATCATAGAAGTAGCATGTATGGGGCTCTGACCTGGAGTGACCGTTTGCATCCTTTGTTTTTTGGTAGGCTTGCCTGAGCTCTTTCATGCAGCACTGTTGTGTGCCCCTGTTGTAGCCTCTGTCCATCATGCCCTTGCCATTTCGTCTTTTGGAATGAAGTTCTGCCTGCACGGATTCTTCTCCCTATTCAGCGATCAGATCCAGTGTCTGCCATTTGGTCCATGCTGGAGCTCTTTTGTGATTCTGGGACTCCAAGATCACCTGTACTGATCAGCTTTCCACGCTGGCCAAACAGGAAATGAAATTCAAAAGTTTCCGGGGCTTTTCCTGTCTACCTGGCCAATGCATCTGAGTTGAGAGTGCTGTCCAGAGTGGTCACAATGGAGCACTCTGGGATAGCTCCCGGAGGCCAATACCATCGAATTACATCCACACTACCCCAAATTCGACTCAGCGACGTCGATTTTAGCACTATTCCCCTCGCCGGGGAGGAGTACAGAAATCGATTTTAAGAGCCCTTTAAGTCTACAAAACAGGCTTGGTCGTATGGATGGGTGCAGGGTTAAATCGACCTAAACTCATAGTGTAGACCAGGGCTGATTTAATGCATTCTTAACTTCTCTGAAGCAGGTGTGGTCATGCCTCAGTTTCAACTCCACAAGTGATCTAGTCTCCCTCTTGTGGTAGGCAATTTAATTGTGGTAATTTAGTTCTTCAGTTTCCCTTCTAGTAGAATAGGCTGCCCCTCCATCCAAACCAAAAAGTCATTCCTTTCTAGGGCAAATAAAGAGTTCCAACTCACACAAAAATCAGTCAGTCCTCCCCAGGCTCAACTGTCCATCACCCCAATTGATGCAAGATTCTTTCGTAGTTCTTCACCCATCCCCAGGCCACAACTTTTACCTCTTGACACAGCCAACCTGTTCTGTCACCCTCCTTTAGGGTCACAGGGTTCCATCTCCCCTTATCAGTAGTCAAGCCATTCTTCACTTCCCCAAGCCACTACCTGCCTCCAAGTTTTTCCAATTACATGCTAGGGTTTTGCACACCTCTAGGTCATGCCAAGGGAGTCCAGGTACTCCCTCTACTCTGAGGACCCTAAGTTGTGGGCAGTTAACTTCCCTGATTCACATTTCCAAGAGCCACTTCCTCTCAGGCTATTCTCAGGCTTCTTCACCTCAGTAACTCATGGGCTCCATTTTCAGCTCCCTCTAGGGAGCCACCAGCAGCTCTTCCTTATATCCATCCCTGACATGCCTTGCACCAAAATGCAGCTCCTGAAATCCAAGACCTGCCTTTCATCCTGCTTCTTTCTTCCCAACATGCCTTGCTCACAACCTAGCCACACAATCAGTCTGGAAATTACAGCTCCCAGAACTTTGTTCTTAAAGGAGCTGAGGGAACTAAGGCCCCAAACAGATGTGCTGGGGCACATCTGCCTTTAAAGGGCCAGCACATAACATTGCAAAAATCATGTGTCAGGCAGGCCCCCACAAAAATGAGATTTTAAAAATAAGGTTACATGATGTTTTTATCTGTCTTCTGATTTCTGTATGGTCTCCTTTGAGGGTGGGGAGAAGTTTGCAGAATAAAACTCAACATAAATCTCCAAATGCTGTGTGAAAAAAGGCACAGTTTTTTTTCCCTTTTGGGAAATATTCCTTTCGGTGTATATTGTGATCTGAAAGTTGAAAGACAAATCATGCTAAAGATTATGTTCTCTCTTTGTTTTTTTATTTTCATACACAAGCTAAGCATGATGGTGAAAGATTCCCTTAGGGCTCCAACAATAGCGTCACCACAGTCCTGCCGTGTGGTCCAGTAGCATGGTCTAGTGGACAGGGCACTAATGCAGGAGATGTGGGTTCTATGCCCTGATCTGCTGGGTGACATTGGGCAAGTCTCTTCATGCCTCTGTTTCTCCTGCCTAGCTAGATTGTAAACTCTTTGGGTAAGTGCCTAGCACAACTTAGCAACAATCTTAGTTGGGGACTCTAGGCATTAGAGTAACACAAATAAATAATAATAAAGAGGTATCCTTAAAAAGAATCAGTGGTTCAATATTTTTCATAGTATAGTTTATTTTTTGTCACTCTCCTCCCCCGTACAAATGATCTGGGTACAGGAAAGAAGCACTGGATTCCAAAGAACTCAGTGGAGAAGGGCTGCCTATTCTAACTGTGTTCTGGGAATTACGTACATTTCTTATCTTGGAACTACAGGATATGGCAATAAATGCTATTAATCAGATATCTTTCTCACTTCATCTTTGTTAAGCGTAAAAACATTTTTTCACTATGACAATGCTAGTTACAAAACTGAACAATCAATAGAGTAAGTTTTATCGTTAAAAAAAAACAAGCTGTAATAATACCCTATAAAATTGCAAAGTACAATGCAATGTGTTTTTTTTTAATGAAATATAATTTTTATATGTACTGTGTACTTTCAGTACCATGGACCACTAACCAGACAATAGATGACAAGGCTGTGTCTCTGACTTGTTTTTATAGATATTTTACTTACAAAAAAATAAACTGTATATTCATCCAGGCAAGCCACATGCTGATTCCTCTGCATTTGTCAAAGTAACCACAATCAACTATCTTTATAACTGGAGTGGCGTGTCCTACAAATATTGGAATGGAACAGTCTCCTCAGAAAAATAAGGAATTGTAAAAACAGTGGGTCTTCTGTTTTTGAAATGAAATGAAAACCTTCATGTTTTAAAATATTTAACACATGGAGAAAGCATATTCTCAGGTTGCCTCTTCTGGTGTTTTTCTGTTTTCCTTATTGCACTGCAGACAACCCCATGTTGTTATTTCCCTTTTTTCTTATTTTTTTTTTTTTTTTTGTAATCTTAAGTATAGTTTCTCTGTTCTGGACACATTCCAGCACAATGGGAACAAAATATTTTGTCATGTGCTATACATAGTAATTTCCTCTGAAATATCCTCTATTACTGGTAAAAGAAAGGAAATAAACCAGCTTTTTTCCCACTAGCAATTTGCTGCTCACATAAAAGCCTATGCTCCAAAAATCAGGCATAGGTAGCAGAGAGTACATTGGTACAGAAGACAGAGAATTTATTAAAACAAAAACAAGCAAACAAAACAAAAAACAGCTGAATGATCAGTCTGAACTGTGTGTTCAGGTTCCAAGATCAAAATCAACAAATGTGCATACAGGCACCACCGTCCTCTCTGCCCCAAATGAAAGATAATTAGGGTAAATCTGAAGAATTTGGAGCTTTACAGCTGATGGAAATTCTTACAATATGACACCACCACTTTTTCCTATTTAAATGTTATATTTATTAAGCATTAATTTATAATCATTACTAATAAAAGGACACACCATCAAGTTGACGTAAGCCCAAAGTATAGATCGTGAGACAAGTTTTTAGGAACAGGAAATGTCATACCAAATCAAACCAGTGGCCCAGTATCCTGTCTCTGGCCCTGATTCAGGAAAACATCCATAGGCATGTCAACACATAAGTACATGTGTAAGTCCTATGTAGGTCACTGGGACTTAAGCACATGCTTAAAATCAGGCTTTTCCTGAGTTGGGGCTTCTAACAACGGCCAGTACCGGATATTTCAGAGGAAGGTACAGGAGACCCCCATAGTGGACAATTAGAGAATTGCCAGCCAATATGGGACATTCCTTCTCCTAACCTCCATCACTTATCTCATCTAGAATAAAAAGTGTGTTGTTAAAATATCTCAGCTAAACATCCTAACACATTTGAAAGGTCTAGAGTAGACAAGACATGCTGTCTTTAACACATGTTAAGCTGGTCGTGTTACAGCCTAATATCTGTTAAAGAATATGCTGCCATGTCTACACTACACTCTTCAAATGTTAGTTGGAATGTGTCCACTAGCACATTCTAACAACACATCTTTAAACCCCAGTCTAGAAAGGACTTATGTCCTTCAGCATGAGGGATGATATCCCTTATATATAGTTTTCCCTTTCTAATCTAATGGTGGATGTTCTCATTATCCAGCTAATCCTAAAATTAAAAAAATCCGTTTTTTTTTAAATTCCAAAAATAAAAACATTGATTGGTTGGGATATAAACATTCCTCTGAAGTGTTTTCAAACCTACAACTGAAGTATTTTGCCCGTGTCTAACATCTCAAGAGTAAAAATTATTAGAAATTCACTATAAACAAATGTGTAACTGACTAGTCTACTTCATTGAGTAAACAGAGAAAAATGAGGAAACAAACAAATGGTGAAGAGTACATTTAGGTTTTTGTTTAAATATTCATTGTAAGTTGTTGCCACATGATTAGGCTATTTTATTAAAATATGGAGACCAATTCTGTGCTGTAACTGGTTAGGAGGTACAGAAGTGGCTTTAGGTCACCTGGATTCTGAACTGCTGGAAGAGCTTGTTGCGGGGCAAGTACACCTTGTCCCCCTTTGTGGCAGGGCACAGGCATTGCAGCCCCACGGTTAAGTCTACCTGCCATCCCTTAGCCTCAGGCCAGTACGGCCCAATGACCAGGGTCAATAGGGTCACCCTTGCTGTCAGGGCAGTATGGCCCAATGGCCAGAGTCAGTAGAACTGCCCACTCTCTCGGGCTGTATGGACTAGTGGTCACAATCAGTATGGCTGCCCTCCTTAACAGGGCTATTTGGCCTAGTGGCCAGGGTCGGGGATGTGGGCCGCCAACAAGGGGTAAGGGTAAAGGCGGTCAGGGTAGTGGGACCTGGGCCCTCCCTCTCCACTGGGTCCCAGCCCAGGGCCCTGGCAGTAGCAAGTGTGCGTGCCACTGAGTCACTGGCTCAAGATCCAGTTCGATATCCGGTCCACTTTCTAGCTCCCTTGGGCTACTTCCTACCTTATTTCATGATGCTGTGGTCTGGATGTCTTTGGAGTCTCCGGGTTCCTCAGCCTGCACTGCTCCCAGTGACTCCAGCCTCTGTTGGGCATCCACAGGTATCCAGGCATCTACCTGGGTCTCAGCACCTCTGCTCCCATGGTCTCAGGATCCAGTTGCTCCTGGACTGGAGCCTGCAAGGTGCATCCTTCCTCTCCAACAGTCACCATAGAATGAACAGGGCTGCTCCCTTTTATTCTGCTGCAACTGTCGGAGCAGGGTCAAGGGGGCATGACTTCCTCTGCCCAGAGTTGTGGGGTTAACCCCTTCATGTCCAGTGTGGAGCAAGTACACCCCGTCACAGAGCTAAAATGCTTCCATCCCAGCATGATTTGAAGTAGCTCTAATTTATGGCAACTCTTAAGGGTTGCTAATGGGCTGCATCACTACTCACAATCCCCACAGTGCACAATGTTATGCATAAGGCTACATTTTAGTCACGGGTATTTTTAGTAATGGACGGACAGTAAACAAAAATTCACAGCCTGGGACCTGTCCATAACTTTCACTATATAATAGGGCTGTCAAGCAATTTAAAAAATTAATCACAATTAATAGCACTGTTAAAAAATAATAGAATACCGTTTGTTTAAATATTTTTGGATGTTTTCTACATTTTCAAATACATTGATTTCAATTACAACACAGATACAACATGTACAGTGTTCACTTTATATTTATTTTATCACAAATATTTGCACTGTAAAAAAACAAAAGAAATAGTATTTTTCAGTTCCCCCATTACTAGTACTGTAACGCAATCTCTTTATTGTTAAAATTGAAGTTACAAATGTAGAATTATGTACAAAAAAACCTGCATTCAAAAATAAAACAGTGTAAAACTTTAGAGCCTACCAGTCCACTCAGTCCTACTTCTTGTTCAGCCAATCGCTCAGACAAACAAGTTTGTTTACATTTGCAGGAGATAATGCTGCCCACTTCTTGTTTACAATGTGACCTGAAAGTGAGAACAGGCATTCTCATGGCACTGTTGTAGCTAGCGTTGCAAGATATTTACGTGCCAGATGTGCTAAAGATTCATATGTCCCTTCATGCTTCAACCACCTTTCCAGAGGACATGTGTCCATGCTGATGTTGGGTTCTGCTCGATAACGATACAAAACAGTGCAAACTGACGAATGTTCAGTTTCATCATCTCAGTCAGATGCTACCAGCAGAAGATTGATTTTCTTTTTTGGTGGTTCAAGTTCTGTAGTTTCCACATCGGAGTGTTGGTCTTTTGAGACATCTGAAAGCATGCCCCACACCTCGTCCCTCTCAGATTTTGGAAGGCACTTCAGATTCTTAAACCTTGGGTTGAGTGCTGTAGCTATCTGTGACGAAGTGGGACTGTTCTTAATGTTTCCTCTGAATACTGTAGGGGTGCCTCAGTTTCCCCTAGGCATTTCTTAAGTATCTAGGTGGTGGGATAAGGGTGTATGATCATTGCAGACCCCTAGAGGGCACGTGTGTACAGGGGTCTGGACACAGAGAATGGCCAACACCCTGTTTCCTGGCAACTGATGGCCTGGCCCTTCCCCCCTGCAAGGTGAGAGCTAAAGGGTTGGAGAACAAAGGAATCAGGTGACCTCCTGGCCCGGGAAAGGGACAAAGCCCAGAGGAGGAGGGGCTGGAATGGGATGAGGAGTGAAGTGCAGACGTGGTTTTCTAGCTCACTGCCTCCCAAAATGGACCCAGCTGAGGAGTCCTGTTCTCTGTACCTACAAGCTTTATTTTAGACCATGTTCCTGTCATCTAATATACCTTACTGGCTGGCTAAGAGTCATGTCTGACTCCGAAGTTGGGGTGCAGGACCCTCTGGCTTCCCCAGGACCCCGCCTGGGCGGACTCGCTGTGGGAAGCGCACGGAGGGGCAGAGGATGCTGAATGCTCCAAGGTCAGACCCAGGAAGGTGGAAGCTGTGTGAGCTTCTTGCCCTGAAGACAGTCTGCTCACAGGAGGGAGACTTCACCAGCGTCCTGCCTGGCTTCCAAGGGAGAAGTTCCAGAGCATCGCCCGGGGACTCCGTGACACTATCTTTAGAAATCTCACATTGGTACCTTCTTTGCATTCAGTCAAATCTGCAGTGAAAGTGTTCTTAAAATGAACAGCGTGCTGAGTCATCATCCGAGACTGCTATAACATGAAATATATGGCAGAATGTGGGTAAAACAGAGCAGGAGGCATACAATTCTCCCCCCAAGGAGGTCAGTCACAAATTTATTTAATGCATTATTTTTTAATGAGCGTCATCAGCATGGAAGCATGTTCTCTGGAATGGTGGCCAAAGCATGAAGGGGCATATGAATCTTTAGCATATCTGGCACAAATACTGTGCAACACCAGCTAGAAAAGTTCCATGCAAACATCTGTTCTTGCTTTCAGGTTACATTGTAAATAAGAAGCGGGCAATATTATGTCCCGTAAATGTAAGCAAACTTGTTTGTCTTAGCAGTCGTCTGAACAAGAAGTAGGACTAAGTGGACTTGTAGGCTCTAAAGTTTTACACTGTTTTGTTTTTGAGTGCAGTTATGTAACAAAAAAAACTACATTTGTAAGTTGCATTTTCACAATAAAAAGATTGCACTCCAGTACTTGTATGAGGTAAATTGAAAAATACTATTTCTTTTATCATTTTTACAGTGGAAATATTTGTAATCAAAAATAATATAAAGTGAGCATTTTGTATTCTGTGTAGTAATTGAAGTCAATATATTTGAAAATGTAGAAAAACATCCCAAAATATTTAATAAATTTCAGTTGGGATTCTATTCTTTAACCGTGCAATTAAAACTGCGATTAATCGCAATTAAATGTTTTTAATTGCAATTAATTTTTTGAGTTAATCGCATGATTTAACTGCGATTAATCAACAGCCCTACTATATACCCTTAATTAAAACTTGGGCCAGGGGGCCATGGGTGCTGTGGGGACACTCCGGGAGCAGCATGGGTGCTGGGAGGGAGGCAGGCAGTGGTGTATGGCCCGGGCCCCCCATTGGTGCTGAGGAAGCGGCAGGCAGCCCAGGATCCCTGCTGGCACTGGGAGTGGGCAGCGACACACGACCGAGGACCCCGCTGGCACTGGTGGGGAGGGAATAGGTGGCGGAAAGTGATCCAGGCCCCCTGCTACTGCTTGTGGGGGCAGCGGCACATGGCCCGGGGGGGGGCATTGGGCAACGTGTGGCCCGGGACCCATGCTGGGTGTGGGGAGGATTGGCGGAGCTGGCAGGTTCCCTACCTGGCTCTGACTGCCATGTCTCTGCAGCTCCTAGGGGGAGGGGCGGCCAGGGGAGCTCCACACACTATTCCCACCACAAGCGCTGACTCCTCAGCTCCCATTGGCAGGGAACTGCAGCCAATGGGAGCTGCGGGGGCCGCACCTGCGGGCACGGGCAGCATGTGGAGCCCTCCTGACCCCTCTGCCTAGGAGCTGCAGGGACATGTCGGTAGGAGTCCCCCCGAGGTAAGCACCGTCCCACACCCCAATGCTTGCTGCAGTCCTGAGCCCCTTCCCATACCCAAACTGCTGGTGCTGCTGATCCAGAGGCTGCCTGGCTCGGGCAGTCCCTGAGCCAGCTGCACTGGCCACTGCAAAAGTCACGAAGGTCACAGAAAATCACAGAATCTGTGACTTCCGTGACTGACCTGCAGCCTTAGTTATGGGCACTTCCTCTTCCATCCCCAGCCCTGACCCCAGCAAACAACCCACGTCAGGGGCAGCGTTGGGCTGTTTATATTCATTCTGCACTGCCCCTGCACTGGGGGGAATTCTTATCCAGCATTTGCAGCTCCTGTAAGGTCCCTCTACACTGCCTGAGTGGCATGTAAGGGTGAGGGAGGGGGTTAGAATTGAGCTCATTTTTAATATGACCGTGTCCCTTTTTTCAGTTGGAAACAAATGGGACGGGATGGGTGAGTGGAGGTGCAGGCATAGTATGTCACATGCTGCCTGAGTATCCCCTCTAGAACTGGTATGAAAAGGTGAGTAGAATATGCCAACCAGCATGAGGAATTTAACAACAAAGTCTGCTGTCTCCATGACTTCCCAATCCCATGGATGCAGCGGGAAGACTGCCTGCATCCAGCAGGCCAAACAGAAGACAAATTTATGAACATTTGTCAAGAATTTCTTCCTTTGTTTGCACCTATATTACCTCTCCAGAGGATTGGACAACAGATATGGCAACTTTAGTGTACTTCTTACCAGAGACAGAACTTCTAAAGACAATTACATCATAGTAGTGCCTAGGAGCTCTTTGCTAGCACATTTTGGGCCTGACTTCCAGAAGTACCAACACCAGTCTCAATTGCCCAGCTCCTGAAAGGCAGTTGGGCACCTAAATACCTTTGAAAATCTGGGCCTATGTGCCTGACCCTGTGAGTTGCTAAGCACCTTCTGCAGGTTGCTAAGTACTCTCAACTCCTACAGATGGCTCCTAGAAGGTTACGTTATTAGGTCACTTCCTCTCCCAGTGAGAGCAGAGTAGGGTGAAACACAACCATTCTCCCATTTTACACCCATGTTAGATCTGCAAAGTGAGTGTGACTGTCTACACAAGATGCAAGACAGGGGAGAATCAGCCCCATAAATTGCCATTTTGTGTTTATATGTTAGCTATTTGGCCTTGTAGAAATACAAGTGGAGGAGAGCTGTTATACTGAGAAGGGGTTCACTTTACACAATGTATTTCAATTTATGTTAGGGCTTGGCTACACTTACGAGTTACAGCGCAATAAAGGAGCCCCGGGTGCACTAGCTCACTACCCAGCTGCACTGGCAAGGCACGTGGAGCGCTTTGAGTCTGTGGCTACAGGGCTGCTGGTACTCCACTGCGGCGAGTGGAATAACGTTTGCTGCGCCCCAGCTGGAGTGCTGTGGTGCCAGGGTGAACGAGGTGTTGCATTACTGCGCTCTGATCAGCCTTTGGAAACGTCCCATAATCTCCTTAAGTCAAGTGGCCACTCTTATTGTTTTTGAATCGCTGCAGGAATGCATATATGCCCTTTGAAAGCTCCATTTCTGACAGCCAGCTGCTTATCTGCTCTGAGACAAAGCAACCATTAGTGTGGAATGCTGTGAGAGAGACGGGCGGGGGGATCTGCTGCTGTCTGAACTTACAAGACGGCATGCGGATATGTTCTCAACCCCCCACAAACCCACTCTCTCTCCCCACACACACACCCCACATTCCCTGTCACACTCCACCCCACCCCCCACATTTGAAAAGCACATTGCAGTCACTTGCATCTGGGATAGCTGCCCATAATGCACTGCTCCCAATGCCACGGGAAGTGCCACAAATGTGGTCACGCCCGTGTGCTTGAAGCTGTCAGTGCGGACAGATTGCAGCGCTTTCCTTACTGTGCTCTCCGAAGGCTGGTTTAACTCAAAGCGCTCTACATCTGCAAATGTACCCATGCCCTCAGTAAAGTTTTAGCATTTAAATTGAACACTGTGGCATTCCAGTATTCACTCCTTTTGTTTGTTCTTTGCTGAATGGTTAAGCTGTACACAGTTAAGTGATTTAGTAGCTTGTTTAACTTGATTACATTCTGCACCTGGGGTTTTCCTAGACTGCATGTAAAGAGGAAAAAGGAGCAGGGAAGGCCAAAAAAACAGGGGGGGGGGAGGGAGATGGGCAGAGTAAGAGGGGGAGATTTACAAATCAAAAGGAAGTGTAACCATGAAATGGGTAAGGTGTAAGTTGCAATGCTGACCTGAGGTGTGTAAATCAGGAGGTAAGCTCAGCTGAGTTATACCAGTAGTGGTAAATCAGTGAGAGAAGAGAATCACGCTTGCAATGTTTATGGAACTAGCCTCTTAAAAAATAATGGGTGAATCTCTCTCTAAAATGAGAGGTTTCAGAGTAGCAGCTGTGTTAGTCTGTATCAGCAAAAAGAACAGGAGGACTTGTGGCACCTTGGAGACTAACATTTATTTGAGCATAAGATTTTGTGGGCTATGGCCCACTTCATCGGATGCATAGAATGGAACATATAGTAAGAAGATATATACACATACAGAGAAGGTGGAAGTTGCCATACAAACTGTAAGAGGCTAATTAATTAAGATGGTAACTAGGAAAATGAGGGAGAGCATTCTGCTGCTGAGTGAACAGGAGAAGGGTCTGTACACACACTTTGTTTACTTCTTAGGCCCTATCTATACTAGAAAGTTATACCACTTTAGCTATATTAGCACAGTTAGTGATACAACCCTCATAATGTGAATGCAGTTATATCGATATATATATATATATATATATGGGTGCTTTTTGCAGCATAGCTGCCTCCACACTAGGGTTTGGACTGGTATAACTATTTCAGTGAACAAATAAAAAATACAGACCACCCTAACTGACCTACCTATCCAAAAACTGTATATAGACAAGGCCTTAGTAGGGAGAACACAGGGAAGAGTATGGGGGTAAACAACATAAATGAAATTTGTAGATACTGCTAAACTGGGAAGTGTTGTGATGAGAGGGATCATAGATATGGAACTAGAGAAATCAATGGGAGCTGCTGGGTACTCAACACTTTTGAAAATTCTGCCACTAAGGTCTAAAGGTCACCCAGACCTTAAATATCTTTGAGTTCTGCTGGGGGAGAGGGGAAACCTTATCACCAATACATGATTCGTAAAATCAGGGACTTAATCCACTGCTGCTGATGCCAAGAGATGCAGACTGCACTGCCTTGAGTCAAAAAGGACCATTTACTCAGGGCCTTTCACCAACAGGGTAAAGTCAGACCGTATTCTAACAACACCCTCCTGAAAGTGTCTGCCAAAGGAAGACAGCTTTCATTTCCACTGTGGGATCCTGCCAGAGTAGTTTGCCTAGAGGATGCACTGAATCAGCACATCCCCCACAGCTGCCCTGGCTATGTCTTCTCCCTTATCAGCATCACCCATTTTGGGGGGCGGTGTTGGCACCTGCAGGCTCCTTAGTGAAAGAGAAATTGGAGGCACCCTCCACATAGACTCTGAATGGACTTTCCACCTCCAGGGCTGGACCATCAGAATAAACCTGGCTCAAACAGTTTCTACACATCAGCTTTCTGTATCAGCATAGGGAGTTTCTGGAGCTTTGCTCAGCAGGCTGACAAAGAGGCCATGACAAGTGAAAATTGGCAGCACTCACAAAAGCCTCCAGTTCTAGTTGTAGCTCAGAAAGCTTTTCCCCATCCACAGCCTCCAGCAGTAGCCAGAGTTCAGGATTCAGCTCTACAGCTTTTTGGCCCTCCTCATATTCCAGTAATAAACACATTGCATATACTTTCTACTTGGCCATTTCAGCCTTGACAGGGACCTTTTCCAGAAGACTGAAACAAAACAGTTGTACAATAGAATTTTTGGCAAGCCCTCCTGTATCAGCCACATCCAGGTCTTCAAGCAGAGCTCCTTCTTGGCCAGTAGACATCTTCTGAGCCTGTAAGTGCACCTGGAGAATCCATGCCTGTGTATGACATTAGGAGACAGATGGAATCACTCAGCCCTTGGAAATAACAGAGAAAGGGCTAGACATGCAGCTGCAGACTGGGAGATGACAGGAGCTTCCATTGCAGCCATAACAAGAACAGGATATCGCAGGAAAAGTAGATGTCTCCCCTCTTCACCCCAGTCTGACTTTCCCTCATGTGTCTCACACTGAGATCTCTCTTCCTATTATGTCAAGTGTTAAAAGAACCTTTGATTTTCCTACCGATGAGGAACAAAGTAGATTCAAGCTGGTGTACTCAGACACAAAGTAAGGAAGAGAAAAATATATTGTCAAATAGTCCTTCCTGTGCTTCTAAAGCAATTTCTCACTTTCTCCCTCAAACCCCAATTCCATCCCCTTCTCTGGTTCTTCAGAGTTCCTCCCTTTCTATTCCCCACTCTCACCTGCCAGTTAGGGGCATCGGAAGTGGGAGTAGCAGGAGGAGTTGATGTCCAGATAAGGAATTTCTGGAGCTCGCTGCCTTTCCTACGATAAGGCAGGAGCAGCAATTTATAGGGGGGGGAAGAAAAGTTGTCCTATCTGGGAGTCTCCTACTCACCTCCTCTAAAGGAAGATCTGCCCAATCCCACAGTCTTCCCCTCCCTTCCTGGGGGAAGAGAGAAAGTAGAACCACTGTCGTCTCTGGCTGTTTCCCCTTCCCTACAGGAAGAGAGGTGCAGGCACACCCTGCCCCGCACTCTAGGGGGGGAATATATTACATAATCCATAGAATATGTGTAAAATAGCTTTTGAAATAACTGTTTTCTAAAATGCCAGAAGTCATATGGGGGATTCCAAAGCTTTCTGGGGAAGAAAAGCCCACCGGGCATCATAATTTTCATTTACTTTTAGATTGATACATGTTCTGCATCCTGGGAATGTTCCTAATCTTGATAGAAATGGGGTTAAAAGTGCTAGGAATGTTCCCCTATGCAGCTCCACACACTGCATGCACAGATACTTTGTCCGTCTGACTACAAACCTATCTGGGACCTGAATGCTTTTTTCCCCTTCATCCCTATTCTCCTCTAGATGGATACTTACATTACAAGATAATGCAACAGTACACCACCACATGATGGCAAGACTGACAGCCACCAAAACAGTCAAGCTCCCCCCACCTATCAAGATCAATTTTAACCACTGATTTTTGATACCAAGAGAGCACAATAGTAGGCACAGCATGTTCACCATGAACATCACAGAAAACCTACAGAGGGACATACACAAGGAGAAGAGACCACAGCCTCGTAAGAAACTCCAGTTTTACAGTGGATGCCATTCTAAGGTGAAAAAGGTACAATAATCTTTCAGTGCCAACCAGCTTCTGTATATTAAGGAACATTCAGCTCCAACATTGTAGGATATTGTTAATGCTCTGGCTACCATAGGGAATAAATAATTTATGACATATGGCAAAGTGCCCTACTTCTGCTTTGTTATCAACTATATCTATTCTATTAATCTGACATGCTGAGAACCAAATACAGATTTTTTTTATCTCTGCAACTGCCACCCATCTGTTTCTGGAAGTCTGGAAAGTCTCAGTGAGTGGTATGTGCTCACTTGTAAAGGCATCTGCAAATTTCTGGTACTGATTTACAGTACACTAACTCTTCCTGTAATTAGCATGCCAACAGTTATACTATTTGCTGTGCGAACATTTCTGATGTTACATGCTGTAAACATGACTGACAATCTATGGTATCTTCTTGTCACTGATCTTCTTTAGAGAATTAAAATTGTTTTTTTTCAGGCCAACTCAGCAGCCTAGTGTCAGTCCAGCCTTCCACTGCAGGAGACTCTGGTAAGACTCCTGGAGCCAGAGTAGGCTGCTTATTTGCATTTTGCATATATGTTTCTGTACCACATAGAGAGGACTGGCCAGGACTCTTCCTGTCAGCAGTAGTGTGGCAGATGGCAATGTATTTTTCCTCTGCAGCTCTTCTAGCCTCTGTTGAGCCCAAGAGTAAAAAGACTAGGTCTGGGAATGAAAACTGGCTGGGTCTCTTGAATGGCAAAGCAATGCAATTCCACTATGTTGGTTCTATTATAATCTAAAAGACAATGCAGTATATGGGAGACTAAGCAATGGTTTTCAGTTACACTAGTGCAAATCTGGAGTAACTTCAGTGACTATGTTGTTCTGCCAAGTCAGTGGAATGGCTTTGGATTTCCACAAGCATACCAGAGACTAGAATCTGACTTGGGTTTCTTACTAGAGCTAGGCATCTAAATGGGAACAACTGTACATGCATTTCATTGCAAGTACAAAATTGTAGTTCATTTTGAGCCTAAAAATCAGGTCCATTGCAAGTAAAATATTTAGACACTTCAGTGATATCAAGTAGGTCAATAAAGGCACGTCTACCTTGGGAAAAGAGCTTTCAGGCCATTTGCTCCATCTTCTACCAGTGAAGGATTTTTCCCTACAATACATTTGCTAGTGCTAGCATTCGGTGAACAGTGAAGCAGTAAGTGAGATGGTGTGTATAGATTCCAAACAGCTATCTAATCAGGGGAACTTCAGGGCACAGAGAGTATAAGGATACTGTTGTCATTACAAAAAAAATAAGAAAAAAATCAGTAAGTGCTAATTGTGCAAATATTAACACAAAAAAGTTTTAGATTTAATTTAACCACTGATTGAGTCAGAATCTGTAATAAAACAGGTCTATAACTGGGAATCAGACTAACATAATCCTGGTACAATTCAAGCTCAATATGACCTTGGGCAAAATAAGCCTAAAACTACTGGCACAGTGCGTCAGAAAACCCAGCAGAATTGCTAAGACATTTCAGAAGGGCATGATTTACTGTGCCCAAATAGCACTTAAGTTCAGAGGAATTAATACTAACAACTCAAGTGAGACATCATTAGTCAATGATTGAAAGCCTCCGCTAATGTTGTCTCAGCCCTCTGAAGACTCATGAAGCCCTCAGAAATTCCTCAGAGATTATATGTAATTAAATGCTACGCAACTGAGAAAACAAGTTCTTGTTCAAGAATGTTTGACAAAAATGGCTAATCAGTCCTAGACCTATGCATCTGGAACTGGTGCAGATTTTAGTCTATTTATTTATTTTAAGCAAAGGCCTGTAATAGTAGCCATTTTCAAAGCAAGCAACATAACACCCATTGCCAGAGGATGAACAAAACAATTCTGGTCACCAGAGGAATTGTCTCAGGAATACATTCTTTGAGTAATTTAGTTGGAGAAGAATCAAGCGTGTGATTAGTGGGATTTAATTTTGAAATTGCAGCAATCCTGAATGCTGAGATCATTGCGGAGGGGAAGGGGGATTAGGGTTTGGGTTTTAAAGAAAAAAAACAAAAACAAAAACTGTAATAGCAATAGCAGGAAATCAGGCAGTCGGAGACATTCTGGGTGATGGGAAAAGCAGCTCTGATACCATCAATTTTTATTCTGGAAAAACTTGAGAAAAATATTACAGTGAAGGGATAAACCCTTTCATTAGGATGTAAGAAAAATGCTCTACCAAAAAGCTGTCTAAAATTACTCCTGCCATTTGCACTGAAATCAGACTTAGAATATTAAGGTTTAGCACGCTTGGAGCCCACATTGTACTTGAATGGATCAATTAGTTTTCCAAGCACTACAGCCGACACATAGGCTGGGCTTTCCAGATGAGCCCAAGGGAGTTAGGCACCCAACTTTCACTGAATTTCATTGGATTCAGGCACCTAAATGTTTAGGCCCATTTGAAAAATCCCAGCTGTAAATTATAGCTCCTTAGCTGACATTTCAGCCTTTTGCCAACCATGTTCACCTGACCTAAGTCCATCCTAAAAAAGGGTAGATGAAGTGTGGCAAGTATTATATTGCACTACAGTTTTCAACTGGAAGAAGAGTTTTCTTTTTCAACCCTGATCTAGTCCACTAGGAGTAAATAGGACAGCCACAGTGAGTTCCCATACTTCTGAGCTGCTGTTTTCTGTGTGCAAGCAAGGAGCGTGATTTACTCTGTGGAACAGGGAACAAAAACGCATTAAAGACTATGAGCACTCAGATACTGTAGCAATGAAGTGATAAAAGTACCTTGGATAGATAGAATTAGCAAAAAGACCCAGTTTTTCAGGCCACTATGTTCCTCCTCAAGGCTTTCATCCCTCAGGCTGTTCAAGGTATGCTGTTGACAACACCAAGTCTTACATCACCAGAAACCCAAGACAGGAAAACCTCAAAATGGACTACTACATCAGACCTATAACAAGGTATGGAAGTAGAGTTGGCAACCCTCCCGGTTTCAGCAGGAGTCTCCCAGAATCAGGCTTCATCTCCCAGAGGCTACTGCAGCCAAACCAGGAGATTTTAGGCATTAAAAGTCTGGTGGTGCAGAGGGGCTAAGACAAGCTCCCTGCCTGCCCTGGCTCCATGCCACTCTTGGAAGTGGCTAGCACATCCCTGAGGCCCCCGGGAAAGGGCCAGGGGGTCTCCATGCGCTGCCCCTGCCCCAAGTGCCGAGTCCGCAGCTCCCATTGACTGGGAACTGCAGCCAATGGGAGCTGTGAAGGTGGTGCCTGTGAGCAGGGGCAGCGCGCTAAGACCCCCCCCCCCACCGCACCTAGGAGCCGCTGCCAGAGGGATGTGCTGTTGCTTTCAAGAGCTATTGAGGTAAGTGGTGCCCCTCTCACCCCCTCCCACTGCAACCCCCTGCCCCAGCCCAGAACCTGCACCCAAACTCCCTCCTGGATCCAAACTCCCTCCAATCCTGCATCCCAACCCCCAGCCTCAGGCTCAGCCTGGAGCCACCTCCTACACACCAAACCCCTCGGCCCTACCCCCCCACAGACCAGAGCCCACACCCCTCCTGCACCTCAACCCTCTACTCCAGCCTGGTGAAAGTTAGTGAGGGTGTGGGAGAGCAAGTGACAGAAGGAAGGGGGCTAGAGTGAGTGGGGGAGCAGGGCCTCAGAGAAAGGGTGGGCCTTGGGGAAGGTGTGGAACAAGGGTGTTTGGGTTTCTAAGATTAGACAGTTGGCAACTCTATATGGAAGCTTCCTTATTCCAAAGCATCCTCCTCTTCTGTCCCCCAAGCAGCTACTCACAGAGTTTCTTGTCCTGCTCCTAGGAAATCTGATTGACCTTTGGAGAAGCAGATTGTTTCAGTCTCTAATAGGCAGACAGTGCTATGGAAGCAGCACTTCCGAACAGCAAGGCAGGGGCAAGATCAGAGAATTAGGAAGGGGTGTGATGGGAAAGAAAGAGGAAGTAAACCAGCAAAGGATGGACGGGGCGGGAGGGAGGGCAAAGTAATCAGACTCCGTGTAATGAGTCAGGAGTGGAAGAAGATTAGAGATCAAGATTAAAAAAGAAAACAAGAGAGGGTAACAGGGGGAATGGGAGAAGAACTTGGAGGTGGGAAAATCATCCAGAAGAAAGGAGACTCGGGGAAGATAAAGTAAACATAATCCAGAATTGCAGTTTATTTAACATGCTATACACACACAGTCAACTAAAGGGACTGTTCAGAGCTGATGTAGAGAGAGAGCAGCAAGAGGAAGCTATATGCAGAGCCCAAATTGCAGCATTCCTACAAAGCCCAGGAACAATGCTTCATATTCTCAAGTGTGATCTACTGGCACCTTTTCTATTAACTATTCACATACATATAGGTAGCGCTCTGCTATAACATTGGTTTCCTTACCCTGCACCATCAAATTTGTGCAATGGGTGATGAACGTGCATACTCAAAGGCAGAATTTAGCTCTTAGATTTTAGGTTTGTCCAAAGAAGTGAAGGGGTCATTCCTCGTATATTACTACCTGGTAAAGACTGTGGTCTGACCAAATCAAGATCATATTGAAATCAACAGGAGTTTGCTCTTTAAATAGATAGGTCCATGATTGGACCCTCTGCATTTAAAGAAGGATGGTTATCAGTGTATTAATTAGAGGAATGAATAACAATGTGAGAAGTACTGTTGCCCTCAGATTATCTGATTTTAAAGAAAAAAAATCCCTGCAAGCTGGTGAGGCGAAGGCAGAATATCATTGTTTAAACCCAATAATTTCCCTTTCCTCCCTCACCTGAAGTCTAGCATTCAGGCAAAGCACCCAATAATAATTCCATTCCGAGAAAAAGCAGTTCTTCCCCCAGTGAAACTGTGAGCTAAACATACTGGCAAAATGTACCTCCTCTGGGAAGCAGAGGCAGCAGAATGGTTGTTAGAAGGGATCAAAAGATCAAGAAGAGATCCTGAATGTGACTTGGAAGAAAAGTTTATCAAATAATCTAGTTCCTATGTGGCCTATGCAGCCTCGGCTGGACTCTCAGGCACGTTCAATTTTCTAGTGTTAAGTGATACTGCGATGAAAAGCCATATGCTTGTAACCCTTCTGCCAGGTGGAGCCGGCAGCAACTAGGGCTGGGTTCAATATCTAGGGGTGGGTTCCTTTTCAACAACACAACACAGAACCAGCTCAAGCCCCCATCCAGTAACCTGGGAAAGTTATACACCACTCCTAGGCACCTCTGAGAGAAAATACTTCCCCACTTGCAAGCACGGAGTCTGAGTGGAGAAAAGAAACTTTTAATGAAAGGAGGGAAGTCACCCAACATTAATTAGGGAAAATGCCACAAGCAGGATTCATAATCATAAAACCGTGAGCAGGACACCCACCCCAGAGTGTGTGGGGCAGTGCCTTTTGCCTCACGTTCTTGAGTTCTGCAACCAAGAGTTCATTTTCTGTGCCCCCCTCTGCTCCCTCACCATACCCCACTCACAGTGGTTGTCCTTGGTCAGTGAGGACCCAGGGTTCAGAGGTGCATCTCTGAGTTCACCTCCCACCCAGGGAAGAAAGCATCTTGTTGCTCTGCCATTTGAGCACTTGCTCTGGCTGGCTGCCCCACCAGCCACTGGTTCCACTCCGACCAGCCATTCCTGCCAGCCAACTGACAGTTACCTTCTACTGCCACCTGCCTCTCTGCTGTGACCTCTTCAAGTCAGTCTTAGTGACTATCAGCTCTTAGTAACTTTCAGTTTTTAAGCAGGCTGGGCAGAAATGCTGTACCACCACAAGTGATTTCAGTTATTTTAGCACTTAAAATAACAAGCTCTAACTTTAAACAGTGGGCAGAAACAGGTTAAACCAAATCAGGGACCCTTAGGAAGAGTCCACACTTCTTGGCTGGGACATCTGTCCCTAACCCTCTTATTTTCACAGAGGTCTGGCATTTGAGCCCCTGGCTTAACAAGGTCTTTTCAGCTGAGGGTGACTCCCCTCACTTGGGGCAGATTAAGCACAGTTCTGCTCCCTTTTTTCGTACAACAAAAACAAGACATTTTACTACCCCGGCATTCTAAAAAGTGATTTGTAACCCAACACCAGCCAAAGTTGATCAATTTGAGCAACACAGCTCCATCTGCTGGATATTTTGGCAGAGTAGGTGTGTTCATGTAAATACAGTTTGCTCCTGAAGTGTCTCCCTGTCCCAGCTAGCTGTCAGGGGAGAACTCATTCAAACCCTGCTTACAAACTATATGCTTCATAATAAATACATGAGACTAGGGTTTGCCGTCACCAGAAAAATAATTTAATCTGCTGTTTTTTTGTTTTTTAACATGGGTCTAAAGATTTGCATTATCACCACAATATATTGTGACAGCGAATGTTAAAAGTTTGTGTCCAGCTAAAGATGTTGTAGCATTCCCACTTCCACAGTTTAAGAGATAATAGATCGAAACTCTTGAAAAATACAGCAGCTGTCTGCCCACCAACATGCAAGCGCAGTGCGCTTGTGTGAGAGAGGGTTTGAATTGTGTGAGACAGTGAGGACACTGCATATCTAGAGAGAGAACACATAGATAAGTGGCTGTTGAAAGGGGGAGATTGTAGAGTTGCCTTGTGGTTGGGGCGGGCTTGCCTTGTGGAGGTGCCAGTTTATTTGCATTTAAAAGATGGAAACCCTACATGAGATGTCAGAGTTAAATATACCATAGTGGTATTAATTTTGTATTCCCAAGAAAGACAGACAATTATTTTTAAAAGATATGGTCAGGTACTATTTTTAAAATTCTCTTTACCTCTTTTATTAATAAGACTTTCATTGAAAATGAAGTACTATTAAATGTCTAAACTTTCTTCTGACCACTTCAGCCACTTATTAATCTTTGCATTTCATTCAATTTGGACAATAAAAACAGATGGGTCAATTTCTTGTTATGCTTGTAGTCTATGTCAATTTCTGGGAATAGGAATATAGGAATTGCCAGACTGGATCAGCTCAGTGGCCCATATAATTCAACAGCATGCATCAAACACTGGGCAACACCAGCCACTTTAGAGGAAGGTGCAAGCAAGACTGGATTTAGGGGCATGTGATCATAGAATATCAGGGTTGGAAGGGACCTCAGGAGGTCATCTAGTCCAACCCCCTGCTCAAAAGCAGGACCCATCCCCAATTAAATCATCCTAGACAGGGCTTTGTCAAGCCTGACCTTAAAAACTTCTAAGGAAGGAGATTCCACCACCTCCCTAGGCAATGCATTCCAGTGTTTCACCACCCTCCTAGTGAAAAAGTTTTTCCTAATATCCAACCTAAACCTCCCCCACTGCAACTTGAGACCATTACTCCTTGTCCTGTTCTCTTCCACCACTGAGAATAGTCTAGAACCATCCTCTCTGGAACTACCTCTCAGGTAGTTGAAAGCAGCTATCAAATCCCCCCTCATTCTTCTCTTCTGCAGACTAAACAATCCCAGTTCCCTCAGCCTCTCCTCATAACTCATGTGTTCCAGACCCCTAATCATTTTTGTTGCCCTTCGCTGGACTCTCTCCAATTTATCCACATCCTTCTTGTAGTGTGGGGCCCAAAACTGGACACAGTACTCCAGATGAGGCCTCACCAATGTCGAGTAGAGGGGGACGATCACATCCCTCGATCTGCTCGCTATGCCCCTACTTATACATCCCAAAATTCCATTGGCCTTCTTGGCAACAAGGGCACACTGCTGGCTCATATCCAGCTTCTCGTCCACTGTCACCCCGAGGTCCTTTTCCGCAGAACTGCTGCCTAGCCATTCGGTCCCTAGTCTGTAGCTGTGCATTGGGTTCTTCCGTCCTAAGTGCAGGACCCTGCACTTATCCTTATTGAACCTCAGATTTCTTTTGGCCCAATCCTCCAATTTGTCTAGGTCCCTCTGTATCCTATCCCTGCCCTCCAGTGTATCTACCACTCCACCCAGTTTAGTATCATCCGCAAATTTGCGGAGAGTGCAATCCACACCATCCTCCAGATCATTTATGAAGATATTGAACAAAACCGGCCCCAGGACCAACCCCTGGGGCACTCCACTTGATCCAGGCAACCATGTGGGATGCCAGGCTTGCAGGGCGCCAGGCTTGGGGTGCTGTTTTTGTTGTTAGCAGCAAAAGAGAAAATAGAATGTTTGAAGTAAAATGTTTCAGGTATTCCATATGTGTATTTCCCCCCCCCCCCCCAATCTCCTAGAACGTTCTGGACCTTTGTAGAATCTCATGGAACCTTCCAGACTTTGGAGAACTATATTTTCCTTGAAGCTCCTAGAATGTTGATAGCCATGCCCTCATGGGTGTATAAAGGTGCAGGGCAGTCAGTTAGTGAGATACAAGAATGAAGTGATAGCCCAGCTATGATATTGTGAACCTTGTTTTATTGTAAAAAGAAAAAGGAGTACTTGTGGCACCTTAGAGACTAACCAATTTGAGCATAAGCTTTCGTGAGCTACAGCTCACTTCATAGGATGCATTCAGTGGAAGATACAGTGGGGAGATTTATATACACACAGAACATGAAACAATGGGTGTTAACATACACATTGTAAGGAGAGTGATCACTTAAGATGAGCTATTACCAGCGGGGGGGGGGGGGAGAAGAGAAGAAAACCTTTTGTAGCGATAGTCAAGGTGGGCCATTTCCAACAGTTAACAGGAACATCTGAAGAACAGTGGGGGTGGGGAAATAAACATGGGGAAATAATTTTACTTTGTGTAATGACCCATCCACTCCCAGTCTCTATTCAAGCCTAAGTTAATTGTATCTAGTTTGCAAATTAATTCCAATTCAGCAGTCTCTCGCTGGAGTCTGTTTTTGAAGTCTTTGTTGTAATATTGCAACTTTTAGGTCTGTAAGTGAGTGACCAGAGAGATTGAAGCGTTCTCCAACTGGTTTATGAATGTTATAATTATTGACATCTGATTTGTGTCCAAACTGTATTTGTTTTTAAAGACTTGGAGTGTAAGTATGATTAATGAAGGACATATTAAACAAGATGCCAGAGATATCAATATCTACACAATATAAAAGAAATACTGTTACTTCTTTTGCCATGCTTAAAGACATAATGTTTAATGACTCTAAGACTGCAGAACAGACTTTTACTCTCCCTCATACGGTGTGTTTTCCCCTGTAGAAAAACAAAGATGCCCCCAAAGCAGCCTTCAGAAACTCAGTATAGGAAGCAAAATGCTCAATTGCAATCTAGTTCACAGCAAGGGGACATCTAATGGGAAAATATCTGAAACAGAACACTATAGGCTGGGGCTTTAGGCAGCAGCAATTATCCCGGTACAGAAGAAATTTAGGACCAAAGCATAAATGATGGAAGTCCTATTACTAAGAAATTGGCAGATTTACCTGAAACTAAGTAATGGAACTGTGAGGAAAGTGAGGGAGACTCATCCAGTTTTCCTGGAGGCTTAAAGGAGAGCGATGATAAAGAAGAACGGGGCTCACATGAAAAAGGAGAGTAATGACAAAGAAAAATCTTGTCTATATGAAATGGAGATGAAGAAGAATCAGCCTTGCAGGATGACAAACAGCAGTGAGAAAAATTGCATACACAAATAGATATATCAGATCCTGCTTTATGGCCAGCAGTCCTAAACTCTGCTGATATTAATCGTACAGTTTTTATTGGGCTGGGCAAAATTGAGGATGACATTTCCAGTAAAAGAGCAGAAATGACACTTTTCAAAAAAAAAGTCACACTGCAAAGGAGGGCTCAAGAATAATGAGAAATTGAATCAGCGTTGGCTAGTTTACTGGAAATCAACTGACAGTGTTCTGGTTTTGTTGCAAAATATTTGACAAGAATGCCAAATTGCCCCTTGCACTTTCTGGGTACAACTAGTGACATGACTTAACTGATGCTCTGAAGCAACATGAAGAGTCACCTGTCCATTTTACGGCCTACTCCAAATGGATGGAGGTGGAGTCCAGGCTCAAGCTGAATAAATGCTTAGACACAGAAAACCAGTGCATTATTAATGTAGAAACTCCGCATTGGAGGAACATGCTTGAGTGTCTGATCTCAGTGAGCCAAATTATTCTTTGTAAGGAAGAGGTTTTCACGAAAGCTCATGCTCAAATAAATTGGTTAGTCTAAGGTGCCACAAGTACTCCTTTTCTTTTTAGAGTGAGCAGTTCGTAAAGAACCTGCAGAACCTGTTTTACTGCAGCAAAACAACTCAAAACAAAATGACTGACCTTATGGCAAGCAAGGTGCTTGATAAGAGATTGATGCAGCTCAGCAAAGCTAAGTACTATGCCATAATAACGGATTGCATTCCCAACATTAGTCACGGTGAAAAGATGTCATTTACAGTAATATTTATTGATGACAGGGATGGCTGTATCCAAGTAAAGGAACACTGTTTCCAGTCTGTGGACAACTCTACCAGAAAAGGCCTAACAGAACTGTTTATGAACATTTTAAAGGAGAATAAAATAAAGCTTCAGGACTGCTGCGGCCAAGGCTATGTCAATAGCATGAATGTGAAGGGAAGAAACAGTGGCATCCAGGCAAGGATCCTTGTACTGAATCCAAGAGCTTCCTTTGTCCCTCAACCTGTTTGCGTCAGATGCAGTGTCATCTTTAGATTCGGTGTACTGCAAAGGATGTGTTGTGTTTTCAGCATTAGCTATCAGATGGAAGATCCGCAGGAACAGTGTTACAAATCTGACTGTGAAGTTGATACTTGCTGGAAAAGCCGCATTGATAGCATAAGGCCAGTGAAGTACCAAGTTTCTGAGGTTTATGATGCCCTGATGGAACGGGTGCAATTGAGTAAAGTCAAGGCTGGAATCCGACATGAGGACTAAAGCCTGGCAAACCAGATCACTGACTTTAAATTTCTGGTCTCAGTTGTGCTTTGGCACAATATCCTGTTCCAAATAAATGTCAAATTGGACAACATCCATAACATTTTGGAACACAGGAAGCACTCTCCACTCCAAGTTCTCCAATTCATTCATGGTGCAGAGCTGAAGGACACTTTTCCTAATGTGTGGATAGCTTTAAGGATTCTGCTCACGCTGCCAGTCAGTCACAAGGGATGAGTGCAGCTTTTCAAAGCTCAGGCTCACTAAAACATATCTTCAGTCGAAGATGGCTGACAAGAGACATTGTAAAGACTGGCCAATAGCATTTTCAAGCAATAATATAGCAAGCATTTCTGACACTGTGCTTCAGTTCATGATGGCAAAGGCTAGAAAAGAGACCTTTTGAACTGAAGAATTAGGGTTAACATTCAAAAGCTGTCACCTAGTTAATACTGGTCCACCCAATATTGGTGCACTGTTCAATTTCTTGATTTTAGGAGATTTCCATTATTCTTAAAATTAAAGTTTCTGTAAGCTAGAGAAAATGAATAGTTTTATTTGCTTATAAATGGCATGAATAAATACAGATTTACAGATCCTAGCATGCAAATGTGTTATCTTATATGACCATGTAGCAGTGCCCCCTTTGGTCCTGACTCTGCTGCATTTAAAAACCATTCAGAGACCCTGGGGCTCAGCAATCACCAGTGCAGTTTATTTACAGCATGTACTCCCACCACCTTCTCACCATATACAGCTTGGGTTTTCAGCTATAAGGATTTCTCAGCTTCTGCACCCAGGAGAGAAGCGCTACTGCTCTCCTGCCACTCTGGCTCCCCTCCTGGCTTCCTTCCTCTGGGCCTATATATAGCCCCAGGCTAACTAGGCTGACAGCTGTTTCCCATTTGGGAGTCAGGTGCAGCTTTCTCTAGCCAGCTCCAATTTACCTCCCTTAATTGGAGCTGGCATGACAGAGGACTGGCTCAGGCATTCCTGCCCAGCACCCTGTCACAGACCGGGATCAATCATACATGGAAATTGTGCATCTAAGTCATGAAATGGGCTACAAGTACAACCAAAATAAAATATTCAAAAGTTTAACAGATGAAGGAGGGGGGCATTGAAGACACGCCTCGCCTGGGATGCCATTTGATCTGGGCTGGCCTGGGGTGCAAGAAACCTGGCAGGTGGTAGTTGTGGGATACCCTTCACATAGGTAAAGTTTCTTCCTAACCCCCATTAGTTAGAGATTGCTTATGCCCTGAATCATGATGGTCTTGCTATTGTTACAGGACTGCTGTGCTTGGGTTTGAAATACTGTAATAAATGTTTTCATTTTGAAAAGTGTCATTACACTTTTTGCATTTCATGAAACACTTGTAGTCATTAAATTTGATTACACTTTTTTTAAGCAATACCAAAATTTTGGACCTGAACTAAGTTGACTGCATGCTTCTAAAATAGATTCCCACACACACACACACTGAATTTCCTTAGTTCTTCCTCTCAGAAAAGCAGAAGTTCTTTCTCTCTTTTTCGCTGTTAGTAATTCTGCAATTTCATATTGGAGTTCCTTCAGAACTCTTGGCTGAAGGCCACCTGTTCCTCATCCCTTATTACTGTTAAATTTATCCATTTGTTCCAAAACTTCCTCTACTGACACCTCAATCTGGGACAGCTCCTCAGATTTGTCACCTAAAAAGAATGACTCAGGTTTGGGAATCTCCATCACATCCTCTGCAGTGAAGACCCATGCAAAGAATTCATTTAGCTTCTCCACAATCTGTTTGTCTTTCTAGGTGTTCCTGTAGCACCTTGACAAACCAGTGGCCATACTGATTGTTTGGCAGGCTTTCTGCTTCTGAGGTACTTAAATTTTGTTGTTAGAATTTGAAAAGCAAAAGAAATTTTTTTGACCTGCCTAATTATACTTTTACACTTGACTTGCCAGAGGTTATGTTCCTTTCTATTTCCCTCAGCAGGATTTGACTTCCATTTTTAATAGAATTTTTTTTGTCTCTAACCACCTCTTACTCTGTTTAAGAATGATGACTTTGGGGGTGGGGGAGTGTCCTCTTACTGTTGGGTTTTTCTTTGTTTTTTTTAAAAATGTGGAGTATACATTTGAACCTCTATTATGGTGTTTTTAAAATTTCCATGCAGCTTGCAGGCATTTCATCCTTATGACTGTTCCTTTTAATGAGTCTAATTTTTGTGTAGTTTCCCCTTTTTGAAGTTAAATGTTACTGTGGTGGATTTCTTTGGTATTTCCCCCTATCTCCCAAGGATGTTAACTTAAATTACATTGTGGTTGCTGTTACTATGCAGTTCAGCTATTTTCACCTCTTGGACCAGATTCTGTGCACTATTTAGGACTAAATCAAGAATTGCCTCTCCCCTTGGTTCCAGGGCTAGCTGTTCTAAGATGCAGTCAAATATGAAATTGCAGAACTACTAACTGTGGCATGTAACCGATCACTTAAATCGGCCTCTGTACTAGATTGACAGATAGCTAACATAGCATTTTAAAAAAAGGCTCCGAAGCCAATCCTGGCAATTACAGACGAGTAAGCCTAACTTCAGTACCAGGCAAATTAGATGAAACTACAGTAAAGAAAAAATCAGACACATAGAGGAACACGATTTGTTAGGAAAGAGTCCACATGTTTTTTGTGAAGGGAAATCTTGCCTCACCAATATATTAGAATTCTTTGAGGGTGTTAAACATGTGGACAAGAGTGATCCGTGGACATAGTGTACTTGGACTTTCAGAAGGTCTTTGACCAAAGGCTCTTGAGCAAAGTAGGCAGTCAGGGGATAAGAGGGAAGATCCTCTCATGGATCAGTAACTGGTTAAAAGATAGGAAATAAAGGGTAGGAATAAACGGTCAGTTTCATGGTGGAGAGGGGTAAACAGCAGGGTCCCCCAAGGATCTGTATTGGGACTGGTGTTGTTCAAAATATTCATAAATGATCTGGAAAAGGGGCAAACAACAAGGTGGCAAAGTTTGCAGATAACAAAGTATGGAGTAATTTTGTGTTAAGTCCAAATCTGACTGTCAAGAGTTACAAAGGGCTACCATAAAAGTGGGTGATTGGGCAACAAAAAGACAGTGTTGAAATGAAATTCAATGTTGACCAATGTAAAGCAATGAACACTGAAAAACAATCCCAGCTAAATATATAAAATAATGGAGTCTAAATTAGCTGTTGAGTACTCAAGAAAGATCTTGGAGTCTTCATAGATATTTCTCTATGAATGTGCTCTCAATGTGCAGTGCTAATCAAAAAAAGCTAACAATGTTAGGAGCCACTAAGAAAGGGCTAGATAATAAGACAGAAAATACTATAATGCCTTCATATAAACCCATGGCGATCCTGCTAGTCTTCCAAATCACTCCTTGTAACTCAACTCTTTTCAAAGCTTTCCAATGTACACCTTAAAATCAGTGCTGCCTCAGCATCTAATCAAATACTCTAGCTAATTCAGAACAAGTAAAAATCACTTGCTTAAAAGTGCTTTTTACAGGGGCCACTCACATCTGTGCTCTGACATGCACTGGCTTCCAGTTTGTTTCCAGGTTTTAATCTGTAAAATCCTTCCCTGGTTGATAGACTACCTGTCTGTGTGATACCATGGTGTCTGAGATTAACCAAGGCACTCATCCCCTAGTTTAACAGTGGGGGACTGACAAGGCATTCCCAGTGAGGGGCGATCAATTCTGGAGCTTACTTTCCCCAACTTGGTTTGACACATGCCAAACTTGTGGTGCTTGTTTCAGCAACTGAGTGAAGACAGCTCAGATTAATCAAGCTGCCCACCATCTGAAACAAATCTGCTGATTGGGCCTTTGGGGAATTCAATGGAGAGAGAAACTGTGCTTTTCCTCCTGCACAGCCATGGCATAAGATTTTGAAAGTTCTTCATATCATAATCTATCAGCTTTATTTGAGACTTTGAACAATGGTGCTTCAGCTACCTTTCCCTCCCAAGTAAGCGGTCACAGGCTGTAAACCAAGGAGATCTACAAGGCTAAAACCAAGGAAGAGGCACTCAGGGTCACTCAACAATTGGCTGTTGACAAAAGAGTTTTATAAACACCAGACCACGAAGGAGTCAGCTGTCAGTGCAACAAGATTCTCCCTCAGTCTTCTGGGCACACAGATTCCATTAATTTCTGAGGGTGGCTCATCAGAAGAGGTCCCGCGCCCTAACAGAACTGGTGAGTCCCCACCCAAAAAGGAGGCAATGATCAATCCCATTTTTATATCATTTTGCATATTTTTTTCCTGACAATTAGAAACGTATAAAAAGGCAATTATCCCGATCTGTCTTTCCACCAGGCCACCATAAACTGACTGATTTCACATTGGTTGTGGCAGACATCAGCCTTGCTTTTAGAATGTGGTCCTCTTCTTCTGAAATGTTTGTGAATGTAGTGGTTGTGTCAAAGGTCAGCGTGAGATAGCCTGCAAACTGGCGGACTTTATCCAAAGTAAAACACAATCAACAGCACTGTAAGTGTCCCTATCTTGCCCTGGCAATGTGCCAATGTCCTGACCGGAGAAACTGAAAGTAATTTAATTGCCATCACAATTCTGTCATTTGGCTTCTCTGAGATGCCCAGCATGGACACCAGTTAGTACCAGTATGTTGGTCATTTCATGCTTTGGACACCAATCTACTAGGAACTCTGGTTGGGATTTTGAGAGCCACCTAAAAGGAGTTAGATGCCATATCATGTTGAAATTAAATATGAGCCAAATGCCTAACTATTTTAGGCTCCTTTAAAAAAAAATCTCATTTTAGACTGAGATTGTCAGCTCATTTCACACAGGCCCATAGGCGCTGTGTGGAGCACCCATGGAAAAAAATTAGTGGGTGCTTAGCACCCACCGGCAGCCAGCTCCTCCCCCCCACCCAATGAGAAATCTTGGGATTTGATCTTACTTCATTGTGGAGGAACCTAAACAGGCATTCAGCATGCACAGACTCCCCCAGGTGATCTAATCACAAGAGAAGACTATGCAGAAAAGTTCCTGTGATGGGTGCCACTCACCTCTCGTGAGTGACCCAGTTGAGTTCGCATGTGCCTGCACTTTTCTCAGCTTGCAGAAGGTTTTTTAGTGACTTGGCCTCACACACAGTCCATATGTGCAACAAACAGACTCTTCTGGAGTACAAGTCCAACAGGCTCTATCACAGAGCCCTCAATGTCTCAGTCTTCAGCCCTGTCCCTGGGCTCAGTCCTCTGTCAGTTCATCCAACAGGGCCTATCCCAGTACCCTCACTGGTATCCTCTTCTGTAGCCTCCCTGGGCTCAATTCCCAGCCCTCTTCTGAGCTAGCATTGCTATTGTCCCTGCTCTAGAATGGAGCAGTGCTCCCAGGGCTTCCTCCCTGGAAACCTTTGACTACTCCCCCAGCTGAATCAGTCCTTTAGCTCAGTTCATTCCCCTTCCAGGGTATCAATGTTCCATGAATGCAGTCCCTTCTCTGGGCCTATTTAAACTCCCTTTCTCAGGGCTTTAGCCACACTGCCTTTGGTCGGGGGGGAGGAGGCGGCACAACCTGGGCCCACCCACTACAGTGGGTCCCAACCCAAGGACCCTACAAATAGTAGCTTCCTGCTGCATCCCATGTACTAATCTACTGCATTTCCCTGGGCCAATTCCCACACAGCCCTTTCACCTCTTCACCCTTACCTCAGGGCTGAAGATCTTGTACTAAATCCCAGCAGCCAGCCAGGAGCTCTTCCTTATTGCCCAGTCCCTGCCAGCAACTGCCCTGTCCAACCTGGCAGTCAGCGAGGCGCACTGCCCTGGCTCCAACCAGCAACTGAACCTTTTGAGCCCTGCAGCTCCTTTTACACTAGCTTGCTGGGCCCTGATTGGCTGCTCCCTGCAGCTCCTCTGATTGGCCACTCTAGGCAGTCTGGAGGACTCATCTCTCCTGCACTTCCCTAGCATAGGATGTGGTAGGACCACAAGTTCTCCAGCAGGGGGCCTCACTGTCTGGTACACCCCATCACAGTTCCTAATTGAAATTACTAGCTAGAATTTCTCAGTTTGATCTAATATTACAAAATAAACTACTGTGATTACATAGCCATTTTTAAGGAACTGATCAGCATTTCTAAAGTACTCATCATTAATGTCTTGGCTGCGTCCGTGAGAATTAAGAAGCCTAGTTAAAAACTCAGGGCTGGCCTTACCATGAGGCGAACTGAGGCAGCCGCCTCAGGTGCCAGACTGTGGGGGGGGGGTGCCACTAGGACCCAGAGTGTAGAAAATTGTATCTGCTGCTGGTGCATATGTATTCTCTCTGCTCTAGATGCACAGAGATGGTGGAGTGCTGTGCTGGAGGAAGGAGGGCACAAGAGATATAACAGGCAGGCAGGAGAAAAGGTGAGAGGGAATAACAGAAAGCAGCAGGAGCTGCAGGGAGAGAGAAGAGGAGGAGGAGCCTCTTATGTACCTCTCTAGCATCCCCAGGAGCCTGGACTGATTAACACCAGCTTCTCAGGGAGCTTCCTGTTTCCTGCTGCTTCCCTGAACCCACTTGAGGAGAACAGGCAGTCAACTGAAGTAGTAGGAGCCAATTAGGCCTTTAAGACACTGATATCTTCCCTCACTCAGGCCCTGCTACCAGCCTGCTTATTTTTCCCCTTCAATTGAGCGTTGAGAGCCACTATAACTGGCACAGAACAGCAGTCATGAGTGAAAGAAGAAAACACCCCTCTGGGGCAGCATTCAGAAAAAGAAAGAAAGCAAAGGAAGCTTTTCTATCTAAGCAGGAAGGAGCTCTCCTGAGATACATAGACACAAATGTTCACAGTGAGCCTTCCAGCCCCAGTGAGGATGTGAGTGGTGAGGAGATGCCTGATCTTTCAGTTAGTCAGAGTGCAGCAGCATCCATATCTCCATCTCAAATGGATGTAACCATGCACATTCCTGAAGAAAAGTGTAGATCAGAGAAGAGTGTGGTGGAGGTGCAAGAAACAGCTGCTGTTGAGTTTAGTTCTTTAAGTCTAGATGATCCAGGACTGTGGACCCACTTGAGCAGCAGCCTGAGGGACTTCCTTGTACTGACTGCATGGGCACAGCAAGTGAAAAACTTCATGTTTCCCAAAGACAATGAAAATAGAAGTTTCCATCCAACACATTACTGGTGTGAAATCCCCAACGGTGACAAAGTGGAGAGGCCAGGGTTTATGTACTCAAAAACCCAAAATGCTGCATACTGGTTTTGTTGCAAACTCTTCCAGTCTAATGTTCCAGCCACATTGGGTTCTACAGGAACAAAGGACTAGAAAAATCTGGCTAGAAATCTGGCATGCCATGAGAAGGCAGCAAGTCACCAGAGAGCATTCTATAGGTGGAAAGAGCTTGAGGTGAGACTAAGGTTCAAGGCAGTGATGAGCTGCCAAAATCTTAACAACCAGTTCCCTCCTCACCCCATAAGGGGGTCGTGGCCCACCCCCGCCCCCGGGGACTGCTGCCCCATCCAACCCCCCGCGTTCCTTGATGCCCCCCTGACCCCTGCCCCATCCACCCCCCTTCCCTGTCCCCTTCCTGCCCCCAGAACTGGGCAGGAGAGTCTCGTGGGCCACTGTACTGGGTGCCCACCCCACCCCTAAGAGCCAGAGGGACCTGCCGGAGGGCGAGGTGGGGAGTCCTGGCATTGCTTACCTGGGGCAGCTCCCAGGAAGCATCCTGTTATACCAATAAAATAAAAACCAGCAGGATTTTGTTAAAGGGGAAAAGGCAAAATGCCACATTTATTGTGAATACAGAAAGAATCATAGTAAGCAGTTAGTTATAGCTATAACATTCCATTCAATTTCATATTTATTCACACATTCATTCATACACACACACACACGGGTTCTGCAAGGTTGTTATCATAGTTACCAGCCTTAGAGTTGCTCATGCCAAGCCATGGCCTGGACATGAGGAGGGAGCAGGGCCTTGTCAGATGCTCATCTGATGCTTCTGGAAGCTGGTTTGCAGAATCAGACCCCAAAATTCTTACTTTCTAAAGTCCATTTTTATAGGAATTTCTTCCTATGTCAGTCTATGGGAATTGCTTCATCATGCTGTTGCTGAATCAATCAGCAGATGGCACATTCCTGATGGTTCTGTGCTGCCAGATGTTATCTTGTTCTTTGGTTCTCCCATCCTTGAGGCTGTTGGGTGGACCCTCCGGGGTCCTCTGGTTATTTCCACTTGACGCCTTCTTCAGCCGATGGACACTGGATTCTTAGGCTGGCACCTCCCTGATCATTCAGTTATTATCCACACCAAGCATCCATCCACATACATCCTCTATCTCTATTTTAATCACAATTGTTAACAAAGCGAGATGAATACAACAAAAGGGCGGGGAGTCTCTGGGTGCTGTTTCTGTTGTTACAAAGTATTGCTTTGCATCTCTCTCTGTGTGAGTAGTTGTTGTTACAAAGAATTGCTTTGAGAACAGACTCTGTCTTAGAATGTACGAACACAATTAGCAGCTTGCAAGTTTCACACAGAGAGGGAGAGAAACAGTACCAAAAAACAAGAGACCTCTTAATTAGTAATAGCCTGGAATTTAAACTATGGGGAATCAAACTCATTTGTGATTTTAATACAGAACTTCTTTAATATGATCCAACAATCCGGCATGTCCCTCTGGCTCCTAGGGGCGGGGGAGTGTAGCTGGGGGGGAGCAGGGGGAGCGGCCGCTCCCCGCCCTGATCACATTAAAAGTGGCACCTTAGGCGCCGACTCCGTGGGTGCTCCGGGGCTGGAGCACCCACGGGGAAAATTTGGTGGGTGCAGAGCACCCACCGGCAGCTCCCCGCCCCGCACCCGGCCCCAGCTCACCTCTGCTCTGCTCCGCCTCCTCCCCGCGCCGCCCCACTCTGCTTCTCCGCCCCCACCCCCCAGTTCCCGCGAATCAGCTGTTCACGCGGGAAGCCTGGGAGGGCTGAGAAGCAGGCAGCGGCTTCGCGCTCAGGCCCAGGGAGGTGGAGGTGAGCTGGAGCGGTTCCCCTGCGCCCCACCCCCGGGTTACCTGCTGTGGCGCGGGCGGCCCTCCTTGCGCCCCCCCACCCCAGCTCACCTCCGCTCTGCCTCCACCTCCCTGGGCCTCAGTGCGAAGCCGCCGCCTGCTTCTCAGCCCTCCCGGCTTCCCGCGCAAACAGCTGATTCGTGGGAAGCCAGGGTAGGGGGCGGAGAAGCAGAGCGGGGCGGCGCGTTCAGGGGAGGAGGCGGAGGCGGAGCAGAGGTGAGCTGGAGCTGAGGGCGGGGAGCTGCCGGTGGGTGCTCTGCACCCACCAAATTTTCCTTGTGGGTGCTCCAGCCCTGGAGCACCCATGGAGTCGGTGCCTAAGGCACCACTTTTAGCCAGTTGTTAAATTTAGAAGCCCTTTTAGAACAGGTTGTACAACCGGTTCTAAAAGGGCTTCTAAATTTAACAACCAGTTCTAGCGAACCGATGGGAACCGGCTCCAGCTCACCACTGGTTAAAGGCCACCATAGATGATCAGCATCAAGAGAAGATTGCATCAGAGTCTCTTCACTGGAAAAATGTTCTGAAAAGGCTCATTGCCACTGTGAGAATGCTTGCTACCCAAAACATAGCACTGCGTGGCACTTAGATCGGCTGTATGTGCCAAACAATGGAAACTTCCTTAAAATTGTGGAGCTGATGGCTGAGTTTGATGCTGTACTCCAGGAGCACCTAAGAAGAGTCACCACCCAAGAAATATACACACACCACTACCTTGGAAAAACAATTCAAAACGAGATCAGACAGTTACTGGCAACAAAAGTCAAACAGAAGATTGTGGCAGATCTGAAGTCAGCAAGATATTACTCTGTTATTCTGGACTGCAGAGCTGACATCAGCCATACGGAAGAAATGACTTTAATGGTGTGTTTTGTAACAACAACAGAACCTAGTGAAAATGTCCCTGCAATGGTGACTGTCAGAGGGCATTTTCTAGAATTTGTTGACATTGATGATGCTACAGGAGCTGGTATGACAAATGTGCTTCTTAAAAAGCTGGAAGGTATGGGAATTGTGATAGCTAACATGGGAGGTCAGGGCTATGATAATGGTGCCAACATGAGAGGAAAGAACAGAGGAGTGCAGACACGGATCCGAGAGTTAAACCCTCGAGCTTTTTTTGTCCCATGCAGTTCTCATTCATTGAACTTGGTGGTCAGTGATGCAGCTTCTAGTGAGGCAGCTGAACTTTTTAATGTAATTCAAAGCATATGTATTTTTCTCTGCATCAACTCATTGATGGCAAATTTTGAAGCAACATCTGGGAACATCCTCTCTGACACTGAAACCACTGAGTGCCACATGATGGGAAAGTCAAGTGGAGGAGATAAAGCCTATCAAACACCAAATTGGGAAGATAGATGATGCCATAGTTGCCATTATGGAGGATAATGCTATGACAGGAACTGTTCGTGGGAGAACAGTGGCAGAGGGAAATGGAATCACCAGAAACATACTTCAAATTTCTGTGTGGCTTAGTGTTGTGGCATGACATACTGTTTGAAATAAATGTTGTAAGCAAGAGACTCCAAGGTGTTGACCTTGATATATCTGGAGCAATGGAACAACTGGAGAAAGCAAAGTCATACCTACAGTCTTACCGGTCAGATGAGGGATTTCAAAACGTTCTGAAGAGTGCACAGAAGTTGGCAGAGGAACTTCACACTGAAGCTATTTCCCACCCATTCAAGCATACAAGAGTCACCGAAGAAGACATTTTGATTACAGGCATGGGATAATCCCATAAGAGACCCAAAACAACAATTCAAAGTTGAATTCTTTAACCAGGTGCTAGATTGTGCAATTCAGTCAGCTGAAGAACGTTTCATGCAGCTCAAGGAACACAGCAGTATATTTGGGATGTTGTATGATATTCCAAAACTCCTCACTGTACCTGAAGAAGACCTACACCAGCAATGCAAGGCACTAGAGACAGTGTTGACACATGATGATATGCGTGATATTGATGCGAGTGATTTAGGTGATGAACTGAAAGCCCTTTCAAGATACATTTCAGTCGGATCAACTGTTCTGGAATATATGTGCACAAATAAGAAGACCACCCTCTTTCCAAATGCTTTTGTTGCTCTGCGCATACTTCTAACACTTCCTGTAACAGTTGCCAGTGGAGAACGCAGCTTCTCCAAGCTGAAGTTAATAAAAGCACATCTACGCTCCACAATGACACAGGAGAGGCTGGTCAGCCTTGCAACCATCTCAAAGAGCTGACCCAGAATGTGGAACTTCTGCAGGAAGCAGTTCAAATCTTTGCAACCAAGAAGGCACGGAAAGCACCACTTTGATAATTCAAACAGATAAAAATGCCAGTGTTTACTATGCAGACAAGAAAAGTTACATTTGCTGTTCAGGCGTTTGAAAGTTAAGTGTTACTTAACATTTTTGAATGAGGCATTTTAAGTTGTTAGTTCTCCTTTATTGGGGTAGGTAGCAGAGCAGTACCATGAGAGGAGTAGAACAGGAAGAAGGCAGAATTGAGACCTTTCAAAGTTTTGGCCCAAGCAAGGGGGCATGGGGGCATCATTTGAGCTCCCCGCCTCAAGTGCCAAAATGTTGTGGGTCAGCTCTGTAAAAACTAGCTTAACCATGAAACTCAAAGTTGCTCTAGATCCAAAATATTGTTTTCAGATGTAAAATGTTATTTTGCAAAACAAAGAGAAACCAGTAAATATCTTTCTTTCTGAGGTTCTCCATAAAGCCAAGTGCCTAAACCAATTGTGTTCATATTTCAGAAAACATTTTCCTCCCAAGTGGAGAACCTGCATGCCAAATTTCAATCTGAAAGTAATTTTTCAGGGACAAGTTATACCAAATGTAAATACTGTTGAGGTTTATAATGGAAATTCTGACAAGACTGTAATCATAGCATTATAAACATAACTCTGTCTTAATTTATGTTCCAGGTACAACAGAAACTATTTCCTGATTACTAAAAAGAACAGGAGTACTTGTGGCACCCTAGAGACTAACAAATTTATTTGAGCATAAGCTTTCGTGAGCTACAGCTCACTTCATTGGATGAATAGAATGGAACATATAGTAAGATATGTATATATATATGCACACATAAGTTGGAAGTTACCATACAAACTGTGAGAAACTGTGCATCCATGGACAAACCACCTCTTCCTGCAGCCTAATACAGTGCAGTCTGGGGACCTTTCCAAGCTGAGTGTTGGGGCTCTGGATTTTGCAGGGTGCGTTTCTGGCTCTGTCACTGATCTGCTTGGTGACCTTGGGGAAGTCCCAGCCCCCCTCTGTTTTCCTCCTACCCATTGTCTACTTAGATTGTGATCTCTTTGGGACAAGGACTGTCCCTTTCTGTCTGTGCAGTGCCCAGCACTATGGGGGTGCTGATCTCAGTCAGGTTCTCTAGCATGTGCAGCACGATGGGGCCCTGATCGCCGTCAGTGTCTGTGCAACGCAAGGCACAGTTTATAGACTCACAGACTTTAAGGCCAGAAGGGACCATCCTGATCATCTAGTCTGAGCTCCTGCACATCACAGGCCACAGAACCTCACTGTAGTAGACCCCTAACCTCTGGCTGAGTTAATGAAGTCCTCAAATCATGATTTACAGACTTCAACTTACAAAAAAATCCACCATTTACACAAGTTTAAACCTCCAAATGACCCATGCCATGCCCCAACTACCTGAAAGGGGGTTCCAAAGAGGATGGCTCTAGACTATTCTCAGTGGTAGCAGATGACAGAACAAGGAGTAATGGTCTCAAGTTGCAGTGGGGGAGATTTAGGTTGGATATTAGGAAAAACTTTTTCACTAGGAGGGTGGTGAAACACTGGAATGCGTTACCTAGGGAGGTGGTGGAATCTCCTTCCTTAGAAGTTTTTAAGGTCAGGCTTGACAAAGCCCTGGCTGGGATGATTTAATTGGGGATCGGTCCTGCTTTGAGTCGGGGGTTGGACTAGATGACCTCCTGAGGTCCCTTCCAACCCTGATATTCTATGATTCTATGAGCTATTATCAGCAGGAGAAAAAATAGTGATAATCAAGATGGCCCATTTAGACAGCTGACAAAGAAGGTGTGAGGATACTTAAGGAAATAGATTCAATATGTGTAATGACGCAGTCACTCCCAGTCTCTATTCAAACCCAAGTTAATGGTATCTAGCAAATTAATTGTCGTTCTGCAGTTTCTCATCGGAGTCTGTTCTTGAAGCTTTTCTGTTGCAAAATTGACACCCTTAAATCTTTTACTGAGTGGCCACAGAGGTTGAAGTGTTCTCCTACCGATTTTTGAATGTTATGATTCTGATGATTACTAGTTTGCTTCTTATTTCAGACAGGCTGTGCTGATACGTTGCATTTCCTAAACATTACTTGTATCCTCATAATAAGTATATACTCTTCCTAGGATTCCAAGGCCTTAATCCTGGGAGCTGATGCATGTGGGCTGCTACATAGTCCCATTACCATCAACAGGCCTTTGTATGGGTGATGGAGTTTGCCTGAGCAGATCAGTTTTCAGGATCAGCGTCTAAGAGACTAGAGTTAAGTACATTCTCAATTCTCTCCTCCTCTTTCCCTCTCCCTGCAGCTGGCCTTGGCTACCTCTCCTGTCCAAGTAGTGCCCTCTGCTTCCATTCAAGCAGTCAAAGCCCTCACATCCAATACACTCTATGCTGAGTTCCAAGCATCTCTTTCTGCTCAGCAGGCAGGAAGCCTCATCCACCCTGCCCTTCTCCCCCTAGGTACCAGCATGCATTACGGCACTCACAAAGGGCTCTGTCTGAATTCTTGTGATCCCTGGATAACCACTTGTTCTCAGCCTGACAAAGGAGCAGGGGCTGGATTATAACTCTGATTTTCATACACAAGTACAAAGCTGTTTTACAAAACAACAGGGTAATGTTTACCTTAAAAATAAAGCTGCTTGCATGGATTTATTTTTAAATGGAAACATATCTCTTCATATTAAGTTTTGTAAAACAGAGTTTTAAAGAAACTCTAAAATTTGGGTCAAACAATTTGACAGTGTTCCCTTAATTCTGGCATTTCAACCTTAATTTTGAACATCTTGTCTCAGGGCCCAATACTCTGCTGGTGTAAATAGGTAAAACTCCACTGAAGTCAGGGAGCTACATCTGTTTGCACTACAAAGAACTTGCCATCAATGAGCATAGCTTCCACTTCCTTTGTTGTTTTAATGGTAGGGCTCAGACTGCTTGGTTATTTTCCTTCTTGAAGCTGTTGCTGGAACCAGAGTAAATATTTAGTAGGTATTTAGACTGTGACTTGTAAAATCCTTACTAAATGGACTATCCAGCCCACATCTGCCATCACTTCAAACTTAAGCATCTTGCCACCAGCTTAAAATCGCTACCTAACTCTGCCCCTCCCTTGTCACATTTGTCCTCCTCCCTGCCTCCTTAAGGCCCTGATTCTGCAAACATTGATGTATGTGAATAGTCCCTCTGAGTTCAAGGGAACTATTCAATGTAGTGATTCATGTATGTTTTTGCTGGATCGGGGCCTGTATGAACTCCCTACCACTCATGTGATGCTAACTCCAATTCTCAATTCAGTTCAATGAGACTTTGCTGGCATGACAAACTATACAAGTGTTGCCAAGGCATAAGAGAAATGCAGACCCTTCAGGAATCAGTGAGGTACGACCTGCTCATGATAGTGTTATACATTGTGTTTGGATCCTGTGCCTATTTACCATTAGTTTCCATTCCTGAGTAGTTAGCTGGTTGCTGTGTAGCCATCTGTTTCCTCTCCCCCAGATCAGGAACAATTTCTCCTTGACACTTTTTGATGAGACCTCTTCCATGGTTCTTGATAATTTTAAGAAATAGTCTCATATTTGGGACATTGGAATAGAAAGTGACTCTCTGGGCTTGTCTGCACACTAGTAATGCATACGACGGGGTATGGAGGGGGTGATTGTGCACTAACTGATCTGTGTAGACCTGGCTGGCATGCACTAGAAGTTCCCTAATGCACTTAACATAGTACTACAGCATCACATTAAAGCACACTAGGGAATGTCTAGTGCACACCAGCAAGGACTACATGGACCAGATAGTGCACTTTAGAAAACATACCCAAGTAGGGTACACTATTGCACCGTGTAGATATGCCCTCAGTCTGTCTTTCCTCTGTCACATTGGGTGTACAGCTGCCCCTCTCTAGGTTTAAACTGCTTTGTGCCTCCCAATTTCCATTTCTAGTTTGTGACCATTGATTCTGTATTTGGTGAGAATCTGCCTTAATTTTGCTGTGGTGAGCAAACCTGCTAATGTGATAGTTCTGTACAGGGCATTCCAACTTGGTGGTGGTTTTGATTTGTGCCTCCCAGGGACATATGTATTGGCATTTAGGTGCTGATTGAGGATTTTGAGCATCTTTCTAAAGCACTCACCATTGATTATCTTTCATGTTTGGCTGTTCAGTCCACTGGTCAGGGGGTTGGAGTTGTTAAGCCTGATAGGAGTAGACTGGTTTTGAATGTTATGGAGGGAGCCATTGCTTTGGAAGAAATGGCAGCAAAAGTTGATGTTTAGCAGGGGGCACTGGGCCAGTTCTGTTTGGCAACTGATGATAGTGCAGTTCTTGTACACATGGAGTATTATATTTGTTTCAGAATTGCAGATGTAGGTTTTCTGAAATTTAGGGTTTCTATTGGGGTTTGATCCGTTAGCATAATCCCTTGTAAAGAGATGGACCACAGATTTCACTCCCAGATAATAGAATGGATTGGATTGTGCTATTGAATAGTTTTAGCAGTAGACTCATTAGGAGGTTGTCCTCTCCCAGTCGCTGCTTGCAGTAAAGAGGACCATTTTATTTCTTGTTACTCTGCTCTGTTTTTATTGGTGAAGGCAGGTTGAAGAAATGTGGTTTGCATTTAGAATGCAAGGTAGTGAGGTTTGTGGTAGTTCTTAGAACCTGTGGAAACTGGTTTGCAAACTTAGACCAGCCCTCAAGAAAGCTGTCTCCTGGACAGATGAGCTTTATACTTGCTATTAACTCTGCTCCTAACTGTTATCAGCTGTGGTCCTTGTCCCAAAGATTAGATGATGCTTTAGGCATCCTGGTTCCAGATGATTAAGCATCTTGAAGATAAAGATTGAGACCTTGAACTTAATGTAATTAAAAAATAGGAAACAAAAGTTAGGAATAAATGGTCAGTTTTCATAATGGAGAGTGGTAAACAGCAGGGTCCCCTACGGATCTGCACTGTGAACTGTGCTGTTCAACATATTCATTAATGATCTGGAAGTGACTGAATTTGTAGATGATACAAAATTATTCGAGAGAGATAAATTCAAAGCTGACAGTGAAGAGTTGCAGAGGGATCTCACAAAACTGGGTGACTGGGCAACAAAATGGCAGATGAAATTTAGTGTTGATAAATACAAAGTAATATACATTGGAAAATAATAATCCCAGCCCGGCTCTATGTTTTTTCTAGGCCCAAGCAGCAAAAAAAAAAAAAAACAACCTGCCGAGAACAGGAACATCGGAGGGAGCTGCCGCCGACTGCAAGACCCAAGTCAGAAGAGTCGCTGCTGTATTGCCGCCGCGGAAGCTACGGAGAGGAGTTGCTGCCAAATTCTCGTGCTACCCCAAGAACAGCCAGAGTGCCGCCCCTTCAGCAGCGCTGCCCCAGGCACCAGCTTGCTTACCTGGTGCCTAGAGCCGGCCCTTCCAACTATACATACAAAATTATAGGATATAAATTGGCTGTTACCACACAGGAAAGAGATCCTGGAGTCACTGTGGATAGCTTCCTGAAAACTTCACCTAAATAAGCAGCAGTGGTCAAAAAGGCTAACAATGTTAGGAACTATTAGGAAAGGAGTAGAATACAACAATAAATATCATAATGCTGCTGTATAAATCCATGGTGCACCCAGACCTTGAATACTGTGTCCAGTTATCAACCCATCTCAAAAAAGATATAGTGGAACTGGAAAATGTTCAGAGAAGGGCAACAAAGATTATCAAAGGTATGGAACGGCTTGCGTACAAGGAGAGACTAAAAAGATTAGAACTGTTCATCTTAGAAAAGAGATGACTAAGGATATGATAGAGGTCTATAAAATCATGAATGGTGGGAAAGAAGGGAATAGAGAAGTGTTATTTACCCTTTCTCACAATACAAAAACCAGGGTTCACCTGATTAAATTAATAGGCAGCAGGTTTAATACAAATAAGAGGAAGTACTTTTTCACACAACACACAATTAACATGTGGAACTCATTGCCATGGCATGCTATGATAGCCAAAAGTATAACTGGGTCCAAAAAAGAACTAGACTAGTGAGTGGAGAACTGTTTTGAATTGCTTGCTAGAAGATGCACTGCTGCATCGTGTACTATTGTACATTTTGTTGTTTTCTATGGCAGACAGTTTCATTCCTATGTAGACTGTGTTGCTATAATCCAGCTGGGATGTGTACTACTAAAGCCAAGTCATTGGCTGCCAGGGTTGCAGCCAGAGATTGGTACAAAGCATCACAAAAAGCCTTTAGTGACCTTCTCTCTCCTTTTTCTGCCTAAGAACTGCAGCCCCATAAAGGATCTGCCAGTCAACAGACTGTGTCTGAGCTGCATCAACTGTTCCCCAGCTGCTTGAGATGCCTGGGAAGACACTTTCTCAAACCCTGGCTGGGAAAAAATTGTGTAGCTGTATGAGGTTTTACACAGATGCATGTGAGGGGGAAGGATCCCACTGATCACCATTCAGGTTTCAGAGTAACAGCCGTGTTAGTCTGTATTCGCAAAAAGAAAAGGAGTACTTGTGGCACCTTAGAGACTAACCAATTTATTTGAGCATGAGCTTTCGTGAGCTACAGCTCACTTCATCGGATGCATACCGTGGAAACTGCAGCAGACTTTATATATACACAGAGAATATGAAACAATACCTCCTCCCACCCCACTGTCCTGCTGGTAATAGCTTATCTAAAGTGATCATCAGGTGGGCCATTTCCAGCACAAATCCAGGTTTTCTCACCCTCCACCCCCCCACACAAATTCACTCTCCTGCTGGTGCTAGCCCATCCAAAGTGACAACTCTTTACATAATCAAGTCGGGCTATTTCCTGCACAAATCCAGGTTTTCTCACATCCCCCCCACCCCCATACACACACAAACTCACTCTCCTGCTGGTAATAGCTCATCCAAACTGACCACTCTCCAAGTTTAAATCCAAGTTAAACCAGAACATCTGGGGGGGGGGGGTAGGAAAAAACAAGAGGAAACAGGCTACCTTGCATAATGACTTAGCCACTCCCAGTCTCTATTTAAGCCTAAATTAATAGTATCCAATTTGCAAATGAATTCCAATTCAGCAGTTTCTCGCTGGAGTCTGGATTTGAAGTTTTTTTGTTTTAAGATAGCGACCTTCATGTCTGTGATTGCGTGACCAGAGAGATTGAAGTGTTCTCCGACTGGTTTATGAATGTTATAATTCTTGACATCTGATGTGTGTCCATTTATTCTTTTACGTAGAGACTGTCCAGTTTGACCAATGTACATGGCAGAGGGGCATTGCTGGCACATGATGGCATATATCACATTGGTGGATGTGCAGGTGAACGAGCCTCTGATAGTGTGGTTGATGTTATTAGGCCCTGTGATGGTGTCCCCTGAATAGATATGTGGGCACAATTGGCAACGGGCTTTGTTGCAAGGATAAGTTCTGATCACCATGTAACTCCCCAAAGCTGCAGAGTCCAGGAGAATTACAAATCACCTGTAGGCTCTGCAGCGAAGGAGAGTACTTGATCTGGATACGGTCATAAGTGCTGATATGAGATTGTAAGAGAGTGACCCTAGTTACCTGAGACAGGGCTGAAAGTGGGGAAATCAGCCCATGAGCCCCCTCTCCCCCAGTCCTGCTGGCAGGGAGAAGTTTGGTGGTAAACTGTTCCCTTCCCTCCCTGCTGCTCAAGAAGAGAAGTCCAGCCCATGGGCTGCTAAACTTTCATGGGATGCACCCCTGGCAAAAGAGCATAAACCCAATCACACAAGTTGAGAGACGGTCTAGTGCAGCATTTTTCAAAGTTCGGGTCGCAACCCAGTACTGGGTTGTGGCATGTAAGGCACTGGATCACTCTGGTCAGTACCACCGACTGGAACGTTAAAAGTCCCGTTGGCGGTGCTGCCCAGCTGTGAGGCTAGTCCCTACCTGTTCTGACACAGCACTGGGCCCCAGAAGCAGCCAGCAACGGGTCTGGCTTCTAGGCAGTTCCTGGTCAATGGGAGCTGGGGAGGCAGTGCCTGCAGACAAGAGGCACGTAGAGCCACTTGCGCGCTTGGACCTGCTGCTGCCCGCTTCAGGCGCAGCGGGGTGCCAGAACAGGCAGGAAGCCTATCTTAGCACCCCCACTGCACCACTGGGAGCCGCCCCGGGTAAGCTTGCACCCCAATTCCCTGCCCCAGCCCTGAATCCCCCCCAAACCAGGAGCTCCTTATCCCTGGCCTCACCCCAGAACCTGCACCCCCAGCCCTGACCCCCTCCCACAGCCCAACCCTCTGCCCCAAGGTCCCTCCCACGTCCTGAACCCTTCATCCCTACCCTCTGCCCCAGCCCCACCCCAAAGCCCTCATTCTCAGCTCCGCTGGGTCGGGGGCATCAACAATTTTCTTCAACTGTGGCCCTAGAAAAAAAGTTTGAAAACCACTGGTCTAGTGGTTAAGTGCTACTCATGGACTTGGGATAGCTGGTTCCAAGTGCCTGCTCAGCCACAGGCCTCCTTTGTTGACCTTGGGCAAGTTATGTAGCTACTTTGTCCCTCAGTTCCACATCTGTAAAATGGGGATAATAGTTTAGCCCGAGCCCGCAGGGTGTTATGAGGAGAAATACCTTGAAGATTGTGACACAGTCATAAATACTATGGTAACAGGGGCCACATCTGTAACTTTGATAAAGAGACCATGTGTCTGTCTAGTTGGTTGGCTGGCACTGGGATGTTAGAACCCAGGAGAGGTTGGGGGTTTTATAAACCTCTGGTACTTTTTAAAAAGTTCTAAAGATTTATTTCTTTTGCAAGCTCCTTCAGGAAGGAATAGCACATACCTCTTCCTGGGTCTCACGCTGTGTTAAACAAGCTGCTGGTACCTAACAAATAGTAAATGAACAAAATGTTTTAACCCCACAGATTCAGATATATTTATCTCTCTGTCTGCCTGATAACATTAAATCTGAGAACCCAAATAAAGTTTTACAGGATTCTGACTGACATGTTCTTGAGTTTCCCCATCACTAATTAAAAGTAGCTACTGCATATACACAGTCACCACTTTAAAGGGTTCAATGTCTTGGGTTTTAAATTTCCTCCACCCTCCAAATTGGCCACATGAATTTTATATAAAATCCATATTTGTTTTTCTGAATTGCTCCTGGGCTGAGACCAAGTTTCCAATTTGAAGTAAATTTTTACAGCCAAGTTACAAATGCCTGAAAAATAGAGTTTATAATGAGAATGCTGACACAACCTTAACTATGACGACATGAAAGGCGCCACTATAATGTAGTCAAAACAGGTGGGGAAAAGTATTTTGTTCCAGTCATGGACATGAAACGCCCAACTCAAAATAAAGGCTATTTGCTGGTATTTACTGGATTCTACCAAACAATTTTGCAAAACACGAAAGGGGGCTTGAGGGAATATACAATTCAATCATTAGTGAATAAACACCACACTCTTCATCTCTTCGATACATTTGAGACAGAGATCCATAATCTGTGATGGCCAACTTCTCTTCCTTCCTCCCTAAAGCCAAAAAGGAATCATTCTGAAATGAGAAACAACATTTATACGTAAAACATGAGTTCCACAAAAGGATTGATAAGTAGAGAAAAATGATAGAAGACCCACACAAAATAAAGCAGATATTAATTGACAAACTAATCACTATCCAGCATGGGAACAACAGTATATAAGAAAGAGACTATATAACCCTGAGAAGTTAACAGAGATTGTTTCATACACTCACCATGGACATCAAGGAGTACCTCGCATCAGCTATTATCACTTCATTCTTTATTAGTTGTTAAGCACTGACTGACTGTTCATCCCTCTAGGAGGAACAAAATAAAGATGGCTCCTGCCCCACAGAGTTTAAAATCACAGGCTCTAATCCTGCAATCAGATTTGCACAGGCCAACCTTTATGCCAACTCAAAGTTCTTTTGTTGTCAGTGGACCTCCCAATGGATGCAAAACTCTGCCAACATGCATCTAATTGCAAGATCTAAAAGTTCTAACCAAGAAGGTGTGATGCAATGGGAAGTCCAGTGAAAGGGTTAATTTTGAACATTTGTTTAAAATCACTTCTTGTGGGCACTCTAGAAAAGTGAGCTTTTAGGAGGGACTTGAATGTGGAGAGATGGTTTAGTGAATCAGGATAGGGAGGGCATTCCATGCCTAATGATGGCATGAAAAATGGCACGGAGAGGGGAGTGAGAGGATGCAAATACGGCAGAAAGGATGACATTACTGATGAGGCAGAAGTGGCGGTGAAACCAGCAGGATCAGAGAGGTAGATCGGAGAAGAATTCTCAAGAGGCTTGAAGGTCGACTAGAAGAAATTTGTGACACATATCACTGTTGGAATTATTTACAAATGAATACAAGTATTCATAAAGCAAAACTTGTCAAAGGTCACATTACTGAAGACCACTTTGTTTCTGGCCATTTTAACAGGTGGCTGCTTAACTTTCATAGGGACTGAGCTTTTACTGGTCATTACGAGAATTCACCAGGGTTATCTGCAACCAGTACTGGCTTCATTGCCTATTTCTTTAATACAAAAATCCTTAATATGGATTATTTAATTATATTATAATTATTATAATTTCAGTACAGAAGTGAGTCTCTGAAGAACTGTGTCTGGTACTCTAACATGATGATTACCCACAAAAAACACTTATATTTTACCAAGGTACTTTTAGCTTAGAAATGCAATGACACTCCCAATACCTCCATAGGCTAAATGTCAATTTCACATCAGACTATTCTTTCCAAGAACTATTGTACAAGTGCTCCTTGAATTGAAAATATTTAGAATAATGCTGACATCTACTGGCTGACTGTTACTTACAGCTATGTAGTCCTTAAAACTTGATATTTTATCCCTAAAAATTTATATTTACCACTTACTATTCTTAATTTCTATTGTAATAATGCCTAGAGGCCCCAGCTAAAACTGAGAACCCATTGTGCTAGATACTGTACAAACTAAGACACTGTCCCTCTCCAGTAGACTTTACAATTAAACAAACAAGGCAGATAAGGGAGAAAGGAGGTATTGTCACCCCCATTTTACAAATGGGGATCTGAAGCATAGAGATCAAGACTTGGTCAAAGTCACACAGGAATTCTGTGGCAAAGCTGGAAATTGAATGCAGTTCTCTTTTGTCCCAAGATAGTCGTGTGAATAAGGCACTATCCTTTCTATCCAAATGAAAAGCAGGCAATTATAACCACTTCCATTATAAAAGAATACCAAGAAGAAATTAAATCAACAGTCCCACTACTGAAGACGCAAGAAAACCTGTGATTAGGAATAAAGACAGACTTTTCTTAATCAGTTTATTGTGTCCATGGTACCTTCTACTTTTAGAAAACAAAACTATATCCCAGGTGTTTCCCCTAAGATGCATGTCTGTTTGCCATCTATGTTCTTTAATGCCTTCTACTGATGAGATTAGTTTAAGGACAGCAGTTTTCATGCTTTCACTGTGAGCAACGGACCTTCTGTTGGGAAACTGGCAAAATTATAGTCTAGTCCAGGGTTTTCAAAAAAATTCAGAGCCAGTAATCCCTTTCCATTGTAAGAAATGTTTTGTTCCCTCCTTCAAGCCCTCTAAACCTTACTCTGAGCAGGCAAAAAGTTGTAACTGTAATAACAGCTAAGCATGAAGCTTCAAAATTGAACCCCATTAAAAGATACAAAATTTTAAACAATCACAATCCAATCTGGTGGAAGAGCCGGTCATGCTGACAAAATATGTTCCACACAAGATTGAACAATCCTAAACCACTTTTGATCAACAGACAATTACCATACTGGATTTCTACCTGCCAAAAATTGTTGAAAAATCTGACTTTAAGATCTGGGGTTGAAAATGGGAATAGAACTTTCACAGGTTCTGCTAATAAAACAAAGTGGTGCTCCTTTGCAAGTGGCCAACATCTGCTGAGTTCTAAAGGAAGTCAGCTGCATGATCTCATCACATAAGAGGTCTGTCAGTTTTGCTTCCAACAGCCCAATCAGTGCTGGCAAGTCAACAGTATCCTGAATGACAGTCCACCTTGTTCCCCTCTGTGCAGAAATCAGCCCTGTAGCTATATTTGAACATTCCTTACTTGGTGCTTATGAGTTCCTGTTGGGTCCCGACCATCTCCTCAGTTCCCTTGAGACAATCTGAAACAAGGGCATGACCAAGTTTCCTCTTCACTTAAGGAAGACTAATTCCAAGTATTCTGATGAAAACTTCTACCCTGTTGTGCATGAACAAATTCCTTGCTGGAGAGAAGTGGTCAGCTTGATGCAAGGTAGATTTAGTGCGCCACTCAAGAGGAATTATGGAAGGCACCTTCACGAGGAGACTGCTGATCATTCAGGAAAACCTGTACTTCTTTTGGTTCATAGAGCTCATGAGCATTTTACCCCATACAGCCACCTCCTTAGCAGCAAGTTCTTGGTGGTTGATGAAACAGTGAAGCTATGAGGCATTATGTGCAATATTTTTGATTAGGCTATCAATTAACCACAGTTAACTCATGCGATTAACTCAAAAAAATTAAGCATGATTAATCGCACTTTTAATCACACTGTTAAACAATAGAATACCAATTGAAATTTATTAAAGATTTTGGATGTTTTTCTACATTTTCATATATATATTATTCTGTGTTGTAATCGAAATCAAAGTGTATATTATTACAAATATTTGCACTGTAAAAATGATAAACAAAAAGCTATTTTTCAATTCACCTCATACAAGTACTGTAGCGCAATCTCTTTAACATGAAAGTGCAACTTACAAATGTAGATTTTTTGTTGTTGCATAATTGCTCTCAAAAACAAAACAATGCAAAACTTTAGCACCTACAAGTCCACTCAGTCCTACTTCTTGTTCAGCCAACACTAAGACAACAAGTTTGTTCACATTTACGGGAGACAATGCTGCCCATTTATTTAAAATGTCACCAGAAAGTGAGAAGAGGCATTCACATAGGACTTTTGTAGACCACATTGCAAGGTATATACGTGCCAGATATGCTAAACATTCATATGCCCCTTCATGCTTCGGCCACCATTCCAGAGAACATGCTTCCATGCGGACGACTCTCATTAAAAAAAAAAAAAAGTGTTAATTAAATTTGTGACTGAACTCCTTGGGGGAGAATTGTATACCCAGACTTTAGCAAAGCTTTTGATACGGTCTCCCACAATATTCTTGCCAGCAAGTATTACGAATTGGATGAATGGACTATAAGGTGGATAGAAAGGTGGCTAGATCATCGGGCTCAACGGCTTGTGATCAACGGCTCGATGTCTAGTTGGCAGACTGAATCAAGCGGAGTGCCCCAGGAGTCAGTCCTGGATAAATACACTGGAGGGCAGGGATAGGGTCCAGAGTGACCTAGACAAATTGGAGGATTGGGCCAAAAGAAATCTGATGAGGTTCAACAAGGACAAGTGCAGAGTCCTGCACTTAGATCGGAAGAATCCCATGCACTGCTACAGACTGGGGACTGACTGGCTAAGTGGCAGTTCTGCAGAAAAGGACCCGGGGATTACTGTGGACGAGAAGCTGGATATGACTCAGTGTGCGCTTGTTGTCAAGAAGGCTAACGGCGTATTGGGCTGCATTAGTAGGAGCATTGCCAACAGATCGATGGAAGTGATTATTCCCCTCTATTCAGCACTGATGAGACCACATCTGGAGTACTGTGTCCAGTTTTGGTCCCCTAAACTACAGAAAGGGTGTAGATGAATTGGAAAGAGTCCCACAGAGGGCAACGAAAATTATTAGGGGGCTGGAGCACATGACTTATGAGGAGAGGCTGAGGGAACTGGGCTTATTTAGTCTGCAGAAGAGAAGAGTGAGGGGGGATTTGGTAGCAGCCTTCATCTACCTGATGGCAGTTCCAAAGAGTATGGAGCTAGGCTGTTCTCAGTGGTGGCATATGATAGAACAAGGAGCAATGGTCTCAAGTTGCAATGTGGGAGGTCTAGGTTGGATATGAGGAAAAACTATTTCACTAGGAGGGTGGTGAAGCACTGGAATGGGTTACACCTAGGGAGGTGGTAGAATCTCCATCCTTAGAGGTTTTTAAGGTCCGGCTTGACAAAGACCTGGCTGGGATGATTTAGTTGGTGTTGGTCCTGCTTTGAGCAGGGAGTTGGACTAGATGACCTCCTGATGTCTCTTCCAACCCTAATATTCTATGTCTCTGGCTCTACTTTACCTGCATTCTGCCATATATTTCATGTTATAGCAGTCTCAGATGATGACCCAGCATATGTTGTTCATTTTAAGAACATTTTCACTGGAAAACACACAAAAAAGGTACCAATGTGAGATTTCTAAAGATAGCTACAGAACTTAAACCTTGGGTTAAGAATCAGAAGTGCCTTCCAAAATCTGAAAGGGACGAGGTGTGGAGCATGCTTTCAGAAGTCTTCAACGAGCAACACTCTGATGCGGAAATTACAGAACCTTAACCACCAAAAAAGAAAAATCAACCTTCTGCCGGTGGCATCTGACTCAGATGATGAAACTGAACATGCATTGGTCCACACTACTTTGAATTGTTATTGACAGAACCTGTCATCAGCATGGATGCATGTCTGCTGGAATGGTGGTTGAAGCATGACAGGACACATGAATCTTTAGCGCATCTGACACAAATATCTTGCAACGCCAGCTATAACAGTGCCACGAGAATGCCTGTTCTCACTTTCAGGTGACACTGAAAACAAGAAGCGGGCAGCATTATCTCCTGCAAATGTTAACAGACTTGTTTGTCTGAGCAATTGGCTGAACAGGAAGTGGGATTGAGTAGACTTGCAGGCTCTAAAATTTTAGATTGTTTTATTTTTGAATGCAGGGGTGTTTTTTTTTTACATAATTCTACATTTGTAAGTTCAACTTTCAAGTTAAAGAGGTTGAAAAATATTTGTTTTTTTACAGTGCAAATACCTGTAATCAAAAATAAATATGAAGTTAGCACTGTATACTTTAATTTCAATCACAACATAGAATACAAAGTATTTGAAAATGTAGAAAACATCCAAAAACATTTAAATAAGTGGTATTCTATTATTTTTAACAGCACCATTAATCACAATCAATTTTTTTAATCGCTTGACAGCCCTATTTTGGATCTGTGTGATCAAACCATTCTTCTTACTATCATTGCCTTGGAATCATCCATGCAGATTGTAGCGGATTGTTTTTAATAACTGTATAAATCCTTGCCTGCTTTCTAAAATGTCTTGAATAAGCATTCTTCTGTTGTGCATTCTGGCACAGTTTTACAACAGAGCAAGTCTTCAAAGATATTTCACAAAATGTTTATGTGCAGCACCAGAGATATCTGACTCATTAAAAGAGATTTGCTACATGATTACTTTTCCTGAGGTTTGAAAGCAACTGCTCTCTGTCATCCCCAGTCATGTCACTATCACAGCAGGACAGTGTTACCTGAAGGTTGCTGCATCAGGTCCTGCAACTTTTGAAATCATGGGTCAAATTCTGAACCCACTGAAGTCAAGAGAAGTTTTGCCATGGACTTCAATCTGGATTTCAAACCAGGTCTATATAAAAAAAAGGATAAGGCTTTCTACAGTTGGAAATGCCTTACGCTTCTGTGATTTATAGAAATACCATCAAACTGATGCCCTCCAGGCATTTTGTGTAATCAAGATATTGATTTGACGGTTCAAGTTTTGCTAAGAATAATCCTTCGGATTGAACATCTATCAAAGATAGTTTCTATATGTTGCAACTGCTTCAAAGGCTCCACACTCTTGGCAGCCAGTACCTCAGAAAACATTTCTGAGCTGTCCACAGAACAACTTGCCCTCCTCCTTTTCATGACATATCTTTCTGAATCTTGCCTTAGCCAAAGGCCTAACAAGATATACAATGTGGTCATGATGCTTATAAGTACCTTCAGGCCCTACCAATTATAGCTGGCATATCCAGCATTCCAGTTCAGTGATGCAATGTTGTCTTGGCCTGTATGCATGAATACTTTCATTTTACATCCTCTATAATAAATATTTGTAATGGAGGGTTTTGTTTTGTTTTTTTTTAAAAAAAAACATTTAGTGCCAAGTAAATTCAAGTGCACACAGATTCTGGTTTAATACTGCTTTAATTGAGGACACGGTTGGTTGCAGCACGACCTAGGTTTCTACAGTTATATCACCATTACAGGGCTTATATTGCATATCCATTTTTTTATTTTATATTTATAGATTTTTTATGCTACATTTTTGAAAGACCTCTCCTCCCCTCGCAGAATGCTGTCCAATTCTATTGGGAGTCACCACACACAGAGTGGGACATTCTGATGTAGTCTAATCCACATAGAAATCATTTTAAATGGTTATTATTTGGGGAAACTGCCATCACATGCCAAGAATAACTCAAAAGTAATTAACTGATGTGTACCCAGAAAAACATTTAATCTTTCAGAAGTGATCAGAGATTTCCTACTAAAGATTTACCAATGTTGACTAAGCAGTCAAAATGTTTGACCCAAAATGAGCTTTTTCTCCTTTCAGTTCAGAAAAGGAAAACATTTTTCAAATGTGAGACTACAATTCAAAATCTTGCTTTATTCAGTCTCCAACTATCCCAAAGCCAGTGAAATTCATAGGGCCATTTCATCTTGCATATGAACGTTTTATTATGTGAAATAAGATTTGTTTTACCAAGTAGTATCACCTTACATTACATATTTCAGAGTAGCAGCCGTGTTAGTCTGTATTCGCAAAAAGAAAAGTAGTACTTGTGGCACCTAAGAGACTAACCAATTTATTTGAGCATAAGCTTTTGTGAGCTACAGCCCACTTCATCGGATGCATTCAGTGGAAAATACAGTGAGAAGATTTATATACACACAGAACATGAAAAAATGGGTGTTTATCATGCACACTGTAAGGAGAGTGATCACTTAAGATGAGCTATTACCAGCAAGGGCGGGGGGGAGAAAACCCTTTGTAGTGATAATCAAGGTGGGCCATTTCCTGCAGTTAACAAGAACGTCTGAGGAACAGTGGGGGGGTGAGGGGGGAAGGGCGGGAATAAACAAGGGGAAATACTTTTACTTTGTGTAATGACTCAACCACTCCCAGTCTCTATTCAAGCCTAAGTTAATTGTATCCAGTTTGCAAATTAATTCCAATGCAGCAGTCTCTCATTGGAGTCTGTTTCTGAAGTCTTTTTGTTGAAGAATAGCCACTTTTAGGTCAGAAATCGAGTGACCAGAGAGATTGAAATGTTTTCCGACTGGTTTATGAATGTTATAATTCTTGACATCTGATTTGTGTCTATTTATTTTTACGTAGAGACTGTCCAGTTTGGCCAATGTACATGGCAGAGGGGCATTGCTGGCACATGATGGCATATATCACATTGGTAGACGTGCAGGTGAACGAGCCTCTGATAGTGTGGCTGATGTGATTAGGTCTATGATGGTGTCCCCTGAATAGATATGTGGGCACAGTTGGCAACGGGCTTTGTTGCAAAGATAGGTTCCTGGGTTAGTGGTTCTGTTGTGTGGTTGCTGGTGAGTATTTGCTTCAGGTTGGGGGGCTGTCTGTAGGCAAGTACTGGCCTGTCTCCCAAGATTTGTGAGAGCGATGGGTCGTCCTTCAGGATAGGCTGTAGATGCTTGATGATGCGTTGGAGAAATTTTAGTTGGGGGCTGAAGGTGACGGCTAGTGGCGTTCCGTTATTTTCTTTGTTGGGCCTGTCCTGTAGTAGGTGACTTCAGCAGGATTGTCTGGCTATATAGACTCCCTCCTCAGGCCCTACGCTACCAGCACTCCCAGCTATCTTCGAGACACCACTGACTTCCTGAGGAAACTACAATCCATCGGTGATCTTCCTGAAAACACCATCCTGGCCGCTATGGATGTAGAAGCCCTCTACACCAACATTCCACACAAAGATGGACTACAAGCTGTCAGGAACACTATCCCCGATAATGTCACGGCAAACCTGGTGGCTGAACTTTGTGACTTTGTCCTCACCCATAACTATTTCACATTTGGGGACAATGTATACCTTCCAATCAGCGGCACTGCTATGGGTACCCGCATGGCCCCACAGTATGCCAACATTTTTATGGCTGACTTAGAACAATGCTTCCTCAGCTCTCGTCCCCTAATACCCCTACTCTACTTGTGCTATATTGATGACGACATCTTCATCATCTGGACCCATAGAAAAGAAGCCCTTGAGGAATTCCACCATGATTTCAACAATTTCCATCCCACCATCAACCTCAGCCTGGACCAGTCCACACAAGAGAGCCACTTCCTGGACACTACGGTGCTAATAAGCGATGGTCACATAAACACCACTCTATACCGGAAACCTACTGACTGCTATTTCCACCTACATGCCTCCAGCTTTCACCCAGACCACACCACACGATCCATTGTCTACAGCCAAGCTCTACAACCGCATTTGCTCCAACCCCTCAGACAGAGACAAACACTTACAAGATCTCTATCAAGCATTCTTACAACTACAATACCCACCTGCTAAAGTGAAGAAACAGATTGACAGAGCCAGAAGAGTACCCAGAAGTCACCTACTACAGGACAGGCTCCAGCCGCCGCTACCCCCCCGGGGGTCCCTTTAAATCCCCGCCTGAGCCCTGCTGCCCAAGCCCTGGGGTAGCAGCAGTCCTGGGGCTCTGGCAGGAATTTAAAGGGCTGGGGCGGTAGTGGCGGCTGGAGCCCCAAGCCCTTTAAATGCCCGCCGGAGCCCCACCGCCAGTACCCCAGGGCTTCGGTAGCAGGGCTCCGGCGGGGATTTAAAGGGCTTGGGGCTCCAGCCGCCACTACTGCTCCGGCCCTTTAAATCCTCGATGGAGCACAGCTACCGCTACCCCAGGACTCGGGCAGTAGGGCTCAGGCGGGGATTTAAAGGGCTCGGGGCTCCGGCAGCTGCTACCACAGAGGAGCCCCAGGCCCTTTAAAGCTCTGCCAGAGCCCAGAGCCCCGAGCCCCAGGGTAGTGGTGGCAGCCGGGAGCCCCCAGGGCTCCTCAGTGATTTAAAGGGCCCAGGGCTCCGCTGCAGTAGCGGCAGCTGGAGCCCGAGGGCTCCCAACCACCTCTGCAGCCAGTAGCTCGGGGGTGATTTAAAGGGCCCCGGGCTCCCAGCTGCCACTACCGCAGCTGGAGCCCTGGCCCTTTAAATCAAAATTTAAAGGGCCCAGGGATTTAAGGTCCTGCCTCTTCCAGTTGAGGCCATGCCCCCTGCTCAGGACTCCGGCGTACCAGTAAGTCCTCTAACTTACTTTCACCCCTGCTTCAGCCCCAAATGTTGTACAAACCATACATATATTTGCACACCTATAGGAATCGCTTTGCCAATCACTGAAATACAACCAGTACTGAGGCAGAATTAGGAAGCTGCTTAAGCAGCATATCCAACAGGAAATTGTACAAATATACAGTTGTTAGTTGTATATGATGGTCTTTACTTCCTTTAGGACAGGAAAATATCATACACAATTAAAAATTATGGATGTAATCAAAATTCTCTCTCAAATTGACTCCAAACAGATATACTAACACCCCTACCCCTTCACCCTTGTGAAAAATGCCCTACATTCACATTTTGAAGTGCCATGGAATCTTTAATGATTACAAATCGTCAGAACCTTGATTGTCTCTTTCACCTGAACAGCACCACCTCCAGTTAACAGTGCCCCGATGACAACACTGGGACATTGGTGCAACACTGATTCAGACAAAACAACATCATGCCATGTAGCACAGGCTTTTTGCCTGAAATCTTTCATTCAAGTCGTTACCAAGCCTCACCCCGCTTCATTGATCAAAGTGGTCTGGCTGTGGTAGACACAAAACTTCACCACAATCTATTATCTAGTCTTACCTGCTCAGACAAGATCAGAGCGCTTCAGGAAATATAACCTCATGTAATACCTTTTAACGAGATGACATTTTCAGTGTTCCAAACAATACAAATGGTAATATAGCACATCAAAAGAAAAGCTTTAAATTAATATTTCTATAAATCAACCAACAGAAACACTTCATGTATCTAAAGATAAAATATGGCAACAATTTTCACTTATTAGAAAAACATTTTAATACAACGCAAATTAAATTTGTAATATGAACAGATTTTTCTGTCTTGTGTATGTTTAACAGGAAATTATTTGAATAAAAATTTGTTCCAAATTAGAATTTCATATAAGCATTATCAGAGTTTTGGTTCAAAATGTAAGGGAAGCAATATTTTTAGGAGACATTTCACACACAGAAGCAAAAATCATCTTATTTCATTTGCAGCTGCATTTTTTAAAAAACAAAGATTTACCAAACTGTCCATTTGATGGGCTTCATGCAGGAATTACAAAGTAAGGTTCAATAGCCTATTACGCAGCTCCGACTAGATTGATCATAATGGTCCCTTATGGATTTAAAGACTAGGAATCTGACATTTCATATGAAAGTGTATGAATCTAGGCTGCATATATTTCTGACAAGTGGCTATTGCCACTTTCTATAATTGTACACTTAAGTACACTACATAAGTTTGGAATAAATTTGCAAATGATGCCCTCTAGTGATCCCAGAAAATAATTCACTTTTTCAGCAATGTTTTCTCACTGAAACAGTAGAACAGATGTCAATGCACCAAGGTGGGCTGAGAAGTTATAAAGTTAAAAAGTAAACTTTTAACTTAAAGTAAAAAAGTTAGGAAGTCTTTCCAAAACCCAAGCTGTTTCCACTAATATCTTAGTAGCTAGACAAAGATTTTCCAGAGTTCCATGATTCGTGGTTCCCATGGGAAAACTGTAAAATTACTTGTAGTGTATATGGCATGATACTGCACTGAATGTAAAAAAATAAAAGGAAACACTCTCTCCCTCCTTCAGGGTTCCCAATCTAAGGTCAGATTGCTGAAGCTGGGTAGTACCTGACTTCATAATTAGTCCCGCTGATTTAACAGGAACATCCACTGTGAGTAAAGGGGGCAGAATCTCTTCTTAAATAATCAATATAAATCAGACAACATACATGGGGATGCAGGGAGACATTTAAATAGTGATTCAGTGTTTGTCTTTTTTAAATGAAAGCATGGCAACCCTTCTAAGTGTAGTGTGTAAAACTTAATAAGCTTTCATATAAAAATTCATAGAAGGGTACTGTGATAGCTAAACCGACCACATGTTCCTGGTTTCCCACTTCACATGGTTTCCCAGTGCCCTAGGAACTTTTTCAGGACACTGAAAATTCCTGAGTTTCCATTTAATCAAAATATTTAGGTGGGGAGGGGGGGATTGAAGAGGGGTTTTTTCGTTTTTAACAGCTACAAAATTCTTGTTCAAAACATATTGCTATACAGAGGAAGAGCCACCAAGTCTACAAAAGTCACCCAACGACAGTGCTAATCTCTTCTGCTCACTCAAGGAACACAAGAATGGGTAGTTTTATTTTTTGTAGAACAGACTCCTTCCACAAAGGACAATTTACTGCAGAAAAAATTCATCACTGATTGGTGCATCTCTGCCCTTTCAGTGCTGCTTGTATTTAAACAAAAGACATAGCAAGGATTGCACTGCAAGAAAGCTAATTCAAGGAAGGACAATGCAACCAGAAAACCCATTCTCTACAGACCACTCCAGCAAGCATAAGAAAAATAAGTCTTCTTTCTAAAGAGTTCTATACTGAACTAACTAATCCTGATCATAAAAAAGGTTGGAAGAGTGGGGGTTGGGATTTTTTGGCGCTTTTTTAGGGGAGGGTATGGGGAACACACAAGGTAATTAAAAAAGGAATCACCTCAAGAATAGGTTTCAGAGTAACAGCCGTGTTAGTCTGTATTCGCAAAAAGAAAAGGAGTACTTGTGGCACCTAACTTGTGATTAGTCTCTAAGGTGCCACAAGTACACCTCAAGAATAGACACTTAGAAAAAAATAAAGTTTAAATTCTGCCATAGTCGAATTAATTCATATGGAAGTTTTCTACTCACCAAACATAAGTGGATTTTTCAAACCTGAAAGAACACTCAAGTACTTAAAGGCAGGGGACCTACCTATCTTGTGATTTTGCATCAACAGCTTGCTACAGACTTGTATTTCACATTATAGTCTTACAGGTTTGATTGTGAGGAAAACCTTCCAAACATGAACCAAGGGTAAAAGAATGCAGTGTTCTCTGCCTGAGACTGCAAACTGGCCCCAAGTTACTCCAGCAGTAGCTGGCCAGGAGAAACCTGAGCAGCTGGCCCCAGGCAGCCCTGGAGTTAGCCACACCAGTCACTGGAAGTCATGGAAAGTCACAGAATCCATGACTTCCAGGACCACCATGAGAGAATAGCAGCCTTAATAACAGTGCAAGTCAAAACCTAAAGATTACATTTAAACTGTCATTAATTTCCTATTTTTTGAATCACAATATGCTATAGCTGTCTTCATTCATTTTCAGATCTTGAAACTGATATCATGCATATCATTTTTAATTTTTATTTGAACATTTAAGATCATTACAATTGGATGGTTCGTATTTCCAGTGGCAGCTCCATGAAGATACCACCAAAACAAAACATACATACATTCCACACTGTTAACAAAATGACATTTTAGTTACTAGAATTACAACTGCTGTTTTTGCTTACAGATGACACAAAGTATTGTTACTGGGGTATTTCTGTTAACAGTCAGTATCAGGTTACTACTACATCTATTTAATTTTAATAGAAATGAAATGGATACCTGTACATAAGGATAATGTACACTGAGGTATTTATTTAGCGCTGAGACTGTATTTTGGCAAAACTTTCAATGCACTTTGAGATCTTATGGATTGGAACAGGTTTAATATTTAGCAGTTATGCATTATATAAATACTGATGATCAAACTTGTACAAACTTCTTTTGTACATCTCTCTTCTTACTGGTTCATATTTAACTGGAATATATGAAGAAGTCAATACTATGTAACATCTTTCTCTTGTGCACTTTAATTTCACAAGTACGCTTATAACCAATTTTTATTTCATTTGCAAGTCAATTATCCAAATTTTAGATGTGACATCCAATCCTTCCAAACAATTTGTTATTAAAACCAGAACGATATAGCAGTGGGTAACAGTCATATGATATAAATTCATGCAGTTTAAATACTTCTTGTAATTCTTGATGCAGAAGTCTTAAAGTAGAACACTTATTCACAATTGTTAAATAAATACCTCCACATCAGCCATTCAGCACTCCAGCTTTCTTCATGCTCTGAAACATTCTATTTTGCAGCACATGTTGAGTTAAATCATGAAATTGACTGGCTGATGAGAGAATTACTTCTTATATTTGAAGAAGCATTTTATTGCTGTAGATGGGTTGGGGAATGGAAGGCTCTGAAGTAAAATACACAAAGCTTTATGCAAATATTTCAGTAGGAAATACGGCTGGTAGGTTAAAAAATTTTTTTGTAATGTAGTAAGTTAAGTAAAATGAATCTGTACCAAACTATTGATGTTAAAGTAAAAAATGCCAACAAAACCAAGGACTAAGTAAAATCAAACAGCTCCAGTGAATTCAAATCATCCCTGCTAAAACTAATTTGTCTGTAAAAAGAGCCAATACTCCTTGGTTTAAAAAAAAACAAAAGTTTCTTCCATAAGTCTCTGCCAGCATTGTTTCCGTAATAAAACTAACACCGACCATATTAAGCCTTCTCATTCATTCCCAACACCAGAGAACTGATCCCACCCCTTACCCCACACACGTTTGTTATATTGCACCCTAACCAACAGTTACCATGCAAGAACCTCAAGGTCCAGTGCTGTGACAATCATTAATCTGTCTAAGGAGAAATGACATTGCTCCCTCCGTTGTTACAATTATGTTCTTCAAAACAACCAGATGAAACAATTGAGGTAAGGCAGGTGAAGTCTGAAGTTACAAAGTTGCTGATTTAATGGTGAGATTTCTAGTTAGATTTTGCATATGATATAAATATTGCAACAGTAGGCAAAAAACTCTTCCAAAGATAGAATAATTTACATTAACAAGAACAATAGAGATCTGTAAGCAATTCTTTTCCTTCACGTCTCTGTGGAATTTTGGCAGGTACCTATTCACTATTCTTTCTGATGCAGTTACATTGCAAGCAACAGGGAATTATTCAAAAAGGACAGTGGAGCTAAAGATGAGATTGCTGTCCTCAGATATGTCTCGTCCTCCCCTCCACCCCACAATCAGCACTTTAAGAACTCAAAGTTCCTCAAAGTGACAAGGGACTAAATGACCTCTTTGATTAGTTGCATTTGAAATCATTCACTGATAACTGGGTTAAGGGGCAAATGAGGAAAATATGTTACTGCATATGTAAATTAACAGTATATGTTTAATTATATCCCTTTTCCCTCACGCTTCATTGTATCATGTGTACTAGATTATAAATTCTTCAGGGCAGGGATGGTCAGTGTGTACAACGCTAACAAAACATGGCCTCTGCGCATCTGCAATATCAAATTTCTCATGACCTAGACGGCAAACAATATTAAGATATTCTGAAATTAAATGAATAGCAAAAACTAGTTATCTAAACGAGCTTAAAAATACAATAGTTTAACATTAAATGGGAAAAATACAGCAGATTCAGTACTTGTACATTCAGTGATATACAGTCCCCAAACTGCAATTTTCATAACGTCGCTATCTTCTTCCTTGGATTAAAGCAATTTGAAAAATCAGATACACATACATGCACTGCCCCCAACAAAATTTCTGCAATGTAGTGTTAATTCATCCACTAACTCATCTCACACCTCATTTTTATTGTTAACTTGTAATAAGATACTTTTAAGCTTTCCCTTTCAATATTCTGAAGTCATCTATGAAAATTCCCTTCAGTTATGTTGCATCTACTCTACCTCACCTCCTCCTGAAAAGAAGGATCACTCTACTTCAGTTCAGGATCCTGATAGCCAAGTGATAGCCAGCACCAAACAAGCTCTTCCTAAAAGGCTAAAACAACTGTGTACGTTTAAGACACACAAACATGTGGCCCGATCAAGCACTATGAACAGAGCAGAACTGTTTTAGCCCAGATTGAAACCTTGGCTAGGCCAGTTTTAACCCTGCTTGGTTCAATCTACAACAACTGTATTACAGCCTAGTTTTAGCCATGCTTAAGCGGGATTGTTGAGCATGTCTAAAAGCTCTATCACGGCAGGGTAAGGGTTCTTGCCACTTAGAATTATCCCTGGATATCAGACAGTATGTTCAAAAGCTATTTTAATCTAATGCAAAGCTTGAAAAGAGTAAATAAGTAAGGTTATTAGTTCATCTGTTTAAGCTGGGACCTTTGAAATACAATCTTCATAAACCCTATTCTGAGGTAAAAATCTTACCATAATATACATGTATGTATACCATACTAAAATTCTAGTGTCTAAGAACAAAGCTAATTATCTTTTCTAAGTCAAATGATCTGCAGAAAAACGAAAAGGAAGAATGTTGTTTGTGTCCAAGTGTTATTGTGGGATAATCACATACGCTTGTTTAGTGTAATACTTCATGCAAGCAATGCCAAAAAACCTATGTACTTATCTACATAAGAATAATGCGGTGAATTTTCAAAGACAGCATTTAAGATTATTTACAAAAACTAATTCAATTCTTCATTATTTGGACTCGAGTTGAAATCTCCAATGTAAAAATTATGAATATTTGCAATAAAGGCAAGGTTTTTTTAATGTCTCCTGATTAACAGTTAATATGAACATGTTTTAACTGAACCCAAAATTAAAAGGAGACTAAAAATGGTTAACTGGAAGGCCACAAACAGCTATGCATTATTAGTATTACTGGACTGGTTTTTATTTTACACTGTGTTGAAAGCAAATCATTCCTTTTTAATAAAGCATACACAAATAGCCTCACTTAGAATACACTTTTAATGCACATAAAAAAAAAGTATTCATCTTACAAATTGTTTTGCAATCCAAATATACAATAGCTTGGAAAACAAGTATTTTAGAAAACAAAAGCCAATGTGTAAAAAGACTGCTTAAAACAACTAAAACAGTAAAAGTTTCTGTATGGCTGTTTTTACAGTTTTCTTACTGCATCATCAATATCGGAAATCTGTTCCTTCAGCTGGCTCCACTGTTCTGGATTTAAAGAAATACCTGAAATGCATTAAACACAAATCCTTAGTGCAGTATGAAAACTAAGATGAAGATTTTGTACAACTGTAACAATCTTTGAACCAAAACAACGTTACTATGAGATCAATATTTTCATAACTGTAAAAGTGTTAGCTGTAGTGAGTGTTAGATATTTTAGTTAATGTAATTATTCATTTATGACTATTCACTGGAATATTTATATTTAACTTCAGGCTAAACAAGAGGTTAGACTGCTTATGGATTCTGTTTGGATGTGGGAAGAAGATACAAACGGTAGTGCAGCATCTTTGTAGAAACCCATCCCATGTGTTATGTGAATGTAGCAGTGGCTCTGATGGCAGGCTGCACTAGAATTCTGGATGAGCTGGAGAGGCCCAGGCTTCTTTCTTTAGTGTGATAAAAGCCATGTGTTTGTGGATTGAGTTTGCACACACACGTTCTTAGATTCACAGATTCCACGGCCAGACAGGACTATAGTGATCAACTAGCCTGACATCCTGTACAACAGGGCCCAGTGAACTTTTGCAAAATTCCTAGAGCATAGATGTTTTCTAAAAAGCTAATTTTGATTTCAAAATTGTCAGTGATTGAGAAACCACTATGACCATTGATAAACTGTTCCAATGGTTAATTATCTCCACTGTTAAAAATTTGAGACTTATCTCCAGTCTGAAATTGGCTAGCTTCAACCTCTAGCCACTAGATTGTGTTACACTCTTCTCTGCTAGACTGATGAGCCAATTATTAAATACTTGCTCCCCATTCCTTAAAGTCACCCTTTAATCTTCTTTGTTAAAACTAAATTCTGTACGTTAAGCATGTAAACCTTTTTGAAGCAGCATCAAAAGCACTTTGCTGCACCCTGTCTGGTTACAGAATTGATCACCATTCTTCTCTCCCACCACACAAAATAGTACGACATTTATCTATATCTTCTCATGCACCAATCTTACTCATGCCTCTATGCACGTTCCTTAAACTTTTAACCCATTGTTTATTTAAGGATTTAATTAATTGTGTCTCCATTCATTCAAAGAGCAATCTAGACACACTTTAGTAAAACACCTGTAACAGGACCCAAGGAAAACAGGATCAGGACTTTTTTGGTACCGAATATTTTTATTATTTGAGAATATTAAAACATAAGTACGGCTGTTGTCAACCACCTGTGAACTTTAATCTAGAGGGGAAAAAAAACTTTTCCTACATTCTTTCATGTTTTGGACACCAGCTAGTCTGAACATGCTGTCACATAGTTTTATCAAGTTTTCAGAGAAGACAGGTTTGTTTTTTCAAGAAAATCTTGACCACTTTACTGAAATTGAATATTTAATTTTGCACTGGAAAAAATACCATCACAAACAGCATTAAGCCCTTTCAGTCAGAAAATATACAAATTGATTTCTGAAGCTGTCTCAAAAGTCTTACCATAGTCACCAGCTTCATTTCTAGATGAACAAACCAACAAAAAAATCAAATATTCTAATCTAGCATGGTTTTCAAAGTGTGCTGATTTCAGTCAAAGCAATTTAAAGACAATACTCATTTTAAGATTAGATTTTAGATTAGTTTCCAAAAGGAAACATCACACGGTTGATAACAGAGAAGACAGTCATCTATTGATGTAGGGTTAGTGTTGGCCACATTGCCTAAATATCACTTACCTAAAAAAATTACGTCTACACTACACCCTATATCAACAAAACTTACACCACTCCGGGGTGTGAATATTACATCCCCGATCGGCGTAAATTACACCAACATAAGCATTCACATGCACAGCGCTTTGTTGGCGGAAGAACATCTCCCGCCAACACAATTTATGCCGCTCCTGGAGGTGGGTTTTTATGGGGACAGGAAAGCTTTCTCCCATTGGCACAGAGCATCTTCACCAGAGGCGCTGCAGCTGTATTGGTACAACTGCATCGCTGTAGCGCTATACATATAGACATGGCCTTAATAACATACGTGGCTTGTTCAAGCAGCAACTTACTTTACCAAACAAACTTCTTCAGAGAGTTTATGGTAGTCAAATTTAGTGACTTACATTTCTGATTTAGTCAACATTTGTTTAGTCATGTTGGATTTACAAAGGGGCTTATGGAGGTAGACACTTAATTCCCACAGAATTTCAATGGGATGTGTATGTTTAAGTCATTAGGCTCCACTGAAAATCCTTGCACGAAACTACAGTACAAGTAAATTTTGTTGGGATTACACCAAAACCAACATGTTGGAATGTTACTGCTTGGGCTCTGCTTTCCCAACTGCTGAAGTAACAAAACCTCAATTGAAACCAAGCTCTAGCGTGATATGTACTAAATCACAAGTAGGTAATGGCAAAACGAGGTTTTTTTTTCAGTTTTAGTAAACTGACTAAATAAATGAGAGAAACTGCACTGAGAAATTTTCTAGAATACAGTGTCTTCATCTGCCACCTGGATTAATTGTTCAAGATAGATTTCCTACTTCCTTTACACACTATCAGTTTCTGAAATTAGAACAAACTAGTCAAGATTTAGATAATGTTGTTTGTACACCTGCAGTAGCTTCAACCCCAGGGGGGAAAAAAAGTTATTTTCTGAGCTCTACATCTCTGTGAAACTGCCAAGAAATTTCCACCAGTCCATGGGTTTAACTTCACTGAGTTCAGCAGCAAAAACATTTTTGGGTGGTTCTCTTCCAGCTCTGAAAATGTATTATAATGTACATGTCATAGCAGCATTCATTTCATTTTTACTTTTAACATCTATATGGTACTTTAGATTGAGAATACAGGTAAGAAAGTTAGATCAAGGAAGTGCTTTACATATCTACAATTTAACTCTGTTTTTGGGGTACCACTGACATTTTTCCTGCTCCTTGTCCAAGCTTGAACCATCTCAAACTCTTCGTAAAAAATTGTAAGAAAGATTAGCTGCATATATGACCCAAGCAATCTTCAACTATGAACTCTTCATTGAGAATACCAGTATTGACTACAAAGTAGTCCATGGTTGTTTTGGATTATGAAAATGGATATTTCTTTGACTGCACCAAACAAGCGTTTTAACAAGTTTAGTTGTACTGCTGCTGCCAGATGCATCTGATAGTGGTAATGATGAAGCTAACAACAATGCAGAAAGTGGTCATTCATCTCACCTGTATAATTCTAAAATTAACTGCCTGAAAACTTCGTTGACCCATAGATAATGTTGCACAGTGCTGCCTCATGCCCTTCCAGAATGTGGAGGGTGGCTAAACTTAAACCTCTGAAAACCAGGAAATACAAAGTTAAGGTTGTGTTGCAGGGATGGTGTGTACCTTAACTCTGTCCCTCTCCAGATGGCAACAGACACTAGGAATGGCTCAGTAAAAATGGTGCCATAAGAAGACATGAGGAAGGACTATGAGAAAGTGACACTGTTTGCGTTGTGTTACAGATCTGAACTGCACCACCACTATAAAAAAAAATAAATTGAAATAGCCATTGCATTCCAAACTCCTATTTCCATGTCAACTAAAATTTTGGAATTAAATTTCTCATGCCTAGTCCCAACCTAAGAGGGTTAACAGAAGATGATAGTTTATCTGTACTCAGATAATTCAAAGCAGTTAGTTTTTAAAACTTCAAACTTTCAATGGATTTAGTCTGTATTGAGGATTAATACATTGGACATTTCAAGAAATTTAGTTAAAAAAACTGAAAAATTACATATTGTGTTTTGCTCAAATGATGTTTATACCAGCAGTATAGTAGTTCAACCTGCTTGTGGTTGGTGTTTTACTCCGTTGCCTAAACTAGTTCATACAGAATGTCTGGGTCAAGTTCAAAACTCAGCAGTACAAGGCAGTCAAATCAAAATGGAGATGTCCAGGTATCCATAATATTATGATGCCCTACTGCACTGCCACCTTTGATATTCTCTCATGGTCCAGTCCCACGCCCACTGTAGTCAATGGGAGTCTTTCCCTAAACATGAACGGACACTGAATGGTGCCTTGAATGACAAACTTCTCAACCTCAAAACACTTAAAATTCTCATTCAGATGAAACGAAACTTCTCTGCTTCTTGTTATAACCCCCACAGGAAAATAACCCAGCAATATTTAACTTTGTTTTTAAATATTTTTCTAAAATGTAATAAAAACGCTAACATTACTCACCAAAAGATCCAGAATATTCAGACTGACAGAGAAACAGTATCTTCAATGTCATCCTTGGCATGGGTAGCACACTTTTCAAAATGTTGTTTCATTCCTGCTACCAAGCCCTGCATTGTCTTTGTTACGCTTATACAGCATGTGATCCTTTCTTAATACTTCCAAATGATACAGGAATCTCTTCAAAAATATTCCCATATGGGACTTTTGCATCTTGGAGACATGGTAGGTTCCCCCAAAAAATGTTTAGTACTATAACTTACTGGTATAACACTGTAAAAATTAAACAAAATTTTTCTGCAAAATTTGTATCAAAGCAGTTGTGTTTCCACTGAACCCTGTTCAGCTCCAAAACTGTAATAGGTTATCATGCAGTTTATTATCTCATGCAATGGTAACTTAAAACTATCTGGGGGAAATAAGAAGTGCTAAAATATTAGAGAAAAATGCAACAGTTATTCAGTAGTCCAGGCTACAGAATTTTTTAATACTTTTCCCATCTATTGTTTCTAAAGAGAAAATGCAGTCTTGTTTTGATGAATGCTATTTAGACATGGTGCCTAACTTCAATCCACTGCAACACAAACTTTTTTCAATTATAAAAATTTAAAGCACAACTTTCAGGCAGATAAAGCAAATTTAAACCTGAATTTACAACTAATTTGTTTAAAAATTGTCTTTTTATTTTTAAGTTATGGGGTTTTATACCCCGTTCTAAAACTGTGGACCATATCCTCTTTGCCAAGGAACCAAAACAGACTTTTAGGAGTGGGAGAAGAGAAGGAAAAGGACCAGAACTGTGGCATGTGCCTAGATTTCCCCCCCAATATTAAGGCTTTCCCATTAAAATATTTTAGAGTTACTTAGAAGATGTCTTATTGGGTAAGAAGAAAGTATAATCAAGACATTAAAATTTTGCATTAGAATCAAGAATGGACATATAGACAAAGGTCTCAGCCTCATTATTGAACTGTGAAGCAAATGAATCTGATACTTACAGAATTCTTCAAGTTAGATGATTTTCCACTTTCCTCAATAAAGCTAAGCTAAATATATTTTAATGCTATGCAACTAATGACACAAAATAGAAGTTCACCTTTTCTGCCAGGTTTCATTTCACCTTCTTGATCCATCCAGTATTCTCTAATATCAATTAGGACTTTCCCTTTAAAGTCACGAACACTGACATATCTCATTTTGCCAATCTGCCAATAAAACAAATCAGAACAATTGAATACATTTTACACAGTACTGGATTATTCATTTTTCTAATCAGCATTAAATACTTAGATATGAGACACTGCTTATTGCTGCAGCTTATTTTAGATTTAAGTAGAAATGATTGGATTAAGTATTTTCCTGAAGAAGTATATCAGGACTAATAAGTGATGACAGCATTGATGGATGAAGGACTGAACACGTTTTAAGAGAATTCAGCATTATTTCCTGGAAAAATGGGTGTCCTCAAAAGAAAATTCATTTGTATCTAAAAGCTGAATTCCTAATAAATATTGCCAATTTAAATTACGGATTCTTTCAGAAAAAAATCCTGCTTCCTTGTGCAAACTTTGTTAATGAAGCTAGAAAATGCTAAGAGAAGACAATTCATTCAAATTTGTTTTCAAGCTACAAGACTAATGAAGATGATAACAAAACCATCACCTCCTCCCGTTCTAAATCTGAGTTCTTGTCAATGTTTCCAGAAACAAAGTAAGATCTACACAGGTTAAATAAACAGAAATCCTTGAGGTTATGAATTTTTCCAGTAAATTCAGGTGGTGGAAGCCACAAGCTCCAAACACACACAGATTGATGCTTAGCTCAGGGCTAAATCCCCACAGAACTAGGTTAGAGAATTGGATATCACAACCAAATTAAATCCTAGATGGCACAAGAAAGCAGATTTCACATCTATATATGGCATGCAACTGTCTGGTTTTCTAAGATTAACTGCACCTCACACCACCATTAGAACTTCCAGAAGTCACCCTCTCCACTGTGAAAAACCATTATGAAGCACTGTATTAGTTCCACTGTTTTCAGACACCAAATTACATTAAAGGAAGCTTAAAAGTACAAACACTTTAATATTGTTTTTCCAGGTAAGCAACTGCTTTACTCGCCATAGGAATTTTTAAGTAATCAAGAATGTGAGGGAACAGTGCTTTACCCTAAACATGTAAGAACCCCCTACCTATAGGTGCCAAATTCTGAATTATGTTTCAAGTTTGAAAGCAATGTAAAATAAGTGAAAAACATTCCAAGATGGGAGACTTTCATTCAACATAAAAAGTAAAATATTTTACTGGTTTTCCTATTAATCTTCATATTTAATTGATATGCCACTGACATTCCTAACAGACAAAAGTAAGTCCGAACCAGAATCCCACACTTTGGAAGTGTTCTGATTCAAGTCAGATTCTGGATACATCATAGTGTGCTCTATTTTTAAATACAAGGGAGGCTGAAGATCTAATGCGGAATACTGAAGTTCAAGCCCAACTCTCACTTGCTTTGTCCCCCACCCCAAGCTACTTCCTTTGCCAGCACTAATGCCCTAATTTTAGGCTTCTTTTCAGACCCTTTCACCAAATTCTTCAAAAGTTCCTCCCGCATTCCTTGAATGGAAAAACCCTGTCCCTTTCTTACCGTCTTAAAGCAGGCTCACAGCAGGTATTCTCCTCTCCCCAATCTTTCTTGCAATGAGGAAGAGGAAGCTGGGGCCTTATATTCCTGCTCCTTTCTCAGTACACTGACTGATGCAAGGCTTACAACTCCCAGATATCCTCAGGAACAACAACACCCTGAATGCCTTATTGCAGAAATAGGACAGTATTGAACCCTGGGCCTGTCTTAAAGAGGCCAGCACACTCCGTTGCAAAGACCACTAGCAGTTCTCCATGATGATCTGTTTCAATCTTCTCTGATATTCTGTTAATAAAAACTGAATCCCAGAATAAAGGAGCACATATAAACTCAAGGACAAACTTATCCTTAGACCTGGTCTGGTATGGTGAGAGCTCTGACAGCTGCTCTTTGTCCAGCTGGGTAGGCAGAAGAGAAGTCATACTGATTTCTGGGAACCTCTTGTCAAAGCGCTCTGATTAAAAGTATTCCCATATAGATCAGGTTTTGAATTAACATTTACAGCCTAATTATAATTCTATTAATAGAGTTTAGAACAGAAATGCCTAACTGTCAAAAAAATGACACTATAAACCAAGACAAAATACTGGGAACAAGTGATACAATCAATGAACCAAAGTTAGAATTGAATGGCGTAGCATGGATTATTTTACTCTATCAAATCCTATCATTGCTTTTTCTGGGTATCTCACTTTCACTCTAACATTGTAACCCTATTTAGCCAAAACATGCCAAGAGATTGAATGCTATGCTATACCTGGATAAGAAACCAAAGTGTTCCAAGATTCTCTTCATAAAGATTACAGAATACAGACTGTAACATGCTTCCCCAGGAACCCTTCAACCAACAGTCTCTAGAAGTAACATTATCAATGTTACCTGGAACATATTCTCATCTCTGTTGCTGCTTTGCTTAGAGGAAGCTGCACCTTTAGAACTTTCACCAGTCTTTTGTTTCTTTACAGGCTTTTCTGGAGCCGCTTGCTTTTTCCTCTTTGCCTTTAACCAAAAATTAAAAAAAAAAAATACAAAGCACATCCCATTTTATTAGTTATTAAAAGAAGAAATCAGAGGCTGCAAAGAACTATTATATTATGTAGTTCATCTCACTACCAATACAAGACTTTAATACAGTGAATTTGGGGTGGGATTTTTAAAAGTGCTCTAAGATGTCCTAAAACTCTCATTGGAATCCAAGAGGAACAGATTTAGGAGAACAATAAGCACTTCTGTAAGTTCTACCCTTAATGTTTTACCTTACACTAAAATTGCTCAAAGCAGGGAGACAAAATACTGCTATTTCAAAAAGTGAGTGCATGTGGGATTTTTTAAAGACTATTTTAATCTTTTGGAACCCAAAGAAGATCTAAATAAAACTGAGGTGGACAGTACATTTTCTTTTTATACACACTCACCTTGCATTTTAAATCTCCCCAATTCAAGGGAGAGGGAAGGAGAGAAAGAACATTCCTCTCTCTCTTTTATTCTGACTTGACCATTTTGTTACTAACTTACATACAGCACTCCAAGATCTTCATGCTTTCACAGCTCTAGTATCTACAGTGAACTACAGAACATACATAACAAAACAATATTGTTTTGTCGTATCTACAGAAAACTCAACCAGCATTTCAAATGCAGAATGCTCACTACAATAATTTTAGCCCAGCATGTATATCAACTCTTGATGGGCTTAAGAAGCTAAACAATCATGTTTCTCAACATCAGCTTTCACAGCTGTTTAGGAGGAAGAGAAATGTTAACAGAGTAAGGGAACTAAAATGGTTTAGTATTCTTGCTCTCACCACAGAGATCTACAGAACTCCAAGAACCTTGTGGTTAAATGCCACAAGCGAAATAGCAAATGATAGAAAGACGATCTTAAAAAAATAGATTCATTCCATATTTAGAAGCATCTCACCTTCCAACCACTGATCCCAGTCTTAATAAAAGAGCTTGTGTTCATTCCAACACAAACACCGTGGCATACATATTCCAGCAAAATTGAATTGCCTCCTAATCCAAGCCAGAATAAGTTTGCTTGGTGTTTTGTTTTTTAATTATTAGACTAAAATGCAGTAAGCAATCGTGTCCAATATTCACCTTTTTGTCAACTTCGCTATCTGAATCACTGCCAGATGAGCTTGAAGACACAAGTTCCTTTGATTTAGGCATTCTGGAGGGAAGAAAGGTATGGTGAAAATATCATACAGGAAACGCTGCCCTTTATGACTGGAATGCATGCCCCAAATTCCTTTGTTAAGCCTCTTCTCTCATCTTATTCAAGTATCTCCTATTTGAAGCCAACATGAAGTGGCAAGAAACTTCAATATATGTCTGTCTGAGCAACAGTGTGATCTCATCATCACCGTAGTCCTTCATCTCCCTTTCCTTTGATCCATTCCCTTCATTTGTGTACTGTCTCACTTATTTTGTAACCTATTTAGGACAAGAACTCAGATCATGTCTACACTTAAAACGCTGCATGAGCAGCAGCTTCACCACAGTAGTGTTTTCATTGAAGCGCTACAACACTGAAGGAAGAGCTTCTCCTTTTAGTGTGGTTAATCCACTTCTGCAAGAGGCAGTAGCCGTGTCAATGGAAGAAGCTGTCCCGTTGACATAGCACTGTCTACACGAGGGATTATTAGGGTAGTGTAACTACACTGCTCAGGGGTCTGGATTTTTCAGACCCTTGAGAGACGTAGTTACACTGATGTAAGTTTATAGCATAGACATGGCCTCAGTTTTTTTACTTGATTTATGGTGCACAAAATAGTAATAAACAGGTCAGTCTAAGTTACTAAGAATTTAATTTATTATCAAAACAAACGAATTAAATGTTTCTACATACATTTAAATAGAAGTTTTCAATGAATATCACAAAACATGTAGGTACACCATTATCTAGCAAATGACTCCCTTCACTCTTATGTACTGTTATTTTGTCTACTTTGATTTCCAGGTCACAGAATGACAACTGCTGGTAATGAGAAATACAGAACCATCATCATAAACTTTTCTACCTATGTTTCAAAAAATTAAAAAAATACGGTGTTGTGGTTAAGCCACATTTAGGTGAGAATATATAAAACACTATTCGCAGTTCTGCCACATATTTCCTAGGTGATCTCAGGCAAATCACTTAAGACCCAATTTTCATTAGTTTGGCATGCATGGAAATCCACATCTTTTTGAAGAGATACTGCCGGATGTGTCTACTCTGCAAACCTATGGATAGATATAGTATGTGAATATCTAGTATTCCATATACAAGAGAGGCACAGGAAGAATTTTAAATAATTGCTTTTAATACCTTTCCAGCCTTTGAAAGAACAAAGCAGAAAAATATGTTATAAAGGGGAACAGTTTGTAAGGAAGGAACTATAGTGAGAGATTGGGGACTTTGTGAACTACTGGTTTATGTCAAGTAAGGGGAGGATAACTCCCAGGGCAATACAATAGTGCAAGGTAATGTGTTAGGATGAAGACAACAATATATGGCATGGGTAGCCAAACTGGCTCATGAGCCGCATGTGGCTCTTTTACAGTTAAAAAATGTGGCTCGCGGAGCCCCCCACTCTCCACCTACCAGACTTGGTGGGGAGCGAGGAGGCTCAGGACCTCTGCCTTGCAGCAGGATGGTGGGGTAGGGGCTTCTATCCAACGGGGAGAGGGGGGGCCTCAGGGCTTCAACCCCATGGGGCAGGCCTTCCCTCGCTTTCGAACTTCTGAAGATTGTCTTCTGTGGCTCAGAGGGTCAATAAGTATGGCCACCCCTGACATATGGAATGAATACATGTGGCGAAAGAACAGTGTCAGGTGAAAAATCAGCCAATATGAGGGAAAATGGAACACAGGTGAGGAGGAGGGAGAATAGGAAATTGGAATGTGCTGGGGGTTACACAAGGAATGAGGGGAAAAAAACGGTCTGCCATGTCATAGGGTTGGAAATGTGTTGAAGAGGAGCAGAACCCACTATGTGGGTGGGAAACAGGATGAAAGACTTGACAGGTTTCAGAGTAACAGCCGTGTTAGTCTGTATTCGCAAAAAGAAAAGGAGTACTTGTGGCACCTTTAGAGACTAACCAATTTATTTGAGCATCCGATGAAGTGAGCTGTAGCTCACGGAAGCTTATGCTCAAATAAATTGGTTAGTCTCTAAGGTGCCACAAGTCCTCCTTTTCTTTTTAGGATGAAAGAAGGTAGGCCAGTATGTCTGATACAGCGTGCGCAGGCAATGGTACAGAATGTTTTAAAAGAAGGGAGATATAATAAGGACAGCAAAAGGTGCATGAAGTGAAGGAGGAATGGACACCAAGAATGAGAATGTGGAAAGGTGATAGAGAACTAAGGGGGAATAATATAGGGCATGGGCTAGGATTAGCGAGAGAAAACATGGAGGAACAGGGCAATGGGACCGAACGAGTCACTCAGAGGCAAGGTTATCTAGTACCATGGGATGGAAAGAAGACCATGCGAAGAGACATGGGTCACGAGGTGGGAGTAGATATGGGGCACCCAGAGGAAAATGGGGTGGAAAGGAGTCACTGAAGGGGGAATGGAGGGAGATGAGACTGGACAGGTCACTGAGTACAGAATAGGGGAAACACAGAAGATGAAGGGGGCAGGCGGTTCCCAGCCGCCATTTTCTCCCTCGTTCAGACGCTCCCCTCCCCCAAATGAATAGAAAATGGGGGAAGACAGGCCTGGTTAGGAAAGGGGGACACGACACCGAATCACTGAGTGCGGGCGGGGCGGCTAACTGGGGGCGGCAGTCATGTCATGGGACGGAGGCGGGTCGCGCAGTGGGGGATGGGGGTAGGCGGTTCCCCGCCGCCATTTTCTCCCTCACTCGGATGAGCTTTCTTTGCCCCCCAAACATGGCAGCGTCTCGCGACGCAACGCCCCCCCCCCCCCACGATGAGCGGGAGAAGGTCTCCCTCCCCCACGGCACTGGGCAGAGCAGGAGCTTGGCGGGAATCCCGCGGGCCGAGCCTTCCCCAGCGTTCGAGACGCGGCGGCGGCGGCGGCTCATCCTCCCGCCGGGTCCGAGCGCGGAGCTGCCAGACCACCCCTCCCCCGGCTCGCACAAGCCCTGAGCTGGGGGCAGAGGGAGATATAAGATGGCGGTGGGTGGCGGGCACGCAGCCCCCGGGGGGGGGGGGGAAGGGAGGAGAGCGATACTCACGTCCCGCTCCCTCTGCGTGCTGCTCTCTTCTCCAAAGCACACTACCACCGCCACTAAGAGAAACGGAAATGTCGCAACCGGCAAGCCCCACCCCCTGACTACGTCATTACGTCCCGCAGCGCCTCACGTAGGGTGCTGCCGAGGCGGGGGTGTTTAAAGAGGAAGGAAGCGTCTCTTTAGTCCAAGCCACGAGGCTCAATGGGTGGCCCTGTGCTTCCCGCCCCGGCGTAGAAGGGAGCCAGCCCACAGAACGGGCGTGGTCCCACCCCCACACACCCCTGCCCCCGTGTGACCTGGGTAGGAAACTGATCCCTAGTCACCCCCTTCAGCTAGGGATTAAGAGCCAGGGAGGGTAACAGACCTCTTGTGCAGGGCCCAGGTCTCGCTCTCCCCTGTACCCTAAATTGAAGGGAGAATGGACACGTCAAGAGCAGGGACTCTGGGGCCCCGCCTCCCCTTTCGCAGCGTGTGCATCTTGGCCCCCATCACAGCTGGGCGACTGTTAGCACCATGCCACTCGGCTGATAATCTCAGCACAGATCTGGGGAGTAAACTAGTTTCACACTCTTCAGCAGTGGTGTTTCCGATCAGTGGCATGGCCATCGCAGAGCGGTAGATTGCAGCTGCATGGCTCTTGGGGCCTTGTCACTTCCTCTTGAGTCTTTGTCCTTGTGTAGGAAGTCTCTAGCTCTTAGAGTTGCAAATACAGTAGAACCTTCCAAAGGTGAACAGATGCAGTGCCATCCTACAGTCAACATCTAAACATGCTGTAGCTCTAAAAGATTCCGTCACTCATCTCAATGGGTGTTAATTATGAATGCTAGTGACAATTTCAGTGCCATTTTAGTGATGAAATAGTGCTGGCTGAGTTTCAGGGGAACATGTATTATAATCAGTTGCAGAGTTGTACCAACTGCCCTGCTAATAGAAGACAACTTTCCAAGTCTGTCACCTTCCACAAGCACTAAATTCACACTATTACTTTATGAAGCTTCGGCTTCAGTCCTGGGTGGCAGGGCTCAGGCTTCAACCCCGTGCGGCAGGGCTTTGGCTTTCTGCCCTGGGCTCCAGCAAGTCTAATGCTGGATCTCAGACCCCTGGTTGAAAACCACTAATTTAGAACCTCCTCTGTACAATAATACAGCATTCACATCATTATGGGTATGTCCACATTGCAGCTGGGAGCAAGGTGCCCAGCCTAAGCAGACAGACTCAAGCTAGCTCCGCTCAAGCTAGCACACTAAAAATAGCAGTGTGGTGTGGCCACTGTAGTTCAGGCTCTCAAGGGTCTGAGTCTCCTCGGAAGTGGTAATGTCCACACTGCTATTTTTAGCATGCTTGCTCATGCCAAGCTAGTGTGAGCAGGCTTACCCAGCTGGGACGCTGGCTTCCAGCTGCAGTGTTAATAGGGGGTAACCATGCAAATAATATGATGTAACGCTAGTACGGCAGTGACTTTGCTATGTACTTGTTAAATGTCAGAGAATGCTCAGTATGAAGAAGGCATTTTCCAGAAACCTGAAGAATCTCATTTGGAGTTCTTCCACTGACCTGCCTCCCAAGTGTTTAGTAAATGTTGCACATAAGGGTCTTTGACACTGCTGGACAATCCACTTCATTTGGTGTCCCATGCCTGCCATACAAGATACTGTACCTGAAAGAGCTAGTTCTCTTCTCTTAACTCTAGTGAAGTTTAATTTCTTGCAAGACTCTGTGGGGAATACATGCACCTTGTCATTTGTATTCGCTAGAAGGTTTCATATCTTCATTGATATCTAGGGCCAGATTAAGGTGTAGGCACTATAGGCCCATGGCTTGAGTCATGTTATTACATAAGAATCTGTTTTTATCTTTTTTTTTTAAGAGAAGTTTCTGGCCTTTCTAGTTGGAAAGAACAGGTTGAAAAGATGACCTGAGTGTATCCAAATCACTGATGTCTGAATAAGTCTACAGAGAGCCTAAGACAACAGCTCTAAGATGGATGTACTACCCCATTTATCTCAATGCGGTATTAACACCAAGACCCACTGCTTTGGAGTGCCCTGCCAACACCACTCCAGCAGGGAACTCTTGGTAGCAAGAGAACAAGAATGCAGCACCCATCCAAGCAGATACACTCCAGCTGCTGAGATAAACAAAGCTCCTGGCAGCTCTCCCAGGGAGAAAAAAGGACCTCAGTGACCCTGTGTTTCTGTGAGGGGAGAAGGAGGCTACCATTTTCAAGTGATGCTTTAAAAGGGCCAATTTCACAAAGCTGGAAACAATTATGAGCTAAATCAGTCCAGAGGAAGAATTTTATCAGAAAAAATATGTATGATAATTGGGAATTGTTTAAGAACATTTTACTAGACGACACAATCAAGGAAAAGGCTGCATTAGTTTAAAAAAAAACTGGTTTAGAAGGGAAGTGAAGGCAGATATAGAAAATAAAAAAAATATAATAAATGGAAGAAGTGGGAAGTTGATAGTCATTAATTTAAATCAGAAGCTAGGAATTTTAGAAAATTTATAAGGTAAACAAAGGCACACATGGCGAAATCTATGGCCAGCAGAGTTAAACACAATAGGAAAGAGTTTTTTAAGCATATTAGGAACTAAAAGAATCCTAACAATGGTATTGGTCCATTCATAGAGGGAAATGATAGAATTATCAATAATAATGCAGAAGAGTTCAATACATATTTCTGTTATGTATTTGGGAAAAAAATCATCAGATGATATGAGTACATCATCTACACTCTTTCCATTCCATCCTCTCAGAAGGATGTTAAACAGCAGCTACTAAAAGTAGTCACTCTTAAGTCAGGTTTCAGAGTAGCAGCTGTGTTAGTCTGTATCCGCAAAAAGAAAAGGAGGACTTGTGGCACCTTAGAGACTAACAAATTTATTATTTATCAGGAGATCCAGATAGCCAGCGCTTTTAAACCCTTGGATGAAAGTTAAAGAGCTAACTGGACCATTAAAGTTTATTTTCAATAAGTCTTGGAACACCAGGAAAATTCCAGAAGATTGGAAGAAAGCTAATATTGCACCATTATTTTAAAAAGGGTAAATGGGATGACCCAGATAATTATAAGCCTGTCAGTCTGACATGGATTGCAGACAAGAAAATGGAACAGCTGATTCAGGACTCAATTATTAAATAATTAAAGGGGAAGGAATATAATTCCATAAATCCATGTTGATGGGCATTAAAGTAGAGCCTGTCAAACTAAATTGAAATATCTTTAGGAGATTCTAAGTTTGATTAAGGTAACAGTGTTGGTGTAATATATCTGAACTTCTGTAAGACTTTTGACTTGGTACATGACATTTTGATTAAAAATTAGAAAGATATAAAATTAACATGGAATATATCAAATGAATTAACAGCTGACTAACTGATAGGTTTTGAAATGTAACTGTAAACAGGGAATGGGTACCTGGAGTCCTGAAGGGTTGGCTCTATGCTATTTAACATTTTTATTAATGACCTGGAAGAAAATATAAAATCATCTCTAATCAGGTTTGCTGATGACACAAAAAGTGGGGGAGGAGTAAATAATGAAAAGGACAGGTAACTGATCCAGAGTGATCTAGACCACTTGGAAACCTGGGCTCAAGCAAAAAGTATGCATTTTGATATGGCTAAATGCATATATCAAGGAACCAAGAATGTAGGACATACTTACTGCTTCCCAGGATAGTCTTGCATTGTGAGAGTCTGAAAAAGACTTGAGGGTTTTGGTGTATAATCATCTGAACATGAGCTTCCCACTGCAATGCTGTGGCCAAAAGAGCAAGCACAATCTTTGGTGTATAAACAAAAGTATCTTGAGTAGGAGGAGAAGGAGAGAGACAGTTTTACCTCTGTATTTGGCAGTAGGGCAATCATCGCTGGAATAATGTGTCTAGTTCTGGTGTCCTCACTTCAAGAAGGTTGTTGGTACATTGGAGAGGGTTCAGCGAAGAGCTGTGAGAATTATTAAAGGATTAGAAAATTTGTCTTATAGTGACAGATTTAAGGAGCTCGATTTAGATTAACAAACAGAAGGTTAAGGGGTGAGTTGATTACAGTCTAAAAATACCTATGAAGGGAACAAATATTTAACAATGGTCTTGTGATGGGTTCCCCCCAGGATGCCACCTGGAACTGGGGTACCACTGAGCCCTCTGACCCAACAGCCTGGGCTCCCTCTCTTACTGTGCTGCTGTGAGCTGTGACAAGTTGCAGACCTGCTCCCGGTCCTAAACGTCCACCAGTATTCATACAGGTAGGGACAAACCTAGTAGCAGTTACATGTAGGCTCTCTGACCAGCCCCTGCATGAACCAACAAAAGAGAGGCTACAGCCAATGTAACCACCAGCTTCCTAGCCTAGGACCCCAGAGCTGTACCGTCCTGCCCTGGTCCAAACCCCAACCACTATGAATTTATTATGCAGGTCATCTCCCCCTCAATGTGGAAAGGAATATGAAACAGTCTTTGTCCCTTGACCTATGATTTTCCATGCACTTCATTTAAAGTAAAACATAAAACAAGTTTAATAATTACAAAAAGATTTTAAATGATAGCAAGCAAATCAAAGCTGATTACCTTAAACAAAAATACAAACTAAGTCTAAGATAACATATGAATTAACAAATTCTCACCCTGGCTGATGATACAAGCAGCTGTAGATTCTTAAGGGGCAAGCTGCACTTGCTTTACAGCTTGGAATGCCCAGGTTTTTCATACACAGGCTAGAAATCCCGTTAGCCTGGGTTCAGAAGGTGTTCTTTTTCAGACCCTTTACCTAATAAACAAACCCTTATACTAGAATAAAAATGCCTGCATAGTCCTTTATAATTTGCAAGTATTCCAACGTACTTTGCTCTCTTAAAGGGTTAACAGCTTCTATTCCTTAGTCCTAATACAAGAAACTTTTATGGACATTAAACACAAATCGAAATAGAGAATGATAGACACATTCTAAGTTATTTTTATATTTTAAATCAAGGACTTGGGCCCTAAAAGAAATCAAAATAAATAAAGGAGACAAGGATTTTCCCTTATGGTTCTTAATTAGTTAATCCATGCCCCCTGGGCTATTTTCCTAAGCAGGAACCAAATCTGTTCTAGTATCTATAGTTCCAAGCAGCAGAGCAACCTCAGGAAGGGAATGTTTGGTTGAAGTGAGGAATCTAATGTTAAACTTCCCTATGATGAGGGGTTCCTTTGAGTAGTGTTTTGCTACTTAAGCCTGTTTCAAAAGAAAGAAACATTTCAAAAAAATTTCAAAAGAAACAGATTCTGGCCATTTTAGGAAAAATGGGAAGAAGACTGACTCCCGCAAGATAAACCCTCCTTCTACTTGCTGATACTGCTGACCCAGATGGTTCAGTTCCACTTTCAGAACCCTTAAAATGTCTTCCATATTAGATGTATTCTGTGTCCAAACTCTCTTCTTCATGAATTTCCTTAAAAGGATGTAAACCCTTCTCCTAATTCAATAATTGCATGAACACTTCATTTAATTTCACTTACAAGTTTGGCTGGAAATAATATTGCAGTGTTGGCTCTTTGCTCTTCATTCAAAGGGAGAAATTTTAGCCAGCATACTTAGGTAGTTGGATGAGAATGAGGAAAAATATGACACTGCCACTTTTCCAATAAAATCTCCTTTAGCCGTATAGCAGTAATTAACTGCATGGTTCTTGACTCCAAAATAGCAGAGTTAATGTTTGACAAGGTATATTTTTATCATTATTATTTTGTCTGTAGCACTTGTCTTTTTCAGTAATTTTGAGCTTCAATACCTTTTAATGGATGTGGGGGAAAAAAACTTGTCAGTTACAAATGAAGGCTCTAGTTCTACTCTTCTACCTTACCCCACCCCAAAATAGCTTCTAGACCTATGCAAAGTGCCATGACAACAAACTGGGCTGAGGGGAGAAAGTGTGAAGGATACAATTAGGCTATGCAGTTAGTTGTGTGTCATGATTGGTTCTCTGTGTGTCACACATGCATTATGAATTCTAATTAACTAGCTTTATAATTGTATTATGAATTATATAAAACAAGATAATTGCATGGGGTTTTTTCATGACTCTTGTGGCACTGAGACTTTGTAAATGCTAGTAACCTATTATCTTTGGTTTAATGAATGGTTTAAGTCATTTTATTTACTTGGCGTCTTGGCCTGTAACATCTATGATCCACCACCTAGGCCTGTTGCCAAGAGGTAACACATTTTCTTTAATCACCAGTATTTGTGACAAGAGTGTTAGCACTGCTCATCTTAGGCTTTTTCTTCACTGCTTAAAAAGGTGTGTGTGGAGGGGGAGTTACTTTACAGAAAGATAACTAACTCTCTGTAAAAAGACACATTTTGGGGAGTGAAGACAGACTTAGTCTGGATGTCCTCTATCATGCGTGTGAAAAATTTTAAATTCATCTTCTTTTGTAGAAAATTCTGCCCTGACCTCTGGTGGCCAAACAAGGGCCATTTTAGATTTGAGGTTTTTAATAGCCTGCAGCAATATCTTTTAAAGAAACCTTTTCCACTCTTGGTACAAAAACTTGCAGGTCTATTCAAGGCTGGCTCTGCTATGATTTTGAGAGCTTCCAAAGAGGCTAGTTTTGTGTGGAGAGAAGGGATGGAGGGAAACCCACATCATGCAAAGCTGTGATACAATAGCGGATATTTGCATCCTGTCTAGGCATCATGATGCTCAACTTAAACAGTCAGAATGGATGACAGTATGCTAAACTGCTTCTTTTTCTGTTTCACCATGAAGTGGAGATCTGCTCCTGTTCCTCCTATTCCCAAAGTTGAGGAAACCAAGATTAACGATTCACTTTCTATTTGTGTTCCTATCTGTTTTTAGGTGCATCTAAGTTTGGGTGAAGGAGGGAACCCACCCTGTTAGAGGGGGAAAAGACTGAAAGGCAAAGGAGGAGTGTGTGTGTGAAAACAAGAGACCCTTATGCTTCCTGTCTCCCTAGGTTCGGCCTCCCTGTCCAGCATCTATCATCTGGTAGAGCCCCTTTCTCCGGCAAAGAGGACCCTCCCACCCTAAATAACGAGGAGTCAAGCAATAAAGATAAAATCAAATAAAGTGTATTGAAGGGTTTATGACAAAGGGGACAAATAAGAAGGGGAATAAACAGCAAAATGACACAATACAGTGATTACCCCCAAACTCAACCCTATAAACAGAAATAGATAGATAGATATAGATATAAAAAAACCTTCTCCATGGATTGAAGCGACAGCGCTTGCTTGGGACCTCAGTCCTCCAGCTAATGGTAAGCCTTTGGAGAGGATCTCCAAGGAGTCCCTTGTTGTTCCTTCGGGACCATGGGGTACAGCAGATGATGCGTCCAGGAGAACAGCAGCCCTCCTATCGCTATGGTGGATAGATGCCTGCAGGTAGGACCCGTGACCATCCCTGGCTGCTACTCAGATGGACAGCCCTGAGCCCATGTTCAGGGCAGTCTTTTATATACTTGCCTGGGAAACCCCTTAGAAAAGGTGGGAAGCCCCTTCTAGGAAACCCTTAGAAAAACCAGTTCTGACTGGAAGTTGTTTACAACTCCAGAAGAAATAAAAGAGCGGGAAAATTAATTTATAGCTCACGTGGGCATAAAAACTCCATCTTGGAACCAACATGGATTCCCGTAGTCACAAACCATATGAAAGTGAACCCAACCTAACAACCCTTTGGGCTAAAATGTATCATGCTTATTATTTTTCCCCCAACAACATTTTTCCATCACTTGTTAAAATAGTTTGACTATTTTTGTGGTTTCTCAACGGGTGAAGAGATGAGGGAGAACTCTTTCCTTATTTAAGAAATATTTTCAGATACATGCTAATATGTTTGAATAATTTTTTTCTTTGCCTATTCCCTTTCCCATCTACTTCTTCACTTTTTCCCCACTTTTCTTTTCTCCCATTTAAGGATGCAGAAACAGCTACAGCTCAAACTGCCATGAGAAGAGTTTATCCAAAAGTAACAGTGTATCCGATTTGCTTCAAATTATAACTCCCATTATTAAGATGTGGAATGTTTTTCTTCTAGGTCTTAGTATGCCTAATGCTGCAGTTCATCCTGTGCTCTAGATCCTGTGAGCTACTACTCATAGGCGCTGACTCCATGGGTGCTCCGGGGCTGGAGCACCCGCAGGGAAAAATGAATGGGTGCTCTGCACCCACCGGCAGCCAAACTCCTCATCTGCCCCACCTCCTCCTCCACCACCTCCTCCCCTGAGCACGCTGCATCCCCGCTCTTCCGCCCACCTCCCAGAGCTTCCCGCCTTGCTGGGAGGGAGGGGGAGGAGCGGGAAGGTGGTGTGCTCAGGGGAGGAGACGGGGCCAGGGATTTGGGGAAGGAGTCAGAATAGGGGCAGGGAGGGGGCAGAGTTGGGGTGGGGACTTTGGGGAAGGGGTTGGAATGAGGGCGGGGCAGCGGTGGAGTCGGGGCGGGACTGGGGGCAGAGGAGGGTCAAGCACCAACCGGGAGCAGAAGTCAGCACCTATGCTACTACTCACGTGAGTAATGAAGTATAGTTCACATAATGATTTCTGGTGACTATATGAACTATGAGCACTCTAATCAGTAGAAAATTGCTGAGGAACAATGTTTAGTCAAATAGCGCTGATATTTTGAGGAAGACTCTAGAGAATTTTCTAAAAGTAGTTTCTCACCCCACCACCACAGGGATATTTTAAAAATACTCTTACAATAAGTTGTTAAAGTTCCATATCTAAATGAAGTGATTATATTACTGTCTCTTTAAAACAAGATAAGCATGAAGAATCAGTCAAAATTAAACTATGTGGAAAAGCAACTTCTGTGTAGCTACATCAAGCAGCAAAATGGGAAACCCAACAAGGGAATGCCTACACTACGAAATTAGGTCGATTTTATAGAAGTCGATTTTTAGAAATCAGTTTTATACAGTCGATTGTGTATGTCCCTAGTAAGCGCATTAAGTCGGCGGAGTGTGTCCTCAACACTGTAGCTAGCATCGACTTACGGAGTGGTGCACTATGGGTAGCTATCCCACAGTTCCCGCAGTCTCCGCTGCCCATTGGAATTCTGGGTTAAGCTCCTAATGCCTGATGGGGGGCTTTTGGTACATGTGGTCAGTTGCCCCTCCCTCCGTGAAAGCAACGGCAGACAATTGTTTTGCGCCTTTTTTCCTGGGTTACCCGTGCAAATGCCATACCATGGCAAGCATGGAGCCTGCTCAGCTCACCGCTGCTGTTGTGAGCATTGTAAACACCTCGTGCATTATCCTGGAGTATGTGCAGAACTGGGCTAAGAGATGCCAGGATGATTGTGATGAGGACATGGACACAGACATTCCTGAAAGCACGGGCTGTAGTAATTGCGTGGCTATTCTCTGGGATGATCCCTTCACACACACCCCTCCCCCCCCCCCACCGCATGGCTATTCTCTGGGATGATCCCTTTTCACCAAGTGCAAACAACCCAGCATGAACGAGGTCCTTTTACTGTTCCCTTACAAAAATTCCCCTATTTCATCAGGCAACTATGAATGATATCACTCTCCTGAGGCTAACACAGAAATTTAAAGACCAAATGTTGCTTGAATGCAACCAAAACCCAGGACCATTCGCTGCCATGCTTTGTGCTGCAGTGATTCCAGACTACTTGCTACTGGCTTGGCATGGTAAAGTATCCTACCGTGGAGGATGAAATAAGGCAGCCCTCCCCAGAAACCTTCTGCAAAGGCTTTTAGAGTACTTCCAGGAGAGCTTCATGGAGATGTCTCTGGAGGATTCCTGCTCCATCCCCCAGACACGTTAACAGACTTTTCCAGTAGCTGTACTGGCCGCGAATGCATCCCAATTCTTCAGGGCAAATCAAACATTAAACACTACTGCTTTTAAACCCTGTACTGTAGTTACAAATGTGCACTCACCAGAGCTGCCTTCTCCGGCTTCAGGGTCGGGGATCCCATCTTGGGAGGGTATTGGCTCCAAGGTGATGAAAAGGTCCTGGCTGCCAGGGAGAACAGATTCATTGCTTGCCTGCTGCACATTCTCCTCCTCCTCCTCTTCCACAAAATCCTCCTCCCTGTTGCGTGAGACTCCCCGCTTGCAGGTGTCCACAGACAGTGGTAGGGTAGTGGTAGGGTCCCACCCTAGAATGCCATGCAGCCGCTCATAGAAGCGGCATGTATGGGGCTCTGACCCGGAGCGACCATTTGTCTGCTTTGTCTTTTAGTAGGCTTGCCTGATCTCCTTAACTTTCACGCGGCACTGCTGTGTGTCCCTGTTGTAGCCTCTCTCCACAATGCCCTGTGCGATTTTGGCATATATATTAGCATTTCTTCTCTTTGATCAGAGTTCAGCCTGCACAGGTTCTTCTCCCCGTACAGCAATCAGATCCAGGGTCTCCCTTTCAGTCCATGCTGGAGCTTGTTTGCGATTCTGGGGGGACTGCATGGTCACCTGTGCTGCTGAATTCGCCACGCTGACCAAACAGGAAATGTAATTCAAAATTTCCCGGGGCTTTTCCTGTGTACCTGGCTAGTGCATCGGAGTTCAAAGTGCTGTCCAGAGCAGTCACATGGAAGCACTCTGGGATAGCTCCCAGAGGCCAATACCATTGAATTGCGTCTGCACTACCCCAAATTTGACCCAGCAAGTTCGATTTTAGTGCTACTCCCCTCGCCAGGGAGGAGTACAGAAGTCTATTTTAAGAACCCTTTAGGTTGACGGAACGCGGTTGGTTGTGTAGATGCATTCATTTTAAAATTGACCTAACGCAGCTAAATTCGACTTAACCCCATAGTGTAGACCAGGGCCAAGTCTACATCTGGAATGAGTGCAGCTCTATAGTGCTGAATTCTTAAATATTCTGCACTCAGTCTGTATAACAAACTCCTTGTGATCTACATAGAAGCTGCTTGTGCAGAATGAGTATAAAATATGAAATAGAAATCAGTACTGTAGATAAGACAAGAAAATGTTCCTTCCAGATTTTTAGCTCCAAAAGTCTGTGAAGAGACAAATGTTGCAAATGTATTTGTTGAATCTTGGGGATAAGGTGGTATCACAAGGTCTGCACATCTCCTGCAGATGACTTGTTTAGCAATGTCATTTAAAAATGAAACTAAACATTCAGAGGTCATTTGTCAGAGGAGTGAATAAGAGAATCCCAGACACTGTAAACCTGAAGTCCAGTTATGGAAAATTAGGTAAGTCAAGAGTTTGGAGGAGAAATAACTCTTTTTTTTTTAAGTGTCCTGATTCCAATTGAGGCTCTAATGACTTAATTCCCAGTTCTGTGCATTTTTCTGTGTAGGTGTCAGCTTGTGTAAAGCATCTTGCAGGATAGGATCTTCAGATGACATGAAAGCAAAAGCAATTAAATGGCTCTAATTACCAGCTGCTTTCTTCACAGAGAGAGGATCCAAGAGAGTACTTTCACCCATGGCTCAGTATCTATTGCAGGAGGTTGGTGATTTTGGTAGTCTGAGATGTAAACTAAAACACCTATCAGAGTAGCAGCTGTGTTAGTCTGTATTTGGAAAAATAAAAGAAGTACTTGTGGCACCTTAGAGACTAACAAATTTATTTGAGTCTTTAAGGTGCCACAAGTACTCCTTTTCTTTTTGCAAAACACCTATGTTCACCTTGTTCATTCTCTTACCAGTGCAGGTTTCTTTCCCTACTCTGCCTGAGTGGGAACAAAGATAACAAGAGGTGTACATATCTTTATTTCTTCTTATGAGGCTACTCTATTGGCTTACAAAGCTACGTGGAGTGATTTGGTATTACTAATATGGTATGCTAATAATTGTGTGGAAATACTAATTTGGTATGCTAATAATTGTGTGGAAAGTTATGTGATTAGACTATCGCAGATGCATAGAGAATCAAAAGCGCAGATGCCTCCCTTTTGTTATGCAGATGATATCAGATACCTCCCTTTTGTTATGCCTATTTTATAAATATGTCCATAGTGAAATAAATGATAAAAATTATCAATAAGAAGTCTGCTATTTGGGAGTCACTGTTTTTTTAATAACAGATACTCTCAAACTGTGATAATTTAAAAAGGATATGACTTACTTAAACAGCTTTTTAAAAAATCACTTTGAAACAGAGCAAAATCCTTCCTCAAGGAGTGAAATTCTTCTAAATGACAACTTTAAAATTAAATTTAAGAAGAGTGCAACGTGACAGGCCTTTGTTAATTTATTGAAGGAGCTGCAGATATTGGGTCTTAAGGTCAATATTGCTCACTGAAGGGGGGAAAAGTTAACTTGTGCGTACTCATTTCATCTCCAGGGATTTGCAATGATCAGTTACCTAATGAAGGGGATTGCTTAAAGGTGGAACAGAATGGTACTCAATAAGTCAGAAGTAAATGCATCTAGCCTACTAAGTATAACTTTGACTAGAGTTACACAAATGGTGAACTTGGTCCTGTATATTTGGAGATTCTTTTAGGGTTTTTTGATTAACCTTAGGATGATAGGTTTCCTAACAAAGGTGATCATATTCATTGTCTCTGAACTGTTCATGGTGGGTCAACAGTATGGACTGTATTTTCAAAGGAACCTTCTACTCATTCATTCGTGTGAGTGGAATGAGTAGTTTGCGGACTTTGTGCCTCAGCTTTGCAAAGGGATCCTCCTACTTTCATGCCATGTTGTGTTGGTAGACGCAGGAGGTCCCCACCTGGATATTATAAGGGATCCACTCATTTAAGATTTTGCAGGATCAGGGCCTCATGGGTAGCCCCCTGCACCTGCCCAACAGGACCCCATTATTTTAAAGGTTTCAGAGTAGCAGCCGTGTAAGTCTGTATTGGCAAAAAGAACAGGAGGACTTGTGGTACCTTAGAGACTAACAAATTTATTTGAGCGTAAGCTTTTGTGAGGTGCTCCATGCAGCCATAGGAAGCTCACTGCAGAATCAGGGTGTGACTATTCATTTGCTCAGATCTCCCACATGTGGAAATACAATTTGTTCAGGGGGGGACCTGCAAAAGCTGAGGGTCTGTATAGAAAGGAGATGGGTGAAAATGCAGTGATAGAGGATAGCCCCTGACGATCTGTACCTCGTGTCACATGCAACTCACTATATTTTAATACTGTGTATAATGTGTGACCGTATACATGTGCACTTGTACAAAAATAGTTGTAATAGAACTATAGATACATGCAGCGACGTATAAAATACTGTCGGTGCAAAACAAATAAACCTGTTACCCCCCGAAGAAAGGGCGGAAGGTGAATGCGCATGATTTTAACCAACACGTCAATGGCGGCCCTTTATAGGCTCCTTTACGTCTTCTGGGTCCGGAAGAGGGGCGGAAGGGGAGAAACTACATTTCCCGTTAGCCGCTGCCCATCCCGCGCATGCACATTCTCACTGCGGCAACCTTCCCCAGCGCCCCCGAGCCAGCGGCGACATCGCGCGCGATGGCAGGATGAAGCGGGACTACAGCTCCCATCAACCCCTAGTGCCCGTCCGGCGCATGCGCATCACCCAGGCCTGCTCGCACATCACTTCGTCGTTGTTGAGGCCGTAGGTGGGTGGGGGGAAGGGCGAGCGAGCGAGCGAGTGAGCGCGGCGGTGAGGAGGGAGGGGGGGTGAGAGTTGAGAGTTCAGCGGCCGCCGCTCCTGCTGCCAGCCCGGACTCATGATTCCCATATGCCCGGTAGTTTCCTTCACTTATGGTGAGTAGCGCCGCTCGGGCGGGCGGGGCGGGGGACAGCGGGTGCGGGCCACGCGCGGGGGCTGCCTGAGGCGCCGTGTCTGATCTCGCTCGCTCTCTCTTTCTCTCTCCCTCACCTCACCCCCCCGGGCCTCCCGCCATGGCCCCGACCGCCGCCGCCACCTCGCCGCCGCAGTGCCCAGCCGGCTGGGGGAAGATGCCAAAATGGCCACCGGCAACTACTTTGGATTCACCCACGGCGGGGCTGCTGCCCAGTATAGGTAACCGCCCTTCGCCTCCCTCTTCTGCCTGGCTCCTGCGGACCCGTGCCTGTGGCCCGCCCCCCGCCTGCCTGCGCCCACCCCGAGCCCCTCTCCCACCCCCGCACCCTATGTGGGGCCTCTCCCCGCGGCCCCCATGTGCCTGGGATGTCTCCGCCGTACGAGGCCGGGCCGGGGCCTCCCCGATCCGGTCGGTGGAGGGGCGGAGCGGAGCTGGGCTCAGTGCGGAGGAGGAGCAGCAGATCCCTAGGCCCTTAAATTAAAATGGCCACTCACAGTCTGCGACGCCAGGGAAGCAGAGCTGCCTCCTTTCATACTCTCTCCGATAGAGGGGATTTTATTTCACCCCCCGCACACACGGTGGGAGAGTCTTTGTTACTCTGCAGAATCCCCTCTTTCCCCTCGGGGTGAGCGGGTGAATGAAGGAGAGTTTAAAACACCAGAACATGGGGGGTGGGGAGTGGGAGGGGTTAATTTTCCACTGAAATACGCTCCGAAAAAAGAAAATCCTCCTTTGCAGAAGGGGTAGAGAGGGAAGGCCCTTAAAATCCATTCCTACTGAAGGTCTCTACTCACATATGTGAGACTTGAAGCTCCTGTAGTGGAGTTTAGTGTATAACTGTACATATCACTTACAAACATGTAAAGATAAGGCGGAGAAAGCACTTCAATAAAGTATTAACATGCCCGTATTTATAATTATGTGGACTCATCTTTTAGCTAAGACTTTTGTCAACACTCTTTTCTGATAGGTTTCAGAGTAGCAGCCATGTTAGTCTGTATTTGCAAAAAGAAAAGGAGTACTTGTGGCACCTTAGAGACTAACAAATTTATTTGAGCATAAGCTTTCGTGAGCTACAGCTCACTTCATCGAATGCATTCAGTGGAAAAAAACTGAATGCATTCGATGAAGTGAGCTGTAGCTCACGAAAGCTTATGCTCAAATAAATTTGTTAGTCTCTAAGGTGCCACAAGTACTCCTTTTCTTTTTGTCTTCTGATAGTGGCTGAATTTGGGTATGTGATCTGATGAGTGGTTGGTTGTATTACAGCAGCATCTAGAGGCCCCTAATCGTGACAAACCAATTTTTACGAAGAGCTGTGCAAATGTAGTAAAGACAGGCCCCTCCCCTTAGGAGTCTCTGTTTTATCCACCTATGTCTTGTTCTTAACTAATTGCTGAGAGGGGTTGAGATAATCTGATGCTAATACAATCATGTGTTCATATAGATTAACTGTATGCATAATATAACTATTTGCCTAACCGATGATTGGGGAAGGTTTATTTTTAAAAGGAAGCTTGAGATCATTCAAACTCTGTGGTGCTTGTTTGCCAAAATTTATCACGTGGAGAGACACTGAAAAGTACTCTTAAAATAACTCAAAATAGAATAATGGATATTAGAAATTAGAGACGATTGCTTCCATTCTCTTCTGGAAGCACAGAATAGAAACATAAAATGTAACATACCAGCTCTTAATGCAAAGAACCTTCCTCCCTAAATGAGTGAGACTTGACAGGTCTGCCAGTTATTTTTTTATGTATGCACAGTAAGTATACATGGTATTTAACAATTACAGTCATATGTTTCAGAGTAGCAGCCGTGTTAGTCTGTATCCGCAAAAAGAAGAGGAGTACTTGTGGCACCTTAGAGATGAGCAAATTTATTAGAACAGTTTGTATGGCAACTTCCACCTTCTTGTGTGTGTATCTATCTATCTATATAAAAAATCTTCTTACTATATGTTCCATTCTATGCATCTAATGAAGTGGGCTGTAGCCCACAAAAGCTTATGCTCTAATAAATTTGTTAGTCTCTAAGGTACTACAAGTACTCCTGTTCTTTTAGTCATATATGTAAATGACTTCCTGAGAAAACAGCAAAAATCCTTCACCACCCTGAAGAAAAACTGTAAACACTTCTCTTAACTCTGAATAACAAACACTATTCTAACACAAAACAAAACTTTTTTTAAAATGAATCCTAAATGACCGAATCTTGCAGTTCTACAGTTTTTTGAACTGTAGACTAACACAATATAATTAATATTCTCTTGGGTGGTGGGAACTTACAGAGTTGACAAGATGAGAACTTGAAAGAGGAAGCTTTAGAATTTCTCATTGAAGCACACAGTAAAAGTCCTTCATTGCAAGAGGATAAGACTTTAAAAAGTCTGTAATTATTTCTAAATAGAATAATAGGAATTAGTGATATAACAACCCTATTTGATTGTTGCGTTCCCCTCGCAAATGTAAGATATTGTTTCATAAATACATTAGCACAAGAATCTCCTTCCACTAAATGAGTTAGATTTCACAAGTGTGGATGTGAAATGAGGAGATAAAGTAAGCAGTATTCAACATATCCTTTGTATATAAAACAGATTAAGACAAAAATACTTTAAATGTTTTCTTGGAAAAACACAGCCAAAACCAAAAATCCATCACAAGAGGAAGAGATTCCAAAAAAAACTTGCCTAAAAATGAAACTCTTACAAGGGAATTTACTTCCCAAGTGAGTAAGACTCAGTAGGTCCATAGTAATTTATTTATAAGCTGTACATGTCAATGTGCAATATTTGAAAAAGACAAGGTGTTAAAGGATAATCCAGCAAAAGTACTAACATGCCTTTTATACTAAAATAAAAAATAACCCTACATGGCTGATTATCCTCATTCGAAATGTTCCAACTTATCTTAAGTATATCTGAAACACACAGCATAAAAAAAAAAAAAAAAAGCTTGTGTCAGTGGAGGACAAGACTTCAAAAACTAGGGTTACAGAGAGAATAAATCTACTTACTATTTGTTAATAGTCTGTTGCTGTGAAGGTACAGGCTTTAATACTTAGGCAGAGGACATATCAGCAGATCTTAAATAAAGATAGACAAAACCATGAATTGTTGAAGACTAACTCGCAGATTTGAAATGTAAAACTTCAACTGATTGCACCTGTAACAGTTATGACTAAATGCTTTGGGTTACCTGCTTTGCATCAATACTATATTTGGACATATAAAAAGTGGCCCATCCCATATTAAAGGTGCACTAATGTAGCTAACTTTTGTAGTAAGTACCAAAATGCCCATCCCACTAACAAATACACATCAAACACATAATAAAATAATCATCCATGCAGACATAAGTCAGACCCTTCCAACTCTGTAAAAATAAACACTCAAAACTCTGACAAGTTGGGACAACATTAAGGCTAGATCCTGGAAAAAGATCCACATGGGCTATACTTTGATTATGTGGAGTCCCATTGATGTCACTGGAAATGGATGAAGTTACAAGGGTCTCTTTGCATGAATTTCTTTCTTGGATCTGAGCCTTAATTAATTTTTGATTATCTCAAAATACTAACTAAAACTTATGACAGGTTTCATATAGCCTTCATTCAAAACCATTTACACAAACTATATAGCTATAACATTACTGTTTACAAGGGAAAAAATTTTTTCATCTGAGAGAGACTAAATAGTTCCTTTAAAAATAGTTCTAAATTAGTCAGGTGCTAAGGGGTATCTTTCCCTTTAATTCAGAACAGATTTTTAAAATGAGACCAAGTACCAACCCTGTTGTAGGCTCTAACCTACAGCCCTAAATGGGCCAGCTAGCCCAGGTTGAAAGTACAAGTAAATGTTAGTCTGAGGTTTTTGTGGGTGGACAGAAGTGGTGGGGGGGGATTGTCAGGGGCACCACCTGAGTAAGAACTCAGGTTAGGTCTGTAGTGAAGACATGCCCTTAGGCTTTAACTTCACTGCTTTAAATGTTTTTTATGGTGGAATAACTAATGCACATTGGCTGTCCTTCTGTAAAATCTTTATGCAGACAAGACACCTGTAGTTTTTTACTGCAAGGTAAACTAGGAGAAGGCTTGACATGGGCAGAGGAAGTATAGTGTTGATCTTTCCTAGCTACCTTAGAGACTAACCAATTTATTTGAGCATAAGCTTTCGTGAGCTACAGCTCACTTCATCGGATGCATACTGTGGAAAATGCAGAAGATGTTTGTTTTTATACACACAAATCATGAAAAAATGGGTGTTTATCACTACAAGAGGTTTTCTCTTCCCCCACCCCACTCTTCTGCTGGTAACAGCTTATGTAAAGTGAGTGATCAGTCTCCTTACAATGTGTATGATAATCAAGGTGGGACATTTCCAGCACAAATCCAGGTTATCATACACATTGTAAGGAGAGTGATCACTTTAGATAAGCTATTACCAACAGGAGAGTGGGTTTGTTGGGGGGTGTGGGGGGGGGGGAGAGCAAACCTGGATTTGTGCTGGAAATGGCCCACCTTGATTATCATACACATTGTAAGGAGAGTGATCACTTTACATAAGCTGTTACCAGCAGGAGAGTGCGGTGGGGGAAGAGAAAACCTCTTGTAGTGATAAACATCCATTTTTTCATGATGTGTGTGTATAAAAACAAACATCTTCTGCATTTTCCACAGTATGCATCCGATGAAGTGAGCTGTAGCTCACGAAAGCTTATGCTCAAATAAATTGGTTAGTCTCTAAGGTGCCACAAGTACTCCTTTTCTTTTTGCGAATACAGACTAACACGGCTGTTACTCTGAAACCTAACTACCTTGTGATTTAAAAATTACAGGTGCCTTGTCTCTACTGGGATTTTGCTTGAGGTTAGCTATCTTGCATGAGTTACCTTGGGGTTAATTAAAAATTTCTCAACTTTTTGTCAGTGAAGACATAAAGGAGATGAAATGTTTTGGGAGTGGGGGCTCATTGTCATCCACCCTCCTGTCTACATCACCCTGGTGTACAGATCCACACACACCATTATACCTCATTGGAGTCATCTTGTGCACTTTAACTGTTAAGGTTTTGCATGGGTGCATGTATCGATGCACAGATATCTTGAAGTGTGCTAGAGATTTGAGAACTTTGTCAGATTTCTGTTGGGGTCTGGACAATGAGCTGGAGGGAGGGAGTCTCATGACAGAATGTGCGTGCCTAGCAAACTTTAGACTTTAGCTGAGCAAGCCACTTCAATGCAAGAGTTCTTCTCTCTTACTCTACTGTTCTGGGGCAAGAACATCTGTGTCTAATAGTAATGGCAGTAAGGTAGTTTTAGTGCATCAAGTTTTCAGTGCATAAATCCATGTGTAGTCCATTATAGTGTCTTGGCTGATGATGTTTCAGTTAATAAGGATCATTACGAATAACTTTTATTTAAATCTAGCTTTGTTCTAAACCATACTGCTTGCAAGCATCTATGTGCATGTGAATTTGTGGGTTTATAGTCTGTAGCTATCTTTAGAAATTTCACATTGGTATCTTGTTTGCATTTTGTGAAATTCGAGTTGAAAAATCATGACTGACTACTTGCAGGTTTGAAAAATAGGGTTATTTTTGAGGGTTGGGCACCTAATCCTTTTTCTTTAGAATAAATTTGTTTCCATAGGAACAGCTTACTAAAGTTAGAGTTTAGAGGTGGCAAGGTCAAAATGAGGCTTATTATGGACTTCTGTATGCAGCTTTAACTTTTGAGTTGGCAGCCGCAAGCCCCAGTGTGGTCCATGTTTAAAACTTTACCTGCTATTTAAATGCAACAAATTCTAGGGTGAAACAACTTAATGGTGCCCAGAAAAAAACACCACCATACTTTGGGACAGAAATACAGAATGTCTTATCAAATTGACTGGAATTTTTCATATCGATGGAGCCTTTTGCACCATACAATAAGCCTACGGTTTTCAGTATCAGTGCCAAAGAGGAAGTATCTTCAGAGTTGATGTTTTTATTATGTTCATATAAATTCTTAATTTAAAAAAAATTGTAAAATAAAATGTGATGCATCTACTAGGCAGAATACCACAGCTATTGTTTTTACTTTTTCCTGGGCAGTCGTGGTATGGTATCAAATAACACTACTGGCAAAAGATTCTTTCATAAAATCAGTGACTGTATAGGAATAGTGTGGGACAAGAAGGACCTAGGTATCTTTAAGGAGATATCATCATTGAGTTGTCCACTGTGTGCAGCTGCAGTCAAAAAGCAAATCTATTAGGATGCATAAAAAATGGGATGGAGAAAATATTGTGCTTAAATCAGTGGTTTGCTAAAATCAATAGTTTGCCTTCATCTGGCATACAACTTGTGTTAGTGGTCATTCCATCTTAAAAAGAATTTCAGAATTAAATGTGATTCAGAAAAGGGCAACAAGAATAATTAGCATGGAAACACTCATAAAGATTGGGATGCTTACATTTGAAAGGCAGTAACTAAGAGGGGACATGATAAAACTATGCAAAATAATGAATGGTAAAGAAGAGACAGTGGGAGCTTCTATTTTCCCTCTCATACTACAAGAACAAGAGGTTATTCAATTAAAAGGTGGGAAAACTGATGAAAGAAAACACCTTTTCATTCAGTGCCCAATTAGACTGTGGAATTCTTCGTACAGAATGTCATTGAGACCAAGAATATAGCAAAATTCAAAGGAGGATTGGGCATTTATATGAATGATAAGAATATCTGGATTTGTTATAATAAATAACATTTCGGAAGAGAGAAACACCTCATGTGTCGGGGTTTAAACCAGTCTCCAACTGTTGGGGATTAGGATGAGATTTTCATGGGGGAACAGGTTATCCCACATCTATGTAGGTAGTTCTTGAACATTCCTCCATGGCATCTGGTGTTAGCCAGTGTGGCAGACAGGATACTGGACTAGTTGGATGGTGGGTTTGCTCCAGTATGACACTTCCTGTATTTCTTCAGGCATACCCTTGGAAATACAGCTTGGTCATCCACAGAATAGAATAAAGGGTCTATCTCATATTTTTTCCAAAATATAGTACCTTTTCAAACATTGGGGATATTGATTTTTATAGCTGTCATAAATATAAAGGGAAGGGGAAATCCCTCCTGGCCAGGGGAAAGCTCCTCTCACCTGCAAAGGGTTAAGAAGCTAAAGGTAACCTCGCTGGCACCTGACCAAAGTGACCAATGAGGAGACAAGATACTTTCAAAAGCTGGGAGGAGGGAGAGAAACAAAGGGTCTGTGTGTCTGTCTGTATGCTGGTTTCTGCCGGGGATAGACCAGGAATGGAGTCTTAGAACTTTTAGTAAGTAATCTAGCTAGGTCTGTGTTAGATTATGATTTCTTTAAATGGCTGAGAAAAGAATTGTGCTGAATAGAATAACTATTTCTGTCTGTGTATCTTTTTTGTAACTTAAGGTTTTGCCTAGAGGGGTTCTCTATGTTTTTTTTAATCGAATTACCCTGTAAGATATCTACCATCCTGATTTTACAGGGGGGATTTCTTTATTTCTATTTACTTCTATTTTTATTAAAAGTCTTCTTGTAAGAAACTGAATGCTTTTTCATTGTTCTCAGATCCAAGGGTTTGGGTCTGTGGTCACCTATGCAAATTGGTGAGGCTTTTTATCCAACATCCCCCAGGAAAGGGGGGGTGCAAGTGTTGGGAGGATTGTTCATTGTTCTTAAGATCCAAGGGTCTGGGTCTGTAGTCACCTAGGCAAATTGGTGAGGCTTTTTACCAAACCTTGTCCAGGAAGTGGGGTGCAAGGTTTTGGGAAGTATTTTGGGGGGAAAGACGCGTCCAAACAGCTCTTCCCCAGTAACCAGTATTAGTTTGGTGGTGGTAGCGGCCAATCCAAGGACAACGGGTGGAATATTTTGTACCTTGGGGAAGTTTTGACCTAAGCTGGTAAAGATAAGCTTAGGAGGTTTTTCATGCAGGTCCCCACATCTGTACCCTAGAGTTCAGAGTTCGGGAGGAACCTTGACAATAGCATAGAAAACACTTCTGCTATTATCCTTATAAAAAGATGCATCATCAACATTATTAATCAACAGCTATCGAAAGTTAGCTCATATATAGTACATTTAGTGACTGTTTCCAAGAGGAATTTCCTGCTCCTCTGGCAGGAGAGCACCTATAAGAGTGTTATTTTGGAAGTCATGTTGTCTTAGGGAGTTTGGGTAAAGTCAGAATTGGCTTAGTCCCAACCTTAATTATAAAGTGAAATAATAGCATTTCCATAAGACTAAAATTGCAAAAATAATGCAATCTTTTGACTGCCTTTAGTTTGATAAGAGCTCTTTCAGTGCTCAGAATTATAGACAAATGGAGGAACAGCAACACTAAAGTTTATTGTATGCAAACACATTAGAATAACTTTTACCACATTATATACTATTGCTGAGAGAGGATACAGACCATATTCTTTCGAAAATGCTGCAGATTCAAATAAGTTTACTAATGTGTATCCTACCCAGTTAGTTCATAGACGCCTTAATTGTAGCCATCAAAGACTCCTCATAGCTTGCTTCCCAAAAAGTTGTTTTCTGACCAATCAGATCAGAAACTTTGCAAGACATGAAATGTTGCATTAACATTGTCATTAACAATCATTAATAAACCACAGTACTTTCTAACTCTAAAAGACATGCTTTTGTGCTGCAGGAAGTCCACATTTTGCTTTCAGGTAAGGCCAGTATCAGAGAAGACAAAGGGGCAAGGTTATAGTAGGCCTTTATCTGATAAGCCACTGACAATTCTTCCTATAGTTATTTCAATATAGAAATATAAAAATAACCTTTGCTCTAGCCCCATTTTGTAGCCCCATTTTGTTGACTGATCTATTGATTATATGTTGTTAATCAGAAACCCCAATTTACCATTCTGTGATTTGGCAGGGTCCTTCCTCGAGATCAGACCCAGAAGTATTGGAGTTACTATGAGGATTCCAATGTCAACAGCAGAGATACTCACAGTTAGGAAAGGCCTCTTGACTGTCTAATATTTTTATTAGGGCTAAAGTAATTAGTGATTTAAAAAATTAATTGCAATTAATCGTGCTGTTAATAGTAGAATACCATTTATTTAAATATTTTTGGATGGTTTCTACATTTTCAAATATATCTTTCAATTACAGCACAGAATACAAAGTGTATAGTGCTTACTTTAAATTTATTTTTATTACAAATATTTGCACTGTAAAAAACAAAGGAAATAGTCTTTCAATTCACCTAATACAAGTAATGTAGTGCAATCTCTTTTATCATGAAAGTTGAACGTACAAATGTAGAATTATGTAAAAAAAAAACAACCTGCATTCAAAAATAAAACAATGTAAAACTTAGTCCAATCAGTCCTACTTCTTGTTCACCCAATCGCTCAGACAAACAAGTTTGTTTACATTTGCAGGAGATAATGCTGCCTGCTTCTTGTTTACAATGTCACCTGAAAGTGAGAACAGGCATTTTCGTGGAACTCTTGTAGCCGGCGTCACAAATACTTGCTTGCCAGATGCACTAAAGATTCATATGTCCCTTGATGCTTCAACCACCATTCCAGAGGACATGTGACCATGCTGATGGTTCTGCTTGATAACGATCCAGAGCAGTGCGGACCAGGGCATATTCATTTTCATCATCTGAGTCAGAAGCCACCAGCAGAAGGTTGATTTTCTTTTTTGGTAGTTTGGGTTCTGTAGTTTCCGCATCAAAGCATTGCTCTTTTAAAGCTTCTGAAAGCATGCTCCACACCTCATCCTTCTCAGATTTTGGAAGGCACTTCAGATTCTTAAATCTTGGATCGAGTGCTGTAGCTATCTTTAGAAATTTCACATTGGCATCTTCTTTGCATTTTGTCAAATTTGCAGTGAAAGTGTTCTTAAAATGAACAATATGTGCTGGGTCATCATCTGAGACTGCCATAACATATATATGGCAAAAAGAAAAGGAGTACTTGTGGCACCTAAGAGACTAACAAATGTATTTGAGCATAAGCTGTAGCTCACGAATACAGACTAACACGGCTGCTACTCTGAAACCTGTCATATATATGGCAGAATGCGGGCAAAACAGCAGGAGACATACAATGCTCCCCAAGGAGTTCAGTCACAAATTTAATTAACGCATTATTTTTTTAACGACCATCATCAGCAAGGAAGCAGGTCCTCTGTAACGATAGCCAAAGCGTGAAAAGGTATATGAATCTTTAGCGCCTGTGGCACATAAATATCTTGCAACGCCAGCTACAATTGTGCCATACGAACACCTGTTCTCACTTTCTGGTGACATAAATAAGAAGTGGGCAGCATTATGTCCTGTAAATGTAAACAAACTTGTTTGTTTTAGCTGTTGGCTGAACAAGAAGTAGGACTGTGTGGACTTGTAGGCTCTAAACTGTTACATTGTTTTGTTTTTGAGTGCAGTTATGTAACAAAAAACCCTATATTTGTAAGTTGCACTTTCATGATAGAGATTGCACTACAGTACTTGTATTGGGTGAGTTGAAAAATATTATTTCTTGTTTCTCATTTTTACAGTGCTGATATTTGTAATAAAAATAATATAAAGTGAGCACTGTATACTTGGTATTCTGTGTTGTAAATGAAATCGATATACTTGAAAATGTAGAAAAAATGCAAAAATATTTAATTTCAATTGGTATTCCATTGTTTGACAGTGTGATTAATCGTGATTCGTTTTTTTGGTGTTAATAGTATGAGTTAACTGCGATTAATTGACAGCCCTAATTTTTATTAACACAGTTAGCAAAATCACAGACGCTTCAACCGAGCAAAGTCATCAGAGATCATAGAAATATAGGACTAGAAGGGACCTCAAAAGGTCATTTAATCCAGTCCCCTTCACTGAGGCAGGATTAAGTATTATCTGTTCCATCCCTGACAGATGTTTGTCTAACTGTTCTTAAAATCCTCCAGTGGCAAAGATTTCACTGCCTTTGTAGGCAATGTGGTCCAATGCTTAACTGCTTTACAGTTAGGAAGCTTTTCCTACTGTCTAACCTAAATCTCCCTTGCTGCAGTTTAAGCCCATTACTTCTTGTCCTGTCCTCAGTGGATAAGGAGAACAATTTATCACCCTCCTCTTTATAACAACCTCTTACATTCTTGAAAACTCTTATGCTCTCCTCAGTCTTCTCTTCTCCAGACTAAACATACCCAGGTTTTTTTTTTTTCAATCTTTCCTCATGTATTTGAGACCTCTAACCATTTTTGTTGCTTTTCTTTGGACTTTCTCCAGTTTGTCCACTTCTTTCCCAAAGTGTGGTGCCCAGAGCTGGACACAATACTACAGTAGAGGCCTTATCAGTGCTGAGTAGAGAAGTACTTATAACACTCCTGCTAATGACAGGTTTCAGAGTAACAGCCGTGTTAGTCTGTATTTGCAAAAAGAAAAGGAGTACTTGTGGCACCTTAGAGACTAACCAATTTATTTGAGCATAAGCTTTCGTGAGCTACAGCTCACTTCATCGGATGCATACTGTGGAAAGTACAGAAGATGTTTTTATACACACAAACCATGAAAAAAATGGGTGATTATCACTACAAAAGGTTTTCTCTCCCCCCATCCCACTCTCCTGCTGATAATAGCTTATGTAAAGTGATCAGTCTCCTTACAATGTGTATGATAATCAAGGTGGGCCATCTCAGACAATGATGTTTGCTTTTGCAATATTATTACATAGTTGACTCTGATTAGGTTTGTGCGGGGTGGATAAAAATCAATGATTTAAAAAAACAAAACAAAAATATTTTATTTGTTCAAATCAGATTTTTTTTATAAAATGCTTTTTGAGGGGGGGAACCTATCTGAAGATCGTTTTGATTAAGATACATTATAGCTCAAAGATATCTCATCATGGAATAGGGATTATAAATTCTAATTATATAGTATGAGACCATATATTCATATAATGTTTAAGAAAAGTTTTGTAAATGAGTTCCAATAGTTCATGGATTAGGGACCCAATTTAATGGGGTTCCAGGGGCTTCTGTATAGATTATTTAGGTTAATCTTTTTGTCTACCCGATGGGACTCAGTGCTCAGTCTAGAACAGGGGTCGGCAACCTTTCAGAAGCGGTGTGCTGAGTTTTCATTTATTCACTCTAATTTAAGGTTTCATGTGCTGGTAATACATTTTAACATTTTTAGAAGGTCTCTCTATAAGTCTATATTCTATAACTAAACTATTGTATGTAAAGTAAACAAGGTTTTTAAAATGTTTAAGAAGCTTCATTTAAAATTAAATTAAAATGCAGACCTTATCAGTTTCGTGCAGTGGTTCTTAACCTGGGGTGCATGCATCTCCTGGAGGTGCGAGATGCCCTTTCTGGCGGTGTGAGACATGCAAGATTTTTTTTAGAAGGTAGATCATCGAAAACACAAATTAAGCACAGGCACATACATAAGTACAACTACTTTGTTTCATCAAACCTATGTATTTATTAACATTATACATTTTTTGACGATTACTGTAATATACAAAGTTTTTAAGTTTTCAAGCTAATTGTAGTGTAATTTTTGATAAGGGCTGTAGAGCCCTGGGCTGGCTGCTGGTACCCCAAGCCGGCAGGAGGGCTGAGCAGGGCCAGAGGCCCGGACCCCAGCTGTCATGGGGCTGGAACCCCAGACCAGCAGCGAGGTGAGCGGGGCCAGCGGCTGGTATCCCAGGCTGGCAGCAAGCTGAGCGGGGCAGATGGCAGAGACCTCGGCTGGCAAGGGGCCGGTGTCCAGAACTCCAGACTGTCAGCGGGCTGAGCGGCTCAGACCTTCTGCTGGCCTGGGGTTCTGTTCACCCACGCAGGCAGTGGGCTGAGCGAGGCCGGCGGCCGGGACCCTGGCTGGCAGCAGCATGGCAGTAAAAATCAGCTTGCTTGCCATAGGTTGCCGACCCCTGGTCTAGAAGATACCATCAAAGATGCTTAGTTTTGCAGTTCTCAAACTGTCGATTTGTGTCTCCAGAGATAACATGCTTGTTAACAGCAAAAATGTTTTAAAATAAATAAATAGTATATAGAGGTGAGAAATAACAGACCTCAACCCTTTTGTCCCTCCTCAAATTTGTGTACACAGAGTCAATCCCTTACCTCTCTCTAAAAGTGCAAAGTTTCAAAAAGTTCAACGAATAGAAGCTTGGTGGGGGCGGAATTGATCTGGACAAGGAGAAGTCTGAAGATAAATGTGAGAAGGGAGGGACAGGCAGTGGAAACAAAAGTGAAATAATTTGAGCAGCATGTTCCAGAATGCACTTTTATGTAGAAATCCATGATTAAATCGAGTCTTCTTGACTAGTGATTTAAATCAGATCCACTCTGGGTTTGTGATCTACTATAACTCTCAGATTCTTTTCTGCAGTACTCCCTCCTAGGCAGTCATATCCCATTTGTGCAACTGATTATTCCTTTCCAAGTGAAGTACTTTGTATTTGTCCATATTGACTTTAATCCTGTTTATTTCAGACCCATTTCTCCAGTTTGTCAAGATCATTTTGAATTCTGATCCTGTCCTCCAAAGTGCTTGCAAACCCTCCCAGCTTGGTATTGTCCACAAAATTTATAAGTTGTCCGCAGAATTTGTAAGTTTATTCTCTCTTATCCAAATCATTTATGAAGATGTTGAATAGAACTGGATCCAGGACAGATCTCTGTGGGATCCCACTTAGTATGTCCTTCCAGTTTGATTGTGAACCATTGATAACTACTCAGAATACGCTTTTCCATCCAAATATAGGTTCCTCTAGGTTATATTTCTGTAGTTTATTTATAAGAAGGTCATGTGAGACAGTGTCGAAAACTTTACTAAAATTGAGCTATATCACATCTACTGCTTCCCCCCCATCCACAAGGCTTGTTACCCTGTCAGTGAAGGATATTGGGTTGTTGTGATGTGATTTGTTCTTGACAAATTCATGTTGATTGCTGCTTGTCACCTTATTATCTTCTAGGTGCTTACAAATTGATCATTTGCTCCTTTATTTCCGAGTACCAAAGTTAAACTCTTTGGTCTACAATTCCCTGGGTTTTCCTTATTATCTTTTTTATAGATAGGCACTACAGTTGCCCTATTTTACTCCTCTGGGATCTCTCCTGTTCTCTATGAGTTCTTGGAGATAATTTCTAATGGTTCAGATGTCTTCAGCCAGTTCTTTATGTATTTTTAGAATATATTTCATCACGTCTTGCTGACTTGAAGACAGATAACTTGTCCAAATAAGTCTTAACTTGAGCTATGTCTACACTATGGACCTTACAGTGGCACAGCTGCACTTCAGTAAGGTCTCCTGTTTGGCTGCTGTATGCTGGTGGGAGAGAGCTCTCCTGCCGGCATAATTAAACCATCTCCAGTGAGTGATGGTAGCTGTGTTGGCAGGAGACTCTCACCCGCCAACATAGCAGTGTCCACACTGGCACTTTTGTCTGTGAAAGTTGTGTTGTTCAGGGGAATTTTTTTTCACACCCATGACTGACAAAAGTGCTGGTGTAGACAAAGCCTTGTTCTTTTCCTATTTTAGCTTCAGATCCTACCCCATTTAGACTGATATTCGTTATGTTAGTGATCTAGTCTGTGCTAACTTTTTTGATGAAAACTGAAACAAAAAAGGCATTTAACACTTCTGCCATTGCTGCGTTTTCCTTTGTTGTCTTTCCCTCCTCATTGAGTGATGAGCCCACCTTGTCCTTCCTCTTGTTTTTAATAGAATGTTTTCTTGTTATCTTTTCTGTCCCTAGCTAGTTTAATCTCATATTTTGCCTTGGCCTTTCTAATTTTGTCACTACATGCTTGTGTTGAATGGTCAAAATGTCCAACATCAGAGCAGAGCATTCCTATACCGATACTATTCTCTGGGAAGACCAATAATCAATGAGACAAGTGATATTATAAGTGGTGCTACCTCTGGCATACCAAGAAGCTCCCGCTGGTGTAGTCCATGGGTAGCTCTGTAACAGGGTTACATGGCAGCTGTGAATATTCGTAAGGATGTCCAGCCTCTTCTATCATTAGTGAAACCTCCTCACCCTTATAATGTTGGGGTGCTCTTCTCTCATAGGTTATGCCATTTACCTCCAGCTTATCAAATACATCAGCTGGCTACGATAGCATCATTGCAGTAGGAACATCAGCAGATCTTCAATCTTAAAATATCCAAAGTTAATATCAACTGGCATTTTGTGGTTACCTACCAGCAGTTTAGTCATACTTGTTTATTACAGCATTCTATCTTGTGATCTCTTATGATGCTGAGTTATTCCTGGTTAGCTACTTATGCTAAGGCTTTTGGGCCTTATGCGTCAATCTGGCTAAGCTATTGTTTTACAGGCTTTGAGGCCTATAGGTTTCTTGCATTACTGTTTTAATTTATATGTATGCCTTACCTAGCAAATACCTGACAAATCTGACAGTAGAGTTCCTAGGAATTTGAGTACTTGCCACACAGGTTGGTAGTGAAAGGAATTAGTCTACATAACCTCTGGACTTTCCTGTTCCAGAAATTCATGAGATCTTTTCACTTTGAAGCAAGCTATGTTCTCTTACCACCACCCCCCACCCCCCGTTGCTGTTTGAAGAATTTAGCATATTACTAGCCAAGATATCACTTTACTGTGTTTTGAATTAGGATTTTAGTAATATGTGACGTGACTTATTCTCTGCCAGGGATGTGTCTTTACTATTATTAAAATCTTCCCCAAATTTGGCCCAAATTACAAGCTTTTGAAAAATCTCAGTTTGCACAATAATTGTAGAGGTTTTTTAGAGGCTGGTAGTGTTATTCCTCAAAGATTCTATCTGCATTGTGTATGCTCCATCCCCACCCAGATTCTTTGTGCTGACTGTGGAGCCCCACTGATCAACTCCTCCGTCTCCCTCCCAGCGCCTCGTGTGCACCAGAGAACAGCAGGGATGGGGTGGAAAGAGGTGGGGTGGGGTCTTGGGGTAAGGGATGAAGTGGGGGCGGGACCTGGGGCTGTGCAGGAAGACTGGGGGGAGTCACAAAAAAAATTTAAATCAAAATGGGAATCCTCGGATTGCTAAAGTTTGAGAAGCACTGGTATAAATGACTTTTTCTATTAATGTTCCTCCTAGGAGTCACTGTAGCACCAGGCACCAGAACTGAGAGCAAGGAGACTATCTCTCTTGTGCTTGCAATGCTCCTGGTGTGATTGTGCAGGCAGTGTGGAGGAGATTGAGGAAGCTGAGGATAATGGAGGCGGACAGGCAGAGGCTGGCAGAGTAGGCTGAAGGGTTAAGAATTGGCTGGGTTGGATTCAAGCAAGCTAAAGGGTTCAGGCGGAGGGGGGCAATGGAAGTAGAGGGAGACAGGGACAGGCTCTGTGGGGACACTTGGAGAGAAGCAGAGAGGCTCGATATAGTCATACTAGGGGGCGGGCTGGAGGAGATGGGTCAGAAAGGTCTGTAATGGCCAGAATACGTTCCCCCAATGAAACTTGAAATAGAAGCCAGTGTACATCATTCTCTCTCTCTAGTGGCTGGTCCATCATAGAGTATAACAGCCTACTTATTACTGTTACCAAATACGTTGTTAACTCAAGTAGTTGAGGTCTATGCTGTGGATCTAAAGATTCTGACCCTGGTGATTACCTACACGGGGGCCAGTCTGGTTCCACATGGACCTATGATTCTTTAGTTAGTATTTTTTTAATAGGAAATAAGTCTTATTTGCATGTAAAAAGAGCTTACTGAAAATAAGGATTTTTTTCATCCTTGTTTGACCTTCTGTCTCCTTTTCTCCTGAGTGCTCTGTTCCTAAAAAAAGTCTCTCTTTTTTGAGAGTCCTTGATATCTTTCCCTTAAGAAAATTTGTCTAAAACATATACGTGACTTCCTGAGAAATATTATCAACTAGCAAATGCATACATTGCTTGCAGAGCCATTGGAGGCAAGTTTTGCAACAGCTCGTGTACATAAGGAAGGAAATGTCCCCAGGCTTGGTCACTGCCTATATGACCACTGGGGATAGGAGCAAGGCACAGGAATGGATGGAGAGGATCTAAAGCAGAGTTTTTCAAAGTTCAGGTCGCAACCCAGTATTGGGGCGCGGCATAGAAGGCACTGCATCTCTCTGGTCAGCACTGCCGACCGGGACATTAAAAGTCCTGTCGGCAGTGCTGACCAGCTAAGGCAAGCTAGTCCCTATCTGTTACAACACCGCGCTGCGTTCCGGAAGTGGCCAGGCGCGGGTCCGGCTTCTAGGCAGAGGGGCCACTGGGTTCCGCGTGCTGTCCCCATCCTGAGCACTGGCTCTGCATGCCCACTGCCCTCTTCCTGGTCAGTGGGAGCTGGAGTCGGGGGAGCAATGCCTGCAGGCGAGAGCTGTGTGCCTAGAAGCCAGACCTACTGCTGGATGCTTCAGGCAGTCGGTCCACGGTGCCAGGACAGGCGGGAAGCCTGCCTCTGCACCCCAGCTGTGCTGCTAACCAGAAGCCACTGGAGGTAAGTCCGTGCCACACACCGCACCTCAGTCCCCTGTCTGAGCCCCCCCAAAACCTGGAACCCCTTCCTGCACCTCAAGCCCCCATCTCAGCCCCAGCCCTGAGCGGCCTCTCCCCAAAACCCAGAGCCTCTCAGCCCCAGCTCCGTTGAGTTGTGGGCATCAACAATTTTCTTCATCTGTGTCCCCAGAAAAAAACGTTGAAAACCACTGATCTAAAGTACCCTCAGACTGATAGTGAGATCCTTTTAAAATTAAATGAGACAACATTTAAGTTGTGAAACTCCATTTATCTACAAAAAAGAAAAGGAGGACTTGTGGCACCTTAGAGACTAACAAATTTATTTGAGCATAAGCTTTCGTGAGCTACAGCTCACTTGTGTTCAGATAAATTTGTTAGTCTCTAAGGTGCCACAAGTCCTCCTTTTTCTTTTTGCGGAAACAGACTAACACAGCTGCTACTCTGAAACCGTCCATTTATCTAGTATCCTTTGGAAAGACAAATTGCTGTGGACGGGACTCTAGGTTTAAGCAAACCAAGAGAGCAGAATGTAGATAATCCAGAAACAATCAAGATTTGTGGGGTGGAACTTAAAAATTAAAAGATAGGAATGAGTGGGTTGAAAAGAAGTTGGATCCAAAATTGCAGTGTGATTGAAGTTCTCCTTTGATAATTGCGTCTGTAGATTCCCCTGGTTGGATGAGAATCAAAGCCATTTGAGGTTCTGCAGAACTACCCATTTGGTTTATCCCAGTACCGTTTTTTTACTTTCTCAGAACTTTAAGATGTCTGTTTGTATTTCACATGGAGGAAAGTGTGGGTAATCCTGTCAGAGCCTGCCAGGGTGTGTGGCATTAGATTATTGGTGGTTTTGTGGGGGGGTTGATTGCAGTATACCCACAGTGTGTACCATACCTTGTTAATGCACATCTTGTGGGTTATACCCATATTAACAACAAAATAACCCATGACAGGGAGGGAGTTCTGAAAGGTAGAATCAGTAAAGTGTGACACTCATTAGATAGGGGCCAATTGTGATTGAGTAAAATAAATTGAAAAAAAGAACCGTAGAGAGAGAGAGTTTTGTGAGTACTGAGCCAGATTTGAAGGTTCCAGAGAAGTGTAGTGAGTTCTTCAGAATGCTAAGACTGTAATGATCGACAGTAAGCATCTAAAAATTACCTAAGAAGCTGTCACTTCATCCAGAATACTTCCCCATAATCTTGCAAACTCGATCACTAGCTCTGCATGATGTTGCAGAAGCAAGGGGAACAGGTTTGCTAAAGTAAGCATGGTAACAGAACCTTATTAGCCTCAGAAATCACATGACTAGGGCTGTTAATTCTGTACCATGACAAGACAACTGTTTTTGCCAAACCCTAAATATTTTTCAGATTATGATCCACCTTGCTAAACTCTCACTAATGACTGGGAAATTGGTTCCTAGTTACAAATGAGATTTTAAAAAAATCAAGCATACCATTTGAAAAAAACCTTATTTTGTTAGGTATGATGCTAACTTGTATGTGAGCAGTGGTATTGTAGCATAACTTAAACAATAATGAAGCTTTACTACAAGAGTTGCCTGCTCTCAACATTTTTGAGCGTTTCATGATTTAGCTTATTTTTAGTAACTGCTTGTGATCTCATGAACAACTTCTTTCAAATTCAGGAAATCTGTTATTTCCACATGCACAATTCTGTACTGATAAACAGGCAGCTGTTTGTAGTCTGATCTGATGACTCTGGGTGGCAGTTCTCACCTTTTACCACCAGAAGCCACCCCTCCCAGACTGGTCTGCTCCTGCTCTGCAAGAGGCATAGAGCTTCGGTCAATGTAGTTAGGTTAACGTGGTATCAGGGTAGATTCTGCGTTGCTTACATCAGACTGTTCCAACTGACAGACTGGAGTCCTGTCACACCAGGGCTGACAGCCCAGAGCCAGGACAGAGCTCGGGCTGTCGGCTCCAGACGGCAGGGCTGCCAGTGTCCCACATTGATAGTTAAATCAGTACAAGCGCTCCTGGTGAGGACGCGCACTGCCAATAGAAGGAGTTAGTACAGACATGCAAAACCGATTTAATTATTGTGGTGGCTGTACGTCAACGTAACTTGAATCGAGTTCATTTTGTAGTGTAGACTTGTTCTGAGAAGCAGCAGGAACCATTCTCAAGTAGTGGTATCAATGGCTCCAACCTGTTTCTTGCCCCTGTGACTCTTAACATTGCAATGAGGGGGAATTGAAAGAAAATGTGGGCTTGATCATGCTCCCATTTAAATCAGTGGCACACCCCTACATTGATTTAAACGGAACAGGATTGGGCTCTTAGTGATTAAACAAAATTTTTGAGGAGTGGGGAGTGTGAACCAATCTAGACTGTCTTTCAGAAATATAAACTTGAAGTTACTGAAAGGACTGTAGCATCTGATTTTCAGTGAAGATTATAGTTTTTTTGAGCATCAAGTTTAAACTTGGACAAGACAAATAAGCTCTTCATCCAATTATTTAATTCTTCCTTTGTGTCCTGTCTAATTACTGGCATCAAAATTCTATCTCAGTGTTTTTAGTTTCAGGAACTGAGTTACGTTTGGCAAAATAAAAAATATATTAAATATGATAAATTGGAGTGGCATTCTTCCGTAATTTCTTCATTTCTTCTTGTAAATCTAGTGCTGTATTCAGCAAGAACAAAGCCAAGTGGTTTCAAAGGATTTTTCTGTGATATTCCACCCTTTATTATATTATCATATCACTTTTTCTCCTATAAATTTTGTGTGCATGGGTTTTGTTCACTGTGCTAAAAGGATTCATTCTGTTCTTTCCAAATGCTCACTTTCCTTGTGCCTAAATACTGTAGGAGGTTATCCTGGTAGAGACCCATCCCACATATTTAATCCTGCACTTCCCTGTTCAGAATTCACTTCACTTGAAAGATGGCATTTTTTATTTTTTAACCTTAGTTTAATTTGATTTGTGAGATTTTGAACTAATTGATCATGCGGTTGGATGTTCATTGTAAACTAATTTAAATATGTGTACTACTCTTTTTAAAAAAGGATAACTGAAGGGCATTTTATTAAAATTAAAGTTTTTAATACATCTTTGTTTCTGAATAATCAAGCAAGCAATATTTTAAACATTCTGCTTGACTTTTTAAAATATAACTGCAGTACTTGGACTTGCCAAAATTGGCAGTATTTTCACTACATTTTTCCCCTGGTATGAATTCCATTTTGATATCTAGACATAATGCAGTTTTGACGTTAAAATGACAGAATCATACAGCATTTTTCTCCCGATAAATTTTGACCAAGCAAAAATACTGACAAGTTATAGAAGCAGTAAGCATACCCATCAACAAGAGGTAGGTAATATGATTTTTGGCAGTTAGCGCCAGACTGACTATTGGAAACTTTAGCTAGGTGTTCTCTCTGGTATCTAAGCAAACCCAAAATTACAAATCATCATATCAGCCACTCACTCAGTATGCTGTTTTAGCTAGAGCATTTAATGTCTCTGTTTTGATTTCCCAGTTATAAAATAGAGATAATAGTATCCTCATTTAGGTGGTGTAAGTAATTAATAGTGTTATTGGATGAATGTGCTGGAAACACATCATGCTGGTGCATGGGCAGTTTATGTCAAATAAAAGTTGCTAGCTTTTGTTTGTAACCCCCATTTCTTTTCAGGATTGTAAGAAGTACTGACTTCTTGGCAATAATTATTTTACTAATTTATTTATATTTTTTAATTAACCTACCTAAACTCTTAGGCGTTTTGTATAATATAATGCACTGTACATATATTACAAATATATGTACATATATTACAAATCAAAATAGGACAATAGCAGTTATTAGATTCTACCCTTCAAATAATCACTGCACCTTCTGAGAACACCTTCTCTCACTGGACTATTAATATCTCCCTCTTGTTAGTTCATACTTACCTGTACGCTGCTTCCTGCATGCACCTGCTGCAGTGATTGGGGAAACAGATGAGTTTTACAGCATTCCCTGAAGACTGGCAGAATCCTGATAGAATCTTCACACTCACTTCTATAGTACACTCGATTTGGCTACTAGACCTTTTGTTAGTACATCTTTTCTTAGGCCATTGAATCTAGAAGAAAACTATCTAATCTCAACATTTGGAGGGGGACTCCCTTATGAGAAATTAGTTTCAAAAGTTTCTCTCTATCGAGTTTAGGGATTTTTGAACTGACTTTTAATTAAAACATTTTAAAAGTCACTCTCCTTCATTCAGCTGTTCAGTCAACAGGCCTGCATGGGGCGGTATATTTTTGGTGAAGTAATTAGTCTTAAAACTCCAATAGCATAAAAGGAATCCTATGCTTTGCTCTGAAAATGCCATGTAAGGTGGATTAGTTCAATAATAGCTTTCACAGAAGAAGTAGTTCTTTTTGCAGTGCAGGAGTTGTCAAATATGCTACCCAAAGAACTATTGTATGTATTCCATATCATACAAAACATGATGATTTGAGATCTCTATGCTGTTTCAAATGAAAAGCTTGTCTGTTACTACCAAAAGGTTTATCAGATGGGCCCCCATTTTGTTTAATGTTTCAGCCGTAAGCACTTGAATGTGCGATGATGCTTAAATAATGAGTGCCATAAAAAAGCTTATAAATGAATGCTTCTTGTAAACATGTAGACCTTTCCAGGATTATACAAAGCTTAGTTTTAAGACTTTTCTGTTGTTTTGAAATTGAATGAAATATTTAGATATCAGTCTAACATGTTTAGCTGTTGAACTAATGGACTCATTACTTGATGGGTAATACTTACTATCCTTTTCCAATATAGCCAGCAGCCAGCTTCGGGTGTAGCCTATTCCCATCCAACTACAGTTGCTAGCTACACTGTCCATCAGGCTCCAGTAGCTGCACACACGGTTACTGCTGCATATGCTCCAGCAGCAGCTACAGTTGCAGTAGCCAGGCCTGCACCAGTAGCTGTTGCAGCTGCTGCAACAGCTGCTGCCTATGGAGGTTATCCTACAGCACACACGGCGACAGATTACGGTTATACCCAGAGACAACAGGAAGCCCCCCCACCACCTCCTCCGGTCACTACACAAAACTACCAGGTAAGTGCCACTTTGAATCCATCTCAGGTCGGTAGTGATCAAAACTCATCTGATGGATGTTTGGTCATCTGTGTGAAATGAGTTTGATAATCTGGCTAGTTCCCACTGGTCAAATGTCCAAATCGTAAAAACTACCATCAAGTTCAGCAGCCTTGTTGGTATCTTCTACAAAGGCCAAAAATTGAGGGCATGGCATGGAGACTGACCTGTCCTCTTCTCCAAGTCAGGGTTGAGGCATATAACCAAGGGACTATGAGGAAAGTTACCCCAAGAATGGCAGTAGGACATCTGCTTTGTAGAGAGAGGATTTCAGTCTCCAGAACTGTTAGTCTGGCACTTTTCTCAAGCACATATTCACTCAGTTTAAAAATAAAGAAACTAAAAGCTGCCATCATCCCTATCTGCTAATCTCAAATACTGCAAACGTTCACACACGTGAATTGTCCATTGAAGTCAGTGGGATATAAAGTGAAGTCATTGGGGCTCTGTGCGGGCACATGACTGCCCATGTGGCTCTTTTTACAGGGTATGGGCCCTGTTTAATAAATAATTTATTTTGCTATCTCAGCTCCTATTAAAGTCAGTCGGAGCCTTGGAGTTTTCCTGGTTACTTTGAGGCTAGTGCCTATATTTACAAGATTTATCTGAGGTAAATATGCAGGCACTGGTCATATTTAATGTATAATGTAAAGTATTAAAACTATTTTCAGGAACTGGATTGAAAGTATTGACACTGTTGTTTCCCTTTATGCATAAAGCAGAATAAATTGAAAAAGACTGCCCTATTTAAAGGGCCACATTATAAAATTATCTATTAGGGGGTGCCTTCTGGTTTTATAATACTTATTTTAATTTGATGAAAAAGCACTTTAGAAGAGGTAGGTGGTATTAATGATTATTTAATTGCTCTTTCTGTAGATCTTTTTTTTTTCTTTCCTTTTTTTTTAAATAGCCACCTCTGGTTAGAGTCCTGAAAAACAAGCAAGCTCTTTCCAATGGTCTGAAACAGCAATTAACTAACACATCCTAATAATTACAGGAGCAGTGCATATGCCTGCTACTAGATGTTGATGCACAGACAGAGAAAAAAGGAGCCTTAAACAAAGGGAAAAAATACAAGGTTACCAAAATTGCTAGGGAACGAAATGTTACTTTTTAAGCTTCTTAACAAGTGGGGTAAATCCAAGTAGAAAATTCTCTAAACTGCAGAATGGTTGATGCGATATAAAACAAAATGCTAATAAAAGGTACAGTTAATGTTCCCCTCTAATTTATATGTAAATAGGAAAAATGCTAAATCAAATTTGTAGTACCTAGGAAGTGTTGGTGGGCGTTTCTTCTTTAAAAAAAAAAAAAAAAAACTTGAATTTTGTGAAAATACACATTTTGAGCAGGCTTGTGATTTTTCTTAAAATTATATAGGATTTCTGCTCTGATATAAATGTAATAGTGGAACAGTCTGACAGTAGCCTCTTTCTGTTCCTTAATGGAAGTAACAAAGTGGAAAAATGAGAAAATACTTTTAAATGCAAGAGTTGAATTGCTGTTATTTATTGGGTCTGTTAATGTTCATCAAAGCTGTTCATCACTTGTTGTTCTTAGTCTCTGTAAATTTAAGATTAAAGATTTTAAAATATAAAAGGCTTATTTAACTCTAGAATAATGTACATATTTAAATGAATTGTTTGACTTAGTTCAGTAGGCTGTCTCTCCCTTTGGCTGCCTTTGATTATCCCAGGCACCAGACATATTTAAGCAGAAACTCAGGTCCTTTCTTTCTGTTTTGCATGCTTTTTAAGGACTCCTACTCATATGTTAGATCCACTGCCCCAGCTGTGGCTTATGACAGCAAGCAGTACTATCAACAACCAACAGCTGCTGCAGCTGCAGTGGCTGCTGCTGCCCAGCCTCAGCCTTCTGTAGCCGAATCATACTACCAGACAGGTGGGTGGTGTGCATGAAATTCCTTTTCGGTCAGTGCAAAACAGTGTGCTGCTTTGTCTTTTAAAAACGTTTCTTTGGATACCTCAGACAAATTGGTTTTTATTCTTAGCTTTATAATGTAACCCATATAAATGTATGGACAAAAATCCTGCTGTTACCCAGCACTTAATAACCTTGCCTCAAATAGCGTCTTGCCTAAAAATACACACACCTTTTTCTATGTAAATTGAATTTAACAATACTTAAGTGTGTTTTAAAATATGTTGTGCCTACCAAGTTCAAATACACTTTGGCTGGCCCGTGCAAACAAGAAGAGATCTGGACAAGAAAAGGATTTTTGAGCATAGTTTTGTTATATTAAATAGTGTAAGTCAGTATTAACCCATTTTGGCCATCACAAAGTTTAAATCCCATTTAAACAAATTTTAAAGCTTTGTAATGTTGGTGTGGATGGGAAATTAAAGGCAAGCTTTAGCTATATGGTGAGAGAAGGTTTGCTTAAAGAAAGCAATAGGGTGAGCAAGTTGTTTCAGAACATGACACGAGTCTGTGGGGAGAGAGACCAGTTACTGTGTATGTGGTTTTAAAAAAATGCCATTTGTACAGTATATGGCTGCAGTTTAAAAAAATGTTGTTAGAAGGGGCTTTATACTCTAATAACAGAAAGATAGGGCACAGTTTGAGACCTAAATTCAGAGTTCATACTTAATGCCTCTCACTCTCCAGCAAGGGAAGGCACTCTTCTCTGCGCAAGAGAGGAATACAGTGTGAACTTAAGTGTCATTAACTCTAGGGCCCTACCAATTTCACAGCCGTGAAAAATGTGTCACGGACCGTGAAATAAGACCTTCCCTGTAAAACCTGATCTCCCTGAAATCTGCTAGTTTGGCAGGGCTGGGGAGGGACAGGACTTGTCCTTCCCCAGTACAGCGGTTATGGGAGGAAATCAGACCTACCTCCACAGGCAGCTCAGACATGAGGGTGGTATACCCTCACTTCTGTGCTGCAGCATCCCCCGAGCTGCGCTATGGGTTTCTGCCCTGCAGCTCCTGCTGGGGTTTGGGGTGGCTGGATTGGGGGCTTCCGCCCCCCTCGTGTCCGCAGGGGCTTTGGGTGCCCAGGTGCAGGTTTTTGTCCTCTCATCCCCCACAACTCCTGCAGGGGCTGGGGGTGGCTGGGCTCCAGCCGGGGTTTGGGGCTGCCGCCCCTTGCAGCTCCTGCCCAAGCTCGGGGCTGCCCAGGCTCAGGGGCTTTTGCCGCCGGCTCCAGCCGGGGCTCAGGGTGTCTTGGTTCGGGCCTCTCCCCTGCCCGTTGTTCCTGCCAGAGCTTGGGCACCCATTTTTCAACTTGGCATGGACCCAGTGGGCCCATGCATTAATCTGCCACTGGCCATGACTAGTAGCTGGGAGCTGTGGAGATTGGACCTGCCATCATCTCCAGGATGGAAACTCCTCCAGCTTCAGGAAACTCCACAGCTGCTGCCTTCAGAGCCCAGCTCTGAAGGCAGCACAAAAGTGCGTATGACAATCCTGTGACCACCCTATAACACAGGGGTTGGCCAAGTAGAGCCCGGGGGCCACATCCAGCCCTCCGGACCTTTAAATCTGGTGCTTGAGCTCCCACCACGGAGCAGGATCCAGGACTTGACCCATTCTGGCGCTCCAGTTGGGGAGTGGGGTCAGGGGCTTTCCCCAGTCTGTGTAGCACCCGGAAGCAGCAGCATGCCCGCCCTCTGGCTCCTACACGTAAGGGGAACCAGAGGGCTCCGCATGCTGCCCTCACCCCAAGTGCTGCCTCTGCAGCTCCTATTAGCCAGGAATCACGACCAGTGGAAGCTGCAGGGGTGGCGCCTGCCCACAGGGCAGCGTGTAGAGCCACTTGCCATGCCTCCATGTAAGAGCTGGAGGGGGGACATGCCGCTGCTTCTGGGAGCTGCTTGAGGTAAGCGCTGACCAGAGCCTGCACCCTGACCCCCTCCCGCGCCCCAACTCTGAACCCCCTCCCAGCCTCCGAACCCCTCAGTCCCAGCCCAGAGCACCCTCCTGCAGCCCCACCCCAAGGCCTGGTACCTCCAGCGGGAGCCCTCTTCTTCCCCCAGCATCCCAACCCCCTGCCCCAGCCCAGAACCCACTCCTGCTTCTTGAACTCCTCATTTCTCGCCACACCCCAGAGCCTGCACCACAACCCCCAATTTTGTGAGCATTCATGGCCTGCGATACAATTTCCATACCCAGATGTGGCCCTCGGGCCAAAAACTTTGCCCACCCCTGCTGTAACGGCTATGGGATCCTCCCTCCCCCGCAATCCCCTTTTGGGTCAGGAACTCCATGGTTACAACACTGAAATTTCAGACATAAACATCTGAAATTGTGAAACTGACCAATTTTAAAACCCTCTGGTCCTGAAATTAACCAAAATGGAGCGTGAATTTGGTAGATCCCTAACTGTATCTCTCTCTAGTTTACTGGAACTCTGACAGGAGTCAGTTCAGTCTTCATGTCAAGAAAATAGTTGTAACCTGAGATCTAGGTACGGAAGAACAACTTTCAGGTTTAACTCTGAATGTTTGTTGCCATGCCATGCCAAGGCTTTCAAGATTATGCGAGGGTCCCATGACCTGGCAGTCCTATATGGAGTCAATGGGAAGTTGTACAACTGGGAAATTCCAGATTGCTGCTATATGGGTTATAGGAACCTAATACAGCAATAAGAGGCCAAGAAGAGAATTGGACACAAGTAGAAATTATTCTTCTGAGAGAGTAGTTGGACCATCTGTAGATTAGTCTGCTAAATTGTGAGTACCATATTAGAGGAGGGATTTTGAGGAGGTTGAGAAGGATCAAAAGAAGCAAGGGGGATTATTTTCCATGCCATTTTGGAAAAATTGGTATTCTCTGCTTTCAGAATTCTAAAGCAAATAGTAAAGGTAGATGCAGATATGCAGTCTAAACAAGAAACAAAGTCTAGGTCTCAACACTAGATACTCCTAAAGCTATGGGAACAGCAGGCTAGAAGTGAGTGAATCACAAAAATTAGGTAGTTTGGACTTGATTGGTTTTTTGTGTCCTGAGCCTGTAGTAGTGTTCTTTGTGTGAAACACCATGTTCCTGGCATATAATCCTTTTTTAAGGACATATTAACAGGTTTACAAATCCTTGCCATGCAAATATCAGAAACAAAACAATAATCATTACAACACTTATCTTTTGTTTAAAGAGACATGCAGGAATATAGTCATCAGCTCTATCTGTTCATTAGGGAGTTAGCCATATTAAAGAGTGAGCATTGTTAACAACACCTATGATGTTGTTTCTATTGATTTTATTAAATTGAGTGAAATCTCTGATTATGCATAATTAATGGGCCAGGTATGTCTATCAAATGTTAAAAGTTGGAAAAAAGGATACCTGCTGGGGGTATTTTCTGGTGAATGTACTCTGAGTGGTGTTTACTACTTCTCATAACACAAGAACTAGGGGTCACCAAATGAAATTAATAGACAGCAGGTTTAAAACAAATAAAAGGAAGTATTTCTACACACAGTCAACCTGTGGAACTCCTTGCCAGAGGATGTTGTGAAGGCCAAGACCATAACAGGGTTCAAAAAAGAGCTAGATAAATTCATGGAAGATAGGTCCATTGATGGCTATGAGCCAGGATGGGCAGAAATGGTGTCCCTAGCCTGTTTGTCAGATGCTGGGAATGGGAGACAGAGTGACTGGATCACTTGATGATTACCTGTTCTGTTCAATCCCTCTGGGGCACCTGGCACTGGCCAGTGTTGGAAGACAGGGTACTGGGCTGAGTGGACCTTTGGTCTGACGCAGTAGGGCCGTTCTTATGAGTACTGAATAAAATGTAACCAAATATCTAAGTATCTATTTGTCGTCTGTCTATTTTGCTGGGTATGTAATTGGTATGTTAATTGTTCCATAACAGCATCCTTTTACGCTTTTATAAACCATTCTTCTATGGTAGGACTATTTTTTTGTATTTTTTTCTTCCAGTGAGAGGTTATAAATTGCTGAGCCGCTACTAGCAGATGAGAGATTAGGCATAATGTACTGTGTGTTGCTTGGTTTTTCATTTTCAGGATAACCAAAAAGTATTTAGAATACTAAAAATAAAACCAGCGTTTGTATAATATGCTTCTGAATTTTTGTCCATTAATGAACTTCAAACTAAAAGTGATCATCATAGGTCAGGCTACTTTTCATAGTACTGAAAGACCCTTAAGAAAAGGGTTGGCTGTATTTAGAGAAGAAAGTGAAATGAGTTATGCAGATGCATTTTAGGATTGTATTCATTTTATTACATGGTCATCCCTCTGGCATGTGTGTTTTGTAACAGAAAAATCCTCATTTGTTGTGTGCTTAGTTACTTGTATATAGTTGAATATAATTATTTTAAAAATTTAATGTCGTTCGAAATTCACCTAGTCTCAAATTTTTAAATCGTTATACAACTTTACTCTTCTATCTTAATTAGCTCCAAAAGCAGGATATAGCCAAGGAGCAACTCAGTATACTCAAGCCCAGCAAACTCGACAAGTGACAGCCATAAAACCAGCCACCCCAAGTCCAGCTACAACTACTTTCTCCATATATCCAGTATCCTCCACTGTGCAGCCAGTAGCAGCTGCAGCAACTGTTGTTCCATCCTATACTCAGAGTGCTACATACAGTACAACAGCAGTCACTTACTCTGGTAAGAATTTTGCAAGTTATATTACTATGAGGTTTGTGAGTCATGTTATGGAAAAGGATTTTGTAGGCTCAAAAATTTGGTAATTGTGTTTAGTTGTGTCATAAAGCACCAAGAAATATTCAGCTAGTTAGATCACTATATTGGCAGAATATTCAGACACATTTTTGGAAGAGAACAATAGTTGTATGTGGTCCTGTTTTGTTGAACATAATAACAAAGAGAGATTGCAGCACTGCTTGGCTAGTTCTTGGTGTTGGTCAAGTATGGGAAGGGAGCAGAAACCATGCAATGGAAAAAAACAGAGACAAATGTCCAAAGAAAATAAAATTTTGGAGGCAATGTACCACCATCAGACAACAGTTGTGAAGAGGAGAGGGGGCAATCCAGAGTAAAACTTAGATTTTGGATTACTTTGATCTCCTCTGGGAGGAGGGGGTGTGTACAAGAGCTTTGCTCCAAACATAAGAGATTCAAGGCTTGATTAAAAGTGGAAGGAATCCTGTTTAGCTTTATAACCAGATGATAATCAACTGGAAAACTGTAGCTGCTTGGATCTTTGGTATCCTCTTTTAAATGGTGTCAAGTATCAGGGGGTAGCCGTGTTAGTCTGTATCCACAAAAACAACAAGAGTCCGTCCGGTGGCACCTTAAAGACTAACAGATTTATTTGAGCATAAACTTTCATGGTGCAAATCTGAAGAAGTGAGGTTTACCCATGAAAGCTTATGCTCAAATAAATCTGTTAGTCTTTAAGGTGCCACCAGACTCCTTGTTGTTTTTGTTTTAAAAGCCTAATCGGTGGATTAAAGTAGTTGAACCACTAGTTGTGGAGAGTTTATGGGAAAACTGGCTCAAAGGCATGAAAACACAGTTTTCTTGATTTATTCAACTGTGGTACTAGAAATTAAGGAGTGAAAAGATAAGGCAAGTTACAGAGAATCAAGCAGGCCAACAGTTTGTTTGCACCAAAGTGCATCTGAGGATGCTGGATGGTTAAATTTCAAAGAGAAGAGGCTCCTAAGCACTGTTGTTTCACATCCATGTGTATCCTTTTCTTACACAATAAATTGTTCCTTATTAATAAACCTAAGTTTGAACAAATATTCATTTCTAGTGGCTTTTATCTCATCTTTGCTGTGCCACACCTAGCCCTCCCAGATGTGCCAGGACCGTTGGCACATTCTTGAATGGCAGCTTTGATACAGCTGCCAGGATAGGGGACCACAGTATAATTAAAAATTGTATAGCTACAAAGATCTGTCTGAGAGAAAACATGCCCCTGACATAGGTGGGAAATGGTATTTAAATTTGTATATCATAAAAGGTCAAGTAAAATTCTGATTAAGTGATAAGATAGTTGACTACACATTGCATCTCAGGACCTTATCAAAATGTTTAGATCACAAAATGTACCTTTCTGGAAAAAAACTAAATGTCATGCAGCATCCCTGGAACTAACTTGCGTGTAACTGTGATATACAATGTATAATAATGTAACATTATCATATTTTGATCTTTTGAGGTACCTCTTATTCTGGCTATGAAGCCGCAGTATATTCAGCAGCATCATCCTATTACCAGCAGCAGCAGCAGCAACAGAAACAGGCCGCGGCAGCAGCGGCTGCTGCTGCTGCAACAGCTGCCTGGACAGGGACCACCTTTACTAAAAAGGCACCATTCCAAAATAAGCAACTGAAACCAAAACAACCTCCCAAACCACCACAGATCCACTATTGTGATGTTTGTAAAATCAGCTGTGCTGGACCACAGGTACCTGTATTACATGACATTCCACTATGCCGCTTAGTCATTATTTCATATATTTAAAAACAGGCATTATTTAAGAACAGTTGTGGATTGCGGAAATTATTTAAATAACTTCCCTCTAGAAGCAGTTTGAAAATGTGTACCCCTATGAAAAGGAAATACTGATGTTTGTGCTCTGTGAACAGCTGAATTTTATTTCGCACGCTAAAAGTTAACATTCTCTATTTGAAGCGCTATTCTGCTCAGTAGCAAATTTCCTGGGGAAAACTCCCTTCTCAGACGCATAGACCCTTGAGAATTTAAGCTTTTATGAAATTTCTCCTTGAAAAATATTCTACTTTGTAGTATTCTGTTTGTCCTTCTAGCACTCCATTCTAGTTTTTAAACGGCTGAATGTAGTACTATCTTGTCAGGTCATTCATATTAAGACAGCAAAGAACATGAGAGTTTTTTACACACTTGTTTAGAATATTTGTTGTTCTGCATGTCATGTTAAAAAACTGTCATTTTTTTCTACTACTTCTTGCACTTGGACTGCCCCTTCCCACACAAGGACACTCTCAATTTTAAAAGTTTTACTTTGCGCCCTGATGTATTTAAGCAGTATCTCCTTCTGAATTACTGAGTTTTTTGGGGCGCTCTAAATCACGCAGGACTTGGGTACAGCCTACTGGATAAGATCACTTGATGGTTAACATCTGTCACTTGGCATTGACCAATACTTGATGATTTGGAAAGTAGGAAGATGAAAAAAGTCCTTACTGCTTTTTGCCAACTATGGAGTTCTGTATATCATGAAAGGAAAATAGTTTCCTGGTCCCTGCCAGCATGGCTTATGCCTCAAAGCACACGCACAATAAAATGGCAGTGCTGTGTATAGGAAATATGTTCCCTAGCAAAATGTAAGTGTTGATTATTTCTAGCTTATAACCTATTGTATATTTTATAGCATCAGATGACTGACATAATTAATGGAGTAAAAATAATGTATTGAGGATGTATGCTTTTTCACTGCATTTTTAAATAGACTTATAAAGAACATTTGGAAGGCCAGAAACACAAAAAGAAAGAAGCGGCGTTAAAAGCATCTCAGAACACTAGCAACAGCAGTACTTCTGCTCGTGGAACTCAGAATCAGTTGCGCTGTGAGCTCTGTGATGTGTCTTGTACAGGAGCAGATGCATATGCTGCCCATATTCGTGGAGCTAAACATCAGAAGGTAGGAATGGAGGTTGTTTGTAACTCTGAACAAACCATTATAGTGGTTCTTTCACAAGTTTACAACTGAACATTGATTTAATACAGTTTTGAAACTTTACTAAGCAGAAGAAAAATGCTGCTTTTAACCATTTTAATTTAAATGAAACAAGCACAGAAACAGTTTTCTTACCTAGTCAATTTTTTTAAACTTTCCCTTTATTATTTTAGTAGTTTACGTTTAACACAGCATTTACTGCATTTGCTTTTTATTTTTTTGGCTTTGCTGCTGCCTGATCGCATACTTCCAGTTCCAAGTGATGTGTGTGGTTGACTAGTCCGTTCGTAACACTGGTGTTTGTAACTTTAAGGTTCTACTGTAGTTGTCAAACTTCTAAGATTAATCCACTGTTTTTTATCCCCTTCTCCACCCTCTCTTCCCATCTTGTACCTTTTATTATTGAGCACTAAATGATTCTTTTTTGGAGTCTGTCAATATTTCTTATAAATCCTAACTATTATCAGAAAACTGAAATTTAATTGTATTTTAAAGGTATCCTGCAAAGGACTTTATATGATATATAAAGGAAACCTGAATACTTGTTTTTCTGCTTGTTTTTTACTGTGTATAATATCAGGAATGTCATCTGGGTCTTCCCTGGTTTTGCTGAAAGACCTGTTATTGCTCATTCAGTCTCTGTCTGTGTTGTGGAATCTCACACTTTCAATGATGGCGCAGAGTTATTGAATCTTTAATAAAGACATCTGTTCTCCAACGTGTTCCTCAGCCATAGTAATTAAAATAGTTTAAGCTCCCCGCCAAGGGGTGTGGAGGGTGGGAGAGAACACATGAAATATAAAACAATTTGACTAAAAATCACTCCACCATCTGTTTCTTGGCTTTTTTTTTTTTTTTTTTTTGACTCTTGACTCTGATGATGTCATGTTTTCACTAGTTGTTCAGTCATAGTGGAGTTTTTCTGGGATAGATAAGACCTGTATTTCTAATCTAAAAAGCAAGCAGAGAAAAGTTTAGAGGTCTGAAACTTTGTATTTATAAATCATTAAAGAAACAAAAATGGACACAAGTTCATTTTTTTTCCCCCCACATGCAGATCAACTTTTTAAGGATAGTAGCCATGTTATTTTTTTAATGTAAACCAAGTGGTTCATGTTTTTTAATGAGCCTATTAATTTTTTTATTTTTTGGTTCTAGGTGGTTAAATTGCACACAAAACTTGGCAAGCCCATTCCTTCAACTGAACCAAATGTTGTTACCCAGTCTACTTCCTCAACATCTGCATCTGCTTCCAAACAGACTGCCTCTGCTTCAAATATTGCAACTAGCAGCAGCACTGTGAACTCCTCCATTACATCTTCTGCAGTGAAAATTCTTACTCCCACAGCAAGCACGCCAATTAACGCAGCATCCAACAACAAAGTGTCCGTAGTTGCTGCTAATATACCTGTAAAGAAAATATCTACACCGAAAATAAACTTTGTTGGCAAGTACAGAAGTCAGTCTTCATTTTGAAACCTAACCTATTATAAGGATTTAAAATCTATATGTATCTAGTCTGTACGATGTCAATGCTGCAAACGCCTATGCATATGCATAACTTTATGATTGCGAGTTATCCATGTTAACTTTGTCCACATAGAGTTAGTCCCCTTGAAGTCAAGTGCATAAGTGTTGGCAGCATTGGAGGGCTATGTGTTTTATTTGATACAAACATTCAGTTCTGGTACGCTTTCTGTTTTTTTGATCTTGTTAGCAAAAACTGTCTTATGAAAGCAGTTCTACAGTGGGTTACTTCTGAAAGCAAAAAGATTGCTCATCTGAATACCTTTCTTTGGTTGCAAGTATCAGAGGGGTAGTTGTGTTAGTCTGTATCCACAAAAACAACAAGGAGCCTGGCGGAATTTATTTATTTATTTATGCATGGACTCCATGCGTCTGAAGAAGGGTTTTTTTACCCACGAAAGCTTATGCCCAAATAAATATGTTAGCCTTTAAGGTGCCATCGGATTCCTCATTGTTTCTTTGGTTGCTCCCTTTCAGTCTTGCCTTGTGCTTGCAGAACGCTAAGCTAGATTTAATAGAAGTCTAAATTGCACATGCCTACTAAGTCTTTACTGCAAAAATGGAGAACTTTGGTTAACAGAGTTTAAAAAATTTGAGTACCATTAAATTATTTAAGAAAAATTAAAAACAACTCACCCTAAACCTTGATTGTAGCTGAATTTTTATAATGTTCTCTGTTTAATTGTATGTTTATGGTGTTTAAATTTATTCTTAAAATATTTGAAAAAATGGAGGCACTCTGGCCAAAATCTTGCCATTTGCAAATGAAATCTCTTTAATTTGTACATATTCTGTAAGTATATAATCATTCTACCAAAATTAACAGTTCATTTTAAACTTTGATTTTAGGTGGTAATAAGCTACAGACAACAGGAAGTAAACAGGAAGATATGAAAGCTGTTGAAAATGTTAAGACTACTCCTTTGGTTGCTGTTGTACAGACCCAGGAAGTAAAACCAGATACAGCATCAGAACCAGTGACTCCAACAACTCTTGCTGCTTTGCAGAGTGATGTCCAGCCAGTAGGCCATGACTATGTGGAGGAGGTATTAATCTGAAAATCCTCCTAGTATACTTGTTTGATTTAAATAAAATGTGTCCATCAGAATTATAAAGCAAGACTCTGATCCTGCAAAGACTTATGCATGTGCTTAAATTCTCACTTTGTGAGCAGAACCTTCAAAGTCAATGGTACTGTTCATTGTGCATTTTGGTAAGCATGTGTACATAAGTTTTGTAGAATCCAGGGTTTAAGTTGAATATACTAAAAAAGGTTTTCCACTCTTTTTTTTTAAGTATTTGTTTGAATCTAAGGAGTTAATAAAACTATATTTTTAAGAGTATAAGCTCTTCTGGGTATGAATCACGTGTTCCTCTTTGTACAGTACTTAACACAATGGGAATCTGATCATGATTGACAATTCTTTTCTTGACAATACCTCTTTTAAAGTGCTTACTAAAATATATGTATGTAAATACGTGAACATGTTTTGTGTAGGATACAATTAAGATTCTTGTAAAATTAGGTTAATTTGTAGAAAAGGTAAATTATGGGGGAGGTTTAAATATCCAAAAATCTAATACAACATTATTTTATTTCCAAGGTACGGAACGATGAAGGGAAGGTGATCCGCTTTCACTGCAAACTTTGTGAGTGCAGCTTTAACGATCCTAATGCCAAGGAAATGCATCTAAAAGGAAGGCGGCACAGGCTTCAATATAAAGTTAGTTGATATACTGCTGACAGTAGTTTAAACTTTACAAGACCTAAATTGTTGTAACTTGTTACTCAAATTCAAGATTAGTGGTTACCATGCCCAAATGGTGTGTAAAAGGGTGTAAGAATATTGCATTTATCTTTCTTGGTGGGTGTTTTAAGATGATACAGGTGGCTTAAAGAAGTGATATGTGCTGTGTGTGTGTTTGTTTTTTTAATGAAAATGTTAAGCAATACTGTATTTGAGTGTTTGGAAACATGAACACGTAGTATATAGTAATTAAAGTTATGGTAGGTCCTTGCATGTTTTTTTACTATGGATTAGCAATAGCACAGGATTAGCATCAGACTACATTTTACAGAACCCTTTTCTTTAAATTGACTTACTTGGGGTGATGGGAAGAGTGAAACAAAAACCTTGTGTTCTAAACTACTGTTTGACATGGTAGAAAAATACTATAAAGAGTATATTTCCTAAAACCAGGGTGAAATGAAAAGTAAAACCAACATTTCTTTGTATCTCTGAAACATTAGAAAAAAGTAAATCCAGATTTGCAAGTAGAAGTAAAGCCCAGTATCCGAGCAAGAAAAATACAAGAAGAGAAGATGAGAAAGCAGATGCAGAAAGAAGAATATTGGAGAAGACGAGAAGAGGAGGAACGCTGGCGGATGGAAATGAGGTAACGTGTCTAATGAGTTGAACAAAAGCTGCAGTGAGGTCACCTGAAGAGGGTTCCATCCTAGGTTCCCTATAAGCTGCGCGGCCACACAGCAGGCTATTTAGGGCTGTGCAGGTCCTCTGGCCTGGCCCATTCCCTCAGGAGCTGTCAGGGAGAGGAGCACAGACCCGCACCCCAAACCTCTGTCCCACCCCAGAGCCCGCACTCCCAGCCAGAGCCCATATCCGCCTGCAACCCAACCCTCTGCCCAGTCCTGAGCCCCGTTCTGCACTCTGAACCCCTCGGCCCCACCTCACCACATGAATTTTATGTGCACCTGCTGGACTGCCGCAGCTGGGGAGCGGAGCCCCTGCCCTGAGCCCGCTGGAGCTGCCGGGCCTGGGGAGAGGAGCCTTTCCCCAGCCCAGTGCCACTGGAGCTGCCACTGTGGAGCAAGGAGCTCCTTCCCCAGCCCAGCCCTGCTGGAGCTGCTGCAGTGGAGCAAGGCGCCACTCCTTCCCAGCCCAGGTACTGCTGTGGGGAGAGAGACCTTGGTGGAGTCCTCTCTCCCCGCCATAGCCCTGGGGTAGCCTGCACCCCAAACCCCTCATCCCCAGCCCCACCCCAAAGCCCGCACCCCAACCCTCTGCCTCAACACTGAGTCCCTGCACTGTGAATCTCTCGGCCACACCCCTTCACGTTAATTTTGTTATGTGTACCGATATGGAGGTAATGTGTCACACATCACCTCCATATTGATGCACATAGCAAAATCCATTCTGCATGTGGGTGGGAAAAATTAGAGGGAACACTGGTTCCATCCTATTTAATTACCTGCTGATGAATGCTCATGTTGAGGACTCTAAACCCTTTTGTCTTCAGTCAGGCCATCGTACAACTCTGAGCATTTGTTATTTGATCCATCTGAGGAATATGGGTCTGTTTAAAATTGTTTGTATTTAAGAGTAGGGGTTGCTTCTAGTGCTGTTATCCCTTTTTACTTATCCTTTGGAGCTCCCAAGGTCATGACTACTAAAGATGAGCTAGTGAATAGTACCAAATAATTTTTTAGAACAATTGAAAATGGCTCTTTGCTATGTAAAGAACATACTTTGATTCATACAATTCAGACGCTATGAGGAGGACATGTACTGGAGGAGGATGGAGGAGGAGCAGCATCATTGGGATGACCGTCGCCGAATACCTGATGGAGGATATCCTCATGGTCCTCCAGGACCTCTAGGCTTGCTAGGTGTCAGACCAGGAATGCCTCCTCAGCCCCAGGGACCAGCTGTAAGTTTCTTAAATTGAAAAATTTAAAAGTTGAAGTCTCTTAAATCAGGCATAGTTCTTGGGTATATTTGATCTTAGCCGTCTGTATTACTACATTAATCTGTTTCAAGTTTATTCTCTAATAAAGTGCTTGGAAATGTGAAAAAACCCACGGTGGGACTCTACAGGTATAAGGATCTGTCTGAGAGTCCTGCTGGATTAAGTGTCAATATAAGAGCACGTTAAAGGTACATGTTGAACAGCCTCATGTGCAAGTCTACCTGCATAAATTTACCATGAATTAAGTCATATGCAATATTATTTTGAAGAAACAGGAATAAATACTTTACCCAAAAAATTTTCACTGATTAATAAATATCTATTTCCCAGTTAACAGTAAGATGACAAAAAATTATATTATTAAGAAGAAAGAGGATAAAAGTTAAGGTTAGATTTTGATAAACAATGGGTTTCCTTATATGTAGAGTTGACAGAATTTTATTTTTAAGAGTAGGCAGTGGAATTCAAAAAGTTAAAGCTTTTTAATGGTTAAAACACAAATTGTCACATGTCCAGATATATAAAGTCAATATCCTTAAACTCTACTAAGTTCTGATGCAGACTTTTCTTTCTTTGCCAAGCTGCAAATTTAGAATGGATGGAGCTATTTTTTTCATCATGGGGGGGGGGGGGGTCAGCGTTTATCTGCATTTACCAATAAAAATCAAAACCTTCCAACCTTTCTTATATTTGGTTATATGCGTGTTTACCTGTGAAGTCTTAAAGTTACTGTGTCATTAACTTTTAGTTTTTGTTACTTTTAAATTGTCAGGTTTTATATACGAATATGATGCTGTCACTTAGCACTCTTACTGGTTTTTGTTTCTAATAAAGTTTTCTTGCTAGAACTTGTATTTTAAAAATTCAAGTAAAGTTACCATAACATTTTTCTCAATGTAGCCTCTGCGTCGTCCAGACTCATCTGATGACCGTTATGTAATGACCAAACATGCAGCCATTTATCCAACTGAGGAGGAACTTCAGGCAGTCCAAAAAATAGTTTCCATCACTGAGCGTGCTCTGAAACTTGTGTCTGACAACATGACTGACAATGAAAAAACTAAGGGCAAAGAGGGAGATGATAAGAAAGATGGCAGTAAAGACAGGTATGTCTGTCTTCAGTTTTAAAAATTTTGTGCTGAGGAGGAAAAAGTCATCCCATGTTTCTCCCTTTACATTTTTTTTAGTGCCTCCTCAGATTCTGTTCTCTCTAGGTTCTGACAGCAGGCATCACGATGGTACTATCACATTGACATCTCCAATCATTCGGGAGGAGAACATGAGGGGTGGAGTGCTGTGTTTTACTTTACCCTTTTTTTGTATCTTCAGAGTTGTTCATAAATGATTAATACGATTTGAAGCATCTCTTGTAACTATAACTTCACTTCCCCACAGAGCTTTGAAAGGAGTGTTACGGGTAGGAGTTTTGGCTAAAGGCTTGCTTCTCCGTGGAGACCGAAATGTCAACCTTGTTTTGCTGTGTGCTGAGAAGCCTTCAAAGGCATTACTCAGTCGTATTGCAGAAAGTCTTCCCAAACAACTTGCAGTAAGTTGGATTTGGATTTTTGAGAAGATGCCATACAGAACATTTTCTGGAGTCAAATGATTTGTAGAGCTGACTGTGCCCCAGTTGTACAGCAGGGGCATTAAAAAGTTGTGTAGCATTTTCCCAGTATTTGTATGTGAATTCAGTGCCCCTGAAAGGTGTCTTTCCAACCCATTGTATGGGTAAGCAAGAAGTGGGATCCATTTCACAAGAGCGGAAATGATTGTTCTGCTCCTCACAGGTGGTGCCAGTTCATAGATGTAGTAATCTCTCCTTCCCTTTTATATGTGGAGACAGAGGTTGGTGTAGGAATCCCCTTTTGCCCAAACTACTATCATCGGTGCCAAAGACAGAAGTTGCAAAGAGTCCTGTGGCACGTTATAGACTAACAGACATATTGGAGCATAAGTTTTCGTGGGTGAATACCCACTTCGTCGGATGCATGTAGACAAGTAATATACATACATGGTAACAGTCGTAGGTGGTTTACTTGGATGGAGATTATAAATAGCAATACAGTTATCAATTACTAATGCACTCCTCACTTATTACAGATTTTTATATTGAAGTTACAGAACAAGATCTGTGTATGAAAATGATCCACAGTTCCAGAATTAAATTACTGAAGCTTAACCTATCTTGTGCATCTTTTTCCAATACCTTAAAAAAAAGACACCTACCTCATTACTCACTCTAAGATTGCACACACATACATAGCACTGAATGTGAAGTAAAACGTCTGCCATAAATCCCCAAATAATGAAAAATTCATACTTAAGACCATAGTTCTATCTCTCACCTACTCCAAAAAGTCTATGTATATTATGGAATCATAGAAGGTTTGCAACGTTGTCCTCTGTTCTGATGTCACTTGACAGAGGATAATATTACAAGATAATGTGCTGACACAATGGATGAATTGAGAAATAACTAACTTTCACTGAATTTTTTTGTTTGCTTTTGTTGCTATAAGCAAAATGTGCAAACCTTGGGCCAGGTCCTTGAGACCAGCCATTTGTCTTTGCAGCTTGTGGAAGAGGGGAGGACAGTGTTGACAGCTTTTCCTTGGGTCACTAGGAGCCAGTAACTCTGATCATGAGGAACGACTTAGAATAGCCTAATGGCTACTCTTTAAGTTATTGCATGGGCTGTTAACTGCCCCCGGGGGCCACTCCAGCAGCCATTAATAAAGTAAATGTAGCAGTTTACCTGCACTCAAAGGGGTTATAGCATAAGAATCACTACTTCAGCCCTGTGCCATCTAAAGATTTCTCCAAACCAGGGGAATCCTCCATTGATTAGTTAAATTAGGTTTAAGGCTGTTTATTTAACTTTAAAACTGCTGAGAATCTGACCCCTTATTTTAATATATTTTGTGCATGAATTTTCTCAGTGTGGTGTTTTCAAAAAAAGCTTTTGGGGTAACTGCTACATGTTTTTAGTTACAGTCTCTGATAAACTGTGTGGCAGTCCATATTATTTTTTTTAACTGTATGATTAAAACCATATAATTATGTATTGAGCAGACACCATTGTTATATTGTAGTTCTGTGACTCTCTGAGAATGAATGTTTTCTCCCCCTCTGTTTTTTTCGTAAGTGCTAAAAGTGCAATTGCTTCCAATTTTTTCATTATTTAGGTAATAAGTCCTGAGAAGTATGAAATAAAGTGTGCAGTACCAGAAGCAGCGATAATTTTGAATTCATGTGTGGAACCCAAAATGCAAGTTACTATCACATTGACATCTCCAATCATTCGGGAGGAGAACATGAGGGATGGAGGTTGGAAAGTTGTTAAAGATGTTACCTCTATATTACCAGTTTTTGTACATTTATCTAGTCTGTTTAAGATGACATTAAGTCCTGGAAGGCAACATGCTGGCATAATATACGTATTTGATTGAAACCCTACTTCAACAACCAGTCTTGCTAGAGAACATTTACTAAAATTAAAGGCTTATATGATGCATTTATTTAGTTCAAAAAATGATCTTTTCCCCCCTTACGTAATGTCCAGCCTCAGCTTTCTGGAAAAGTTACTAAATTGTGTGTCTTTCTCTCCTTCCTTCCCTTACAAAATTCAGTTATTTGGAAAACTAAATGTTTTACGGCAAGTGGTTACAAGCCTGCCCTAAGAGATTTTGCAGCATATTAGAAAACTAAATCTTTATATCTTTACATTCTGGTTTTGAAACTGGATCTGTCTGGCCACCACTTAATCTTTCAAATGGCATTGCTGCATATAATATACACACGTGATTTTGATGTTCATAGTGCTTGTAGCTTTGTTGGAAGAAGATGTGAATTTTTCCAGCTGTCTGAGGTTGGTTTTTGGACTGGAGTGCTTTTGTTAAATATACAGGCTCCTGGTATTAAGATCTGAGTATTTTACCCAAATAGCGTACACAGAGTAGTACAGTAATAAGAAATGGTTTGGTCACTGAGTTAAAGTAGAAGTCGGTTGGCACTCTTAAAACCGATTTATATTTGTGAATGTGCAATCTCACTGGTGCCAGCAGTGTTGCTTTAGGGTCTGTTCTGTAACATTTTCAAAGCTCCAAAAGCTTTTTAGCCAACAAGCATGATTAATGTCTGCAATAGGTTGGTTCTATTGTTCTATGGGTCAGATAAAATTAACTTTGTTTCCTTTCATCCTGTGTTTTCGTAGTCAAAGAGATCATAACAAACCAGGGTCTGTTGTTGAATATGAACCTACAAGCAGGCAGTTTGTCTGTATTAACACTTTTTTATGATGCAGGTTGGAAAAAAAAGTGTATGTGTGTATGTATATGTGTGCATGTGTATATACATAGATATATATCTATATATCTATATACATAGATATATATAGTTAATTAAAATAATAGAATTCTTTTATTTCATCGCAACAGTTTTATCTATCCTTTAAAATATTTGAGGCTTTTTTTTATGTTAGATATTTTTGAAATTAGAGAATTTATAATCAAGCTTTGTTGTCAGAGCTGCTCCCTACACCAGAAAACAAAGCTGGAGTATGTGTTCTCTGGATTGGATGACTTTTATGTTTGATCTTTAGTAGTGTGCTGTACACAATTAATGAACTGTGTGTATATCTCCAACTATACATGCTTTGTTCAAATATTATTACATCATACCCAGCCATTTCTCGTCTCATTTTTGGCAATTGAAATTATGCCGGAAATGTGATACTTGGTTCACCTGGTCTGAATCATGCAAAGCATTTCACCTTGTTAACAATTGGTTTAAAAAAAAAAAAAAAAAAGCAGTCACCGTTATAGGTTTGATTATAGGTGCTTTGAAATTAGATTCATTTTAACCATTATCTTTATTCCTTAATGTACTGTGGAAAACTACAATTAGTCCACACTGCAGTTCTAAACTACAGTAAAATTGGTTTGTGGAAAACTGCAATTAGTCCACACTGCAGTTCTAAACTACAGTAAATTTGGTTTGTGGCCGTTAGAATTTTATACTATAATAAAGGTAAAAAAAAATAAATCACAGGTGTTTTTCAGTTCATTGATACTTTATGCCCTCCCCCCTCCCCAAAGGAAACAAAACTATATTTTTGTCTGACCCAGACTTGAGCTAGAATTGCCATTCTGAGTTTGAGTCACCTGCTGAGTTGATGGTATTGCCTTTAGAGAAGCAAAATCAAACAAGAGGTAAACAGATTTCGCTTCAAGACACTGAGCAGTGTAAAATGGATGTGCGGAAAAGTTCACTTGTGAAACTAGAAGAAAATGCAGAATATTAAACTGCAGATAATTGCAATAAACCAGGTCTTATTACGAAGATTGCTGCTTATTTGCTGCAGAATAACAGTGTGTGTTTTTTCTCTTACTGCAGCTCCTAATGCTCTGTGTCTTAAAATGGTTTAAAGTCTTTTGCTGGCTTTGGGGGAGCTAGTTTAGGTGATAACGAAGGCTTTGCCGGAAGAAAAAGTTTGATTAAAGATGAGACTGTGACTTGCATGTGAAGTAAAATCATATTTAGTGTGTAATAATAATCCCATTAAATGACAAAAGGATAAAAAGTAAAACTAATTATTTTACAAATAAAACTGTTAACCGCACGGCAATTGTGCTATACATTATTGTGCATTTGACAGTTATCCAGCATTTCCCTGAATTGACTTTTTGAATCTGATAAGTTCAAAATGCTCTAACCCTTGCTGTGGAATCTCTCTCAGCAAACAAAGTATATTATATATGTGTGTGTATGTGTGATTTTTTTTTTTAATCCTTAGCTTATCAGTCCCGGTCCAAAGCCTTCTAGCAGAGGGAGTTGAATCCTGTCAGGGGTTGCTGCCAAGACATTGGAAGGATTTTTGACCAAGGTTTTCTAAAGCTCAGTGTCACACCTGCCATACTGCACAAAGGATAGGCTTTGGTTGCATAGTCCTAGCATTTACTGTTACTTTGTGTTTTTCCTTTTTGTCTTTGTCTCTCTTCTAGAATTAAGCAGTGTTCACACTAGTTTTGAAATAGTTGACTGGGTAACACATATTTCACATAGTGGAATTTACTGAAATTGATATACCTGTTAACTTTTAATGAGGAAATAGTGTGGACACAGCATGTCTTCTAACCAAAGATTAACCCCTTATGTTTAGGTTATTTATAGAATATAGTTACATAGGGTAAGAATTTGTACTTGTTTTTATAAATTAACATAGCTTTTGTTTTAGGTTAACAGGGTGGTAGGCTAGGAGTCTAATTACTATAGTCTTTAAGGGGTTAATCCACTTGAAACGTCAAACAGGTGCAAAAATCCACAGATGACATTTTACAAGAGTTTCTCTTAATATATTTTCAGCCAAAATTTATTCTCAGTTGCAATAGATGCCTTGGCATCTTCTGACTTCCACAATAGCTTTAAGTTTCAAGGTTATTCATGCAGTCTCCATTATTAATGGCACATGGCATATTTCAGATCCATGGTTCCAGCACAAAATAAATTGTCTACTGTGCATTAAAATGTAAATATTTCATGATAGAATTATTTCCAAAGTGTTTCCATGCTAGAAACTGAGTAATTGCAGTTTCAAGTTATATAGTATATTATTATGCTGAAAGATTGCACACTGTCACCTATTTGCACATTTGTGTTATAAGAATGTAGATAATTGACTGACACACACAGGCAAGTTGACCCAATAACCCATAAGTTTGTGTTAATTTCTCAAGCGCCCCTTGCTTTTCTACCATGGGTTTTTCTCTAAATGTATTCATGTTATGCTCCTTTCTTAGATTGCCTTACTTGACAACTTTTTTCTGTAGGTTTACTATTCTTGACTGAAATAATTTTACTTTTAATGTCTTCACTTACTCTTCGAACCCTTCATCAGTTTGAATGGGTCCTCATTCCACCTTATCAAATGCTCAGTTTTGAGTATATTTGTCAGATTGTATCTAAATTTTCCCCAACAAAAATTCTTAATGTGGAATCATTGTAGCTTCTTATTTCACCTGGTGCAGAGCAAAATAAATTTTCCAATGAAAAGGAGATCAAATCCAAACAGTATTCTAGATTAACTCTCCAATATAATTACTAAAAATTTAAAGTATCCTTTTTGATTTGTATGCTTTTTAACTGTGGGTGCATCCTAAAAGCCTATTGACTTGTTTCCTTCATTTATACATTGGCAGCTGCCTTGAAGTTTTCCCTTTAAATCTTTTTCAAGTCAGTATGCTTCATGAGTGTTATAGTGAACGTCATCACTTTTTTTGTTTGGTGCTCTAACTTGCTCATGTCACGTTTTCCAACACCAGACTGTTTTGGTATGTTGCCACTCTTCTGAATGAGCCAGATGGAGTGTTGTTTAATTAGTCGTCCTCTGCTATATCACACATTTTGTTACTCATCGCGAAGGCCATTTTCATATATAATAAGCTAAAGACGTTATAAAACTAATCATTGAGTTACACCATTGGTGCACCATTAGCCAGCTAGAAGCTACCTTTCGGAATCACTCGGTGTTGCCTATTTTGTTGAGACAACCAATTTGAAAAGCTTATTGTACCTTTTGGTCTCTCATTAGGTAGTCACGTTCAACATAACTTGGTCAAAACCCTGTTTCTTGAACACTTAAATGCACAAGATCTATTGTTTCTTTTATCTTCCAAATAATCTGATTCTGATTCTGCTTCTTCTCTTCTCTCTTTTTTTCTCCTTCATAGACTTAACCAAGATATGCCTTTTTCAGCTGTTTGTTAATATTTCTTAAATGAAATTGGACTGTGTGCACACGCACACCATGGAGATGCAGAAGCTATAGAAATTAGAGAAATTATAGTAGAAAGTAATTCAACTGATTGGAATTGTAGAGAGTATTTCACGTTCTTTCCATCACATTAAAGCAAAATAATTTGCACTATAATTTAAATTTTAATGATATCATCACCAGATTCTTTGAGCTTCCAGAGCTTATTTGTTATACTTGCCCCTCTTTATTAGGAGTAGGTCCAGAGTAACATGAGATCATTTAAGTTCAGCAAACTCAGTTTGTTGTGAATTCTACTCCATTAAAGTGGATTTTTGTGTTCCTTCTGTCTGTGTTCTCTGTGCTGGTGCACTGTGTCCAACCATCCTTCCTTCAATATTTAATTTTAGGGGAAATCTATTTTTACAGAGTTAGCTTGTATGAATAACTGCAAACTACTGCATAATCTGCAGTACGCTGAAAAATTAGATTGAGGGCTAAATTGTATTATGCTCTTGATCTTTATTCTGGGTTATATTCTAATCCCAATTAAAGGGATTTTATTGATATGTTGGATGGGGTTTAAACTCTAAATGGCACGTGTGACATTGAAGCTACTTTAAGGAAGTGTCTTGCTCACCTGGTCAAACACCCATTCCTCACTGCATTTTGCCAATTCAATCCATTTTAGATGTAACCTCGGGTATGGTGAAAGACCCACCGGACGTCTTGGACAGGCAAAAATGCCTTGACGCTCTGGCTGCTCTACGCCACGCTAAGTGGTTCCAGGTTCGGAACATCATTTTACTTTCTTCTTGTAGCCTTATGAGAGATTAGTTCAGTTGCAATATAAATGTTTAACTGTGAAAACACTCAAGGTTGCCCATGGTAATAATACTTTAAATTAAATGAACAGAAAAATGTTATCATAGAAAGCTCCGTATGGAAGAACTGCTTTATGCAGTTGTTGCTGATCTGACATAAACTTTTTTTCTGGTCATTGAGACGGCGATGTTGAAAGCTTGACTCGCTTTGGGTGATCATATGCTGTCTGTATTTATAATATATTCCATAAGGCTGCAGAGTAACTTTGCTTTAAATAATGGAATATGTGTTTAAAGCTTTGTGTTTAGATTTAAGACTTTTTTTCCTATTTCTTGAAGTGCATTAAGTGTAGGGAATGAAAGGTGAGAAATAACTGTTTGGTTTAGTGACTTTGCACTCTGGCAAAGGCACAACAAAGAAACCAAACAGATTCCTTTGACCTTTCAGTCTCTATACATACTTTTTAGATCTTTATTCTTTTTATTTCTAATATAGAAAGATATATGTATTGTTACCGATGAAAATAGGTCAAAGTGTACAGGGGATCAAAAAATATTAATCTTGTATAACCTGTGCACTTTGACTTCTACCACCTTAAGTTTACTAACCCTGGCACAAAATACTGCTGTAAATGGCAGCTCATGAACACAATTTTAGAGTGACTTGTTTCTATTCTATATCTGAGCTTCCATTGAACAGTGGTGTTTTAGCTTTTCAACCTGTGGCCTGTTTTCTGTAGGTGCTGGGATTAATTAACTTGATTTTGTATTGCTCTCAAGGCTAGAGCTAATGGTCTGCAGTCCTGTGTGATTATCATACGTATTCTTCGTGACCTCTGTCAGAGAGTTCCAACTTGGTCTGACTTCCCAAGCTGGGTGAGTAATCCTCTTTTGCATGCCCTTTAAGGCAGCAGCATGTTGCTACAAGTAGAGTGTCAGAAAATGCTGGTGCAACTTTTTTTTTTTTTTTCAATAAAGTCATATACCAAGAATCTGTTTTTTGTTTTTTTCCCTCAGCGGACACTTTCTTTTAAATCTTTAAAAAGAACGCAGACTTCTGGTATCCTGTGATTTCTGAAGTTAGATCTTTTCCAAAGAATTTATTTTCTCCTACAGAACAAAAATACCACCAAATAATTCAGTACTACTTTTTTCTCCTCTTCTAAGAGTTTGTATAGAAGTTAGGAATGATTATTTTTCATCTCTGTTTACTTTGAATTGCTTGGCCTTTCCTGAGACTTGTTTGAAATAATTTGTCAAATGTATCTGGATAACCATTGCAGAATAAACTTTATGTAAAAGTTACTTGCTAAGGACCCCTTCTGTTACCACTCTCCTTAAAATCTGTGGCTGCTGCCAGATATGGTACCAGAGTACTGATATATGATGATCCATCTTTGACCTGGAGAGTGTTGGAAATTGTCCAAACCACTTCATTGCTAGTTTCTGTTTGGACAAGAAGTGAGTTCTAAGATAGAAGGAGGGCTATGAAAGAATTTACCAAATCACTTCTGCTTAACTGAAAAAAGTGTATAAGAGTTAAATGTTTTAATTAAGGCTTATTTGGCTTTAAAGTAATATTTGAGCAAACTAAACATAGCATCTCTTGAAAAAGCCAGCACACAAAGCGTAGCTCAAAAGGAGAGGGCAAAGATGCCCTCCTTGAACCATCAGGATTCCAGGCTGCTGAGGGGCTGATACAGTCCCTAGTAGAAGCTGAGAGCCTTGGAGGCTGCTCTGACTTAAGACTGTTTTCCTTGGGCTGCCCTCTGGGCTGCAGTGTCACCATAGTGATGGGTACTATGACTGTGCCCCCAAAACACACCCCTTAAACTGGAACTTCTGTGTGCTATTTGTGTTGGCCCTATGCACCTGCTGCATCTGTGTGGGATATAGGAGCCCGAGCAGGCTTAGAATCAGCTTCATAGTTTCTTTAATCCTCAACATAAAGTTACACATTTCTGCAGAAAGAAAAGGTATTTAGAGTTTCATTATTTATGGTTCGAACTCCCTCTTCTAGGAAAATAAAAGTGAGGCTTTAACTATATTTAAAACAGAGTGGAGAGCCAGAGGGGAAGTTTACTACTACACTCTTCATTAATACACACTTCCTAGTGACCCCAAGGAATTTAGGTGTAAGTTCTCTTTCTACAGAACAAGTTATATAATGCATTGCATACAGGAAAAAAATACTACATCAAAACAACATTTTAGGTTGCAAAAAATCAAGCATTCAAAAATTAGGAAATGCCAGTATTTAGGTTACTTATGCATTGTAAATTCTACCCCATTGTTCATATGCATTATGATGCATTATTTATTGAGTGATTATACACTGTTTTTTCCCACGTGATCCCTACCTGATTTGGTTCATAGGATGGACAGTGCTCAGAGAATGAGGCAGCTGTTTGATATTTTTGTACTCCCCATTCAGTTAGTGGCCCTCCCTCCCTTATTTACCAGATACCATCTAAAGAATACAGAATTATTTATTTCCTCTTAGTCTTTTCTAGGGCACTCATCACCTGAGTATGTGAGTGCCTCACAAACATTAATGAATTTTTCTATACTGCAAGATGGGAAGCATCCATTTTACAGATAGGGAAACTGAGACACAAAGATTTGCCTGAGGCCACATAGTGAATCGGTGGCAAACCTAGGATTAGAACACACACTCCTGATTCCCACCCTATCCTCATTATTTCAGACCACACTGTCTTATTTCTCTCTAGCTGCTGAATAGTCACAGCGCCCATTGACTTCTGGTGTAGCTGTGAGTGCTCCGCATAGCTGCATATCAAGTCCCGGGTATCTCAAGTTGAGCAGAGCAGGAATGAGGAATACACAATTCGTAGCAAAATGTTGGTTTAAGTAATTTGTACAGCATTATATTGAAAGACTGTGATAGAAGCAGGAATAGAATTGAATTCACCTGCCTCAACCTCAAGATCATCCTTTCTCTTCTTGCAGTCCCCTTCACACTATCCAGCTGCTAGAGCAAATGAAGCAGGAATCTTACAGACTAATTCATTACTTGACTGTGATTCATTCCCTGCTTGCTGTGCATCTTGTGCACTGAACGAAGCAGGGATTCTCTGAAAAAGTCTTTAATTACCTGATCACATACTATCAGAATGAATGTAAACAAAGTGGCAGAATTATGGCTGCACAGGCAACCCAAATGCCTTATTTTCTAATAATAAAAAAGGAGGACTTGTGGCACCTTAGAGACTAACAAATTTATTTGAGCATAAGCTTTCGTGAGCTACAGCTCACTTCATCAGACATCCAATGATCTCACAAAAGCTTATGCTCAAATAAATTTGTTAGTCTCTAAGGTGCCACAAGTCCTCCTTTTTCTTTTTCCGGATACAGACTAACACGACTGCTACTCTGAAACTTATTTTCTAATGCTCAACTTAGTAACATTAATAATAATAATCTTTTAATGGGTTTCTTTTTATGCATGGGGGGGTTTGTTATGGGATTTCCAAATCTTTTAAAAGAAAAAAGGTAAATTATTTTATGTGTCGCTGTATCATCCCCCAGTATCATGTGTCACCTGGTGTAGGGTTTGAACGCTGAACCTTCAGTTTTCGCACAGCTTGAGCCACAGGACTAACTATTTGAGCTTAGGAAATTCTCCCTCAGGATGGAAGGGGTTGATCAAAGGAAGTCTGGCCCAGTGCACGCACACTTGTTCTCTCTCTTCTCTCACCCTCCCATCTCAGTACGGGAAGGGGAGGAGGAGCCAGGCCCAGATTGTGCTCTCTTCACCCCCATACCGTTCCCCACCCAGTCTCCCTGAAGAATGTGATCACTCCTGGGATTCCCAGTGCAGTCTATATTACTGGTGCTGCTTTGGCAGTGATGTGGGCCAGACTTGGATTAGAATGTTCATGTTCAGGGGACTGTTTTGGCATGTTGCCAACAGACATGACAAGGGAAATTTGTGATTTTTTTTCCCCCCCCCATTTATATCTCAGCTCAGCCTGAACAGAATTGCATGGGTCAAAGAAAATGTACTTTTCTAACCGTAGGATGTTCTCCCTGCTGAATTTCAAAGGCCTACTGCAAACAATGGAGGTGTTATGACCTTTTTGGAGGTGCTCTCAGAATCTTTTAATGGGAAGTGCTAGACTACCTAAATATAGGGGTTATTACTCTTAGGCTAATGTTGTATCACTATTCAGCTGTCTAAAAGTCTGGTAGTCTAACTTTTCCTTACTTTGCAACTGGACACAATATTATTTGTGTAATTTCTTATTAAGCTGTGTATACCAGAAGATCTGAGTTGAATTGTAGTGATGGTTTCTCTTTTTAAAGCAGCCTAGTAAAATAGTCTCTTTTTCTATTCTTGATTTAGGCTATGGAGTTACTAGTAGAGAAAGCGATCAGCAGTGCTTCTGGACCACAAAGCCCTGGGGATGCGCTGAGGAGAGTTTTTGAGTGTATATCTTCAGGAATAATCCTTAAAGGCAGGTTGCACTTTTTCGATACAAATTTTAGATTTTGTCAAGGGTATTTATAAGCTCAGCTAAAATGTATATTATAGTTACTATATATAATCAGTATATGTGGACTCTAGTATTGGTAACTAGCCGTATTGTTATAGGTGGTCCTGGCCTTTTGGATCCTTGTGAAAAAGATCCTTATGATACACTTGCTTTAATGACAGACCAGCAACGAGAGGATATTACTTCAAGTGCACAGGTAATGAAAATTATAATAAAATAGCCAAGTTTGGTGGCGGTATGCTGAAATATTGAAGATCTTTCCCCTTCAGTAGTAAAACTTGTGGGGGGAAATTGAGTCATGTAACACAAGTTTGAGTAAATGCACAGATACATGCTCACTTTAAGGGCTGAGTACTCAGGTGTTCTCACATACTGCTCAGTGCACTTATTAGAAACAGGCAGTAAACATGCCTTACTGTTCCCTGATCTTGAGGGCACTTACGCTGGGGATCAAACTAGCTCCTAAATTAGGATAGTCTTTATGGTGGCTTTATGCCCGACAGGGATTCCTTTGTGGGGGATGTATTCCAACTGTACCTTTGGTGCAGCTTTAAGTCAGCTTTATGGCACAAAGGGTACTTTGTCATAAACTAAGATGTGGATTTAAGATTAGCTGTTGCTGCTGCCCAGATTAGGAAAAAGGTTACTGCAGTTCCATCCTTTTGTACTTGCAAGTATGTTCATGGTTGTCTATCTTATCAGTCTAAATGACTGTACCTTTTTAAACTTAAAACTACATTGGATAGAAAAGGATTACTGTAGATAAATTTGCATAAGCTTTTTTTTTCATGTGGTTTATGAAGAAATGTTAACTGCCTCCACTGTCCTATTTAGGTTTAACATTTGTTTGATAAAAGGTTTTTGTTTTGTTTTCCCCCTCCCCCCTCTGTTACCAGTTTGCACTGAGACTCCTTGCATTCCGTCAAATACACAAAGTTCTAGGAATGGATCCATTGCCACAGATGAACCAACGTTTCAACATTCATAACAATCGTAAAAGGAGAAGAGACAGTGATGGGGTCGATGGGTTTGAAGCAGAGGGGAAAAAAGACAAAAAAGATTATGATAACTTTTAAAAATGTCTGTCATCAGTGTTAATTAAGACAGAAGGTGATAATAGGAGTCCATTTGTTGCCTGACTCTTTTTTATTCATAATAATGTCTGTTTTAAAACATCCAAAATTTTGCAGAAAGAGGACTTAACTCTTCTGTAAAGTTCTAAACCTTTAATGGATGTGCAGTATCAGACAAATTATGGATGTAAAGATACCACAAATGGAAATTGTGCTCTGATTTAAAAAAAATATTAGCTTAATTTTTTCCCCCATTGTTTTTTTTATTTAGACGTAGGTTGCTAACTGAAGTAACTTCCCTATTTTTTTGTCCTTTTTATTAACTAGTCATTAGTGCATTGTCTTAGATCCTGACTGTATTTAATGCAGCATTTGTGCTTCAGTAGCTATGAATATTTTGATATTTTATTTAGAAGTTTTGTTTGCCTTTGACACTAGCTGTATAAGTTACTCTGTGTTATAGATGGTATATAGTTTCCCTCCCACTTAATATTTTACAGCAGAACTTTGTTTTGTAAAGTGAGACTGCAGGATTTTGGGTTTTTTTCTAAATGTGAAGGGTTACAACACATAATTATCCTGCCATTTGAGTGCTCAGAATTAAATGTTTCTGCCAATCTTGTGGCATTTTGTCTCTTTAGTGTGATATAACGGTGTAATTAAAACAGATTTGTGTTAATCTAATCAAGTTTGCTGTTAGTTGTGCATTAGCAGTATAAAAGCTAATATATACAGTATGGTCTTGCAACAGTTTTAAAGCAGCTGCATAATTGATCAAAAATGCATGACATTTTTGTTTTTAATAGAAGGGCTTTTAAAACTATCATTTTAGGTTTAATGCATAGGTCTTTGTATGATTGACTTTGTGACATAGCAAGGCCAAAAAAAATAACTTTCTGATTTTTTTTTTTTTCTTAAGATGCTAGTAAAAGAGGGCATTTTCCAATTTGGACAAAGTTGGCAGTTGTTTTCAAACAGCTTTGTCAGTGTGATACTAATGCCATTTCATTAGCCCTTAAAATAGATGTTTGCCATATCAGTGCCTGTGAGGTAACTCCTAGTAGCTATTCCTGCATAGCTATTTTTCTGTGATTTTTCAGTAACTTGAAAACTAAAACTAAAGTGGATAAAGTATTGCTGACAAAGTGAAGGTTATCAAAGAAAAAACCCAGAAAATTATTTGGTGTGGCCATAGTGTATGCTTATGTCTTCTTCAAAAAGCTAAATATTATAGCAATGGTGTAAGTAATATTACATCATACTGTTGATGTATGCTCCAGTACACAGGTGTGATTTGTTGTCACAGCACTACAGTGGGATACGCAACAGTGGAATACGCAAATAAAAACTAAAGTTTATTAAATGACTTTAACGTTCATTATACACTGGAAACTGAAGTGTCACTCTTTCTGTTTGGTGTGCACTATGCTTAGCTGATGACCTGAAAAAATACATGGGTTTAATATTGACTATGATAACATTCCTATAACTATTTTACAAATGACTGTAGGAAAATGTCAGATATTGCAAAGAACACTGGGTTTCTTGATTTAAAATTACTTAAGTCTTTTGTTCCAATTCATCAATTCAAACTTGTATTTGACCTTTTAAGAGATTAATTATTTTGCTTGTCCTTCAGAATATACTAGAGAAATTCCAAAAACATTTTAACACAATGGGCCTGTGGAATGTAAATACAATATTAATATAGGAGAGGGATCTTGTGTAAGTTTAAATATGCAGTATCCTGTGAGCATCAAACACTGCAACTTAAAAAAAATTAATACAAAGATATTAGTGGTCAGCAAACAAAATAATGGAAAGCTTTCCCAGTACAGAAAAAGATTCCTTAAAAATAATTTCATATGGGAAATAGAGTAATTAGCATGTGCTCAAAATTTTTTTTAACAAAAGGGGATTGCACTAATTTCCTTTGTGCTACCTTGGCACTCAGTTCAGCAGTATGCAGTTGCCCAAGATCCTTTGCCTTTAAAAAGGAAGAAGTTTTTCTGCCATCGTGTCCAATCAGTTATTGCCGTTTATTTTGGAAGTTGCTTCATGTCTTATATTTCAGTTGCTGTTCATCTGGCTATTTTAACTCCCTACCAAAGTTTCCTACCCAAAATGAGATATGCTGTCAGTTCAGTCATGTGACCCTGTTCTTTAAGATGAAACGGTCAAAGATAAGTTTGGGATTTCCTGCATTTTTGTTTCACTGACTTATACCTCTTAACCAGTTTCTCGATGTTTGAAATATTGTATACTTGAAGTGATTCCCCATTAAACATGAAACTGTGACCATGATTTTTGATCTTTGTAGTAAAGAGTGGATTTGCAGTTTTTTCCTGTCCATTATCTATCAATTATTTTAACTTGACAAAAATTACTGGCTTGTGCAGAATTAAGAGAGAGAAAAATCAGACAATTTGAATTTTTTATTTTTAAACAAGCTTGCAGAGTACTTTTTCATTAAACTGTTTAATCTACTAAATCTTTTTTATATGCATGCATTTACAAAAAACACCTAAAACTGGTTTGAAAACACAAATATATAAACACAGCATTTGACTATCCAGTGTAGTAATCATTGTTAAACCGAATAATATCGATAATATAGTGCATAACTACTTAGCAATATTTACCTTCTTTGAGTAGTGTCCCTATAGGTGCTTCACTTCAAGGGTGCATGCACCCTTCCGCATTTGATTATTCTGATCTATTTCAGCATCCCTGGGTTTTAAGAGGTATTTTTCTGGCTAGGAGGCTATCTCAGTAAGTGTTGGGCATCCTTTGTGCTCCTTTGTTTGGGAGATACCCACATCCCCAGTCAGTGCAAGGTTTGCTCATCTTTCAAGGCCAGATCTTAAAAGAACAGAAAGATCAAATTTAGACTTTCAGTGGTGGAGCAAGCATTAAGATCAGCTTCTGACCCATGTACCAAGGACCTCCCTGTACACAGAGCTTCCAGTACCACTAGTACTTCATGTCTCTCAAGACCACGCTCACTGAGCATCTCTGGAGATTCAAGTGTGAAAGTGTTATCCTCAACCTCTGAGCATCTGTCACTGAAAGCATCAGGAGAGAGACCTTCTGTGACAGTACCTAAGGAGCTGTATTATCGAAGCCTTTGACCACCAATAAAAAGAGTAGGAGCACCTGTTCTTCTATGAAATGTTGATCACCATCTGCAAGAAAGTCCTAGAGACCTCAGGTCCCAAAGAGAGTTCTTGTGAGGCTTTGAATGGCTCTGCTACGGTGAAGGTTTCTAAAGCATATTCTAATATACCTTGCAATGGGATTCAGTGCTGAGGACCTCTTTAACTGAACCTAGGCTAATAGAGATTCTATCTCTAAGAGGTCTGTGTCATCAGACTCCATTATCCTTTCGGTACCTGTACTATCATCATGTACTGCATCGGTACCAATGGAGTTTGACCCTGATCTTTCTCATATCAGGGTTCTCTGTACAATCAATACCGAAACTGGCCTCCAAAGGAAATCATCAAATTCCCACCAATATACCATCGGTATTGCAGGAGTTTAGATATTCTAAAGACCACCTGGTCTCCACTGAGCCAAAATCTGTTACTGGTACCGTCACCTTGTGGTACTGCAATCTGCTAGGTCACCAGCTCCACATTTGTCACTGAGGCAATCTTATAGGCTTCAACCATAGAGGGCAAATAGTTATTGCCTCCCCTGGGATATGTTGAGGAGAGCTCCTCTGACTCACAGATTTTAGTATAGGGTTCTTCTGTATATTCTAGGCGGCATAATTAACCCACATGTACTGATACTATGGAGGATACCAGACCTCAGCTTCCACCCCCTTGGTATGATCAGTAGAGGCTGCTCCTACAATGCCCTAGTGGCCTTGCTGGGATCCTTGGCCCATTTACCAGCAACAATTCAGGTCAGCATCTACCCACTTGGAGCATAGATAGGGGCATTCTTCTCAACCTCCTCTTCCATCTTTCCAATCAGAGGAGGAGACTTTTGAGGTGCAGGAGGCAAGGGCTGACAGAGGTGACACTAATATTTCACCACCACCTGATGAAGCTGTCATGCCTTAAACCTACTTCCATGGCAGATCAACTTCAGGACGTTTCAAGAGCTGATGAAATATACTACCTCTATGCTTCAAATTCCATTACAGGAAGTCCAGGATTCCCACCACAAACTCCTGGACATTTTACATGCCTCAGTTTCTGTGCAGATAGCCATCCCTGTCAATGAAGCTTTGCTGGAGCCTGCTATAAACCATCTGACCGGCTCCAGCAACTTGCAAGCATGCAGATAAAAAGTACTATGTCCCAGCTAGGGGTTCTTATTTTCTTATGCTATACTGAACTCTTTGGTAGTAGAGGCTGTCAATAAATGTGGTAGACAACACAATTTTAAGTCTAACCCTTACTCCAAAGACCAAAAGAAACTTGATCTCTTTGATCATAAGTTCTACTCCTCAGCCACACTACAGTTTTTTGAATGATGAATCACCAGGTGCTTATGTCAAAATGATTATTTAAACTACAAGAAATTTTAATTCTTGTAATGAGCACCTTCAGAGAAGCATGGGAGCAATTCAAGGCTATCCTACAGGAAGGTCAGCTTTTGGCAAAAGGATTAAAGGCCTCCTTAGATGCTGTCAGTACTGCAGCACAATCCATATCCACTGTAATTGTGATGCAACAAGCATCTTGGCTGCAGCTTTCTGATTTCCCTAGGGAGGTACAAAGTACTGTTGACAACCTTCCTTTTGATGGGAACAAACTGTTTGCTCAGTCTACTGATGACTCACTTCACACTCTCTAAAGACTTGAGGACCATGCACAAATACCTCGGAATCTATACACCTCTGAACACAAGAAGGTTTAGCAGATCTGACTGCACAAAGGTTCTGTCCAGCTCATTTTTTTAACTGCTGTAGGCCACCTGAGCCACCAGCCAATAAAGAAACTGCCAGCTTCTGTCACAGCTACTTTTTCTCAGTCATCAGTGTCTTCCAAGCACCAGTGTTGATGGTTTGATCAGAGTCTCACCTATCCAATCGACAGGGACTTACTGCTACACTGTCCTACCTCCCATTCCTCTTTTGGATACTCTCTCCCAATTTCAAGCTGCATTGGAGAGCATAATATTGGACAAATGGGTGTTGGAAGCTATAACATCTGGTAGTTCTTTGTGCTTGCTCATGTCCATTCCACGTTAGGTGTGTGCGCACCGCTGCTGGAGATTTTCCCCTCAGTGGTGTGTCAGGTCAGCTCTAGCACCCTCTGGTGCTGCATGCTTATGCACTGGTATAAGGGGCACAGCCGGCTCCTCACCCTCTCAGTTCCTTCTTTGCCACCCGTGACAGTTGCTGGAACATCATCTTGTGCTTTGGCCAGGCATTTTTCAGTGGTTTTCTTCTCTGTATGTTAGTTTTAGTCTTAGTATAGTTGTGTAAATATTGTAAATAGTATTAGTGTAGATAGTCCCCCTACTTCATTGTAGAGGGGTCAGGTATCCCCTGGGCTTCAAACCTTGTGCCTCCTGTGGGCAAGCCTGTGCCTGTGGAGAAACCGACAGCCCAGTTTTCTGAAGTGTCTGGGAGAGTGTCACGTCAGATGGCACTTGTCAGATTTGTTGGAACTTTAAGCCTGGTATGAAGAAAGACACAGGCTAGACAGAGGGCTATCCTAATGGAAGCCGCTCTTAGACCGACATCGGAGCCAAGCCACTTGGATTCAGCACCAAAAACTTCCGCATCAGTGCAAAGCGCCCATCCCGGCACTGTGCGTTTCCCGGTACCATTCTCTATCTCTGGTGCCAGAAGAAACGTAAAAAGCAGCATGTTGCTCTCTCCAGTGCCAAAGAAAGGCAAGCAAGGGGAAAGCAGTGGAGTGCGACCCACGTTGGGCCACTCTACCCCCGGTCCCTTGGCAGCACCATAGAGTTAATCAAGAGAGATGTTGAGTCCTATGTGGGACCCTCTGTCGATGCCAGGAAGTAATCGCTGCACCAACAGAATCATGGTACCTTCTATCCTGGAGGTCTTTGTTGTGGCCAGGGACTTACCACTCCCAGTACCACCGACTCTGATTGGACAACTGCTGGCTCCAGTGAGCATGAGCAGGAGAGAGCATGGTGCTCCAAGCTCCTTCCCGGCACTGGGTCCCTCTGTATCCTCCAGGGGCAAGCCAACCCTACTTTCTTTTACAAGGTCATCTCTGGCACCAATCCCCATTCTCTTGGTGCCAAACGGCAGAAGTAAGGGGTACCGCTCCCATGTGGTCATCATGGGAGGACTCTTCATCAGAGTCTGAGGTGGAGCCCTACACCCATCCCAAGGACCACCATCGGTACCCATCCTACATACCACCTGACCCCTGTGCGGGTTCCCTCTGCCGGTACCTGGTCAGGTGGTCAGTGTCCTATGCAGTGGCTGATCTGGAACCCATGGGGGATTGCCCAGGTACTAGGTCTGTCAGCCTACCAATCATACTCTGTTGCTTCCGAGAGGTGGGCCCCCACACCACTCAGCTCGGCACTGGAACCTGATTCTAATACCAAACCCAGTACCAATACACAAGTCTTGGGCCCCACGGAGGTGATTGAGGCTGAAGAAGAGGAAGAAGCTCTTCCTCCTCTCCGTATAAGGCTGTCTCGGGACTGAGCAGCTTGCTGCTGGAAGATGACTTTAGAGCCCACTAGGAACTTCTAAACAGGATTGCAACTAACCTGGGTCTAGAGGTTGAGGAGCTCCAGGAATCATCCCACAGCCTCACTGACATTCTGGCTGCAGCAGCTCCATCTACAGTGCACTCTACCCATTAATGAGGCTGTAATGGGTCCAGTCAGCGGACTCCATCTTCTCTTCCTCCCACTTGGAAGAGGGCTGAAAAGAAATACTGTGTACCAGCCAAAGGGTACAAGTACCTGTACTTGCACCCTCTTGGGTCCCTAGTTGTTGTTGCAGCCAATGAGAGGGATAGACAGGGTCAACCAAGTGCTACCCCCAAACAAAACAATGCAAAGAAACTGGATCTGTTTGGGAGAAAAATTTATTTGACAGGTGGTCTACAGCTGCATATCTCAAACCAGCAATCCCTTCTGCGGAGATATATTTTAGACTGTCTTCCTGCTGGGGTTGTATAGGTACTCCAGAGGACCCAAGCAGGCCTTTTGAAGGTGCACCAAGGGCATACCCCCATTGGTTTTGGACCAACTTTCCCACTTCAGCTCGGCATGGTTTCTGCTAGGTACTAAATACACTGGTGGATGATTATATCCTTCAGTTTTCATCCATCCCCCTCCCACACACCCCCTATCCACGTCCCTCTTCAGAGGCTGTTCTCACAAGCAACTCCTAAGTCAGGAGGTTCAAACTCTCCTATGGTGTGGGGGAGCCTGTGGAAGAGGTGCCTCAAAGCTTGAGAGAGCAGGGGTTTTATTCCCTGTATTTCCTAATGTCAAAAGCCAACGGGGGGGTCTTTGCCCCATCCTGGACCTGCACTGTCTCAACAGTTATCTCAAGAAATAGGTTTCACAGTTTCCCTGACCTCCATTATTCCCTCCCTGGATCTACGGGATTGGTACGCCACTTCTGACTTGAAGGATGCTTATTTTCACATTTCCATCTTTCGAAGCCGCAGAAGATTCCCTTTGTTCCCCACAAGCCGTGAGTGTTCCTGGTGTCGGATGCTTCAGACCTAGGCTGGGGAACCAACCTTGATTGCTTCAGAACACAGGGCCTGCAGTCCCAGGAAGAGCTCTCCCTCCACATAAACATCAGGGAGCTCAGGAGTGGTCCACTTAGCTTGCCAAGTGTTTCTCCCCAAGATCACAGGCAAAGTAGTATGAGTACTGATGGACAACACCACTGCCATGTGTTAATCAACAATCAGGGAGGAGCACACTTCTCCATCCTGTGTCAGGATATCAGGGTTGGAAGGGACCTCAGGAGGTCATCTAGTCCAACCCCCTGCTCAAATGAAGAACTCCATCCACCACAAGGCTTCCCATCTTCCAGGAACCCGGAAAACTCTGGCAGATCACCTCAGCAGATCTTTCTTCTCTCACCACGAGTGGTCCCTTCACCCAGAGGTCACCAGTTTCATTTTCCAAAGATGGTGGGGGAGGGTCTCTTTTTGCCACCAAGCATAACAGGAAATGCTATCAGTTTTGCTCACTGCACAGGAACAGCCTAGGCTCCCTTTCACTTGCCTGCTTTTTATGGACAAAGCTCCTATTCTGTGCACTTCCTCCAATACCTTGGGTTTACAAGGCCCTTCTGAAAATCAAGCAGGACAATGCAAGAGTTATTCTTATAGCCTCAGTGTGGCTGCACCCGCTCTGGTTTGGCACCCTGCTAGACTTATCAGTATCACTCCTGCTCCTATTCCCACTCTGCCTGCTCCTGATCTCACAGGACCACAGTAATTTACTCCACCCGAATCTCAGGACCTTTTACCTGACTGCATGGAAACTCCCTGGCTGAACCCAGAGGAGTAAACCTATTAGGGAACAAATCCACCAGACTTTTCTGGGAAGTAGGAAGCCATCTACAAGGGCTACCTACCTTGCGAAGTGAAAGCATTGCTCGATATGGTCGTCCCCGCAAGGACTCTCTCCAACTCCGGTCTTCCCTTCAATCTGTTCTGGATTACCTGCTCCACCTAAAACAGCAAAGCTTGGCCACTGCATCTCTGAGGGTGCACCTAGCAGCAGTTTCAACCTTCCACCCACCTGTGGGTGATAGGTCAGTTTTCTCATGACCTGAGAATCTGCTTTCTTAAAGGGTCAGAGGCTTTACTCATTGGATGTTAAGTGTGTCCTCACATTCTACATCGAGAGAACTAAACCGTTCCGTAGATCAATGCAACTCTTTATGGCAATAGCAGTGAGATGAAAGGCCTCCCCGTTTCAGCCCAGGGAATCTCATCCTGGATAACCCCTTGCATTTGGGCATCCTACAAACAGGTGAACGTTCCACCTCCAGCCATCTTGACTACTCATTCCAGAAGAGCCCAGGCCTCTTCAGCAACGTTTCTGGCCCAGGTCCCAATCCAGTCTGCAGGGCTGTAACTTGGTCGTAGGTACGTACTTCTCTCGCTATGTCGTCACCTAACAGACTTGATGATGTCAGGTTTGGGAGAGCTGTGTTGCAGACCATATGTCCATGAACTCCGCACCCATCTCCTTGGGTACTGCTTGTGAGTCGCCTAACGTGGAATGGCCATGAGCAAGCACTTGAAGAAAAAAAGGTTACTAACATTTCTGTAACTTGTTCTTTGAGATGTGTTGCTCATGCTCATTCCACGAGCCACCTCCTATCCCTCTGTTGGGAGTTAAGACGGCAAGAAGGAACTGAGAGTGTGTAGAGCCGGCAGTGCCCCTTATACAAGCATATAAGCACATAGCACCAGAGGTGCTAGAGCTGGCCCAACTGATACCAGTGAGGGATAAACCTCTGGCAACGGTGCACACAACATATGCACACTTAATGTGGAATGGACATGAGCAACACATCTCTGAGAACAACAGTTACAAAAGGTTAGTAACCGTTTTTTACACTATCCATTTCAGTTCCATCCCATTCCTTTTCAGGGACCTATGTCATGATCAATTGCTGACATGAGATTTTCCTATATTCTGCATTTCGGGGCCATAGAACCAGTTCCCGTGCAGCGCAGGATAAAGGGATTTTACTCCAAGTACTTTCTGATTCCCAAAAAGAATGGAGGCTAACACTAGTTCTCAGACATCCGAACAAATATCTAAAATAACAAAAGTTCAAGATGGTGACCCTTGCAGCCATAATTCCCTCTCTAGACTCCGGAGATTGCTTTGCAACTCTTGACCTACAAGACTGATATTTTCATGTGGCAGTTCACCCTTCTCATAAAAGGTTTTTTCAATTCATATTCATTCATGAACCACTACCAGTAGCAGCAGATACTCACTTTCAGCTTATCCTTGGCCCCAAGGGTATTTTCAAAGATTATGGCGGTCATCGCTGAGCATCTTTGTTATCTAGGCATAATTTTCCCTTATCTAGATGACTGGTTGATTGGGGCAGATCTTATCAGGAAGTATTATCGACAGTTCAGGTGAAACCGTCTCTATTCCACAGTCTAGGTAGGCCTCCATCTCAATCTCAAGAATGTCTGTTTTTGACACCACTTCAACATCTACATTTTATAGACATTTTTGTGGATGTAGTGGCAAATGGGGCTTATCTGCCTTCTAACAGATTTCTCACCCTAGAGAATCTCATCTCAAGAATTCAGTTCAGTTCCCAAACACGAGTAAGAGACTGTCTTCAACGGCTGAGGCACATGGCAGCTTGAATTTTTGTAATTCAGCACACTAGATTACATTTTCGATATCTCCAGGGATGGCTTCATATGGTCTACAGACCAAACAAACACAATCTGAACAAGTTTGTAACTGTTCCCCAGTAGGTTCTGCAGTCACTCACCTGTCCAGAAGTCCCATTTATCCAACATCCACAAACTGTTTTGACAACATCAGACCCATCACTCTTAGAATGGAGGGCACACCTGGGACCTCACACAATTCAGGCAAATGGTCACTGCAAGAATAGCTCCTTCACATCAACCTAGCATTAAGAGCGTTCAGAAATTCTTGTCTTCACTTTTTCCCTCTAATCAGAGCCAAGTCAGTGAAGATAATGGCAGACAACATGGCCTGCATGTATTGTATCAATTGTCAGGGAGATGCACATTACTCATCTCTCTGCCCTGAATCAATAAAACTCTGGTGTTGGTGCTTAGACAACCAGATAGTCATCTCAGCTTCTTACCACTATGACAAACTACCTCAGCAGACACTTCTCCATAAATCGTGAATGGGAGCTGGACTTCCAGGTTGTCGTCAAACTATTCTTAGCTTGGGGATTCTTAGAGGTCAGTCTTGGTGCTGGAGCAAATTACACAATGAAGTGCAGCAAATTCTGTTCTATAGGAGGTCATGAGGAGGAGATGCTTCTAATTTTATGGGCAGGGCCTTTTCTGTACTTACTCATTGCTTCTAAAGGTTCTCAACAAGATCAAGCAAAACTGAGCTAGAGTCATTTTGATTGCTCTAACTTGGCCAAGAGAGGTTTTGTATCCTTAGCTCATCCAATTTGCCTCTTTGCCACTGTGGCTGCTTCTGATCTGCTCCTGTCTGTCTCAGTATGCCAGTCAGAAATTTCACCCCAGTCTGAAGTTTCTAGGGCTAGAGACTTCCTTTTCATACTCCTGAGGGCATTCTGCGCCAAAAAATTCTGTACATAATAGTTGAAAATTCTTCAAATTTTATTTGTCAAATAATTGTGGAGGTTCCAGCCTTGCACTGGGGAGCACAAGCCAGGGGCTACATAGAGGTGGGAGATCACTGTGCAGCTACCCCCCAAGACACAGACTCAGCGGTGAGACTGCACCCCTAGATACAGCGCAGGAACGGGCCTGCCTCAGAAACACTCCAGAGACCTGCCCCTCTGTACCAGGTGTGGGCAGACAGGCTCAGCAAAACAGGATCTACCTGTGGGTTGAGAGTGTTCTGTGTGGGGTAGTCGGTGTGGGCAGCTCTGAGGGAGTCAGATGCAGGGGGGATCTCGCTGCATAGGGGCGTGTAGAGGGGTTCTAGGTGCAACAGTAATAGGGCTCTGCAGCTTGGGTCCAGGTGAAGGGAGTTGGGGCTCAGTGGGGGGAGGGTAGCTACTTCAAGGAGAAAAAGTTACTTGCCCTGGGAGTAACTGGAGTACATCTGTGCAGTATCCTTAGTGTAGGACATGAGGATGTAAGGGTGTATGCCTGGTTGAATGAGCACTGCTATCAAAAGTCTCCCATCAAAGGCACAGGGGCACATAAGCACCTGAAGTGGAACACCTATGCGGGGGCCACATCTCGAAGAACTCTAGTTACTGCACAGGGCAAACTCTCCTTTGTATTTTTATTTCATAATGGTATTTATGAAAGCTGTTAGCACTTATGGCTGCTCTGTCAGTAGAAGACTTGTCAGACTGCAGTGCTAACTTTTCTTTGAATGTTCCATACCCCTGGAAGAACTATTCTTAAAAGTGAGTGGTTCAGTTTCAAGATTTAGTATTCAGTCTGTGGTTTTTTTCCAACACTGATATCCAAGGTGCCAGTTACGGTTTACAGTGATGTGGACACTTCTGGATTAGGAATGTAACAAACAATGAAATAATTGGACTGCATATCTCTGAATAGAATTAGTGTAATTCAGAACAAAAAATGAAAATTTCACTTAATGAGAATATATTCCATTGAACACCCCAAAACAACCCCCCCAAACATTAAACTATGGAAATGACAAGCTATGGTTACATAAACAATTCACCAACTTTAACACAGTTTGTGCATGCACACCCCATTAAACAACATTTCTACATTTTGCCATGAATTCAAGCACCCTTAACTCTGCCTCTGTAACAAAATACACCAATTACAATGTCTACAACCTTGCCTACACACCCCCATGAAAGACTGGTTTAGACAGGCTGTTTCCATACTCACTGCAGTGTGTAGCTACACACAGTAGTGAAAGGCTCTGGCAATGAGGAGGCAGCACAGAAAGGCTCTGGGGAGCTGCTGGAGCCTTTCCCTGCTAGTCCCCCTGCAGCAGGCAAAGGTTCTGGCAGCAAGGAGGCAGCAGGACACTACACTGCTAAATACTAAAATGTCAGTATAGGTGACATGGGAGGCACTGCTTGGGTGTCTATAGACACATGTAAGGTATATACCCTATGGTTCAGGTGTGTTGGGCACTCTACTCACCTCGGGCAGGTCTCACACTCCACACTGCTATTTATACCTGTGCTAGCTGAGCATGCAGAATATGTACTCGACATGCTCCTGTAAGCGTAGACCTATCCTAAATGAACCAACTCACATCTTTTTCTCAGCATTGTGTACACAAATTTTAATACCTTAACTTAATCATACAAAGCTTGTAAAAAGTTAGACCTTCCAAACAAGCATGTACAAGCTCCACAAACAAAAATCTTTAACAATTCAAGACCACCTCTGTGTAAGAACCTCTAAATTGTAATCTCTTACTGACCAAATAGTTGCATGTATCCCTACTAGACACATCGTTAGAAACAAAGGTGTACTGGACAAACACAGATCAAGCAACTCTTATATCAGATGGTAAATATAGTCCTAAGAAAACAAGAACTGTTAATGTTGTAACAGCCCATCAAACTCAATACTATAGAAAAAATACAGTAGGTGCATTCAAAAAGCTCACTCCAGTTTCAAAAGTGTATTACGGGGTTCAGGGAGTGTTTCCTATACTTAAAATGGGGAATACAATTTTATCCAGTAATAACTACAGCTAGAGTCAACTTTTTAGATGTTCCTGCTGTAGTTACATACTCAGAATATATAGTGATAAAAAGATGTATTAAAATTTGGTGGGTGCTGTCCACTGAGAATTTTGCTGCCTCAGAGTGTGTGTGTGTGTTTGTGATTTGGGGCCAGATCCTCAGTTGTGCATTCAGCCACCATGAATTAATAAAATAGACCACATAGCGAAGGGCTAATTTGAACAAGCAGGGCTTCCAGAAGGAAGGTCAAATGCTAGCTGAAAGTTTGCAGTTTCTGCTAATCAGAATGGGAGAAGGGAAGAAAAGAGTCAACAAATTTAGACAAAGAAAATAAGTGGATGGAGACCTTGACTTTAGGTATCTTTGTTACAAAAGCTTATGATTAGATTGTTACAAATGTTTTGTTGATAAGTAGTTCGTTGAAGTTAGAAGAAGTGATGACCAAATATGGGTCACTATCAGCCAATGTTCCCTCTAATTTTTTCCACCCATGTGGGGAATGAATTTTGTTATGTGCACCATATTGGGATAATGCGACGTGTGCCACCCGTAGAAACCAAAAACCTAGATATATTTTTTAGAAGTTACCACCATAGAGATAATTACTTTAGCCAGGACAGGTTAGGCATTTTAGAACTCACTACTCAAAGAATTCAGTTTAAGAGAAAGAGATAAAAATTATGAAATGCATAGACCAGTCAAAAACTAAAATAACACTTTGAAAGAAGTATCAAGAAGTAACAACAACATTGTTAGTGCGAGGGATAGCTCAGTGGTTTGAGCATTGGCCTGCTAAACCCAGGGTTGTGAGTTCAATCCTTGAGGGGGCCGTTTAGGAATCAGGGGATTGGTCCTGCTTTGAGCAGGGGGTTGGCCTAGATGACCTCCTGAGGTCCCTTCCAACCCTGAGATTCTGTGATTCTATTAATACAAGTATGTGTTCAGAGGTGGGTGGGGGTAAGAGAGAGAGAGAGACGTATTGCCCCTTTAAGTATGCTGCCCCCACTTTAAGTACGCTGCGCTCTCAAGTAGATCCGCACATTCAGACAGCAACAGCTGCCAGCAAGCTCCCTCTGTCGTGAGCCCTGTTATGTTCCCCCCGCCCCCCCCCCCGCACATACTGCTCTGTGGAGATGAGGGGAGGGGGACACCCTGACATCAGTGCCCCGCTTCCCTTCCTCTGCAGAGCATACAGAAGGCTCCCAGGAGCAGCTCCAAGGCAGAAGGCAGGAGCAGCACATGACAGTCGGGGGAGGGACACCTGAAGAGCTACAGCTGACGTGCATGGGCCTTGATAGCCTGCTGTGGCTGCACAGGGAACTTAGCTATCAGCTATGTGTTTTGTAAAAATTAGTTATAAAAAGACTAGATAATAGAGTACTTTGGAGCAGTTCTCTGAAGCTATCTATCCTAAGGTACTTTTTCCTGACACCATATTCCCTGGCAGGGAAGTGACTGGCTATCGCTGACCTGCTAATTTACTCAATACCATCTCAATTCTAGGTAATTATTTGGGATGTTCTAAACTTATTGCTTAGGTCTGTATGCGCTTAAATGTAATAAATAGTAGTTTTAGATAAGAGCATGCTTCCTTGTATCCATTTTTTATTAGCTGGAAGTGCTGTGTTCCCATTGACTTATTCCTGACATCACCTGGAGTGAAACAGTTAAGTTACTCCTGCTTTGGGTTCTGAAAACTCAGGTAACAGCTTCTACTATGATTTGGACTCAAGATACAGGCAGATGTGAACAACAGTAACTCCTCACTTAATACTGTAGTTATGTTCCTGAAAAATGCAACTTTAAGTGAAACGATGTTAAACTAATCCAATTTTCCCATAAGAGTTAATGTAAATGCGGGGAGTTAGGTTCCAAGGAAATTTTGGGGCAGACAAAAGGCATATACTGTACAGTACTGTGGTGGGGAGCTGCCCCTGGCTTACCCCACACAGACACAACTCGCTGCAGCCAATGAGGCAGGAAAGGATGCTAGGAAGCACCTTGCGCAGCAGCAGCTCCCCCCAAGAAGAACAGGTGCTGACTGTGCCGGGGGATTCTCCGGCCCACCTCTTCCCATCCCTGCTCCACTGCAGGCCCACCTTTTCCCACCCCCCACTCCACCTCCTCCCCAGAGGAGGCCGTGTCCCCGCTGCTCCCCCTTCCTCCCAGCGCTTCCCTGCGACCGAACAGCTGTTTGATGGCACTTAAGATTTTCTAGGAGGGAGGGGGTGGAGCAGGAGATGCGGTGCTTCCCTGCTCCTCCCCCTCCCTCCACTGGTGGATTTAGAGTTAGTTGGGCCCTATGCTCAGCTTCATTTTTACCCCCGCCCTTCCCCCCTGCAGGGGGAGCATTTGCTCTTTTCTTTTTTTCTCCATTCTCCTCCTGGGGCTCGGGGTGAAGGGTCTGGGGGGGAGTTAGGGTGCGGGATGAGGCTCAGGGCTGGGGCAGGCAGGAGCTGCAGAGCACTTACCTGGGGCAGCTCCTGTTTGGGGCAGGGGGTGTGCAGGTGGCTCCATGCAGCGTGGCATCACCCCCATGGCCATGATTCTGGGAGCTGCCATCCTGTCCCACCACCACCCCTAACCAGGCAGGACCACCTGAAGGGGAATGAACCGCTTCTCTCCGGCCACTGGCTGCCCCTGGTCCTCCTGAGTCCTCTGCCCTGCGGTTGCAGGGCCGCATTCTGAAAGGGGCTTTAGAGCTGCAGGCCAGGGCCCTGCAGCCCCTAATGCCCCTGCATTCCGGGTGGCCCTGCCTGGCAGGGGGTGTGGGGGAAGCTTCCCCACTCCCTCCCAGAAAGCCCTAAGCGCTGCCAAACAGCTGTTTGGCAGCAGGGAAAGCACTGGGAGGGAGAGGGAAGAGGTGGAGAAGAGGAACTTGTGCAATGCTCCCTTGTAAAGTTGCTGCTCTTCCACAGAGTCTTACAAGCAGTGGACAGAGCAGGCAGCCAAACTTTATAAGGGAGCATTGCACAATTTTAAACGAGCATGTTCCCTAATGGAGCAGTGATGTAACTTGGAAACAACATTAAGCAGGAGGACATTAAGTGGGGAGTTACTGTATATACACACACTAGTACTGTTTGGGCTCTTATTTCAGCCAACTATGGACCAAATACACACAGAGGCATTTTTTTTTCCTTTTTCCTCAGTGTAGAGGTGGTCTGGGACATTGAGAGTGGCTGATTTATAAGTTGCTCTGTATTAACAGAGGGTACGTAAGGCTCATAATTGTAGTACCGCAACCCATGTTTCTAACAATCAGTGAGTAATGAGTAAAATATTCATGATAGCGGCTTGTTTAACTTTTCTCCCTTCAGTTTCTGGTGTCTATTTTGAATGCAACATGAGGAGAAAGGGACCCTAGGGACATGGCATATGTTCTGCCCTGAACAGAAGTGCACTACAACCCCGGCTTGTATTAATAAATGAATAGGGCCATAAACCCGCAATCCTTCCCAGCCATATATTATTAACAAACATGGTAACAGAAACTTACCAGGCTCTTCTGCTTCCTTTGCTGTGGGTTCCACTGCAGGATGACCTCAAGGATGTCCACTAATGGGTCCTCCAAATACCAACGTAGGACATGCTGTAGCTTCTCCAGTGGCATAGCCTCTTCAGAGACTGGCATTAGCACCCCGGACACTTCATGTACTTCATCCAGCCGCTGGCTCTCTTCTGGTGGTGCCTATAACTGGGGGCGGTCGTAAGGTGCCATCCCTGCTCAGCAGATTGCCAGGCACCACTATGAGCTCAGGGAAGTTCTCAGCACCTTCCTCAAAATCCTCATAAAAGAGGAAGAAAGATAGGGAAATTCCCAGAGGTGCCTTTAGCAACTTTGTCCTACTGGTTATCAGTCTTGAGCCACTTGATTTTCCTCTCTGCATTGATTGCTGATGCAGTAGATCCCCAATGCTGACAGCCACTCAGATATAGCCTTATCGACATGCTCATTTCTTGTGCTCTTGCTGAAATGGAATGTCTTGCTTGCATCACTCCAAAGATTAACCGGAATTTGGGTATGTTCTTCTGACCAGCTAGCAGCCTGCTTGGTACAGGACTTCTTGCAAGTGCTGGCCATAGCTAATGTGAGGGTTAACTGTGTTTTCAGCTGAGCATTCCATGTAGAAAGGAAGGGACCAACTGTAATTCAACCAGGACATTGATTCTGGTTCCTGGAAATCCAGTTGGAAATGTTGGGATGGGAGGGCTGGGAAACACTGGAGTTGTAGCATGTCATTGGCAGACTTTCCAGACCTGCATCTGGCAACCTGGACTTCAGCAGCGTCCACACTGCAAAATGCCTGCATGACAGCAGGACTTGGGTTCAGCCTCGTACCCCTGGCTGGATCGATGATCCTGGGCTTTCTGGCCCAAGTCAGACTGATTTGTGTGTGGACAGTAGTGGGGCTTGGGCTTAAACCTTAGTCTGACCCTGAGTTGACTATGCAGTATAGACAACTACCTCTGTGCTTCCTGCCCCCAAGCCCATTCTCCTGCCTCTACTGCAGATGTAGGGCAGCACCCGTTCACTGGACCGTGGTAGATCTGCCAGCTTCCAAAGATGCTTACACATCACAGTTCAGAGCTTTATTGTTCTCCCTGCTTGCCAACTACTCCAAATTAACCCTGGGCTTCAGTTCTTCCTGTGACGCACTGAGGTCTGCCCCCAGAGTCCTGCTACTTCTGGGCTGCAGCTAAACACTTAATACTTAAATCATTTTAATTGCTGCTTAATTGACATTTTTAATAGGGTAATTAAAATGTTAATCATTAAGTGGCTGGTGAAGAGCTAATTTATTCTGATAAACATCACTTTTGTCTCAAAACCAAAGTTCTAACAACCTATACCAGTTCTCAGTGACCAGTCCAAGGACCCAGCGCCGCTCCCTGAGATCTCCCTGACACAGTTTAGGAAGGCAGCAGTAAAAAACAAAAACAAAACAAAAACGTTTGAATAAACATGGTAACTTCTTTTTATAAGTTTACTTGGCTGACTCATTCATATTCTTTTGTTTTTTCTGTGGCTGGCGTTGGACTGGGGTGACAAAGTGCAGTATCATACAAGGAGGAGGGAAATGCATAAAGATTGCTTATCACTAACAATAGTGAGTGGATGGAGCTGTTTATTTTCTTGTTCTTTATTCTGTGTGCGCGGTTTTGTTTTGTTAGTAAAGCACTTTTTATTTGTGGTAGACATAATCTCACAGAGTCAAGACTATCTACCAAATGTCAGACTCATCACCAAATAACATTTAGGCTGCTGTGTGGACTAGTTGTATAATATTTGTTTTCTTCTGTAGCAGGCTAAAGGATAAGTCTTTCAAGGTAACCTAGACATTTGGGAAAACTAAGCACTAATTACCAGCTCTAATTATTCTGTGTCCAAAGATCAAATTCCATGGTGGTTATAGCGTGGTTTGCATGATGATATTTTGCTTTGCCTGAATAAAGCAATTCTTGTGATCTATTAACTGCTATATTGTTTCAGGAAATCATGCCATTCAGCTTCTGGTGCATGTTGATGAATAAACTATTTGCTGACTAAGTGTCAAACACCTCATAAACTTATTGGCTGGTATGGAGTCCATTAGGCATATTACTATCATCAGGAGCCGGGTTCTAGGATACCAAATGTGCCCACAGAAGGTCAAAAGACATAATAAAAGTTGTGTATTAGGGGTAGAAGGAATGGGGCCCTTGTGCATGGATATTTGAAACGACATAGTTTTTCCCGACATAAGTGGTAGTGTAGACATGGCCTAAGTGGTGATCACTCACTTTACTATATGCTAATAGCACTTGTTGGGCAAAAGGTGAACTAATTGAAAGTGGAGTATTTTGATAGGCTAGAATTTTCTAAAAACCATATGTACATATATCACTATTTGTATACCAGGCCATCAATGTACATGGTGATTTACAAAGCACATTAAACAAGGCCAAGGACAAATAGTTTACAATCTAAAATGACTGGACAAACATACAACAATTAACTCAGAAGGGAGTAGGAGGATTCACAATCAAACTCCCAACTCAAAGAGAAAAGATGCACAATGATTAAACATCTCCTTTAAGAAAAAGGTATCACAGCTCTTAACCAAACACCCCCAAACGTCTCTCCTGCCCATATCAAGGCAAACAAGCCACATTAAATGACGATGTAAATGAACCTCACTTGGCCCTTACAACAAAAATTCCCTTCATAACACCCCACCACCACCATCATGCTCATGTATACACACATCTCTCCAGCCAAACTTTGCCGATATCATGAAAAGGTCTATGCTAATGGAATGGGGGTTACATCACATCTCTATAGAAGCCCCTCCCTTCCTGCACTGCCTTCTGCTCCTACTTATGAGTCCATTGTGTTTGCTGCAAGGAGGAGAGGTCACCAGACTCCTCTTCCTATGTGTGACCTCTAGGAGTCTGTAAGGGTTCTGGGAGGGAGTGGGCAGGATGTGTGAAAACATTTTGATTGGCTGGAATCTTCGGAACAGCAGCAGTTAGAAATTGTACTGAACTGAATAGCTACTGCTTGATTGCGAAATATCTCCTATTTCAATCCAGAGAGCATTCCAGAAGTAGTGAGACATTAAAAACAGTGACATAATGCATTTTGCAGAGTTGGGGAAAGTCAAAACCATTCGTGTGGAAATGTTTCACTAGATGTGAACAGGGCTATATGCAAGTTCTGTTCTTCTGTCGATGTGACACTTAGAATTTTCATGATGTGTGTCTAATTATTGTTAAAGATAGATTGTTGCAGTCAAACAGCAAGAAAGGGAAAGCTGGTCTGTATTAAAATGTGTTTTCTTCTGTGCATTCGCCTTCTTAGTCTTGGGCAGCATCAGCACAAAGCATAGAGTCTTTTGATGAAGATAGTGATATGGGTGATGAAGAAATGGAATTAGCTTCACCTTCATTATCTTCTAATAAGAATTTTGCGACTCCATCTGCATCAGCATTTAAAATGACTACTTCAGCTGTTCATTAAATGGCATTTAAAAGATTTTTAGTTAGAATATCCCATGACCAGAAAAAAGAATTTGACTATACATTTGCTAGAGGTATTTATACCAGCTATATACCATTTTGTGTACTGTACATCCAATTTACAAAGTACCTGTTAGGATATAGATATTCAGGCCTGTCTGTAAAGGCCTATACTCTAAGAATTTAGGTGTATTCTTATCACTTGACTAGTTACAGAGGTATAAAAGAAAGAATCAAAATCACTGTCTGCCGGTGTAAGGGCCTTCTCTTCCTGTGACAGTCTGAGGCCCTGTTCTTAGGCTAAGGCCTTTGGCTAAACAGTGAGAGCAGCCATAAGCTGGGAAGCGAACATTCACATCCTCACATTCCAAACCAGTCACACTGAAATCAGGTGCTATTGGGCTGTTAGGAATACAATCCTGTCCTGATAATGCCTATCGCCTCCAGAGAAAGGGAAGTGCCTAGAAGATGTAAAAGGAAACTTAGTTTGATAACATTCTGTCTGGCAAGAACTCACTTGTCAATAGCTGGGATGTGAAATCCTCACTTCTGTATGGTTTCGTCATTATAGTTCCCACTTTGCTATTGTGGGAGGAGGTATTGTTTCATATTCTCTGTGTGTATATAAAGTCTGCTGCAGTTTCCACGGTATGCATCTGATGAAGTGAGCTGTAGCTCACGAAAGCTCATGCTCAAATAAATTGGTTAGTCTCTAAGGTGCCACAAGTACTCCTTTTCTTTTTGCGAATACAGACTAACACGGCTGTTCCTCTGAAACCTGTCACTTTGCTATTGTTTGTATAATCTCTGTCTGGTTCTGTGATTGTTCCCATCTGCTGTATAATTAATTTTGCTGGGTGTAAACTAGTTAAGGTGGTGGGATATAATTGGTTACATAATCATGTTACAATATGTTAGGATTGGTTAGTTAAATTTCAGAAAAATGATTGGTTAAGGTATAGCTAAGCAGAACTCAAGTTTTACTATATAGTCTGCAGTCAATCAGGAAGTGAGTGGGTGGAGGTGGTGGTGGGGAAATGGGAACGGAATGGGGGTGGGGAAATTGGAATCATGTTTTGCTCAGGCAGGGGGAGAAATGGGAACAGGGCCACAGGTAAGGCTCTGTGGTGTCAGAGCTGGGAAGGGGGACACTGAGGAAGGAAACTGGAATCATGCTTGCTGCAAGTTCACCCCAATAAACATCAAATTGTTTGCACCTTCAGACTTCGGGTATTGTTGTTCTCTGTTCATGCAAGAAGGACCAGGGAAGTAAGCGGGTGAAGGAATAAGCCCCCTAACAGTACCAAGTAGGAAAGGGCTTCTAGGATGCCTAAGTAGACGATGTGAAAAAGAGAGAGTGTTGATGTTCTTATTGTGCAAGCTCTTCACATGTCTCTAGTGTCTGATGGATGGAACAACAGTCGTGCAAAGGGTGCCATCAACTTTATAGCAACAACTCCATCACCAGTATTTTCCTCATTCCAGTGCAAAACTGAGGATTACCAGACAACCCAAGGTATTGGTAACTAGTTTAAAAATACAATCAATGAATTGGGTCTTTGGAAGATTAGTTTGATTGTGACCAACAACACAGCTAATACGAAAGCTGCTTGGACTTTGTTCATAAATGAGCATCCATACTTTGTGTTATGGATGAGCTGCCCGTACGATGCGACTTTTCATTGGTGATGTTGGAAATTGACAGCTTTCTCATCATGTCAGATGAAAAGCATTGTCCAGTTTTTAAAAAAAGCACCAGCTGGCATTTTTCAGAGTCATTTAGTGCAGCACTCAGTGTCATTCATGTTGAGTAAGCCTTGTTCTACTCGATGGACATCTTCTATTAAATGTTTCAAAGATCTTCACATGTGCAAGAAGGCTCTTCAGTCAGCTGCTGTTGAAGAATGGGTGGGTGGATGTTGCCACTGCATAATCCATACTGACATTTTTGAGGACAACGTCTTTTGGATGCAAAACTCATTTCATTGCTTGAGCCCATAGCTCAGTCCAATTAGAATATCAAAAATGTTAGTTCTACATTGTCTGATGTCAGGAATGAGTTCCTAAATACTAAGCACGTTTGCTTTCCTGGACCTGAAGAAGAGCTCTGTGTAAGCTTGTGTTTTTCACCAACCAAAGTTGGTCCAATGAAGAGATATAACCTCACCCCCTTGTCTCTCTAATATCCTGGGACCCACACGGCTACAACAACCCTGTGCACAAGAAGCGTATTTGTGAGAACATTGAACATGTAACCCTTGTGCCAGGTAAAGACAGCAGCAACAAGGGCCGGGTTCAGTATCTAGAGTTTCCTTTTCAACAATACAACACAAAACCGGCTCAAGCACCCACCTAGTGACCTGGGATAATTACACACCACTCCTTGGGTGCCTTTAAGAGGCAGTACCTTCCCCTTTGCAAGCACAGGCTCTGAGGCCTGGTCTACACTATGAGGTTAGCAGCACTAGGTCAATTTTATAATGAAGGAGTCCACACAACCAACCCTGTTCCTGACCTAAAGGGCTCTTAAAATCAACAGCTGTACTCCTCCCTGACGAGGGGAGTAGCGCTAAAATCGACCTTCCTGGGTCGAATTTGGGGTAGTGTAGACGCAGCATGAGTGTAGCAAAAACTTTTAATAAAAGGAGGGAAGTAACTCAGCATTAATTTGGGAAAACACTGTAACTAGGATTCGTAAACACAAACTGTGAGCAAAAGACCCCCCACCCCAAGTAAGTTGGGCACTGTCCTTTTCCCCTCAGGTTCTTAAGTCCAGCAACCCAAAAATCCATGTAACGTGCCCATCCCTTTTCTGTACCCCACTCACAGTTGCTGTCCTTGGCCAGGGCAGCCCCAGAGTTCACCTCCCAGCCTCTGTGGAGGGAGTGGTAAGGAGGCACCTTACATGCTCTGCTGCTCAGGCACTCGCTCATCACCCCAACGGCTGATTGCCGCACCTCTGCAGGGCTCTGCTCTGCCCTCTCCCCCAGCCGCCCTGCTGGCCACGTCTCTCTGCCCACCACCCTGCTGGCTGCTTTGCTGCGCCTCTACACCAGCTGGCCACTCACCAAGATGTCTTCAGCGCCCCCCACACACACACACACACTTAACACAGCTCTCAGTGATTTTAACTGTTAGTAGGGGAGCCTCATTGCTGGCGCACACTGGGCAGTCTCTTACAATAGAGACACTGTCCCAAAGTAGGTCTAATACATAGACCTGGGAATCAGTGATTTCAGCCCTGCAGTATGTAACAAGACTCTCAGTTGAATCTAGAACACTCTTATTATACCATAGAGAGAGACTGGGTCAAATAGTGTCTAAGACCCTTAAACAAGGCCCACATCCTCTCTCAACTTACTGTGCTTTGGAACCCATGTCCCCTGCCTAGCGAGTGCCATTCAGTTGAGGGCAAGGCATTGGGGTATGCCAGGTACAGTTCTGCTGGCCTTGTTCACACAATAAGGATAACAATGCTTTGGATCCTGCCCCAATAACAAGGAGACTGGGGATCCAACAACAGCCACAAATGGTCATTTGGGCAAGCAATCTTAGCATGCTGAGCACCTAGGCAGGGTGGGTGTATCCATGCAAATGAGATCAGCTTCTGAAGTCTTTCCACAGCTCCCCACTAGATGTCAAGGGAGAGCTCATTCAGACTCTGCTTGCAGACAGTCCACGTACAACAACCAAAGTGAAAAAGTTTACAGACAGACAAAGTAATGTCGTTACTGCCTCTTGTCTTGATCCATGCTTCCAGGACCAAGACCCTTTTAATGACAAATCTGATCCAGCTTGTGACCGCATAATGGCTGATGCAAGTTTTAAGGGATATACAAATGAACAAACAATCCTGACAGAGGCATATATTATAGACAAGAATCATCCTGCTCAGTCATTTTAAAACAATGTGAATATAATCCCAGCAGTTGAATCAAAACAGCTTGCTCCTTCATACTGGTGGAAAAGGTGGTGTTCCTCCCTGCACTACATCAACAGCAGCAGAAATTCTTTTAACACTTCAGTTTCATTTTGCAGTAGCAAACAGGTCAGTTTGGAGAATCATCCATTCAAAAAACAAGAAATAGACTGAAGACCTCCACGGCTGGCATCTGCTGACCGCATATCACAATTTAAGATTGGAGAAGAAAATAGATGATGAGTTGATTCAATATCCAGCAGATGAAGAGGAAGAAGGAGATATGGATTAATTTAATGACTACAATAAAAGATGTATATATGAAGCAGTTGAAGTTTATGAAGAAAAATAAAATAATGAAGAGCAAGATGCTTGAAGAGTTAGACTGCTGCCTACCTAGCTTACCTAGCTTAAGTATATTTTAAAATGACTTATAGTTGCTAGATGTTTTTTCTCTTTAATTTCATTTCTTTTGTAACTGTTCAGCTTGAATAATGTTCACATTTAAACACTAACTTAACATTGATAGAATTACCTTTTCAGCATTTTTCAAAACTTCATTTAATTGTTTCATATTTTTCCTGAGTTAAAATAACTCATTTAAAATAACTTCTTTTGTAATCAGGCATCAGTATCTAAGGCTAAGCCTATTGAAGACCATAAAGTCTTACTCTTTTTTATTACTGTTCTAATAAATTAGTGTTTAAAAACCATCAGACCATTTTTTTTTTACAATCATTTTACAATGATTTGACAACATTTTACCAATGTCTGACAGGTCAACTGACCAATTATTTTTGGACCAGGCAACCCTAAAAGTAATTGCCACATTGTCATATCATCTGATCCTACAAACACTGCCGAGTAGAGCTCATTAAAAAAAGGGAAATTTTCACAGAAAATGTTATTCAAAAATTTCAACCAATTTATTTGTCAACATTCAAAATTTCAATTAAAAATGTAGTCAAAATTGAAAATTTTTAAAATAGTCCTACTGCTAAATGTAGTTCTTTAATATAGGTCAATATTTTGCTACTTCCCCCCTCCTCACCCCCGCTCCCCAATCAAGGAAGCTGAGCTCTATCTGCCCAGAGAACCCATCCCTTCCTACTTACCCATTTTCTTCCCCCTTCTCCAGTCCAGCATCTTCCCAATATATTTCTCAAGCTCTCACCCTCCTTGAATTATTTTTCCTTTTGGTACATGAAGCATGTTTTTATTCCCTCCACCCCATCTTAAAAACCTACCCTTGATTCACCAGTTCAAAGATTAAGGATAGAAGGGGCCCTTATGGTCATCAAGTTTGACCTCCTTCATAGTATAGGACACAGCATTTCAGCCAGTAATTCCTGCATTCGGCCCATAACTTCTGGTTGAGCTACAGAACATCTTTTAGAAATACATCCATTCTTGATTTAAGGGCTTCCTGTGATGCAGAAACCACCCCATCCCTTGGCAAGCTGTTCCACTATTTCAGGGTGGGCAAACTTTTTGGCTGAGGGCCACATCTGGGAATAGAAATTGCATGGCAGGCCATGAATGCTCAAAAAATTGGGGTTGGGGTGCAGGAGGGGGTGAGGGCTCTGGTTGGGGGTGTGGGCTCTGGGTGATGAGGAGTTTGGGGTGTAGGAGGGCGCTTTGGGCTGGGACTGACTGGTTCAGAGGGCAGGAGGGGGATCAGGGTTGTGGCAGGGGGTTGGGGTATGGGAAAGGGTGCGGGGTCTGGGCTGGGGATGAGGGATTTGGGGTGCAGGAGGGTGCTCTGGGCTGGGATCGAGAGTTTGGAGGGCCGGAGGGGGATTAGGGCTGGGGCAGGGTCCGGACAGTGCTTTCCTCAAGCAGCTCCCAGAAGCAGTGGCATGTCCCTTCTCTGGTTCCTATGCAGAGGCATGGCCAGGCAGCTCTGCATGCTGCTCCGTCCACAGGCACCGCCCGGCAGCTCCCATTAGCTGTGGTTCCTGGCCAATGGGAGCTGCGGAGGCGGCACTTGGGGCAGTGGCAGCGTGCAGAGCAGAGTCCCCTGGCTGCCCATAGGCATAGGAGCCAGAGTGGGGCCATGCCGCTGCTTCTGGGAGCTGCGTGGATGGCCCCCAACCCTGCTCCCTGGCTAGAGTGCCGGAGCGGGGCAAACCCCAGACCCTGCTCCCCAGCAGGAGTTTGAGGGCCAGATTAAAATGGCTGACGGGCTGTAGTTTGCCCACCCCTGCACTACTTAAATACCCTCACTGTTTCTAAATAAGTTGAAATTTTTTTTAGTCTGAATTTGTCTAGCTTCAGCTTCCAGACTGCTGGAATGAAGTCCTTTCTACTATCAGAATTCTTCATCACACGTACATACTTGAAGCCCATAATCAAGTCACTTCTTAACCTTCTCTTTGATGAGCTAAATAGATTGAGCTTCTAAAGTCTCTCACTATCAGGCACATTTCCCCGATTTTGAGTAATTTTTGTAGCTCTTCCCTAAAACTTTTCTAATTTTTCAGTGTCCTTTTTGAAGTGCGGATACCAGAACTTGACAGAGTATTCCACTAACGATCTTACTAATGACATAGATGGAGATAATACATGGTATTCTCCTGCTTATACATCTGTAACCCTTCTGCCCATCAGAGTTGGCAGCAACAAGGGCTGGGTTCAGGATCTAGGGGTTCCATTCCAATAACACAATGCAAAACTGGCTCGAGCCCTCACCCAGCGACCTGGGACAAATATATACCACCCCCGCTGGGCACCTCCAAGAGGCAATACTTCCCCGCTCGCAAGCACAGAGTCTGAGTGTAGCAAAGCCTTTTAATAACAGAGAGAAACAATGTGGCATTATGTTGGGGAAACACCACCAACAGGATTCCTAACACAACCCATGAGCAAAAACCCACCCCAAGCAAATTCATCCATGTCCTTTCCCTTTGGTTCTTGAGTCCAGCAACTCAAAATCACCCAAAGTCCCAAAAGACCAACACCCCAAAAGTCTCTGTCCCTGGTCAGTGCAGCCCCAGAGTTCAAAAGTTTATCTGCAGAGTTTTACCTCCCAACGTAGGTGGAGATGGGGGGTGGGTTAAGGGGCACCTTGCATGGCCCAAAGCTGATTGCCCCACCTCTCCATGGGGCTCCACTTCACCAGCCATCCCACGAATCGCTCCACTCTGCCAGCTGCCCCCATGAGCTGCTCCAGACATCCCACGAACTGCTCTGCTCCACCAGCTGCTCTGCCAACCGTCCCATGTGCCGCTCCAGCTGTCCCGCAAACTGCTGTGCTCCAAGAGCCGCTCTGCTCTGCCAGCCATCCTGGAAACTTCTCCGCAATATATCTTCAGGCTCCCCCACTACTTAACACAACACTCAGTGATTTCAGCTCTTAGTAAGTTTAGCTCTTTTGTGATTTCAGCTTGTAGTAAGGGAGCCTCAGTGCTAGTGCACCATTAGCCCAAAGTGAAGTCAGCTCAGCAGCCTATAACTAGATTCCTAATGGAATCAAAATTAGCTCTGATATTCCTCAGTGGAGAGAGGAGGAAGTACAATTAGCATGCAAAACCCTTACCACCAGCTATTAATACCTCTCTCCATTCACTGGGTTTTGGAACCCATGACCCTTGCCTAGCAAGTGCTGGTTAGTTGATGGTGAGTCCCTCCATCATAACAAAAGGCCAAGTCCAGTTCCACTGTCCTTGATTCACATAATCAGGATAATAACCGTTTATTCCTGCCCCAATAACAGAGAAACTGGGACTCCTACAGCAGCCAAAGTGACCATCCAGGCAAGGTGGGTGTGCCTATGCAAATGAGATCAGCCTCTGAAGTTTTTTTCCACAACCCACCATGACTCACCACCTGATGTCAGAATAGAGCTCATCCTGACCCTGCTTACACATCCAAGGATCACAGTCGCCTAACTGCAGCTGGTTATGCATCTAAGTCCTTTTCAAAGTCACTTCTTTCCAGGATGCACTTCTTTTCCTCATCTTGTAAGTGTGACCTGCATTAATTTTTCTCTAGATGCGTGACCTTGCATTTGGCTGTATTAAAACATTATTTGCTTGCACCCAGCTTACCAAGCGATCCAGATCACTCTATATCAGTGAACTGTCTTCATTATTTATCACTCTATCAATCTTCATATCATCTGCAAACTATCAGTAATTTTAGGTTTTCTTCCAGATTATTGAAAAAAAATGTTAAGTAGCATAAGGCCAAGAACTAAAGTCTGTGAGACCCTGCAAGACGCACACCTGCTTAATGCTAATTCTCCATTTACAATTACATTTTGAGATCTCTCAATTGGCCAGTTTTCAATCCATTAATGTGTGCCATTTAATTTGATTTTGTACAGTTCTTCTTCGAGTGCTTGCTCATGTAAATTCTATTCTAGGTGTGTGCGTGCCCACGTGTGTGGTCAGAGATTTTTGCCTTAGTGGTATCTGTAGGGTCGGCAGTGGCGCCCCCTGGAGTGCCATGCTTATGCGTTGGCATATTAGGCACTGCTGGCCCTATGCCCTCTCAGTTCCTTCTTACTGCCCGTGGTGGTCAGTCGGAACACCTTTCCTTGCATAGCAAGAGCTACCGGTTTTGTTTGTACTGACTTTGAGCCTTAGGGCCTTGTAAATATAGTTTGTCTATAATAGTCAGCGTTAAGTAGTTGTTACATGCAGTTAGTAGTTAGAATCCCACTGGGGACTTTGCCCCAGGCAGGGCTTGCCTCAGTCTCCCAGATTTAAGCCCTGCACAGACTGTAACAGGCCTATGCCTGTAAGTGACCCCCATAACAGCTGCCTCAAGTGCTAGGGGGAAATCACATAAAGGACAAGTGCTGCATTTATAAGAACTTTCAGCCCAGGACTCAGAGGGAGTGGGATATTAGTTTGAGGGCTCTCCTCATCGAGTCTGCCCTTTGTCCGGCTTCTGAGCCGTCCCACCAAGACTCACTGGGTACGTCGGCCTCAGCGTGCAGTGCGCCCCTGGCACTGGGCTCTGCCCAGTACCACTCCCCGTTGCTGGTGCCCAAGAAGAAAGCAAGGAAGCATGGCTCCCCAGCAGCAGGCAAGAAGGGCCATGGAAAGAGAGACGCAGTTTGGGCCACCCAGCCACTCTGGAGCCACACGTCTGTGCCTCCCTGACCCCTTAAAAATGTCCCTCACCGACTCCCGGGAGTAATATGGGACCCAAACTCCTGACGGCACTGAAGCCTTCCCAAGCTCCGCTGGCACCGAGAGAGCAGAGGCCTCTGCCCACTCCACTGACACAGCACATGCCACAGGAAAAGGCTCCCCACAAGGGCAAGCCAGCTGCAAAGACCCCTCAGGGGGCAGTGGAGCGCCACCAATCCCCTGAAACAAGACAGTTCTCTCCACCTCTGCACCGCAGATGACCAGAGTCGCAGCGCAGATCCTCTGGGGCTCACCCTTGGAAACTGGCACTGTGATTGCGGTCCCCACCATCTCTACACAGATCGCCTAGAGGGAGGCGTCCGTCTCCATACTACCGGCACTGTTCGCCCTCCCACAGGATGTTCTCTTGGCACAGATCTCGGTTGCCTGCCCCGGAGGAGAGTTCCCCATCACATCTCCGTTCCCTCAATACCAGCACCAATCTGCTCACTCCAGGCACTGGTCTCTGGTGGTGATGGTCAGCAGGCAGATGCAGGCATAGACGGCCCCACTGTGGTCACTGGAAGGGGATTCCTCAGGCACAGAAGGGCAGTTCAGTCCCTCAACCAGACCCCACCATGGCACCCGAGGCCATGTCAACATCGATGGTGCTGGTGTTGGTTTTTGTCCCCAACAGGCACGGCCTAGACCGGGTAGTCAGGGTGCCGGATCACATCCTATGGTTCCTGGATTGGTGGATGAGCCCTGGGTCAGTATTGCAGGGAGTTCCCTTCATGGCCCTCTCCTCTGATCTCTGATGATTCAGACCTGGGCAAGCTCAGCATGCAAGGCTGTTGGCTGCAAGACAATCTGGCCCTCCATGTCAATGTCAGGGAGCTCAAAGTGGTTCGCCTGGCCTGCCAGGCTTTCTTGCTCCACCTGAGGGGCAAGGTGATGTAGGTCCTCATGGACAATACCGCCATGATGTATTACATTAACAGGCAGGGCGGAGCCAGGTCGTCACCCCTTGGCCAAGAACTCTCTGCCTCTGGGACTTGTGTGCGGCAGGCCATTCATCTGGTAGCCACGCATCTGCCCGAGACAAGAAACATTTCTGCATATCGCCTTAGCAGGACCTTCTCATCTCGCCACAAGTGGTCACTGCATCCGAAGGTGATCAGTATGATCTTCTGGAAGTGGGGGACTCCCCAAGTAGACTTGTTCACATCCTGTTAGAACAGGAAATGTCATGTGTTCTGTTCACTCCAGGGGATGGACAGGGGTTCCCCTGTCAGACGCTTTCCTGCTCTTGTGGTTTGGGGCCCTGATGTATTCCTTTCCACCAGTGCCATTGATCCACAGGAGTCCTCGTGAAGATCAAACAGGACAGGGCGAACGTTAGCCTGATAGCCCCTGAGTGGCCTCACCAACACCGGTTCATCACGCTGCTGGACCTTTCAGTAGCTGCCCCGCTGCAGACCTTCTGTCCCATAACCATGCCAGTCTGCTGCACCCAAACGTGGTGTGTTACCCTTGACAGCATAGCTACTACATGGCTGAATGTGGAAGAGTAGGAATGCTCAGCCTGGGTTCAACGGGTCTTGTTGGGTAGCAGAAAACCCTCCACCAGAGCTACTTACCTGGCCAAGTAGAAAAGGTTCACGTGCTGGACTTCGGAACGATGTACCTGTGCCGAGCAGGCCTCGCTGCAGGTGATCCTGGATTATCTTCTGCACTTCAAGGTCTCAAGCTTGTCCCTGACATTGATAAGGGTCCACCTGGCTGCTATTTCAGCTTTCCACCCTGTGTTCCAAGGCAGGTCAGTGTTCGCTCAGGTCTGGAGCGTCTTTACCCTCATGTCCAGGACCCTGTCCCTACCTGGGACTTGAACCTCATGATGTCGAGTCTCATGGGGCCCTCCTTTGAACCTCTTGCTTCCTGTTCTTTTCTCCTTGTCTCCTGAAAGGTTTCATTCCTGGTTGTGATAACGTCTGCCCGCAGGGTGTCTAAGATCAGGGTGCTTACTTCAGAACTGCCCTATTCTACAAAGATAAGGTCCAGCTGTGGTCACACTCGGCATCCCTGCCCAAGGTAGTTTCCCAGTTTCATACGGACCAGGACATATCCTTACCTGTCTTCTTCCCGAAGCCTCATAAATCAGAAGAGGAATGCAGGTTGCACGCCCTAGATGTCAAGAGGGCACTGGCCTTCTACATTGACAGGACAAAGCCATTTTGCAATGCAGCTGTTTGTTGCAGTGGCACACACAATGAAAGGTCACCCAGTGTCTGCTCAAAGGATTTCGTCCTGGATCACAGCCTGCATCTGCTATTGCTATGAGCTGGCAAAAGTACCTCCACCAGCAATAGTCACAGCACACTCAAGGAGAGCACAAGGATCATCAGCGGCCTTCCTGGCTCAGATTACAGATCTCTTGGATCGGCAGAGCCGCTACGTGGTTTTCTGTCCATTTATGTCCCATTATGCACTTACCCAGCAGGCTTGCGATGATGTTTGCTTCAGCAGAACAGTGCTGCATGCTGTAAGACCATGAACTCTGAGTCCACCTCATAAGCAGTGTCAATGGAGTCACCTGGAATGGAATCTACATGAGCAAGCACACGAAAAAGAAAAAATGGTTACCTACTGTGACATTCTATCTCTTGGGGGAATGTGCTGTAACCCCCATATTCCTCATTTTCATATAATCGTCATCTTATGTATAAAGCATGCTTTGTAAGGTATTGGGGAAAGGTTATGATCTGCTGAAAGTCATTTCTATATCCATATATGTATATCATTAATGCATATGAAGTTATGAGAATTGTGTAGCATGGTTGTCACTAAAACATGCTGTAAATTGGGGAAAATCAGCCAGCTATTAGCTCCCCAGAGGCAACAGCAAGGAAAGTAACCAACGCCCAAGTGGGATGTCAAACAACCCATCAACAGCCATTGTCCAGCAAAGAAGCTACAATGCAATGACTCACCTGGGTGAGGCCCCACCAGGGGAGTTACTCAACCTTGCTTGGAGGGACTCAGTAATGCTCACCTGACTCTGAATGGGAGGGTGAGGGGGCAAAGCCAAGGGGGAGGAAAGGACATGATAAAAGGAACAGATGTTTGTCATGCTCTTCCACCTACATCTACAGACACCATACCAAGCGACTGAAGCGCTGATCAAAGGGGAGAGCCTGACTGAAGAGCAACCAGCCAGCCTGCGGTGAGAAGCATCTAGGTTTGTAAAGACACTGAAAGTGTTAAGATCAGCTTATAACGTGTTTTGCTTTTATTTCATTTGACCAAATCTGACATGTTTTGACGTATAATCACTTAAAATCTAGCTTTATAGTTAATAAATCTGTTTATTCTACCCAAAGCAGTGTGTTTGGTTTGAAGTGCGTCAGAGACTCCCCTTGGAATAACAAGCCTGGTACATATCAATTTCTGTGTTAAATTGATGAACTCATATAAGCTTGCAGCGTCCAGCGGGCATAACTGGACGCTGCAAGATGGAGGTTCCTAGGGTTGTGTCTGGGACCGGAGATAGTGTCATTCGGTTGTAAATAGCTGGGAGCAGCTTACATGCCAGAGGCTGTGCATGTACAGCCCAGGAGTGGGGGTTCTCACAGCAGATCAGGTTCCCAGAGTCAAGGATTGGAGCGACCTCGCAGATCACTGGTCCAGACAACACCAGAGGGGAACATCACACCTACATTTTCGTAACTGGTGCTTCAGATGTGTTGCTCATGTCCATTCCATTACCTGCCCTCCTGTCGGAGTTGCCAGCAAGAAGGAACCGAGAGGGCATAGGGCCGGCAGCACCTGATATACTGACGCTTAGTATACTGATACACTGTACATAGGTGTGGCACTCAAGGGGGCACCACTGCCGATCCTATGGCAAAAATCTCCAACGGCCGTGCACGTGGGCGTGCGCACACACAGAATGGAATGGACATGAGCAACATATCTTGAAGATAACAGTTACAAAAAGGTAGGTAACTGTAATTACATGGGTAGTCCTGTTAGCCCATTTTAAATGTTGGCATAACATTAGCTTTCTTTCAGTCCTCTGGAATTTCGCCGGTGCTCCAAGACTTATTGAAAATCAGCACTAGCTGTCCAGAGAGCTCCTCAGCTATCTCTTTTAAAACTCTTGGATGCAAGTTATATGGATCTGCTGATTTAAAAATCTCAAGGTTTAGTAACATCCTTCCAATAGTTGGAATGGAAAGTATTTAATCATCATATGACTCCATCATCTGGCTTTCCCCCCCAAATAAACAAAAATATTTATTGAACACTTCTGCCTTTTCTGTGTTATTGATAATTCTATTATTTCCATCTAGTAATGGACTCATACCATTATTAGGATTCCTTTGTTCCAGATATACTTTTAAAATGTTTTCCCTTTACTCTGCTGGCTATAGATTTCATCTTGTGCTTGTGACGGGGCAGAGCGGCCCCACACTGGTACCACAGAGGTTAAACCTTCCTTTATAGCAGAGGAAGCCATGCTCCTGAGGCTCTGCTGGGCATGCTCCAGCTGGAGAACAAGTATAAAAGCCTGCAGAGCTGCTCAGTCAGGGCTGACTGCCAGAGGGGAAGGAGGCACACTGCCAGCTCCCAAGGAGGGATAGCCTGAGCTCCAGGATCTGAGGTCAGCCAAGCCAGAACACATCCTGATGCCCGGAGTACGTCACAGGAGGAGAACAGACCAGAGGAGGCCTTACTCAGAGAACCTGGAGGTTATAGGGACCGGTGAGAAGTGACCCAGGGGAACTTTAGAGGAGAACAGCATTAGAGCCACACAGAGGCTCAGCATGTTTCTGGTGGATCCCCACCAAGCTCGTGGTAAGGGGAACTTGCCACTACCAGGGCCCTAGGTTGGGACCTGGTGGAGAGGGCAGGCCTGGGTCCCCTTACCACCCCTGCACACCATGGGAATCATACAGACTCTAGCCTGTCTGAGAGGGGTGATTATATGGACGCTGGCCATTGGGCCACACTGCCCTGACTCTTGGGGCGAGTTACATGGACTCCGGCCACTAGGCTGCACTAACCCACCTGTGAGGGGAGAGTTCTATGGACTCTGGCCATTGGGCTGCACTGCTCCAATGCTGGGAGCGATTTATATGGACTTTGGCCGTTAGGGCACACCGCCCTGACCAAGGGGTGATTGCATGGAGGGAGGTCATTAGGCCGCATCGGGCCGCCCACAGAGAGGCGAGCACGTGGACTTGGGAGTGGTGAGGTTCCGACGTGCCATCCCACCCTTGCCACAAAGGGGCAGTGCAGTGCCAGGCCCATCACAGTGCCCTTTGGTGGTTTCTGTTTGAGGGCTTATTCCTGCACCCTCTTGCTTCCCTGGTCCTCTTTGCATGAACAGAGAGCAACAGTACCCGAAGTCTGAAGGTGCAAACAATTCAGTGATTATTGGGGTGAACTTCCAGCAAGCTTAAATCCAAGTTTTTTTTCCTTATTTTTGAATTCCAACTTACTTCCTGTTTGCCCCTAATTTATATAGTAATATTCTCAGCTCTACCTTCACCAATAATTTTACTGAAATTTACTTAACCAATCCTGGCATATTGTAACATGATTAGCTAACCAATTATATCCCACCACCTTAATTAATTTGCACCCAGCAAAATTAATTATACAGCAGACAGAAACAATCACAGAACCAGACAGAAACCATGCAAACAACAACAAAGTGGGACCTATAATGACAAAACAATGCAGAAGTGAGGATTTCACAACTACATCTATAAAGACATAAGGGTTTCCCAGCTGTGTCTGTTGATAAGTGAGTTCTTACCAAACAGAAATCTATCAAACTAAATTTCCTTTTGCATCTTCTAGGCTCTTCCATTTCTCTGGAGGTGATAGATCCGATCACCTTCCTAACAGCCCCAGATTGCCTTATTTCAATATGACTAGTTTGGAATGTGAGGATGTGACCGTTCGCTTCCCAGCTTATGGCTGCTCCCACTGTTTAGCCAAAGGCCTTAGCTTAAGAACAGGGTTTCAGAGTGAAACAGTGAGAGAAGGCCCTTACACAGGCAGACAGTGATTTTGATTCTCTTTTATGCCTCTATGTAGCAAGGCAGCGTGGTTCCCTGCCACCCCGTAGAGGGACGTACCCCTCTGGACGCTAAAGTGGGGGGAGCCAGTGGAGCCTGTGCCCACCCCCCAGAAGTCAAGGCCCAGGACAGGAAGTACAAAAGCCCAACCCCAGAACTTACAAGAGACTCAGCCGCCAGAGAAACCTCTGGCCTAGCTCCCGGTTGGGAGACACTGGCAATTGGCGACTGACCCGAGGACTGGCCAGACCAGCCGAGGCCTGAAGCCGACCAGACCCCGGAGAAGCAGTTAAGCCTGCCCGTGGCAAGCTACCCAGAGGAGCTACCAAGCCTACCGCTCACTGGGTACCCGGAGGAGCTCATCGTGCTTGATTCCTTGGAGGACACCATCCAGACGCAGGTACCTCTAGAGGGGGAGGTAGGAAAAACCTGGGGACAGCTGATCTAGTCTGGCTGCAGCACACCCAGAGCCGATGTCAGTGGTTTGCAGCCAGGATCCCCACTGACACAGCAGCAGGCCGTCTGCCGCTGCTAGGGCCCTGGGCTGGGATGCAGTGGAGTGGGTGGGCCTCTGTCCCCCCTGCCACCCAGTGAGCAGGTGGCAGTCTCCCCCTCTCCCAGGCCTGTCAGAGCCAGGGCCTGGGCCTCCTGAACTTATTTGTTTGCTCAGCCCCTGCCCGAGGGCCTGAGTCCCAAACACTGCACTGCCCCAGGGCCTGGGCTTGTTGCTTATTTGTTTGCTCAGCCCTTGCCTGAGGGCCTGAGCCATGGACTCTTTGCTGCCTGCCCTAACACAGGGCTTGGGGTTATTGCTTAACACAGTTTGCCCTGTCCAAGGACTGGAGTGTGGGACTCGCTACTGCCTGCCAACTGGGCGCTGTAGCATTCATGCAAGGTTCATGCACTTGGCAACATTCAGGGCACACCCAGAGTGTTGTGTAGGAGCAGTGCACACACGGCTCCTCTCAAGGGCATGAACCTTGGAAACTCACCCAGAGGACATGAACCTTGGGAAGCCTCCCAGGACTGGGCTCAGGGCCTGAGAGCAAGGAATGCGGTAGATAGATATTGGTAAATAAGAATATTAAACAAAGCCAGTGTATTCCTTTTATCTGTTGGAGTATGTAATGCACGGGGGGAGAGAAAGAATAAAAGAGAGGGTGGAAAGCTGACAGGAGACCAGCCCGTTGGCAGACCAGCCTGCTTGCTTGCTTAAAGCCTTGTTCTGTCTTGTATTTGGACCGCAACAACTGGCACCCAACGTGGGGCCCTCAGCACTCACCTCGCCCGGCAAGGGTTTCAGACGCGTCACTCATCCGCTTCGCGGATCCCAGTGAGTATTTTTCGTTGTGGTAAGTATGGGAAGCTCCCTCTCTGCTTTGCAAGTGCAACACCGCAATGAGCTACAGTATTTGCTGCGTAAGGCTCAGCATGATTTCCCCTCTCGAGAACTCACTCTCCTGCTACAGGAGGTGAGTGCCCAATGTCCGTGGTACCCTGAAGCCGGAACCCTTAAGCTAGCGGACTGGGAGTGGTTGGGCCAGACATTGCACAAAGAGCCTCGGGCGCCCATGCAGGCTTTACATGCCTGGCACCTCTGCTGCGACGCAATACAGCATGTTGCCTCGGAAAAGCCCTCCCTCGCGCCAATAGAGAGGCTGGTGATCTCGCCACTCCCGTCCGCTCCTGCAGCCATCCCCCCTCCTGGTGATGTGACACAGCGTGTTGCCTTGGAAAGACCCTCTCCCGCGCCAATAGAGGGGCTGCCGATCTCGCCACCCCCGTCCGCTCCTGCAGCCATCCCTCCCCCTGCTTCACCCCCAGTGCGTCAATTACTGCCGCCTCCTTTGTCTTCCCCTCTGGAGCCGGTGAGTGGTCACCATCCCACCGTGGGGCCCCATGCTCCGGGGCCCCCCGGGGGGGTCATCCGCGTCTGCTCAGGGGCTTTCGCTGGTGCAACAAATGGTTCACGCAGCGAAGACTCGCCCAGATCTTACAGCAGAGGAATTAGCTGATCTGGTCTCAGTTTGCCTGGTGACCTGGCAGAATGATGGCCAGGGCAACCAGCTTGCAAACTGGGTCAGTTTGCCTTACTCGGTGTTCAGAGAGGTAAAGAAAGCGATTCGCGAGTTCGGCCTCACTAGCACGTATGTACGTGGTCTCCTTGAAGGGCTAGGTACTGGGTACTCCCTGGTCCCTGAAGATTGGAAGGCGCTGTTGCGCATGATGCTGACGCCAAGTCAGTATGTTATATGGCTTAGTGAGTATCGGCAGATGGCGGAACGCCAAGCCCAGGTATATATAGCGCAAGGTGTCACTTATGAGCAGTTAGCAGGGGAGAGCCCGTTTGCTACCGTTCAGATACAGTCTCAACTCCAGCAGGCCGTCTTCCCCATTATTTCTGCCTGCGCCCAGCATGCTTTCCAGAAGGTCCCGGATTCAGGCAAGCCTACCAAAAGCTTTGCCAGTATCCGTCAGGGTGCATTAGAGTCCTTTATGGATTTTACCAACAGATTGCAGGAGGCTATCCTCCGACAGATGGATAACCCTGTGGCAGCTCAGGAGATTCTGTTAAAAATGGCGGTTGAAAATGCGAACGAGGATTGCCGCCATGCTCTCCAGGCGGCACAAGCCGCTGGCGTTCTAGAGCTGTCGGACATGCTGCGGGCGTGCCAAAACATCGGCACACAAGCACATAAAGCTGGGGTTCTGGCCGCCGCCCTGCGGAAAAGCAGGAAGGAGGGGAAGCGTTGTTATCGCTGTGGTAAGGAGGGTCACTTTCAGCGGGACTGCCACTCATCGACGGCGCCCGCCCGCCCCTCAAAGAAGTGCCCCAAGTGTCGGAAGGGCTATCACTGGGCTAATCAGTGTCGTAGCGGGTCGGGAAACCGCTCGACAGGTCCCCCCCAACCCAGGACCAAACAGGGGTGTTCCCCACTCAAACAACTGTTCCTCTGCCTTAAAATCCATAGACTTCATGAGGGCAGCGACTGCCGGAAGTGCAGGGCTTGATTTGATTATGCAGGAGGACGCTGATTTTCAGTTGCCAGGGGAGGTTTGCGCCATACCTACACAGGTGACGGGACCTCTCCCTGCCGGATTTGTGGGTCTGGTTCTCCCTCGCTCACACGCTGGGAAACAGGGTTTTTTTGTCATCCCAGAGGTCATTGACGCCGATTACACTGGCGTTATTAAGGTTCAGGTGTGGACCCATCTTCCGCAGTCGCTCCCGCGTGGACGGTCAATTGCACAATTGATTTTAGTCCCCTATCAGGTGCCAGCTGCAGAGGATCAAGCCCGGGGCGGAGGCGGCTTTGGATCTGTCTCAGTTGCTGTCTCACAACACGTCCTCTCAACTTGTTGCTCTAACAATGTCGCTCCACCCCTCGAAACCTCAGTTAACACTTCTTTTAAATAATTTTCCTTTTACAGGGCTGGTGGACACTGGAGCTGATGTTACGGTGATTCGTGATCAGGACTGGCCGGTCAGTTGGCCAACAGTTCCTTCTAAAGAGTTGTGGGGGATCGGGGGTAGCAAACCCGGGCACCAAAGTTTGTCTTGGGTCACGGTCTCTAAACCAGGAGGCCGTGCCCTTGCTACGATCCGCCCTTTTGTGCTCCCTGTCCACCTCAATATTTGGGGCCGTGACTTACTTGTAAAGCTGGACACCACCCTTGATATTAATATATAATGGCCCAAAACCCTCCCCCACCCACCTTGCCCTCCGCATTAAGGATTGCCATACCAATGGTAGCGCCCGTATGGATTGACCAGTGGCCCCTCCCCCTAGAAAAGCTGAAAGCGCTTCATTCGCTTGTGCAACAACATTGGCATGCACAGCGCTTGGAGAGCTCCACTAGTCCCTGGAACACCCCGGTGTTCGTTATTAAGAAAAAATCTGGTGCATGGCGGCTGTTACACGATATAAGGGAAATAAATAAACGCATCTAACCCATGGGCCCCTTGCAGTTTGGGTTGCCAAACCCGAATTTAATTCCTCAAACCAATCAGCTTTGTGTGGTAGATTTAAAAGATTGTTTTTTCACAATCCCCCTTTGCCCACAAGATCGCGAAAAATTCGTGTTTACGGTGCCAGAATATAATAATCAGCGACCCTCTCAAAGGTATCAGTGGAAGGTCTTGCCCCAGGGAAAGCAAAATAGTCCAACCTTGTGTCAGTTTTTTGTGGATCGGGCCCTTGCCCCTTTTCGTGCCCAATACCCCACACTAAAGGTCTACCATTATATGGATGATATTTTGCTTAGTGGTCCCCAGGTCACGGCACAACAGCTTGAATATTTGTCTCAGATTCTTGGCCAAAATGGCCTGTTAGTGGCACCAGAAAAAATCCAACGCTCTTATCCCTACCAATATCTCGGGCATAAGGTTTTACAAACCTATGCTGCCCCTGTTCACCCGGAAGTGGTCCTATCCCAACCCCTAACCCTTGTTAAATTACAACAAATTTTGGGTCATTTAAATCGGATTCGACCCTATTTCCGTCTCCCCACATCGATGCTGCAGCCGTTGTTCGAGCTCCTACCTGGAGCTCGGGCACCGGGCGCAGTTATTGCCATCACTGAGGAGCACATTGCCTGCATTCGACAGATCAATGCAATGTTGAGTCAGCAGTTTGCGGATAGACTCACTGAGGTTCGTCCCCTGCGGTTAGTTCTCCTTGCCACCCCTCATACGCCTACTGCGGCTCTGTTTGTACCTCGTACAGACACAGCCGTCTCTATCATAGAGTGGATATATTTGTCTTCCACTCCTCCTCAGAACATTTATCCTTATTTAGACACCCTGTCCGACCTTTTTCGTAAAGCCCACCACCGTGCAGTGCAACTCACGGGCACTGATTTAGTTGCCATTGTTTTCCCCTTATCACGTAGTGAATTTGATTTCTTGTATCACACCTCCTTGGCCTGGCAGGTTGCTCTTTGTGATTATGTGGGAGAGATTTCTTATAATCCCCCAAAAGATCCTCGGTTGGTGATCACACAAAAGGTGCCACTAATCGTACATCGTCTTAGCCACTCTCGACCTATTGTTTCAGCTATCACTCTTTTTACTGATGGCTCTCCACATTGTGGTGTCGTCACCTATCAATTAGGTGACCCCCCTCGTTGGCATTCTCGTTTTACACTGCCCCAGCGTTCCGTGCAGCGCTCGGAACTAGCTGCTGTTATTTTGGCCTTTCAATTTTTTGCTGATTGTCCCTTTAATTTGATTGTGGACACCCATTATGTTTATCAGGTAATTGATCATTTACCCCTTGCCCTCATTACCCCTCAGGTCGATGCGGACCTTCTTTGCCTGTTTTTGTCCTTACAGTATCTCCTCACCACTTGTAATTTTTCTTATTTTGTTGCTCATATTCACAGTCATACCCCTCTGCCTGGGCTACTTACTGAAGGCAATGCGCGCGCCGATCGTGCATTACGTGGTCAGGTAAATTCCCTCTTTTCTGACCCCATTGAAAGCCATTCTTTTTTTCATCAGTCTGCCTCTGTTTTGGCCCGACAGTTTCACATTCCTGCTGATCATGCACATTCTATTGTTCATTCCTGCTCCCACTGTGCCGCTGCTGCCCCTACCTTTTCTTATGCCGTTAACCCCAGAGGTACCGCAGCGAATCAGCTGTGGCAAATGGATGTCACTCCCGTGCCACAATTCAGCCCCTATTCGTTTTTACATGTTTCCATTGATACCTATTTGGGATTCCTCTGGGCGACCCCACAGCGTGGGGAAGCCACTCCCAAAGTTATTCACCACTTGCTAGCCTGTTTTGCTCTTATGGGTTGCCAGAGCCAGATAAAAACGGATAATGCCCCAGCCTATTGCTCCACAGCCCTCTCCACCTTTTGTGCCCAATGGGACGTCCGTCTAAAACACGGGATCCCTTTTAATTCCACAGGCCAAGCCATTGTTGAACGTGCAAATAGCACGCTAAAAACCTTGCTTGACAAACAATTAAAACAAGGGGAGCTGCGTCTCTGAACCTTAGGAGACATTCAGCAACAATTGCATGTCCTTTTGTTTACTTTAAATAATTTAACACCGAATACAGATCAGCAGACCCCCGCGGATCAGCATTTTCATAAGTCCGAGGTACTGGAAAGACCGCGTGTCTATTACTGTCAGCTGCCCGATCCGCAATGGTTGGGCCCAGTACCTTTAATTTCTTGGGGTCGGGGATATACTGCTGTGTCTCTCTCTGCAGGACCGTTGTGGGTTCCGGCCCGGTGTGTGCGACCGGCACTGAAACAGCACGGTGTGGCACCAGGGGCTGTCGAACCCCATACCGGAGTTTCAGCTGACCTTGGAGGAGAACGCGGTGCCTCCCGGGTCGACAATGGCGAGACGGAGGAGACGTAGCGTCCCAAGCCAGCCTGTGACATGGGGAGCAGTGAAAGCATTGGTCGCCGCGGCTCAACGAAGACTGGCAGCAAACCAACAGCCAGAGACTCGTGAGACTCTGTTTGTGGCCATTCTCGCCCAAATCACTGCTAATTCTGTATTGATTGTGTGCCTTATGTGCCTGCTATTTCCTGCAGGGGTTGACTCGGGAGCGCCTCCTCCGTTACGGGCCCAAATGACGTATAACCTATGGGAAAGATTGTCTTCAATAGCAAATGTTACCCACTTTTGTTTATTTGATTTTGTAGCAGCTGAAGAATTGTTAGGTACGTGCCTTATTCCAGTATGTCATCACCCTGAGGAAACAGGGAATGAGATGATGCTCGCTGCCTACGCGAACCTCTCTTCCCAGTACTCTAGCATGGCTAATTGGGGCCCGGCCAACTACACTTTACCTTCTTGGGCTTATTTTTTGCTGTTGCTGTGTGCAATGTATTTCCTTTTTGTTAAGGCTTTGTCGAGACCTGCCCTGGCAGGCTCCACGAGTTATGACCTTGTCTGTCCGGGAGTTAATTGGCTTGCAAAAGCAAATTGATGGCTACCATGAGATGGCTGAGCACAAATAAACAAAAAAGGAGGGGATGTAGCATTCATGCAAGGTTCATGCACTTGGCAACATTCAGGGCACACCCGGAGTGTTGTGTAGGAGCAGTGCACACATGGCTCCTCTCAAGGGCATGAACCTTGGAAACTCGCCCAGAGGACATGAACCGTGGGAAGCCTCCCAGGACTGGGCTCAAGGCCCGAGAGCAAGGAATGCGGTAGATAGATATTGGTAAATAAGAATATTAAACAAAGCCAGTGTATTCCTTTTATCTGTTGGAGTATGTAATGCACGGGGGGAGAGAAAGAATAAAAGAGAGGGTGGAAAGCTGACAGGAGACCAGCCTGTCGGCAGACCAGCCTGCTTGCTTGCTTAAAGCCTTGTTCTGTCTTGTATTTGGACCGCAACAGGGCGCGAGTAACTGTTTTGCCTCTACCGCGGCGTGAGACCCCGCAGCCAGACTAGTTCCCCGGACATAATCAGATGGATGTAGTGAGGGGGGGACCAAGGCTTCTTCGGGGGGGAGCAGGCCCCAGGCCTCCATGGGGTGGCAGGGCTGGCTTGGAGGTCAGGGGGTGGGAACCAGCACTCACTAGCAGCGCAGCTGGGGCCAGGTCGCTGTACTCCCGCCGCTGTGAGTGCAGCCCCGGCCCTGCTGCAGAGCTCAGAGGAGTGGGGGCAGGGAAGGAGCGGGGCGGAGCAGGAGCCCTGGGGAAGAGCTGGAGCAGGGGCTGGAGCAGCACGCAGCTGCACAAGGCACCAGGAAATTTGGAGCCCCAAAGTTCCTGGTGCCCTACGCAGCTGCAACTTTGCATATGGGTAAGGATGGCCCTGATTTTAGCAGTGATTTTAACATTCCAATCATGCAAATCTTCCCCCCCAGGGTTCAGCAATCCCAACTGGGTAAACTTATGCTCAGAAATGAGCAGTTCCAATTCCTCTTGTTTATTACCCAGGCTCGTAGCACTGGTACACAGGCAATTAAAGAATTTCTTCTCTTTAAGTCCTTGTGTCTTGATTAATTTTGCTCTCATCACCTCACTTTTATGCTAAATAAGTCTTATTTGTTCCCTCTTTTCACCCTTTTTGTTGCTAGTCTAGCCAGCCTTTCTCCAAGAAGATTGGTTCCCCTTCTGCTGAGATGGAAGCCATCCAAATTCTACAGTCCCCTCTCCTCATTGAAGGTAGACCAATGTTCCACAAAATGAAAACACACTCTACTTACTGTATCGGGTTGGATTGCAGAAACCCCCTGGAAGTTGCCACTTGATGTGTCAAGACTACTCCTGCCCCTGCTTTCCTGCCCAGTCAGCTTAGGACTTCAGTGCCCTCCCTGGTTTGAGCCAGGCCCGTTGGCCTGCTGCAAACCCAGACCCAGGTCTGAACCACATCCCCTAACAGCTGTAGGCTCAATTGAAAGCAGCTTACAGAAGTGTTCCTGTCTTTAATACTCAGATGCCCAACTCCTAATGGGGTCCAAACCCCAAATAAATCTGTTTTTACCCTGTATAATGTTTATACAGGGTAAACGCAAATTGTTTGCCCTCCGTAACACTGATAGAGAGATATGCACAGCTGTTTGCCCCCAAGTATTAATACATACTGTCAGTTAATTAATAAGTAAAAAGTGATTTTGTTAAGTACAGAAAGTAGGATTTAAGTGGTTCCAAGTAGTAACAGACAGAACAAAGTGAATTACCAAGCAAAATAAAACACACCAGTCTAAGTCTAGTACAGTAATAAAGAGTGAATACAGATAAAATTTCACCCTCAGATGTTTCAAGAATTTCTTTCGCAGACTGGATGCCTTCCTAGTCTGGGCACAATCCTTTCCCCTGGTACAGCCCTTGTTCCAGCTCAGGTGGTAGCTAGGGGATTCCTCCTGATGGCTCCCCCCTTGTTCTGTTCCACCCACTTAAATATCTTTTGCATAAGGTGGGAATCGGAATCCTTTGTCCCTCTGGGTTCCCACCCCTCCTTCTCAGTGGAAAAGCACCAGGTTAAAGATGGATTCCATTTCAGGTGGCATGATCACATGTCCTGTGAGGCCCCAAGCCTTCATTCCTCCCAGCCTGACTCACAGGAAGGCCTGCCTGCAAATAGCCATCCACAGTAAATTGTCCTGGTTGATGGGAGCCATCAAGATTCCAAACCACCATTAATGGCCCTCACTTTGCATAACTACAATAAGCCCTCAGTTATATTATTTCTAGTTTCAGATACAAGAGTGATACATTTATACAAATAGAATGACCATACAGTAGATTATAAGCTTTGTAATGATACCTTACAAGAGACCTTTTGCATGAAGCATATTTTAGTTTTTATATATAAAAAAGAGAGAGAGCACGCAAGCATCACTTACCTAGCTAGTGGTTCACTTCCAGAATCTTCTGTCTTCCTTTGTTCACGACACAAGGAGCTCCAAGATCACTTGGATGTTGTTCTTCTGCACTCTGAGTTTCCTGAAGTCATCTACGATCGGTTAGGTATCCTGCAAAGCAATGTTGATTGTGCATGTTGGCACTAACACCAGTGGATCCTGAACTTCAGAAGCCTGTCCAATGTTAATGACTTTTGTCTTGGCTCTGAGAAGGCAGCACACCATCCTGTTGTCTGCCTGTCCACTGCAGAATGTTCTTTCCATTCTTCTTAGTATAGAATTCCCAAAAAGGATAGTCTTGGAGGACTGGAGATCTCTTTATGAAAACATTTGATTTTCTCCTGGGTTGGGCTGAGCAGCCCCACACAGATGGGTCCCATACTCCTCTTTGTTCACTCAGTTGTTTCAGTGCTGAGGACCTGGGGACTATTGGAAATTTCTAGGTATGTGGAATTACCAGAGAGACGAGGACCAGGAGGAATCACAGCCTGCCCACCCTTGTATGCCTCCAACTGTATAGAGTGCTGCCTTGTCCTCTTACCGCTGGTGGTTAGAACTGCCAAACCTCATCTCTGATTTCCTGTGTTTCCTTCGTAGCCAGTTCTTGTCTTCCTTAAATCTGAGGTGGTAATGATTCCCAACTCTGGTTTTCCAAGAGTTCCTCCAGCCTCTCTGTGGTGCCCCATAGTGCCTGTACTTGCCCTTCCAAACCAAGAATCTTCTTCTAGCACAGCCATCAATTTACACGTCAGACCCAGGAAGTCCATTTTCGGGGTGAAAAGAAAACATCCCACATCCATTGCAGATTCGCAACCACTGTTCCGTCACTGGCCATCATAGTACTGAGCATAGAACTGTACCTGGCAAGCAAGGCTATCACATCCCCTTTGAAGCTCCACTGTTTGCCTACTCAAAAGTTTGCCTTGCAAATGACATATACTAAGACATACTGTCCAGCACTACCTCTTTGCTAACAGGGAAAGATTAACTACTCAGAGACTTCAAACATCTGGCATGTCAAAGACCCAAGAATCTTAGTCACAAGACCTACACCAAGACACATAGATCTTTCTCACCTGTCCCAGTTAGCAGCCCACATCCCAGCTATACAACTGTCACAGAAAACAAACAAGAGATAGACCTTAACATATGTATGTGAAAACTGGAAATTCACTGAGGGTATAGAGAGATGGCCAACTGCCTTCGAAAGCAGCAACCTCATGAAAATTCTAGGCATTAAATAGAATTAATTTATAATCGGGGGGGATGCATACTTCATAGCTTCTGCAGGCTTTGGCTTGCAACACCAGGAGTTTCTTGCATCCTTCCAATGCCCCCACAAGCTCCTTGTGTACCACCCTCCCATTTTCATCTATTTCAGGGACTCCCTACATTCTCACCACTGGTAAGAGTTCTGTGACCCCTCCCGTTTCCCCCTTCTTTCCTCCATATCAGCAACTCTGGTTGCTACCTCTCTCCTTATGCCAGGGGCTCTGTGTCTCCTCCTTCCCCACTTCTCAGACTCCTCCAATCTCCCCCCCCACACACACACAATGGGTTCTGTGTGCCCCCATTCACCCCACCACCAATGTCCCCCACTAAGGTTTCTATATATCAACCAACCCCTTACTCCCATACCAGGGTCCCTCAGCTGTTGCATACCAGAGGTTCTGTGTGCTCCAGTAACAGAGTAATCTGAGTGCCCCTGGTTGAGTGTGTGCATCCCTGCAATTTCTTCTCTGCTCACAGTGCCCTCGGTCTGCCTCTGTGCTTGTCAGGCAGGTCTTCGGTGACTCAGCCCTCCAGCCAGGTCACACGCTGTTCATGTACAAAACAAACAAACCCCTTTTGGGGTACACAGTCCAAAATGTCCCCAATGTCCTGCAGCCCTTCCTGGACTCAGGCTTCTAAGAGAGTCCAACAGGGCCCACCATGGTACCCTCAGTTGGTGTGTCATTTTCTGCAGCCCTCCCTGGGCTCAGTCTTTAACCAATCCAACAGGACCCATCACAGTGTCCTTGCCTGGTCTGGCTAGGTTGCAAGGTTCCTACTCTGGAATTGAGCAGCACCCCGAGGGCTTCTTCCTTGAGGACTCGAGTCCTCAGTGACTCCAGCCTTGCTGCTGAGCCACCCCTCTTAGGGTATGTCTACACTACGAAATCAGGTCGAATTTATAGAAGTCGGTTTTTTAGAAATTGGTTTTATATATTCGAGTGTGTGTGTCCCCACAGAAAATGCTCTAAGTGCATTAAGTGCAGTAACTCGGCGGAGTGCTTCCACAGTACCGAGGCTAGAGTCGACTTCCGGAGCATTGCACTGTGGGTGGCTATCCCACAGTTCCCGCAGTCTCCGCTGCCCATTGGAATTCTGGGTTGAGATCCCAATGCTTGATGGGGCTAAAACATTGTTGCGGGTGGTTCTGGGTACATATCGTCCGGCCCCCGTTCCCTCCCTCCCTCCGTGAAAGCAAGGGCAGACAATCGTTTTGCACCTTTTTTCCTGAGTTACCTGTGCAGACGCCATACCATGGCAAGCATGGAGCCCGCTCAGGTAACCGTCACCCTATGTCTCCTGGGTGCTGGCAGACGTGGTACTGCATTGCTACACAGTAGCAGCAACCCCTTGCCTTGTGGCAGCAGATGGTACAGTACGACTGGTAGGCGTCCTCGTCATGTCCGAGGTGCTCCTGGCCACGTTGGCCAGGAGCGCCTGGACAGACATGGGCGCAGGGACTAAATTTGGAGTGACTTGACCAGGTCATTCTCTTTAGTCCTGCAGTCAGTCCTATTGAACCGTCTTATGGTGAGCAGGCAGGCGATACGGATTGCTAGCAGTCCTATTGCATCATCTTCTGCCGGTCAGCCATGAGATGTGGATGGCATGCAGTCCTTCTGCACCGTCTGCTGCCAGCCAAAGATGTAAAAGATAGATGGAGTGGATCAAAACAAGAAATAGACCAGATTTGTTTTGTACTCCTTTGCTTCCCCCCCTCCCCCGTCTAGGGGACTCATTCCTCTAGCTCACACTGCAGTCACTCACAGAGAAGGTGCAGCAAGCATGGTCTAGCCATGTATCAATCAGAGGCCAGACTAACCTCATTGTTCCAATAAGAACAATAACTTAGGTGCACCATTTCTTATTGGAACCCTCCGTGAAGTCCTGCCTGAAATACTCCTTGATGTACAGGCACCCCCTTTGTTGATTTTAGCTCCCTGAAGCCAACCCTGTAAGCCGTGTCGTCAGTCGCCCCTCCCTCCATCAGAGCAACGGCAGACAATCGTTCCGCGCCTTTTTTCTGTGCGGACGCCATACCAAGGCAAGCATGGAGGCCGCTCAGCTCACTTTGGCAATTAGGAGCACATTAAACACCACACGCATTATCCAGCAGTATATGCAGCACCAGAACCTGGCAAAGCGATACCGGGCGAGGAGGCGACGTCAGCGCGGTCACGTGAGTGATCAGGACATGGACACAGATTTCTCTGAAAGCATGGGCCCTGCCAATGCATGCATCATGGTGGTAATGGGGCAGGTTCATGCCGTGGAACGCCGATTCTGGGCTTGGGAAACAAGCACAGACTGGTGGGACTGCATAGTGTTGCAGGTCTGGGATGATTCCCAGTGGCTGCGAAACTTTCGCATGCGTAAGGGCACTTTCATGGAACTTTGTGACTTGCTTTCCCCTGCCCTGAAGTGCATGAATACCAAGATGAGAGCAGCCCTCACAGTTGAGAAGCGAGTGGCGATAGCCCTGTGGAAGCTTGCAACGCCTGACAGCTACCGGTCAGTTGGGAATCAATTTGGAGTGGGCAAATCTACTGTTGGAGCTGCTGTGATGCAAGTAGCCCATGCAATCAAAGATCTGCTGATATCAAGGGTAGTGACCCTGGGAAATGTGCAGGTCATAGTGGATGGCTTTGCTGCAATGGGATTCCCTAACTGTGGTGGGGCCATAGACGGAACCCATATCCCTATCTTGGCACCGGAGCACCAAGCCGCCCAGTACATAAACCGCAAGGGGTACTTTTCAATAGTGCTGCAAGCTCTGGCGGATCACAAGGGACGTTTCACCAACATCAATGTGGGATGGCCGGGAAAGGTACATGATGCTTGCATCTTCAGGAACTCTGGTCTGTTTCAAAAGCTGCAGGAAGGGACTTTATTCCCAGACCAGAAAATAACTATTGGGGATGTTGAAATGCCTATATGTATCCTTGGGGACCCAGCCTACCCCTTAATGCCATGGCTCATGAAGCCGTACACAGGCAGCCTGGACAGTAGGCAGGAGCTGTTCAACTACAGGCTGAGCAAGTGCAGAATGGTGGTAGAACGTTTAAAGGCGCGCTGGCGCAGTTTACTGACTCGCTTAGACCTCAGCGAAACCAATATTCCCACTGTTATTACTGCTTGCTGTGTGCTCCACAATATCTGTGAGAGTAAGGGGGAGACGTTTATGGCAGGGCGGGAGGTTGAGGCAAATCGCCTGGCTGCTGGTTACGCGCAGCCAGACACCAGGGCGGTTAGAAGAGCACAGGAGGGCGCGGTATGCATCAGAGAAGCTTTGAAAACCAGTTTCATGACTGGCCAGGCTACGGTGTGAAAGTTCTCTTTGTTTCTCCTTGATGAAAACCCCCGCCCCTTGGTTCACTCTACTTCCCTGCAAGCTAACCACCCTCCCCTCCTCCCTTTAATCATTGCTTGCAGAGGCAATAAAGTCATTGTTGCTTCACATTCATGCATTCTTTATTCATTCATCACACAAATAGGTGGATAACTACCAAGGTAACCCAGGAGGGGTGGTGGAGGAGGGAAGGAAAATGCCACACAGCACTTTAAAAGTTTACAACTTTAAGATTTATTGAATGCCAGCCTTCTTTTTTTTTGGGCAATCCTCTGTGGTGGAGTGGCTGGTTGGCCGGTGGCCCCCCCACCGTGTTCTTGGGCGTCTGGGTGTGGAGGCTATGGAACTTGGGGAGGAGGGTGGTTGGTTACACAGGGGCTGTAGTGGCAGTCCCTGCTCCAGCTGCCTTTGCTGCAGCTCAACCATACACTGGAGCATACTGGTTTGGTCCTCCAGCAGCCTCAGCATTGAATCCTGCCTCCTCTCATCACGCTGCCACCACATTTGAGCTTCAGCCCTGTCTTCAGCCTGCCACTTACTCTCTTCAGCCCGCCACCTCTCCTCCTGGTCATTTTGTGCTTTCCTGCACTCTGACATTATTTGCCTCCACGCATTCGTCTGTGCTCTGTCAGTGTGGGAGGACAGCATGAGCTCAGAGAACATTTCATCACGAGTGTGTTTTTTCTTTCTTTCTAATCTTCACTAGCCTCTGGGAAGGAGAAGATCCTGTGATCATTGAAACACATGCAGCTGGTGGAGAAAAAAAAAAAAGACAGCGGTATTTAAAAAGACACATTTTATAAAACAGTGGCTACACTCTTTCAGGATAAAGCTTGCTGTTAACATTACATACATAGCACATGTGCTTTCTTTACAAGGTCGCATTTTGCCTCCCCCTACCACGTGGCTACCCCCTCAACCCTCCCCTCTCCCTGTGGCTAACAGCGGGGAACATTTCTGTTCAGCCACAGGTAAACAGCCCAGCAGGAACGGGCTCCTCTGAGTGTCCCCTGAAGAAAACCACCCTATTTCAACCAGGTGACCATGAATGATATCTCACTCTCCTGAGGATAACACAGAGAGATAAAGAACGGATGTTGTTTGAACGCCAGCAAACATACACTGCAATGCTTTGTTGTACAATGATTCCCGAGTACGTGTTACTGGCCTGGAGTGGTAAAGTGTCCTACCATGGAGGATGCAATAAGGCTGCCCTCCCCAGAAACCTTTTGCAAAGGCTTTGGGAGTACATCCAGGAGAGCCGCGAATGCCAGGGCAAAGTAATCCTTTCACATGCTTGCTTTTAAACTATGTATAGTATTTTAAAAGGTACACTCACCGGAGGTCCCTTCTCCACCTGCCGGGTCCAGGAAACAGCCTTGGGTGGGTTTGGGGGGTACTGGCTCCAGGTCCAGAGTGAGAAACAGTTCCTGGCTGTTGGGAAAACTGGTTTCTCTGCTTGCTTGCTGTGTGCTATCTACAACCTCCTCCTCATCATCATCTTCTTCTTCGTCCCCAAAACCTGCTTCCGTGTTGCCTCCATCTCCATTGAAGGAGTCAAACAACACGGCTGGGGTAGTGGTGGCTGAACCCCCTAAAATGGCATGCAGCTCATCATAGAAGCGGCATGTTTGGGGCTCTGACCTGAAGCAGCCATTCGCCTCTCTGGTTTTCTGGTAGGCTTGCCTCAGCTCCTTAAGTTTCACGCGGCACTGCTTCGGGTCCCTGTTATGGCCTCTGTCCTTCATGCCCTGGGAGATTTTGACAAAGGTTTTGGCATTTTGAAAACTGGAACGGAGTTCTGATAGCACGGATTCCTCTCCCCATACAGCAATCAGATCCCGTACCTCCCGTTCAGTCCATGCTGGAGCTCTTTTGCGATTCTGGGACTCCATCATGGTCACCTCTGCTGATGAGCTCTGCATGGTCACCTGCAGCTTGCCACACTGGCCAAACAGGAAATGAGATTGAAAAGTTCACGGTTCTTTTCCTGTCTACCTGGCCAGTGCATCTGAGTTGAGAGTGCTGTCCAGAGCGGTCACAATGGAGCACTCTGGGATAGCTCCCGGAGGCCAATACCGTCGAATTGTGTCCACAGTACCCCAAATTCGACCCAGCAAGGCCAATTTAAGTGCTAATCCACTTGTCAGGGGTGGAGTAAGGAAATCGATTTTAAGAGCCCTTTAAGTCAAAATAAAGGACTTCATCGTGTGGACAGGTGCAGGTTTACATTGATTTAACGCTGCTAAATTCGACCTAAAGTCCTAGTGTAGACCAGGGCTTAGACTTAGTTTGCTGACCACAGCTTCCTACTGAGTCAGTCCCAGTGCAGCCCACTTCCCTGGGGTACCACAGTTCTAATTCCCTTACTTAGTGCGTAGCCCACTTCCCATCCAGTGCTCTAGATCCCAACCCAGGGACACTTTAAATATAGCAGCCTCATGCTGCGTCCCTTTACTAACTGCTGCTCTACATTTTCCTGGATCATTTCCCCGTAGTGTGTCTTAATTGAATCCCAGCAGCCAGCCAGCATCTTTTTCCTCACTCCCCCAGTAACTCATCTGTCCAGCCAGAAACACCTCTTACTTCCCTAATTCCTGCCAGCAGACTGAACACACTTTAACCCTGCCACTCCTTTTATATGAGTTGGCTGGGCCCTGATTGGCTGCATCCCACACTGCTTCTCTAGGCAGCTTAGAGAACCCTCTCCACTGCCCTTTTCTGGGACAGGTGCAGGAAGGCCAGGAGGCCTCCAGTAGGGGGCCCTCAGATCCTAGTCCAGCCCATCACAGCTCCCCTCCTCCACAGTAGGTCCCCCATTCTTCCCACCATACCAGGGGCTTTGCTCTCCTTCATTCCCCACAGCCCACATCACAGTCCTCATTCTCTGTATCATGCCAGGGGCTCTATGTGTCTCTGTGTGCCTTCCTTTCCCTAGATTAGAAGGAAGAGATGGACAGATGGTGCCCTCTCTTTCCTGACTGGAGCAGGCTCTGAGGAGGCAGAACGTTAGGAAGGAAGGAAGGAAGTCTTCTGTCTCTTCTCCCTTATCTGCCTTGTGACTTTCAGCAGAAACCAATTATTTCTCTTCTGTCATTCAGGGTGTTAACATGTTAACTCTATTGGGAGGATGAACAGGGTTATTGTTATGCTGCAAGGTGTTAATGAGATGAGTGTGATCAGCAGATGACTGTGAGTCCATGTGTCCCCCGTGTTTCCCCTTAGGATAGTTCAGTTGTCCCCAAAATCAATAGGGTTCTGTTCACTGATGCCTAGAACATTCCCTGAAATATTAGAATTGATCAGATGCAGAGTTCAAAGGTTACCATGGAACATATAGATATAGAGAGAAACACCATTGAGTTGACAAGCCTTGCAAGTTAGGCCAACAAATTTTGAGGTTTGTCAGAGAGTTAACTTCTCTCCAAAGTTATCTAGAAAAGAAGATGAAAATATCTGGGATGTGTTAAGAATGAAGCCAGAGCATCTGCCAGGTGCAACAGTAGGAACATAAAAAGGGAGCTCACCGAAAGAATCCTTCCATCGAACAGTACTTGGAGAGGGAAAGGGAATCCTTATGGGATTTGATAATAGAGGACATGCAAAGTGCAGCCTAGGTTCGACACGGATGGCAGAGCCAAATTTGTGCCCTAAGTGAGGTCTCAGATGTCTGGTGCAGGAAGGCTTATTCCAAATGACAGACCTGGCATTTCTTAAAGAATTGGCTTGCGGCTTAGCAAAGTGCTGGAAGAGCTCTGCTCTCATGGGCTTGCTGCTCTCATGTCTACACTGCAGTAAAAGATCCAGGCTGACCTGAGTTGCAGTGTGAACATTAGCGCTTGCGCTGGAGCTGCAGAAGCCCGAACATGCTGCAATTGTATAGCCCCGCAGCCCGAGCCGCCCACTGCCGGTTTTTTCTGGTAGTGTAGACATAACCGTGGTGAACACTCTCCTCTGCCCTCCAGGCTAGAGCAGATTTGCATTTTGGGTGTTTTATTTCATGTTACAAACAAAACCTCCAGAATCTGCACGGTTCCGAGCCTTGCACGTCTCTTGCGAGTGAGGGAGGCTGCAGAGAATCTCCTGACTGGAAAAGAAGGGTTAGTGAGGTGCAAACTAAATAATAACCATAAGTCACAGCAACACACGGACCCACCACTTCCAGAAACGACACACAACTCCACCTCCAGGAGCGGCGCGACTAGCCCAGAGCAGGCAGCTCCATCAGCCAATCAGCGGAGCGCTCGAGGAAGCGCTATTGATTTGTCGACAGGAGCTGGGTCCCTCTTGCCGTTCGAACTTGACCGGCGCTAGGACCCAGCACTGAGCTCCGGCCTCTCCCCACTTTAGCAAATCCGAGCAGGGGATTTGGCTGTTAAGGCGGGGCTGAATTTGATTGACAGCGATCAGCGTCCAACAGTGAAGCAAGACGCTGTGAGGCGGTTACCAAGAAAGGGCCGGTGACGTCGGGCTGGGGTGGGAGCTGCTATGGGAGGGGTTAACTACGTGAGCCGGAGGCGGGCGGCGCTGCAGCCGGAGGATCCCGACGAGGAGTCTTGGGAGGAGCTGGTGCCGCCGCCACTGCCGCCGCCGCCGCGCCCGCTGGCCAGCACCGCCGCTGGGAGCTGGGGCGGGCAGGAAGCGCCCGGAGCCATGTTGGGGAAAGGGGCCGGCGGCAGCGGGGCCAAGCCCGCCAAGCCTTCCTTCGTGTCCTACGTCAGCCCGGAGGTGAGCGGGGGCGGGCAGGCTTGGGGTTTGTGGGTGGGGGAGTCGGGTGTGGCGCTGGGCGAGGTGGGGAGGAGTAGAGGCCCGGGAGCTGGGCGTGGGGGCTGCATGTGGGGACTGGGAACTCGGGGGGGAGCTAGGTGTGGGGCTGGGGGGGGGGTGTCTGTGGGAGGGGTCAGCCGAGCTCGAGCTCGCTTGTTAAAAATAGCGATGTGGCGGTTGCTGCTTCAGAGACCCAGGCCAGCCCCCCGACTCGGACCCAGGAGGTCCGGTGGGCGCGTGAGTCCGGGCTGCCGAGTAGACATAGCGGTGATGGGCTCAGCCGCTGCGGAGCTTTGGGTGCTGAGCCTTGGGGCAGTGAGGTGCCTAGTGGTGGTGGAGCTGTGCCAAGTGGAATGGGGCACTGTGAGATGTGCCTTTATCTGTATTGTGGTGGCAGGCACCTTAGCCATGCCAGAGTTTGGATTCGCCAAGGGCAAGTCATGCCTGACTAATCTAATTGCCTTCTATGACGAGATAACTGGCTCTGTGGATGAAGGGAAAGCAGTGGACGTGTTGTTCCTTGACTTTAGCAAAGACTTTGACACTGTCTCCCACAGTATTCTTGTCAGCAAGTTAAGGAAGTATGGGCTGGATGAATGGACTATAAGGTGGATAGAAAGCTGGCTAGATTGTCGGGCTCAACGGGTAGTGATCAATGGCTCCATGTCTAGTTGGCAGCCGGTATCAAGTGGAGTGCCCCAAGGGTCGGTCCTGGGGCCGGTTTTGTTCAATATCTTCATTAATGATCTGGAGGATGGTGTGAATTGCACCCTCAGCAAGTTTGCAGATGACACTAAACTGGGAGGAGAGGTAGATACGCTGGAGGGCAGGGATAGGATACAGAGGGACCTAGACAAATTGGAGGATTGGGACAAAAGAAATCTGATGAGGTTCAACAAGGACAAGTACAGAGTCCTGCACTTAGGACGGAAGAATCCCATGCACCGCTACAGACTAGGGACCGAATGGCTCGGCAGCAGTTCTGCAGAAAAGGACCCAGGGGTTACAGTGGACGAGCAGCTGGATATGAGTCAACAGTGTGCCCTTGTTGCCAAGAAGGCCAATGGCATTTTGGGATGTATAAGTAGGGGCATAGCCAGCAGATCAAGGGATGTGATCGTTCCCCTCTATTCGACACTGGTGAGGCCTCATCTGGAGTACTGTGTCCAGTTTTGGGCCCCACGCTACAAGAAGGATGTGGAAAAACTGGAAAGAGTCCAGTGGAGGGCAACAAAAATGATTAGGGGACTGGAACACATGACTTATGAGGAGAGGCTGAGGGAACTGGGATTGTTTAGTCTACGGAAGAGAAGAATGAGGGGGGATTTGATAGCTGCTTTCAACTACATGAAAGGGGGTTCCAAAGAGAATGGCCCAAGACTGTTCTCAGTGGTAGCAGATGACAGAACAAGCAGTAATGGTCTCAAGTTGCAGTGGGGGAGATTTAGGTTGGATATTAGGAAAAACTTTTTTACTAGGAGGGTGGTGAAACACTGGAATGCGTTACCTAGGGAGGTGGTGGAATCTCCTTCCTTAGAAGTTTTTAAGGTCAGGCTTGACAAAGCCCTGGCTGGGATGATTTAATTGGGGATTGGTCCTGCTTTGAGCAGGGGGTTGGACTAGATGACCTCCTGAGGTCCCTTCCAACCCTGATATTCTATGATTGTATGAAAGTTGGCTGACACAGGGGTCTCGGGACCGATCTGCAGTTTGCGCAAACTACTGCACTCCTACTTTTGCAAACAGATGTGAGATCAGTCAGAGAGCTGCACTCTTGCCTCCCAAAAGCAGAGTGTAAAGGGGCATCAGCATGCAACTCGCACACTCGAGTAGTTGTTGGATACTGTAACAGTAGCATGTCTTTTGTAACCTAAAGAAAACCGGTGGCCAGCTGGTCGCTTAGACTGTTTGGAGAGGATAATGGTACTGCTAAACCTGCAAAAGGAATTAAAGTTGATAGATACTTGAACTTGCCCTTGAGGCCAGCACTGTACTGGTTTTTCTTGGTTTTTCACTTTCATTCAGCTCTGGTACTAATTGTATGTTTAAAACAAAGTTTGAAATAGAAATTGTTAGAGTTCTGAAGACCTAAATTATAGCTCATATAAGCTAAAAATCCATTGTCATAGCTGACCAAATACTTACAACTAGTATTGGAGAATTGTGGTTTAATGTACAAATCTGGTTCCGTAAAGATAAGTTGTACTTGCAGAACAAGGGGAAGCATTTTACGGAAATTAATGCTGCTACATAAGATAACTTGACAAACAAATGTGTGTAGCCTTCAGTGTCTCATACTTTAGCGTGTTAATTCCAACTTTTTAAGCTAAATTTTTAAACTTTTCCGTGGTGTAATTGATCAGGTCAGATAAACCAAATGTCATGCTTAAGGTTATGATATACAATCAACTTGTAAAATGGCATATTTCCATTATTTTCTATTCCTTTCTTATATACATTTCTGGTATTTTGTTTTGCTTTTAATTGCTGCTCTGTATCGAACAAACTTTTTCTTTGAGCTGTCCACAATGAGGCCTGCGTTTTTCTCCTGAGCAGTTAGTTTAGAAAGCATATGTGTGCAAATGCTTCAAATTGTTTTTTCCAGTGTACTTTACCCTTCATCTATCTATACTAAACTTAATCTGTTACTGTTTTGCCCAATTGCACAGCTTTAAATCACTTTGAATTTGATTAACCTAAATAGTCTTGTCAATAGCATATTTTGCCATCTCACTGTTTGTTCCTCTTCCAGATGATTAATAAATATATCATCATTGGTTCTAGCACAGACCCTTGGGTATATCACTATTTAACCTCTTTATTATACTGAAAATTAGCCTCTCTCTTGCTTTTAGTTTTGTCTCCCCAATCAATGTCTAAGTCATGACAGAATTTTGGCGTTTTTTTCCCCAGTTCATTGATAGCTAGTTTCCTTAGTAGCCACTTCAAAGGACAAATAATTTATTTTTATCCACTGTCCTGTCAACTCAAAGTGATAGGAAGATCTGCATTTTCTCTAAAGAAGCCTTACTAATATCAACCTATGATATCTTGATCTGTTTTACAGTATTACGTGTATTTTTATTAGCTAATCTGACAGATTTGGAAGTAAAACAGTAGTCTGTAATTCCTCTTACCAAAGACTCTTAAGCAAAGTAAGCAGTCATGCGGTAAGAGGGAAGGTCCTCTCATGGATTAGTAACTGGTTAAAAGATAGAAAACAAAGCATAGGAATAAGTGGTTTTCAGAACGGAGAGAGGAAAGTAGTGGTGTCCCCCAGGGATCTGTCCTAGGACCAGTGCTGTTCAACATATTCATAAATGATCTGGAAAAAGGGGTAAACAGGTGGCAAAATTTGCAGGTGATACAAAATTACTCAAGATTAAATACAAAGCAGACTGTGAAGACTTACAAATGGATCTCACAAAACTGGGTTACTGGACAACAAAATGGCAGATGAAATTCAATGTTGATAAATGCAATGTAATCCACATTGGAAAACATAATCCAAATTATACATACCAAATGATGGGATCTAATTAGCTGTTACCACTCATGAAAAAGATCTTGGCGCCATTGTGAATAGTTCTCTGAAAACGTCATTCAGTGTGCAATGTCAGTCAAAAAAGCAAACAATATTAGGACCCATTAGGTAAGGGATAGATAATAAGACAGAAAATATCAGAATGTCTCTATATAAATCCATGGTACGCCCACACCTTGAATACTGCATGCAGTTCTGGTTACCCCATCTCAAATTGAAAAAGGAACAGAAAACAATAAAATGATTAGTACCACGGAACAGCTTCCGTGTGAAGAGAAATTAAAAAGCCTGTGACTTCTCAGCTTGGAAGAGAGACAACTAAGAGGGGATATGATATTCTATAAAATCTTAACTGATGTGGAGAAAGTGAATAAAGAAGTGTTTATTTGCTCTTTCACATAACGCAAGAACCGTGGATCACTCAATGAAATTAATAAGCAGCAGGGCACAAACACAGGGAAGTACTGCTTCACAAACACATAGTCAACCTGTGTAACTTGTTGGCAGGGATTTTGTGAAGACCAAAAGTATAACGGGGTTAAAAAAAGAACTAGATAAGTTAATGAAGGATAGGTCCATCAATGACTATTGACCAGAGTGGTTAGGGATACAACCCTAATCTCTGAGCCTATGTTTTCTGGAAGCTGGGAATGGGCAACGGGGGATGGATCACTAGATGACTCTGTCTGTTCTTTTCATTCCCTCTGAAGCTTCTGGCATTAGCCACTGTCAGAAGACGGGATACTGCGCTAGATGGACCACTGATCTGACCCAGTATGGCTGTTCTTATGTTTATGTTCTTGTTGTAAATGTAGATTCATTTGAAGCTTTTTTTCCTGCACAGGTATATATTTCACATCTATACAATAGAACCTCAAAGAGTTATGAACCTCAGAGTTACAAACTGGTTGGTCAACCACACCTCATTTGGAAGCAGAAGCCTGCAAGCTGGCAGCACCCACCACCCCCAACCCCCCAAAAATAAAGGCAAATACAGTAGGGTGTTAAACATAAACTACTAAAAAAATATAAAGGGAAAGTTTTAAAAAAAAAGTTTTGACATGGTAAGGAAACTGTTTCTTTGCTTTTCATTTAAGATGGTTAAAAGCAGGATTTTTCTTCTGCATAACCAAGTTTCAAAGCTGTATAAAGTCAATGTTCAGTTGTAAAGTTTTGAAAGAACAACCATAATGTTTTGTTCAGAGTTACGAATAACCTCCATTCCCGAGGTGTTTAACTCTGAGGTTCTACTGTACATCCATTTTTCTATCATTGTTTCAAGTGTTTGAGATGTTAAACCGCTACTGGCTAACAACTTGAATTCCATTTTTCTTAAAATGGAACTTTAGTTACAAACCCACTGTCAGTTCAAAGCCAAAGGTCTTAGTCTTTAAAATGAGTTTAAACTGCTTCTCCAAGGTCGTCTCATAAGTTTAAAAAATGCTTTTACCGTGTTATCCCTTATGCATGAAATGTCCTCTAAATCTGATTTTTGCCAGGACACCATCCTCTTTCATATCACTCCTAAAAACCTCACTCGCTTTTGGGACGCTTAATTTTTCCATTTATTACAATCTGTGTTAGCCCTCTTCTCTAGGCCACCCAATAAATCCTGTCTTCTAGATCAGTCCTTTCTTTGTGAAATTTGTACTTTGGTGACTTTTGCACAAGTGTCATCCCTTATCTAACTGGGAGCCATGAAAATTCCTCTGCAATAGGGTGGATTGATTTAAATCAGTTTTAATCCTGTTTTGCATTTGTACTTTAGTTACCTTTCTAAAGGAAGGTTGACTTTTTCATTATTTGGCAACCATTAAAATGTGTTGCTTGGAACTAAATATATCCTTTACACTAAATTTGGTTTTACTTTTTGTGAACGAGGACAACATGCTATATCTATACACATTTACTGAAGCAATTACATAGCTTAAGTTATTCAGATTACTTATTTTTACATTTTTATGGTAGGAAATGGTGAATGATGCATTTCTTTACTTTTTTTGTACTTGTGATTTGTGTCAAGCTCTAGTTGGATGGAAGTGTAAGTTCACTTTTAAATTCACAAACAGCATTTTCATTTTTTTAAATTAAAGTACCTTAAATATACTGAATATATTAGGAAACAATTATCAAAATTTACCCAAACATTATTTGGATTTAAAACTGATTTATTAAACAAAGAAAGAATTGTCTATAGTGTAGTGAATTGAAGTCATTATTTTTGGTCACCATGTCCTTTGAGATTTTTAGAACCAGTAAATCTCATCCTCTCACACCTAGTTTTTATTCATAGATTGGAAGTATAAACAAGCTTTCCTGCTTTTTTAACTCAGTCGGTTTGTTAACTTTGAATGAACTAGTCACTGAAGTGAAGTAATTGAATAAACTGAAAGGAAGAAAATCTTCTCTCTGCACCTCTGGAAAAGGCTATGGCTATCAAATGCTGATTTTAGTATTTGAACAAGCTCTGATTACACGTGTTTAGCTAGTGACTTCCATCGGTTCAGTGGTTTGACTTTCTTTAAAACTTGACAGCAAACATGTACTGTTTTAATTTTGGGGTTTTATTTAATTTTAATAGATTATAATACAGTTAAGCCTTAATATGGGTTGTCCATTTCAAATTTTATTTCTGATATAAAAATAAATCATCCTTTTTTAAATCCATCCTGCTGAGCAGAGGTGGGAGGGAAAGTTCTCATTCATAGGGAAAGGAGGCCTGTGTCCCTCATGGAATATTGATGAAAACTGAAGTACAGCAGGAAGGCTGTATTCCAGATATTATGACCTTGGCTTCTACAATTTTGAGTCCACTTTGGGGCTCTTTGCTTTACAGATGATTTTCATATATTTGTCAGGCCCCATCACAGCAAATCCGTAATCCTTATCAGTTATGGTGCTCCCTCTTAGGCAGCATACATTTCTTTGTGCTCAGATGTCTACAGTGATGTCTCATGTAAGATGTCTCAAAAGCCATCTGTCACTGTTTACTTACAGCATAGGATGAAGGAAAGAAATATGGGCTGGAGCACTTACTATATGAACTGGCATGGAGGTTGTTGCAGGAGGTTGAGAATGAGTTAGGGTTAGAAACAGAGGATTTAGACTTCGGCTAGTGTGGCTGGAGAGAAGAGTTGAAGCAAGAAGAGCTAAATAACGATGCAGGAAAAGAGGAAAGGATAAAAAGATGGAACAGGCAGGGAAATATACACCGTGATCTGACAGGATAGTGAATAATGGAGTGAACTGGGAAAAGAGAGAGAACAAAAGCACTAGAGGCAGGATAAATTTTTAAAAAATGTTATAACTAAATACAGTAAATTGTTCCTCTAAACTGCAAGTGTTACCAACTGCTGTCAAGCCAAGTGTAGGTGTGTTCTTGAAATGGTCTTCAAATGCTAAATGTGAATAATAAAATCAACTGCAAATACATTGTCTTCAAGTCCCCTTTTCTATCCAAAGAGTCCAGATTAAAATTTAAACTGCATCCTTTTTTTAGTATCAAATCTCCTTAGGCAATACAAAAAATATTTTGTAAATATCACTTGGGAATGAAAAGTACGGTTGTTAATGAAAGGAATGTGATTAAGAAAGCTATCAGTTCAGCCCTGCAAAGATAAGTATAGGAGAAAATCTGAAATTCAAAGCAAGTCTGATTTTAGTGCAATTTTCTTTAAACTGATCTCTTTACAGCAAAGATCTAGTTTTCACAGCACTGAAGTATTTTGCATTTTCACAACATTGGTAGCCTGCTGGCCACCTTTACTCTTGGGTTGGAATATGTGTATAATTTTTTTGTTAAAGCACTTCCTACATTGCTCAGCAGCAGTCTGAATGAGTCATGGAAATATTAGATAATACTCAAGTCTCATAACTTGCATTTACTAAACATGTATTGAAGAATATCATTAGACTCTAGGACCACACTTTCCTCCACTTCAATTTGTCACTATATATAAATCTCTATTATTGATTTATAACTTAGCACTAGATACAGTAGTTCTTCAAATTAAACTGTGCAGATTTTAGGCTTGCTTGATCCAGTTTCATTAAAACGATGGATGCTTTTTGATTGCGTCAATTCAAATCTCTTCAGAGAGACAAGGTGGGTGAGGTAATATCTTTTATTGAACCAACTTCTGTTGCTGAGAGAGAGAAGCTTTCAAGCTTACACAGAGCTCTTCTTCAGATGACCTGATACCTTCTAGGTTGTTTATCTCTATGTGGACTACAACAACATTGCATACTTTGAAGTTCCACTGTAAGTAAAACTGTTAAACACATTTATAGTTTTGAATGCCTTGGGACTAGAAGTTGTTTGTAACTCTGAACAAAACATTACGGTCGTTCTTTCAAAAGTTTACAACTGAACATTAACTTAATACAGCTTTGAAACCGTACTATACAGAATTAAAATGCTCCTTTCAATCTCTTAACTTCTGTGAAACAAGCACAGAAACAGTTTCCATACCTTGTCAAATCTTTTTTTAAACTTTCCCTTTTTTTTTAGTAGTTTACATATAACACAGTTCTGTACTGTATTTGTGCTTCCTTTTTTTTTTTTTTTTTTTTGGGGGGGGGGGGGGGGCGGGGTGTCTCTGCTATGGCCTGATTGCTTACTTCTGGTTCCAAATGAAGTGTGTGGTTGACCAGTCAGTCTGTAACTCTGGTGTTCATAACTCTGGGTTCTATTGTACATGAAGTCCTTAATGCAGATTTGTGCCTAATAGTGTCGCAAAACACTTCAAGATTAAGTGCACACATGCAGTAATTTATCAATACCTCCTTTTAGGGTCTGCTTTTCTCAAAGCAAAACTTGAAAAGCTCAGGTTTGGTTTGTCTAGATTTTGGTTAGGCCTTGCAAGACAAAGGAAGAATCTGAAATGCACATGTACAGCTGGAGTTCATATTTTATTACTTTATTCAAATCAGGAGACAACACTTTCCAGACTGAAATAAATAAATTTACCAGTAGTAGTAATCTGTGAAAAATCTGATTGGTTATATCTATAACAGACATTTGATAGCTTTAATAATGGTTAAGGTTGCTAAGCATTTTTAATAGACCTTTGTTTGTTAAACTAATAAATAAAGAATTGGTCTTCAGTGAGAATTTACTTGGTTTGAGAAATTGGCTTTGGTTTGTGATGTGACTGTTTGAATTATATATAGATACACACCTGTGCACTGTAAGTTGAATGCACTGTAGAGTTCAAAAACTTTGCAAACAAACTAATGCTAAATTTTTTAAACTCACAGGAAACTAAAGCAAAAAGCAAAAACAGCAAGAAGCAAAAACAGTAGTACTGTTGTAAAACTAAGCATTCAAATCAGATGATGGCAAGAGTTCCATCCTGTCATGTTTGATGAGCAATGTTGCATAATCTGTTTTTTTTATGTTGCATTCCATATACCTTGATAAGTAATATAGTATGACTTAAGGCTTGCATTTAACAAGGGAAGGCATTGAAAATACTATATATGAAATTATGACAATTAACATTTCCAGAATAACTTTAGCTTTGGAATGTTCTAAATCTTGTACACTTTACATTGCTTTAATGATCTTGCATGTACTATAGCATTAATTTCAGATGAATGCTCATTCACTCCTAATACAACTCATTTTTATAGCTTTTTCAGTCTAGACTATCCACTGCCATGTATGAATAAGAAATTGTGGGAGTTTTGACAGCCTTTTTTTCATCTAACATACAAGTTCAAAGCAGTCACACACTTGAGAGCTAAATGGGTCTTAAGTGACCTGGTTAGACTCCTGAGTTTCCACCTTCTTGTTCAGCCACTGAAGCATATGTTAGATCAAATATCTTTGTCCACATCTCTTTGAGGTGAGAAGCTCTTAAAACTTCATTAAATATGAAATCTGTCTTCAGATGTGCTGAGACTTACCTTTTCCCCCACTCTGTCCAGACTCAATATCCCTGTCTTGGATGACTTTACTCGAGCCTCTTTGTTCTCAGGACTCTTGTATTTTGGAGATGCTGATCTTATGTAGGGGTTTTTCAGTCTATTGTTTCTTACTGCTTCTATCTTTCCTTCCTTCCTTCCTGTGTCATTCCTCATTCTGAATAGACGCTTCTGAATTACGCAAACTTGATTTACGCAAACCAGAGCTTACGGAAAAACTTCCATAAGCTAGAAATAGGAGGTGGAGGGGGGTTTTGGGGGGTGTGGTTTTTTTGTATGTTTGTTTTTGGTTTTGTTGGTGTAATGGCCAGAGATACAGTTCTGACTTATGCAAGGCATTCCGGAACAGAATGCTTGCATAAGTCAGGGAGTGTCTGTATATGAAGAATCTGGAACTGTGCCTGGTACCTTGTAGGTTATTTATCCCTATCTGGGCACACAAACACCCTCTCCAGACTATCTGTGATCCTGTTTCAGAGGGGAAGACAGCATGTTTTTTCTGTGCTTATGGCCTGACATCATTGTCCATCTCCCTTTCGCTTTTTCCAGGTTCAGCCAAAAAGTTCTCTGAACGTAATTCATGTTGCCCTGAACTAAACTAAAGTGATAGTGCAGAAACTCATAATAGAAGCAAACATGTCTAGACTACTAAACACAGACAGTGTATTATTGTGTGCTGTATAAGAGAGAGTGAAGACAGTCCCTGCCCAGATCTTGTAATCCATTATAGAATGCACAGTCTGTAAACGTAGTGCCAAAATAAAGTCTGATTACTTTTCATAGTGAAATCCTTCCTCTTGCGTTTCAGAGCAACCTTTCTGTCTGGTCAGTATGCGGTCACATGTCCCCAGAGTGTTCAGTGTAACCAGAGGCACTTTCTCTGCATGGTTTGAATTTTAAAGTTAGTATCAGGTCTCCCGTATAACCTGGCTAGCCCCTCCTCTGGACAAAACACATGCTACTAGGTTTCATTTTCTTTTAACCTCAAAACAATGTTAATATTTTCCTGATTCACACCTGTCTGAACATAACTCTCTCCCTTCTGTAAGTCCCCCTATTCAATGGATCCTTTCCAATAAACATTTCTTCTCCAGGGGGTTCCAGGTCATGGTGGGTGCTCTGCAGGGGCGGTCCAGATGCAGGGAGTGAGAGGCTTGGTGGGATGAGGATTCAGGTGCAGGGGGTTCTGAGTGTGTGTGGGGTGCTAGATGCAGGTGGGTTGGGCAGATGCCCTAGAGTGACTCCTGCCCCCTGAGGCCGAGGAGCGGAGGGGACGTGCAGAGCTTCCCCCAACCAGGGAGGTCCCTGGGGGTTGGCCCCAGCTGCTCTAGGGAAAGAGGAAGTCCCATTACCCCCACCCCCTTAGCAGCTGAGCCAGGTGCAGAATTCCAATTCCCCCAGGAGTAATTCACTCGCTCACTCACCTGGGCTGTATACCGTATGCTAGGGAAGCAGCTCACTTGCCTGGCTCTCCTTGGTCCCTGCCCTCCCCTTACACAGAGAACACCTGGGTGGCATCACTGCTCCCCCGCCCCCCGAATGTTGCTCTGTGCCCCCCTAAGGGGCTAGGGGGGAGAGAGCAGAAACTGAAGATACTTTGTGCCTGCCAGTCAGTTCCCCACATGGGTTGTGCAGTGAATCAACAGGAGCAGCTCTCCTGCCCTTCCCTTACGCAGACCATGTGGGGGAAACTGCCCAGCAGGGTACAGAGCTCCTGATGTCACCACTAGTCCTGTCCTACATTCCTCCGCAGGGAGGAAGCAGGGCTAAGGGAGAAATCTGGGTACCCCCCCCTTCCCAATGCATTGCTTCTGCAACATATCTGGGGGGGGAGATGCCCCCCTATCTGCACCCATGCAATTACTGAGTTTACTCTCACAGTTGTACTGGTTGAATGCAAACTAGATACACAGTTATACACCTTGTTTGAGACACTCCCTTAACTATTAAACCCAATTAACTGTTTTAACACCTACATTGAGATAACTAGGGACAGTTCATACCTCTCAGCTGTTTCAAACTAAATTGATGTTTATTTCCCAAATGCAAACTGATGTAACCTTCAACCCTAAGGATTTAAAACTTTCTTAAATTATAGTTTGTGGTCTATGCTTAAAAATTAGATGGACTTTGCTATGTTGCTTAGAGCTATCAAAAAGTTTTGTGCCCTCATCTCCATGGTTAGATCAATCCAACCCCTGGTATAAATGCAGCTAGGTCAACTGAAGAATTTTCTGTCAGCCTAGTTACCAGCTCTTAGATTGACGGATGTGGATATCTGCGAACCATTTTTGCAAATCAGATGCAGATACAAATTTTGTATCCGTGCAGGACTCTACTCATGTACTTTGTCCTTTGTAAGCTTTGTTGTGCTTCTTTGAGACAGCTGTTTTGACAATTCATGGTAGTTGTGGTAGCTTGTTTCTGACCCCATTGATGTCTTTGAAGGTGAAGCCATGGGCTAAGAACTACTGAATGGAATGGAACACATAAGTGAAATACTCATGGTGGTCTGACCTATTGAAGAGGCAGGCAGATGCACTCTGCACAAGCTAGAGCCTTTGCAATGCTTCTGTATGGATTTCTCTGGCCAGGAGGAAATTATGCTTCCTAGCAAGTTGGAGATGAAAGAAGTTACTCTTTGCCAGTGATGCTACCTGGTTATTGAGGCCTGTTACTAAGACTCCAAGGCTGCATACTGCTTTTAGGTGGAAGACACCTTTGAGAGGGAAGTCAGCATCTTGACTAGTTCTTCAGAATGTTTCCCTCTTCTTACAAACATCTCTTCAGTTATGCCTGGGTTTAGTGTTAGCCATTTCATCCAGATGATGATTCATAGAAGGCATTGTGACATCCCTGTGATTGTGTTGGTTATACCTAAGGAAAATAATGCAGCTAAATAATTTTGTCATATTGTTGACCTCTCGCTACATCTCCAAACAGTGATATGGTAGATATTGATGGGATTGTGCAGGTGAAGTTTTTTGGGGAAGAGGAGTAATTGCCCCACACTACATTCATGCTCCTTTTGGAGAGAGATGATTTCATGGTACACCTCCACCCTGACATAATGGGCTCCTCAGGAGCCAAAAAAATCTTACCGCATTATAGGTGAAACTGCGTTATGTCAAACTTGCTTTGGTCGCAAGCATTTCCATTATTAATAGTCACTTCCCGCCCCCTGACTGATCCCTCAAAATCCCCGACCCATCCAACCCCCCAACCTCCGCTCCCTGTCCCCTGACTCCCTTGACCCCTATCCACACCCCTGACTGCCCTGCCCCCAAACCTTTGAACTATCCAACCTCTCCTCCCCAGCCCCTGAGACCCTCAGCCCTGGTCCAGCACTCTTAACATGCCGCTCAGAGCAGCGTGTCGGAGCCTGACGCGTTGATTTGCTAGAGCGCGCAGCCCCGCTCCCCAGAGCGCTGCTTTACCACGTTATATCCGAATTCGTGTTATATCAGGTCGCATTATATCGGGGTAGAGGTGTAATGCTGTAACATCTATCCTAGTTATGTCCTGTAAGCAGGTCAGTAGTAGTTTGTGCTGTGTGTCAAAAACTATCTGAAACCTGATTAAAAGGATTTAGGAATCAAGACATCTACCAATATCATAACTGTCAGCGTACTTAAGCAATGGAGTAAATTGCCTAGGAATCTCCATCATTGGAGGCTTTTAGGAGAAAATTAGACCCACACCTGTCAGGGGTGGTCTAGATAATAATTAATGCTAGGATTGCAGGGGACTGGACTAGATGACCTCTCAAAGTTCCTTCCAGTCTTATGATTCTATGTATAGCTTGGCTGCCACCACTTGCTGACTTTGGCTAAGATAAGTGTCACTGGAAAGCTACATTTATCTAGGCTTCGCAAAAAGATCTCAGATTTTATTTCTGAACAATTATGTAATAGACGATATCTAATTTGCAGTTTGTAGAACTGGTTAAATTTCACAAACAGTACGTTATGAATAATATCCCTTCCTTAAAAAAACAAAACAAAACAGGGAGTACTTGTGGCACCATAGCCACAAGTACTCCCCGTTCTTTTTGCTGATACAAACTAACACGGCTACCACTCTGATCCCTTCCTTAGTGGAGCTCACAGGAATTGGTCCTCATGGACAGCACTTGATTGGATATGCTTTCTTGCCTGAACTCTAGCTAATCAACCGAATAGGTAGTGCAGAAATCAGATTACCTTATCCTAACACTAATCTTCATGGGCTTTATCTTCAAAACATTTATCTTTTTTTTGTGAAAATATAAATGCTTTTCTGCATCATAGTACTCCAGTTGAGGAAACTGCCTTCATACATAGGATACAAGACTAAGGGCTTGTCTACATTTGACATTTATTGAGGGATAACTTACTTTTCTTTAGTGACTTCTGTCCACATACAGAATCTTCTAGTGCGAGTCGTCTGGCATTTTACTGTACGTTATTGAACCCACTTAAAAAACCCACTTCCAGGGAAGTGGGATGAGAGTACCCGCCATGAAGTAAGTGTGGATACATCTCCGTCCTGAACAACTGTTGCATATCTCCAAGTCCTTCCACTTCTATCATACACAGCTTTGCCCTTTACCTGGATTATTGTTTTGTTTACCGATATACCCGCTACTCTTCCAGAGTTATCCTGAATGGATGTCGCTTTCCTATTTAAAAGCTGGTGTGCAGCCAAGTGCTGTCCTTTGTGGTTCCAGCTCATGGGGATTCACATACCTGTTATGACTGCTCCATCATCAGGAGTATGCCTTGTGCTTAGCATTGTCCTATGCAGATGTCCTGGACTTCATTGCCCTCTGGAGAGTGGAGTGTGTACAGGCTCATCTGAATTCTAGCCACTGCAGTCAAAAAATCCCAGAATGCATAACCGTGATGGAGCAATAAACCATAAGCTGTCCCACCAGAATACTTAGCACTTATTTTGAAACTTTGCTGTACTGTGTGACTTCATTGATACAAGGAAAAAGTACCTTAATCATCTTAACAGTGCAGTATTGTGCACTGCTCACATCAGTTGCTCCAGATAACAGATACACAAACACTGCAAAAAGTTTCTAGTGCAGACATGCCCTAATGCTATTCCCAGTCTAGCTGATTTTCCTGGAGGTTCAGGCTTCGGAGACTGTTGCACAGAGAACTGTATCAAAGCTGGAATGAAGGGGGCAATGTCTGCGTTTGATATCCTCCTAAAGCACAGGCTGATTTTTTTGGTTGCTTGGTGTGGAATGCCAAAGGTTTTTATTTTTAATTTTTTGCAGGTATAACAGCTGTAGTAGGTATTTTGGGTTGCTTTGGTTCAGAGACTGCAAGCAATCTTTCTGTATTGAGAACTGTCCAGAACCTGAGATGAAACTGCAAATCCATAGAGCCTCAGCAGAAAATTCCATAGTTTCTCCATCAGTTCCTATGAACGATGACTGAAACGAGGTAACTTCTAGCTGATAAATGAGTTTAGAGGGTTAAGATGACTCGGAGGTTGCCATTTGTCTAGGAACAGTTGAAGTAGATCTCTTTTTTTTCCCTAGGGCCATCAGGCAAGGAGAAAAGGGTACCTAATCTGCTCCAAAATAAATGGGAAGGAAGCAGTAGATTCATACACAAGGTACTAGATTAAAACATTGTAATATTAAAAACTATAAATCTACTTTTAATTGTCACCCGCTGTCCAGGCTTTTCAGAAGAAGATAACCTGCACTCTGAAAAATGTGCCTCTATTCCTCTCCCAACTTTTCAGTAAGTCTAATGTAGAGGTCAGGCTTGAGTAGAAGGATGGGTGGTCTGGGCCAGGGAATAAGGCTAAAGAAAAGGAGACAGATCGGTCACTTTTTGGGATGCAGTTTACCTTAATGTAAAATTCCTGCATACTACCAGTAAAGACCCTTGGACTACTTGAGGATACAACATATCTGCTTAAATTAACCTTCAGAGATGTTTCTTAAAAATGACCTTGTGCCCTCTTTCTGTCTGATGTAGACAGAAGGCCCGACTTGTTTGAAAGTGTCTTTTCTTGTTTTTTCTTACAAAGTAAGGAATGTAAAGTCTGATCCTTCCTTATTTTTCCAGGAAGATATCCTGGATGTCTGAGATGTGTATTTTGAACTCATTCCTTAATTGAGGCAGTGAGAAGTGTAAATCTTTAGCAGACAATTAGTTTCTCAAATTTATATCTGTTAACAGCCTGATACCTTGATAATTTCAGTTAAACTACTTGTTAACAATAGTTGTCACACTCAGGTGTGTTGCCATTTCATACCAGGTTTCTCAAGCAGATGCAAGTTGAATTTCTAATGCAGAAAACATTCTTTTGGGAAAACCTTTCAGGTTGTCCTTTTTGATCTTTTATAAGGCTTTTTTTTTTTTCTTTGTAGATCACCTTTAACTAAAAAGGCCATCTTGTTTTGCCTGCTTCTCTTCACAGGACTGCAGCTATACATTTCAGAGATTTTAGCTCACCCCTTTTAAAGACAGTCCGATGAAGTGAGCTGTAGCTCACGAAAGCTTATGCTCAAATAAATTTGTTAGTCTCTAAGGTGCCACAAGTACTCCTTTTCTCTTGTAAGTGTTTCAGTTTGTGTTAACTGATGGACGTAAACTTTCAAAAATCCACGGCTGTTCCCATTGATTTAAGTGAATAATTCTTTTGGTTCTAATTTTGCCAACTGCCTGCTAGTGAGCCACAAGTAATCTCCACGGAATAAATTAACATTCATAGCCATACAATTTTGAAACAGAGAAAGTTGTTTTAAATAGTCTTAATTATGTATGTTAAACTTGGCTTCAGTAGTTTAGGAAAACTAAAAATAAGATCATGTTTGTCCATCAGAAGGAAAGCTGGCTGGTGTGTGCACATGAACTAAGCACACAGGAATTGCAGAGCTGGCTGTGTACATGTGCGACTGTGTCTGTGTTCTGAAAAATGGGAACTATAATTCTTCATCAATTATAGCAATACTCTCTCCCGTTGATGAAGCGTCAACAGTGGGGGAAAATAGTTCAGTTTTCCTTATGTTCGTGTTTGTGTGGAGGTTTGATGTAATGTTGGTCTGCTTTAGTGAATTACTGGAGTTGCTGCCTGTAGACAAACTTTGTTGATTTAAAAGCACTTCTGAATTTCTGAACTCTTCAGTTTCATTTAATTGTTTCAAGCTTCCATTCATGATACAATAAACACACAGGAGTAGCTGTTATTTTTCCCCCTCTTCCATTAGCTGTCATCTTCCGGCTTGAATTTTTTTCCATGATTGCCTTACCTTACTTTTTTTACAAGTTTAACTACCTTTTCTGTCTTCTGTCCCAGCACTCAATACTTTTTGCTGTTGACCTGCAAAGGATTCCTGGTATTTTGTTTGGGATGTCTGTACAGCAAAGAAAAACCTGCAGCTAGCCATGCCAGCCGACTCTGGGATCCTGCAGCGTGGAAGGGTTCCAGAGCTTGGGCTCCAGCCCAAACCCAAAAATCTACACAGCCCCTCAACCAGAGCCCTGCAAGCTAGAGTCCGCTGGCAGTTTTTCTTGGCTGTGTAAACATACCCTTTGCCTTGTTAGATGCTGATAAATAACGTCACCATTTTGCATGTAGGTTCTTCTGGGTCTGGATACAAGTATCTGTATTTATATGCCTGGATATGAGTTTTTAATTTTGTGTTTGTGCCAGGAGGTATTTCTCTTCCTTTGTGCTTAGCTTGACAAGACTCAGGCATACTGCTTATTGTTCCCTCTTATTTTGACCTTTAATAAATTTCCAACTGGCTTTCTTGGTTGAGTCACAATCTCTTATTAGAATACTGGGCACAAACTAACCTTAGTTTACAACAGCTGTGGTTCCTTTGGTTTTCCAGTTAACCAGTAGTTCTCCACAAGGGCTCCTAATGCATGTTAGGTGAAGCTGTTCATTGTGACTCCAGGGGGGCGAGGGAGCCTTCTGAACTGCCTGTGCAGGAAGGATTATGTTCTTTGATCTTGGGAGGCTACAGTAAGGTTGCACTAATCATGCTGAGTACGACTAAGGCTAGCGTAATCAATATTAAGACCTTCTCTGGGACCCTCATCTGGGTTGTACTGTGTGTATGACTCTTAATTGAAATATGCCATGTTCAGTTTGTGTAAAGGATTTCTGTCTGAGCTTCTGGAGTCACTTTCTGTGAGATCTCTTTAATAGTGACAGTGCTTTTTAGGTGTAACTTACATATTTTACTCCCTTGTTTGTTTATTACATTATAGTTACTAAAATATAAAGCTTCATGGCACTAGAAAGATGCTACATAACTTCAATACTAATGCTATAGTTCTGACAGATTTGTCTTATATGGAGACCATAGTGGATGTGTAACTTTAGGAGTGGGGAAGTTGGGGAAACTAAATTTTACTTGAGAAATTTCTACCTACTTGTGCTGTTACCTGTGCTAAAGGTACTAATGGCAGTGATGCTGGCTTTTTATTTAATATTTTTTTTACTCAGTCCTGAACTGGATACTAGTTGGGTTCCCAGCACAGAGATTTAATCTTCATTTTAAAAGAACTGCACAGTTTCACGTTATGGGTGCCAGCCACCAACTTAAACATAAACATGGTGGACAAATGACCTATAAGAACTACTGCCAAACTTGGTCTGTTTTAAAAGGGGAAAAAAGTCACACTTCTGCCTAGAATTTTTTTTACCTAAGGTTATTAATAAATTGAAATATTAGAAGGAAAATATCTCTTCAGTTTTATTTCGTGTTTGACAGCGCTCTTATTCAGATCTTTCACAAACCAGAAGAGTAACAACTTTTTTAAATTAGGAAAATTACTAATATTGCAAAGACTATTGTAAAACTACAAATATTGCATGAGGTGTTGGGGCCTCAGCTTCTAGCTCTGGTCTGAAATTTATTTCAAGTGGATGGTGTCCTTTTAAATATCCCTATCTCTTCTCTCTTGCAAACTGAAAAGTTAATAACTTTTTTCCCCCCTGCCTCTTGAACAGAATAGTGCTTTGCTGATCTCTGAGGTAATCTAGTGTTTACATTTAAGAAAGTCATTCTGTAAATGGTACTAATGTATTAAAGTTCTTTTCAAAGGAACAATGACTCTTCTTTTGTTTTAGGAAATACACATAAAGGAACCCATAGAAAAGGAAGTAAACCTTCACTTGTTACCAGGTAACTGCTGTGTTACATTGTGTATTGAATTTAGAACTCAAAATTATGTCTTTTATATAGCCACATCTTCATAAGAAAATATTCTCATTTGTTTGGTGCAGTAAACGCTCAAGAGACACCGGTATCTTGAGTAGTAAAATAGAGGATGAGAGGTAAGTAACCATACAGGCTGAATGTTCTGTTTTTGCATCTGCATGGATTGTTCTAAAATGCAAAGTTGGTATTTCTGTTGAACTTGAGTACTGTGTTTATAGGTGTCCTGCATGGGGAAAAATTGTGCTCAGGTTTTACGTTTCTTTATTTTATAAAGAAGACTTAGAAGGAATTTAGGAAAATATATAATATTAGAAATGTAGGTCATGTCTTGGCTGAAAGCCTGATTGGAGAGCTAGAGCAATGACCTCAAGAAAACAGTGCAAGTTGAGCTATTGAAAAGATTTTTAGTTACAATTCAAAATTACTCTTACACTTTTGGGTTTTTTTACACCTATTCAACTTCAGTGACTAACCTTTTAGATAAAAAGCCTTTGGTAAAGATAATCCCTTTTCCCTTTGATTAAGATGTTAGAAATCACAATAAACATCCCTGAGATCTTCCAAATGTTCTCCAACAAAAATGGGAGAATGTAGCAGTAATAAGATAAAAAGTCAAGCCTTTGCATTCTTCATAAAGATGCTAGAAAGGGCACGAGCCCAACTGTTTAGAATTCTTTAGTCCACTTTTAAATCTTTCCTGTATCCTATAAAAAATCAACAAAAGCTAGTGGAGTTAGTATTAAGCTTGGAGGTCAGTCTTTGCATGTGGGATATAGAGCTTAATTCTCGCCATCACAGATCCATAATGACACTTACAAATGTGGTCTTAAGGCCTTGGAATGTCCTCAGAACCTGTATACTGTTGGTAACCTATCAAATGCATGTCATGATTCCCAGCCAAAACATCAATAAGATAATTAAATTTGTAGGTAGAAATTGATACAAAGCATTAGAATGCTGTAGGTTACAAAAACTTGACAGTGAGAGAAATTGTAATTGAGACTTGATTTCATGGAGGTTTCAGAGTAGCAGCTGTGTTAGTCTGTATTTGCAAAAAGAAAAGGAGTACTAGTGGCACCTTAGAGACTAATCTCCCAAGACACTTGGTGCAATCCCTGTCTACAGCACAGGGAGGCAGCATTACTTTAAGCTTCTCCAGAATGATGCCTCCAATTTGAATCTGGAGCAGCCACTTGGATTGGACCCACCCTTACATCTAAACTCAATATATTGCTTAGATGTAACTGTCCACAAGGGTACAAATTGTAATATGGACATTTGTCCATTAGAAATTAAGATCAGCAGTTCATTTCAAAGGCCATTGATTTGTTTTTTGGTTTAAACTTGAACCAATAATCTAAAGATAGAATGCCCAGTTGAGAAGACATCAGTCCCATGAGCTATTTCTCTGATTTTTCTGGCACTTCTGTGACGTGGTAAACTCAGCCAGCCAATGCATAGGAAGTTGGACTCAAAGTTAATGTTGAGTTGGAGATTGAATAGATGACTGTGTCTTAATATCTGAATGTTCCATTACGCTGCAAGCTAAGACTGTTTATTTCAATCAGGTGAATTGCTGCTCTGTGAGGCAAACACAGTATTAAAGTGTGTACAAGAAGATGGGTCAAATCGTGGAGCCTGCGGGAAACTCATTTGCACAAACTTCAAGATTGCTTTTCTTGGTGATGAATCTGCTTCAGATGATAACGTAGGAAGACAAACTTCATTTGGCTAAGTCTTGTGAATGTACTTCTCAGTAGCAAGTAATATACACTGCCTCTATGCAGCCTTTTTTCCCTTCCCCATTAGAGGGAATGTTTTATAAAGAAATGAAAAGGAAAGCTTTGTAGCAAGCCTTGAGCACCACAAACTCACTAAACCCAGTTTGTACACTCACTGTTCCCACAGGACCCTCTGTGGCACGTAATGATTAGCAACAGCAGTCTCCTTCTTCGTCATGACAGATAACTTTTATTTCTTGAGTCCATCTCTTCTGTGAAAGGTCACAATTTTCTCTTCAAAAGCACCAGTTATGTCCCAGAGTCAGAACAGAGTGCTATGATAAAACTAATGCTGTCCTGTTTCTAGGTGAAGTCTCAGTCTCTAGTTCTCATGGCCTGTTTTAGAACTACTAACTACTACACCCGATTGAAAATTGTTCCTGAGAATAATGCGTTTTTATATTATAATACTCCCAAGTTTTAGGGAAAAGATTAAGTCCATGGCTATATTGCAAGTGGGGGTGGGTTTGACTAAAAGCATTCTTTTGAATAGATCAGTGCAAGCCCCTGTGGGCCCTCTTAACAAATTTAAACCTGGTTTATATCAATTCCTTGTGAGTTGGTAAGGAATCTGTATAGGTCAAGCTTAAATCTATTTGAGTGTCCACACAGGGGCTTTTACTGGTTTAATTACATCTTAAAAACACTGCTTTAATTAAAAAATAAAATACATCTTTATTTAGACCCATGAAACTTGTAATGTAGAGTCTAGCCTTAGTTATTTATCTGGCCCCATTACTATAGTAATTGCCCCATTGCCCCACAATCTTTTATCCTCAAACCCTTGTGAGGTACAGAGCTACTAGCCCTAATTTATAGATGCAGAACTGAGGCACGGAGGAGCCTGGTCTACACTACAAAGTTAGCTTGACGTAAGTTGCCGTGCATCAACCTATTTGTGCATGTGTCTGCATGCAAATTTGTGTCCTGCTGATGTAAGCACCTTGTTTTGCTGTGTTGTTGTAACCACCTCCTTGAATAGCATTGAACCCTGGTCAACCTACTGAGATCAGTGCAGCGTGAAGGTAAACACTGCATGACCTGTGTCAACCCTGACAGTTGTTCAGCAGCTGTCCCATAGTGCAACAGTTGTGAACTCGACTGCCAGAGGTCATGGAGACTAGAAGCCTTCCCACCCCCAACCCCCGGCATGTATTTTTGAAATGCCTTTCATGATTGTGCTCCTTTGTTGTGGGCAGTTGCCCAACCAAACATGCTGGCCCTACGCCCTAGATGCGCTCCTGCCTGGAGTAGACAGGAGATGTTGGATCTCCCAGGCCTCTGGGGGAAAGAGGCTATGCAAGCCCAGCTATGGACCAGCTGTAGAAATGTAGACTTCTACAGGCAGATTCAGACAAAGGAGTACATCAGGGATCCGCTGCAGTGCTGCATGAAAGAGAAGCAACATGCCACAAGGCAAGGGAGTGCAACAGATCTGTGCTGAGCTGTAGACATATCTCTTTAACAATGAGCTGTATGTGTTCTTAAAGGTGTGTAGTGGGCCTTCACTGATATCAATATGGGCTGGTTAGTGAAGTGTCCCCAGTGATCCACCAGTGCTTGCATAACCATAGAAAAATAGCCTTTTCTGTTCATGTACTCTGTGGTGTTGCCGGTTGTTAGAGTGGGGTTGCCACTTGCTTCTCCACGGTCAAGGCTGCTCTCATTCTGGTGTCCCTGTCCTGGAGGGCTGGAGCAAGCTTGGCATACAGATCCAGGAATGTGGCTTTTCAGATTCAAAAATTCTACAGCCACTGCTCATCATTCCAAGGCCACGTTATGATGCAGTCCCACCAGTCACTGCTTCTCATGCCTAGAAGTGGCACTTCACCATCTGCACTTGCTGCATGAACGCTACCAATAACCTTGAATTGTTTTTTTTTTTTTTTTTTTGCTATGTGGCTCAGCAAACTATCCTCCAAGAAATCATCATGTCCTGTGGGTCTGCAGGTATAGGAGAATTGTGCCTCCTTTATTTGTAATATTCATGAGAATAGTGCAGAGCTCTGCAGGCTCCATTCTTCTGTCAGTAAGGGGGAGACCGAAGACTGGCAATTTTAAATATAAAGTAGGGCTGTCGATTAATCACAGTTAACTCACACGATTAACTCAAAAAAAATTAATTGCAGTTTTAATTGCACTGTTAAACAATAGAATACCAATTGAAATTTATTAAACATTTTGGATTTTTTTTTACATTTTCATATGTATTATATTCTGTGTTGTAATTGAAATCAAGTGTATATTTTTTATTACCAATATTTGCACTGTAAAAAGGATAAACAAAAGAAATAGTATTTTTCAGTTCCCCTCATACAAGTACTGTAGCGCAGTCTTTGTTGTGAAAGTGAAACTTACAAATGTGGATTTTTGTTTTGTTACATAACTGAAATTTCAGAGCCTACAAGACTACTCAGTCCTCCTTCTTGTTCAGCTAATCGCTAAGACAAACAAACATGTTTGTTTACCTTTACAGAAGATAATGCTGCCCTCTTCTTATTTACAATGTCACCAGAAAGCGAGAACAGGCATTTATTTGCATGGCACTTTCGTAGCCAGCATTGCAAGGTATTTACATGCCAGATATGCTAAATATTCGTATGCCCCTTCATGCTTCAGCCATCATTCCAAAGGACATGCTGATGATGCTCGTTTTAAAAAAATAATGCATTAATTAAATTTGTGACTTGGGGGAGAATTGTATGTCCCCTGCTCTGTTTTACTCGCATTCTGCCATATATTTCATGTTATAGCAGTCTCGGCTGATGACCCAGCACATGTGTTCTTGAACTGAACAACTTTCATTGCAGATTTCACAAAACTCAAAGAAGGTACCAATGTGAGATTTCCAAAGATAGCAACAACGCTTGACCCAAGGTTTAAGAATCTTAAGTACCATCCAAAATCTGAGTGGGACGAGGTGTAGAGCATGCTTTCAGAAGTCTTTAAAAGATTAACACTCCCAACGTGGAGACGACAGAACCTGAACCACCAAAAAAGAAAATCCACCTTGTGCTGGTGGCATCTGACCCATAATGAAAATGAACATGTGTCAATCTGCACTGCTTTGGATTCTTATCAAGCAGAACCTGTCATCAGCATGGACACACGTCCCCTGGAATGGTGGTTGATGCATGAAGGGACATATGAATGTTTAGTGCAGGGGTGGCCAAGCTGAGCCTGAGAAGGAACCAGAATTTACCAATGAACATTGGCAAAGAGCCACAGTAATATGTCAGAAGCCCCTCATCCGCTATCCCCCTCTAGCCCCCAGCCCCTTCTGTCCACTAGCAGCCCCCCAATCAGCACCTACGCCTCGCGCCCACCGCAATCAGCTGTTTTTCATGTGTAGGCAGCTCTGGTGGAGAGGGGGGAGGAGCGAGGGCATGGCAGGCTCAAGGGAAGGGGCAGGGATGTTGGGGGAAGGGGTGGAGTGGTGGCAGGACCTGGGGTTGAGCAGTGAGCACCCCACAGCACATTGGAAAGTTAGCATCTGTAGTTCCAGCCTTGGAGTCAGTGCCTATGCAGGAGCCACATATTAACATCTGAAGAGCCGCATGAGGCCCTGAAGTCGCAGGTTGGCCACCCCTGGTTTAGTGCATCTGGCACATAAGTATCTTGCGATTCCGGCTACAACAGTGCCATGAGAATGCCTGTTCTCACTTTCAGGTGACATTGTAAACAAGAACCGGGCAGTATTATCTCCTGCGAATGTAAACAAACTTGTTTGTCTGAGCGATTGTCTTAAGAAGAAGTAGGACTGCGTGGACTTGCAGGCTCTAAAATTTTACATTGTTTTATTTTGAATGCAGTTTTTTGTACATAATTCTACATTTTTAAGTTCAACTTTTATGATAAAGAGATTGCACTACAGTACTTGTATTTTTCAATTCACCTAATACTATTTCTGGTTTTTTACAGTGCAAATACTTGTAATCAAAAATATAAAGTGAGCACTGTACACTTTGTATTCTGTGTTGTAATTGAAATCAATATATTTGAAAATGTAGAAGATATCCAAAAACATTTAAATAAATGGTATTCTATTATTGTTTTACAGTGTGATTAATCACAATTACTTTTTTTTTAATTACTTGACAGCCCCTATTATAAAGTGTGAAAATTATAGGATATGGATGGTATTGTGGGATAGAGAGAGCTACATGTTGAGGTCTGACCTCCCAGCGCTTGTCGTTTCTATCTCGCAACACATTATGAAATGTTCCCAAAAGGCATCATGCCAGATGGCAGCACATGGCACACTGGGATACCTACCCATAGTGCTTTACATCAGCCTAAGTGCTCTTGGTAAGTACCTGCTGCACCAACATAATATGCACATGCATGAGTGATATAGAAACTTTGTCATCTGTATGCCAGTGTAACTTGCATTGACCAAAGTTTGTAGTGTAGACATAGCCTAAGTGACTCACCAAAAGTCACCTGAGAAGTCTGTGGCAGAGCAAGGAACTTGAACTAAGGTCTCCCAAGACTCCCACGTGTAGTGCCTCAACCACTGCACCATCCTTCTCAAGATGTGTAAGTCAAGGTATTGTCTGAACAAGTCTTGCACAGCTGTGGAGAATCCTTGATTGAGGCTAACTAATTCTGGCTGTTTACACACTTTTTCCCCCCTCCAGTCCAGGAGATCTTCAAAACAGTGTAGGGAATTGACATCTTCCCTTAACTTAGTTTACTTGGACTGTGCGCTCTTCAGAGTGGGAATGGCCTTATGTTTGTACAATAAGATCCCAGTCTTTGAGCCTTTGGGTGCTCCAACAATAGAAATAAATAATCCCCTTATCGGCTTTGAAAATCTCAACAGTCCTTTTGTCACCTGGAATCTGGTAGGAATGTTAGGAGTCTGTAGAATGTGAAAAGCTGCATGACACATGTTCAGTGTCTGTTTTAAATTAGACATATTAACAATTAAATTCATAAGAACCAAAAAATCAAATTTTAATTTGAAGTTAGTACAGCTAAAAACATTTATTTGGAAGACTTACACTTGTAACAGTCTGCCAAAAAAAATCAACTTTATTACTGCTATGCTTAATATATAGAAGCAACAGAGCACATCTGCCAAAGTGACTTAAAAATTATACTGAATTTAACCAGTTTCATAGAGCACAGTGTTCTTCAGTGACATTGGAACAAAATGACTTCCTTTTTTCAAATATCTGAGGTTAATCTAGGAACTGAAGCACTGAGTTGGTGTCTGAGAAAGAAATCTGAAGTTATTTTAGATTACTCAGCCAAACCCTCCCCCCAAAACTCTGTACAGTTAATTTTGTGAACTAAACTAATTGAAGCAAGATTCTAATTCCATATGTGTAGTGCATGTGTTTCTTGTAGTAGTGTAGTATAGTATACTTGATATGCATGGCAATACATCAGACTAAGATTAAGCCCATTCTGAAAATTAAGTTCTAGTCTAAAAAGTGATTGCAAAGCTGGCATGATTTAATTTTATGTTTAAATTTAATTTAATTTCATGATTTAATTTCAAAAGTCTTTAACTATAAACCCTGCAAACTTGTGTGGGATTTTCTTACTCGCGTCACTATCAATAACAAATTCTGCAGACCAGATTTTGCCTGCCTTTAAAGATATTACATAACTGAAGGCTAGAAAACAATTTGGAGTAATACAACTAATGCAATCTCCCACTCTTGCTTTGAAAAGCCAATTAGTGACAAGTATTTAGCTACTTTTTACTTAAGTAAATATATATTTACTGAATACATAGGATATAGCTCTCTAATGGGAGGGTGCCATTGTTTAGTTTGACTATAACGGGCTTTATTGACAGGAATTTTGTATAACATGAAATGTTTTGTCTTATAGGAGCCAGAATTTAAGAATAAGATCATAGGAGAAAATGACATAACTCTGCATTGTATAGACCACATTTATGGAGGTAGGTTCGCTTCCCCATTTCCCCCTCTTCCCCCCCCCCACCCCCTTTCCGTCTTACATTCCACATAACTCTAAAGACATGGGCCCAGATTTTTCAAAGTATTTAGCTACTGACAGTCAATGGGACTGAAAATGAGATTTAGGTTCCTAAATTAGTTAGGTGTTGCAGGAACACCTTAATACCTTTTAATACCTGGACTTTGTACTCTTTAACCAGTGCTCTTGGTCTACAAATGTATCTATTTAGGATAACTAACATCATTGCAATGTAACTCTTCCATCACTTGGAATAAATAATGAAGTGAAACATGGATGGATTTTTTTTTAAACATTCATGTTTCCTATCCTTTCAAGTAAAGTTGGATTGAACAGATTGAGCACAAAATGCAGCATAAGTCAAGGGGTCATCTGATACAGGTCTTGCATAGCTTTGAAAATTCCTTGATTCAGGCGAATCATGATAGTTTACATTTTAACCTTGTAGATGAAATTGAAGAAAATCTACATTTTTGTTTGCGTATCTGGTTAGGTCAGTTTGGAAGTCAAATTAAGTGGGGAGATATCACAATTCTTGGCAAAGTGCTCCCAGTAACATATTGGGTTAAAACTGGACCATATCAGTCTTCACACCTACTAAGCCACTGAAGTATATTTGATGCACTGAGGTATAGAAGTTCTTCACTTTATTGGTTCTGGGTAATATCCCATCAGAGCAATTTAAATATTGAGTTGCCAAGTGATTACTTCCTGCTTCTATGGTGGACTTCTAGAGAAGTACCATCTCAAAATAAAAAACATTCCTTTCAGCATTATCTGAATGTTAGAAAAAGGGATGGGGAGGAAGGAAAAATAAGAAATTTGTACCAAATATTTGGTTCAGCTTACTTAAATTAAAAAGTCTCAAAGACAAGTCTACACTATGTAGTGTTAAATAAAAATTGAAAACTAGTCTGGGAACTTGTAAGCAGTAGGATGTAAGCATTAGTGGAAGGAGTACAGTCTAGAGGAGAGTAGGGGAGGGGACCTATGATCTCGTTGTGCGTGTTAGAATAGGAGGGGAGAGGAAAGGAATAGCCTTGGGAGAGAAAGGCAGAGCCTGGTGGCATAAGATATTGTGTTTTTTGGTCACTGATGCAATTGTATAGTTGGCCTTGTTTAAATACCTTCAAGTGAGGGAAGGATCTGGAGGTCGCAAAGAGCTTTGTGACCACTCTGGCAAACTTGAATTATTCAAAACATTTGAATTATCAGAACCTCATCTTAGCGTTTAGTGTGGTGTTAAAGATCTGCTCTCTACTGGACAAATCAATTACAACCCAAAGTAGAGGAACAACATATCAATACTTACTTGTTTGGTTTTGTGGTGTTGCATAGCTGCTGATGTTTGTTGTTGTTGAATGTGGCAAATTAATGTAAAAATAACGATAGGCTGGTGGCTGTGTGCGCACCAAAGATTAGTTCAGATAAGCACCCTACGGTAACTTTTAAATTCTATCTGAACCAAGGTTCAGAGGTTTCCACTAGGCCCTATAGCTTTCCCATAAAACCGCCCCTCTTCTGGATTATCTTGAAGGAAAGCCTATATGCTATCATAGTTTTATTTGAAGTGACAAGTTAAGTCTTATTTGCTCCCACGGCAACTTGGTGGGCTTCTTTCCCTGTCCTCTCTGCCACAATTTAATGCCCACGCTGAAACTGTGGTTAGCTGCTTGTGGGAAGCAGCCAAGGGACCAGTGAACAGCATAAGAGAAGCCTCTGCCCTGTTCAGCAAACCAAACCAATGGTGGTATGTAGTCAGAACTAAGAACTGCAGCCAAAAACTCAGTACTCTCTATTTGAGTGAAAAAGAGGAGACCTAGGACAGAGCACAAAATCTTGAGATTATCTCCCCTGTAAAGATCCTGTTGACAAGTATGTCTGTCTGCACTGCAAGTCTGTGTTTTAGGATACTTAGTAAAACTCTTAAGTTGACTCGGTTTAGCTGGGACCCCAACAAGAAATGCCAGAATTTTTAATGTTGTTATATTCTTTCTTGGGTGTTTTACCTCTGTAGTTTACGATGAGAAAAAGAAATCTCTGTCTGGACAACTGAAGAAATATCCAGATAAATTAATTATCTACTGTAAAGATCTTAGAGTATTTCACTTCTGTCTGAGGTACACAAAGGAAGAGGAGGTAAAAAGGGTAAGTATAGCAACATTACATATTTGATAACTTTTTTCCCCCTTAAAAATCAGGGGTGGGATGTTAACAGGATATTTTAATTACAGGGAAATGATGTAGGATTTCTGGAGAATAGGGAGACTGATTTGAGAGCTGTTCACTGAAGCCCTTATGACAAAGCTTGCCTTTTGAGTCATTCACTGTTGGGGTGAACTATCATGGAAAAGTCACTCTTTGGTTTGATTAAACTTGCTTCTTTAACCATCTTTCTTTGTGTGCATCTAATAACTTAAAATGTCGGGTGCACTGGCTTTTACTGTGGAAATGTTCTACCAGCTTGGAAGTACTGCATAAATTGCTCTAGAGCTTGTCTAGCTAAAGAATATAATGTAAGCTGGCTTTGTATTTACTTGTTGTACTGCCTTGCTAACCTTTTATCTTCCTGCTACCTTGTCAGCTCCCATCATAAACAATTCTCTGATAACTTGGCATGCAAATTATTTCTTCTGACACTGAAGGATTTATTTGGCTTTCTTTGAATTAGAACTTAAATTTTAAGACAATGATTAATAGTTGGCTTTTGAGTTGTTTTACAGTTTGGTGTAGCTAGTTTGCCTCCAGACTTAACTGTACTTTTTAAAAGGTTTAACACGTTCGGTATACATACCTTTTAATATTGATCTAGGGAGATGTAGTATTTTCAAAGGTAGGTGATTTTCCTGAGTCACACAGTAAGATTGTAGCTTCTAGGAATAGAACTCAATTTTCTTGGATCAGAGACACAGGCTGATTCACAACACTACATCTACCTTATACACACCTGTCAAGGTTCCTTCTCCACTCTAAACTCTAGGGTACAATGTGGGGACCTGCATGAAAGACCCCCTAAGCTTATTCTTACCAGCTTAGGTTAAAAGCTGCCACCACGAGAGTGTTACACAAAGAACAGGGGAAGTGCCCACTTGGAAATGTCTCACACCCCCTTTCCTGGGGAAGGCTTGATAAAAATCCTCACCAATTTGCATAGGTGAACACAGAGCCAAACCCTTGGATCTTAAGAACAATGAAAAAACAATCGGGTTCTTAAGAGTTTTAATTAAACAAAAAGTAAAAGAATCATCTCTGTAAAATCAGGATGGTAAATACCTTACAGGGTAATTTGATTCAAAACATAGAGAATCCCTCTAGGCAAAACCTTAAGTTACAAAAAGACACAAAAACAGGAGTATACATCCCATTCAGTACAGCTTATTTTATCAGCCGTTTAAACAAAACAGTCTAACACATATCTAACTAGATTGCTTACTAACTCTTTTTACAGGAGTTCTGACCTGCATTCCTGCTCTGGTCCCGGCAAAAGCATCACACAGACAGAGAGCCCTTTGCGCCCCCCCCCCCCCAACTTTGAAAGTATCTTGTCTCCTCATTGGTCATTTTGGTCAGGTGCCAGCGAGGTTGTTAGCTTCTTAACCCTTTACAGGTGAAAGGGTTTTTTCTCTGGCCAGGAGGGATTTAAAGGTGTTTACCCTTCCCTTTATATTTATGACAACACCAAAGTACATTCTCTTGGTAAGAATTTCAGTTCTGACCTTTAACATAAAAAAACCAAAACCTTCAACTGAGAAGGCTCTCTCCAAAAGGTGTGTATGAAGAATGTCCAAGATTGACATTACACAAATAAGGGAAATAACTAGGCAGCATAGTTGTCTTAATGCACACATGCAACTCCTGCTGGTATTAAGGGAGTTTCACACACACATCATAGGAATGTACTCAGGTGAAATATCAGATACCTTGGTGTCAAAGGATGCACTAAAACTAAGGTTGAGCCCTAGTCTAGGGTGAAGTTCATCTAATGATCTTTCTAAACTCTTAAGACATTCCTTCAAAAAAAGTATAAATCTTTACTAAAGGGCTCCAGAAAAATTAAAGTGGAGTAATGTTATGATTTCAGGATTGCCCTTTAAATATAGTGCTAGACATAGGAGCTGCATAGATGCTCAGGCAAAGCCATCTTTTTGAATTTTAAATTGGGTCTTTAATATCTTGCTACATTTGAATCTTATTGACACTGTCCATTTAAAATGCGTAATCTCTTCCTCTCCTTGGCTTGCCTTTGAGGGTCAGCTGCTCTTTGCATCAGCTGGCTTGTATTACAATCTGATATATACTTGTATATTTGTTGATCCTTTCTTAGATCGTCAGTGGCATAGTTCATCATAGCCAGACTCCTAAACTACTTAAACGCTTGTTTCTGTTCTCTTATGCAACAGCTGCGCCAACCAATGCAGGTAAACTTAGTTCTTTATTTTTTTAGTTTGTTGTAACTACCACATGCTGTCATTCCTGCTTCCCAGACTATACCTGCGTGTGATTTTTAGTGCCCAGAAGTGTGCTAGACCTATGACAATATCCCTACATTTGGCAGAGTTATAAGCCTCTGAACATTTTCATTTGTACATGCTAAGCAGAAAGCGCTAAAATCTCCAAACGTGCCAGCTGCATGCTCCTAGCCCCCAATGGGCTTTTGGTGTCGTTTTTTTGTATGTAATATAAAACTTAAATACAATTTTTAGCCCAGAGAAGGTGGTCTTCATATGCCCACTTGATGAGCCTAAGGGAATCAATTCATTATATTAAGCTAATGCTAGAGGTTGCACAAAGCCTGCAACTTGCAGGCAAGAGCTGGTATTTTTAGTAAAAGTCCTGGACAGGTTACGGACAATAACCAAAAATTCATGGCTCATGACCTGTCCATGACTTTTACTAAAAATACCAGTGACTAAATTGTAGCCTTATTTATGATCAATTTGTGCAGACATTTGGCATATACAATTTTTTTCCCCCCAATTCCAACAAAATACTGCTGTTGATTTTTCCCTTTCGTACTTCTTTCTATTTTAGCTAAAATACTGTCAGAAGGGTGAATGTAACTTCCTGCTCTCACTTTTTGGACTCAGTGAAACTGTTCTTGCATCTTTCAAAAGAGATTTTGCATATAAACACACCCACCCTTATTCCAGGATTGGATTTCCCCCCAGTCATCTAGGAAAGATGCACTGATCAGCCTAGCATGGATGGTAACTTAAATTTTACTAATCCAGCAGGTTTATCAGTGAAACGCATCCTGCAAAATAATTTAAAAGTTCCAATTTAGCCATATCTGGTTAAGTCGCACAAAGTGGCTTGTTTATTTTGAACAAGCAAAGCAGTTGTAGATAACGTCAATTTCTTAAATTGCCAGTTTTAATAGAAACCTAGCTGATGTAATAGTGCTGTTCTAATGATGTTCCTGCTGATTCTTCATTCCTTGTGCACCCAAAACATCTATTTATTTTATCAAGAGGCGTTTTGATGCTCCATGATGTTGGCTCAGGCATTTAGCTTGAAATTGAATTTTTTTTTTTTCAATATTCCAGTAGGGTCTGAAGATCCCAGCTAGCATTGAGGTCACAGTGTTCTTGGCACTGAACACTAGTGACAGGCCTGTCCTTAAGAGTTTGATCCAAATAGACTAGACAAAGTGGGAGAAAGGGATGCAACATATAAGCAGAGTAAACAGTGTTGGTTGCACGTGTTGCAGAGCACATGGTAGGTCTTGGCTGTAGACTGCTAACTAGCCTTTAAGCATATGGGAGCACTATTAAAAAATATATGTATAGATCTTCGTGTTCATCCAGGACTGAATTAATACCCCTAAAGCCCCTGCTGCAGCCCAGGGCCAGAATGGCTTTATGTTAATTAAAAGGCAAGTTGAGTATAGCATTAATAGCCTTGATGCCATAATTGTGATCATTTAGTTTTAAATTAGGAAAAAGACTAGTATACAGGTGCCCCACAAAATTTAATAGCCCTGGGCCCACAGGAAAATTAATCCAGCCCTGTGTGCATCATCACTTTAGGAACGCTTGTCTTGGTTTAAGCAGCATTTGACTGAGGACCAAGTAGTAAAGATCAGACAGAAGCATAGAATGTTCTGTACAAAGGCACATTAACTTGATGTGTTCAAAGCATTCATATATTAGGGGTTCTGTATATGCACTGGGTTTAAAGTGGTTGCTTTACAATGAAAAATGCCTTTGTGATAGCAAAGTAATTACAACTGTCTCTGTAAACCTAAAAAGAAAAGGAGTACTTGTAGCACCTTAGAGACTAACCAATTTATTTGAGCATAAGCTTTCGTGAGTTACAGCTCACTTCATCGGTTGAATAAAAGCAGAAAATGCACTGAGGCTGTTTTTATACACAGTGTATGTATATACAGACATACACAGCGAATACAGACTAACACGACTGCTACTCTGAAATCTGTAAACCTAATATCTAACTGGATTTCTGTTGACAGACACACAAAACCAAACTGTGATGTTTGATGCTATTAAGGATTGGCGTGAGGAGTTGGAACGGACCAAAGGGAACATGAAATATAAAGTACTGAGTGCCAACGAAGCTTACAAAGTCTCTGAAAAGTAAGCTTGAACTCAAGTGTAAGAGTGTGTGTGGCAAATTCAATATTGAAGTCACTGTTCATGTTTCAAAACATGATGACTGATGAACACCAGTGGTAAATCTTTACGTCCCATGTTGAATCCATCTTCCAACTCATTTCTCTAAGGCCTCAAGCATCCTAAGAAACACTTAGGCCTGGTGTATGCTTAAAAATTTTTGCTGGCATAGCTATGTTGTTCAGGGGTGTGATTCCCCTCCCACCACTAATATAACTAGGTCAGGTATAGTCTAGTTTAGACACTGTTATTTCAGTAAAAAGGTCCTTTTGCCAGTATAGTTTACTCTATTCGGGGAACTGATTTAGGCTGCTACGTTGGCCCACTTCCCCCCCTCACCCCCCCGAAACCCCAGCCAAACAAAAAACTGCACCCACAGATCCTCTTTTGCTGATACACAACTCTCTCCACTGGAGGGAGTTGTGTGAGTTTGTATCTGTCAGCAAACCCTTTCAAGTTTAGACAAGACCTTATTTTCAAGTGGAAATCCTTTAGTTTTTAAGATTCAGCAGCATTAAGGTTTTCATTAAACTTTTGACTGCAGATATGTACCAACTCTCAGAACAATGGAATGCGAGTTCTCAAGATACTACTAAAGCTATCTGGATAGCATATTGCAAGTACTTAGCCTTCAGTATCAAATGTCTTTAAAAGTTGTACATTTTATTGTGCGCCTTCGAGAACATAGCTGCTGATTGATGTAGGAAATTGGGAATTACTAATTTATTCAGATTTTCTGATTTTTGTGGCTAGTACTTCCAGCATCATACAAGGGGCATTAAATCTGCTGTGGAATTCTTTGCTGTAGGAAATGTTTCTCTTTTCTTTAGATTGCCATTGTATTTTGTTGTTCCCATGTCCCTCTCTGAAGAGAGGATCTTGCAGTACCAAGGAAGAGGCATTCCTGTGAGTATACATGTGATGCTGAAGTGTGAACAAATGTAGATGAGAAAATTTTAACTTGTACTTCAGACAGACTAGTCTATAAATAAATTATGCATTATTTAAGTACATTAGTCTTAATGTAGTTCATATTGCACTATTAGTCATTTCTGTAACAGCAGACTCACCTGTAAAAGTGGAAGCAGCAGCTGAAAATAGAGGTTATACATAAAGCTTCCCCTTTCCCCTAAAGAACATATAGAGCAACAGTTTTTACTTTACCTCTCATTACATATCTGAATAAGGCTATGAACAGATGTGAGAGTATTAATGGACCCCATACGTGCTCATGGCATTTGCTGACTAGTCTGTCTTCCTTGAGATTTTGAGGTTCTCCAGAGGCACTTGTTTCTTGGCATCTGCAGGACTCTGCTTGGTGCTGGGTTGCTGTGCTTATGACAGTACTTCAGCAGTGAGTGTTAAGGCACTGAATGTGTGGTCACATCATAAGAACAGATAAGGTATGGTGGAGATGAGAGAGCAAGGCAACTTTTTTATATAGAGACTGCTGATCATCTTAGGTCAGTGGTCCCCAAACTTTTTAGGATCTTCTCTCTCTTCTCCCCGCCCACCTCGCCGGGGTCCAAGGCTGGGGGTGGTCTGGGGTGGGGCCACGGCCAGGGGCTGAGGCTGGGGGCATGGGCAGGAACAGAGCTGCAGCTGGGCTGTGGTGGGGGCTGGCAGCCAGGTGCAGCTCTGCTCCTGGCTCTGCCCCAGCCTCGGTCCTGGGCCAGGAATGGGTTCAGGCCTGGGGCCAGGATCTGGGGATGCAGTTGCGGGTGGGACCTGAGCAGAGCTGGGAGTGGGGAGGGGCTGGGTGCTGCTCTCTCCTGCCCCCCCTATTGGGATTGGCCCCAGCCCTGTCATACCCCCCTGAACATTCCTCTGTTTGGAGACCTCTGTCTTAGGTGCTGAGCACCTACAGCTCCCATTGACTTCACCTATGAAAAGCAAGTCCTTTCACACGTTTAGTTTCTAAACTAGACACTTTCTGGAGGAAAACGTTCGCTGCCTTTATTACCCTCATTAAACCTAATTCAGTGCTCTGATCCTCAAATATGCCACAGGACAGAGTACAGCAAATGGCATTGTTATACAGTAGCCTGCTGTTACCATGATGGCTTCTTCTAGTGAAAGCAAGAAGTTTTTGAAGCCCGTAAGTTAATTTCCGGTTACAAACACCAAGTGAAAAACTACATTTAAAAATCACTTCTGTGACCGAATTAGTTCCGGTTAAGATGGCGATGACAGGGTAATGTGGCAGACTTGTAGTTTTCTTGATGCAAGCAATCAGTCCCCTTCCTGTTAAAGTACAGCTCTTAATCTTTTTGTAAAATGGTACCATTGGACTTAATTACTTCCAGTTCAAATTTTAGTTTACAAATAAAGCTGTATTCCAAATTGCCAGTGCTGCATATTCTCTCTTGGATGTGGAAGCCAAGCTGGGGCTTTTCTTCTTTCACACTAGCAGATACTCTAGACCAAATTATGACTTGGTTACACTTGTGCAATTGTTGGCATCTAATGGTGTTGCATAGGAGTAACTGAGTCATAATTTGGCCATCATATTTCTGTTGATGTATGAAAAGGAAATTGACTTTGAAAGCCCAGTTGTTTAAGGTGACCAGTTTAGGAGCCACTGATAGGATATGCCTCCATGTTAGCACTCCAAAAGTGTGGACCATTGGAGGGACAAAGGAACAAGTTTTCATAAAGTAAACTTCTCTGCAATTTCTACTTTTTTTCTTTTCTTTTCGAGTGTAGATTCATTCTTTCTTTATGGCTTGTTGTTTGTTCTACTGTCAGTCTTGCTTGAAGAAAATCTCAGATTGCAGTTTAAACCTGTGCATCAAAATCTGTGTCTTCCAATGAGACATGGTGTAATACTGCCCTGTAAAATAGAACTATTTGTGAGCTAGTTTTAGGAAGATGCATACCATAGGAGTTTCTCAGCTCCTATTTTAGTTGTACAGCTACTATCTGTTGGACAAGACAAAGCAGTCTAAAGATTTATCTATGCAAGAAAACTGAATGGAATAGCTATTGCCAATTCTAGTCAATGTATGCAAGCCCAGAGGAAGAGCAAAGTCTCAACCATAACTGATAAACATATTACACCTACATTGTCCATTGCCTGTACCTAATGATTAAACTTCTTAAGGGTAATACTATAGAATGTCATGTTTGGAGCATTTGCCGTTGGTTCTAAAGTACAAGATAGCTGCTGAATGATTCATTGGATGCCCCAAACTATTTGTGATAAAGCAGCAGGAAGGGGTTTCTTATAGTCTAATGTTCACTCAAATAGAAACCTGTAGCTGTCATGTATACATGAGACTTAACTAACCAGGTAAATGTGTTTTTCTGTAGATTTGGTGTTGGTCTTGCCATAATGGTGCTTCTCTTCTCAAAATGTCTGCTTTTCCCAAAGAACAAGAGGACAACACTTCACAAATGCACAAAATTTTCTTGGATGGGTCAGTAATAGCTCTTCTGTCCATGACCTTTATAAAAAGTGCTTCTTTTGTCTTCTGTATTCTATGTCTGTGAGCCTCCATAGCAACAAGAGACTATTGCTTTTGATAAAGTTTTGTTTTCTATCCAGGGTATTTAAAAGCAATTTCTTATTAGGGGTTTAGCTTTAAGCGCACATTGTAATAGTGGTATCATTGGTCAAGTAACTTTTTTTGCGGGGGAGGGGGGGGGAGGTGTGATCTCACAACTATGTATGTACTCACTAGAATAAATCTCTACAGAAACTGTTTGGGGATAGGTGGGGAGAGACTTCCTCTGTTAGCTTTTTTTTTTTTTTGGTAACTGTAGGCTTTAGCTGCAGTTAGCAGCAAAGCCTGTCATTTCTACAGATTCTCTTAGTCTAGTTGCATCCTTTGCAGGCAAATGAACTTCAAACACCTCTCTTTTTAAAAGCTCAACTTAAACCTGTTTTAGGCCTCCAGAGGTTATATAATCTTAAAAACCTTGCTTCTCCAGCATTGATTTAGGCTGTAGAGGAGATGTAGCTGCTTCCCTTAAAGTAGTTACCAATTTCTAATCCAAATGAGCTGCAGCACCAACAGAGGCAGTTGAATTCTTTCAACATTTGATGTTGAGGTGAACTGGCAGCCCCAAACCAACTCCCAATTCATCTAAAATAGGACTAAAGGTTGTTAAACTAAGGAAGAAGTGGAAAGTGAGTTTTAAATTGCCATCCTCCATGAGCCCAGCTGCCCTTTCAGGAATAGTTTCTTGGCTCTGTGAACAGTTACCACCCTGTGCATTATAAAGGAGAAGACTGAGCCACAAGCAGCTGCTGAATGGTAGCTTATTTGGGTGAAGAAGATGAAGATAAACAAAATTTCTAGGGGGCTAAAATAATTAACTTAATATGTTTTAAACAGTAGAGAAGGTTTCTAACCCTTCCCCTATATTTTCTTATGCTTCCAAATTTCATAATGGAAGGATATGTTGAATAAACTTTCAGAATTGTTTGAAAAACACTTTTTTGCAAAAGGTAAAGAACCATATGCAAATAGCAGATAGCCACAACAAGATGTGATTTGCTGTCTTGGGCCGTTGTCTTCAACTACCTGAGAACTCTGCCTTGTCTGTAATAGGAAGTGCCTAGTGGCTAACTACTACCACTATCAAGTTTTTAAACATGATTGTCATTGTATAGCTGAAGGTAAAATCATGCTTAACGTGGTTTTTTCCTAGTATACAACTGGTCTACACTTAATTTTACTGGCATAGTTGTGTTGGTAAGTGGTGTGACTTTTTTTGTTGACAGTTATGCTGGTAAAAGCCTTTGTATAGATGCAGTTATAAAGGTAAAGAAGTGCCTTATACTGATATAACTATTTTAGATTCCTGAACAAAAATAAGTTTATCATGGTTACAGGGCTACTTGTACTTCTGTCTCCTTTTCTGGTCTCAGTGCAGTTCCTCAGGTGTTAAGCATCATGCTCTTACCTTTTGTGGGGAGTGTGGCGCTGGCAGCTAGCTAGCTAGCTTAGGGCATGACCTCAAAGAGGTGTTAATTCACTGTATTTGGGCAACAAAGGCATGTTAAATAGCACAGACAAGCCCATTCACTTGTCTTGATAAAAATCAAGAATAGATGTTAATTGTATTTACCTTCACCCTAAAAAGAAAAGGAGTACTTGTGGCACCTTAGAGACTAACCAATTTATTTGAGCATAAGCTTTCGTGGGCTACAGCTCACTTCATCGGATGTATACTGTGGAAATTTCCACAGTATGCATCCAATGAAGTGAGCTGTAGCTCACAAAAGCTTATGCTCAAATAAATTGGTTAGTCTCTAAGGTGCACAAGTACTCTTCTTTTTGCGAATACAGACTAACATGGCTGTTACTCTGAAACCTACCTTCACCCTGTTAGACATATACCAGGGGAACCAAAATAACCTGTAGTTGGTAAATCCTTTTAATGTCTTTATATTACCTTATCATTCCTTTATATTATGCAACTATACCCAATTGTCATTAGATCAAAAGGCATGTATTTCACATTTAGATGTGAGTTTGTTTAATGAAGAATTGTTTGGCTATCACATAGTGTTTACAAGACAGAAGCCTTAGGGGTGAAGCATTAGATCTTCAGAGCTATTAGGACTTTATACAGACTTGGGTATCTATTCTTCTATTGGAGGAACACCACATGCTGTGCTAAAATCACTTGCCTGGCTATTTCCAGTTATAAATTCTGGATCTTGGGCATGATCTGGGCATCTCAGATCCACTGAATACTATATCGGGGGAGGTTGAGCCATTGGACTGAGATCTCGCCCTCCCCCCCCCACCCGAAAAAAACAAACAAACAAAAAAAACATTTTAGGACACCCTGAAAGATTCATGGAAGAACTCTAAGACTTATGGAGGATTAGCAGACATTATACATCTGCTAACAACTAGACTCATATATTTTGATTCAACCGTAATGTATTTAATCTGCCTTTAATCCTTTTAATAACTCATTTCTTTTTTCTTAATGAATCTTCAGTTAGTTTACGAAGGATTGGCTAATACAGTATTGTTTTTGGTGAGATCCTGAAGTATCCAGTAACCTGTGGTGAGTGGCCAACCCCTTGGGGTTGGAAGAACCTATTGTGTGGTGTGTTTTGGTTTTAGTAACCTTACACCATAAAGTCCAGTATGCCTGGGTTGTAAATAGGGGCTGGAGTGCCAAGGGGATTTCTGTATTCCAGGAGTACTCTTTATTACTGGCTTGGTGAATCTAATGATGGAATAGACCACCAGTTTAGGGGCATCTGCCCTATTTTCTGACAGTCTGTCTTGAGTTCAGGCATTCTTAGCTGTGAGTCACTCCAGACACCGTGACAGGTGGAATCTTGTGATTCTCCCACTCTTAGGGTTTGGCTACACTTGCAAGTTAGAGTGCATTAAAGCAGCTCCAGGCACCCTAACTCATGACCGGTCCACACTGGCAAGACACTTAGATCACCTGGACTCTGCAGCTGGAGCGCTCCTGGTAATCCACCTCCACAAGAAGCATAATGCTTGCTGCACCTTGGCCGAAAGGCCCCTGCATTAGTGTGAATGAAGTGTGGCGTTACTGCACTGCGATCAGCCTCTGGAAACATCCCATAATGGCCACTCTTGTCATTGTTTTGAACTCCGCTGTAGGAATGCAGATATGCCCTTTCAAAGCTCCATTTCTGACAGCTGGCATGCTTATCTGCTTCGGGACAAAGCAGCCATTAATGTGGAATGTTGCTGCTGTGAGTGAGAGAGAGAGAGGGGCGGGGGCGGGGGGGGGGGTCTGCTGCTGTCTAAACTTACAAGACAGCATGGTGATATGCTGTCAGCCCCCAAAACCCACTCTCTCTCCCCCCACATACACACAACACATTCCGTCGCACACCATCCCACTCGAAAAGCATGTTGCAGCCACTTGCACGCTGGGATAGCTACCACAATGCACTGCTCTCTGTGACGTTGCAAGAGTTGCTAATGTGGCCATGCCAGTGCACTTGAATCTGACAGTATGGACACACTGCAGCGCTTTCCCTACTGCGCTCTCCGAGGGCTGGTGTAACTCACAGCGCTCTACATCTGCAAGTGTAGCCATGCCATTAGGCCGGCTCCCCAAACTACAGCATCTCTATGGCAACTATGATTATTTAGGTCTAACTGGCTTCAGTGTCTGCAAGTCCTCCCTTCGGGAGCTGTGACAGTGGTGAATACAATGATCCAAAACAGCTTTCTTAAAACCAGAGAAAAGGGTTTTTAACACAACAGTCATTCATGACTATCTTGCCTTTCTCACTCATTCAGGGAGTGTCTCTGTTGAAAACCAGCCAAAGTTCTTTGTTCTCTCTCGTGTCTCTTTAGCCAGTTGGCTCTGCATTGTCTCTTATTACTTGAAATGTTTGTTAGATGTGACTGTTGGTATCCACCCCCCCTTCCCTGGTACATATCCTGACAGACCTGCTAGTGTATGTATTTAATGTATGCTTACAATATTAATAAATTATTACAGATTAGCTGACAGTATAAGGACTTATACCATGTAGTTGCATCCACACCAGGACAATTTTGCTGGTTAGGATTGCTAGCATATGTAAAGCAGCAAATCTTTTGTCATGTGGACAAACCCATAGCAAGGTTGTTGCTGTGTATTCTAAAATAGTCCACTAATGCACACCTTCTTTTTGTGGCTAACTGCTCTGCTTTTGCTATACGTATAGTATATATGGGGTGGGACACGAACCTTGCTACCTTCAGTGACAACTACCAGTGTTTCAGTTTCTCTAAACTGAAAGGTTTTATCTCTTTGATTATTCAGAGTTTATAAAACAATTAACAAACCTCCTTATGAAGTCTTGAAAACTGATGACCTTTCAAGCAGCCTTCCATCTCTTCAAGACATTCAAGCTGCATACACTAGATTTAAACAGCTGTTTCTGATAGGTAAGTTAAAATTAGAGTTAAATGAGGTGGGAAGAACCAAGATGTGATACAAGTTCCTTTAGAGACTTGCTAATTTTGCATCCAGATACTCAATTACATCTCTAACAGATCTTGAATACAGTTCTTGATGTAAGAAATTGGTGGTCTGTTTCTTCTGATTGTAGGGTGAAAGGAGCCCTTTCTGAATAGTTATCTGATGATTGTTTCTGCAGCTCAAGTGAGATCTGTGCATATTTGATTGATGTATTAAACTGGAAGCCTGCTGTTGTCAACATTGTTAGCCCACACTAACAAGTCACCGTATCCATTAGAAAATGAGTTACAAAAACTTAGAACACACAGCAATTGGAAACCAACTTAAGTCTCATTAAAATCTAATGGTTAAAATAGAACACTGTTAAGCAGAAGTCTCAGACCTCCTATACCTAATTAAAATGAGGTTATATCAATGTTTTTAACCCTAAAATACTTGCAAATAGGCATTGGTAGTATTTGGAGGTATTTCAGAATTTTAGAGAACACCAGTATAATTGGGGTGATGAGACTACATTCTCTACAAATGCAATTAAGTTTGACTTCATCCTGATTAACAATATATATTGCAAACATAATGACTGAATGAACTTTCACCATTTTTGGTGTACCTTTTTAAATTCTGAAGTGCTGTTTGAGGCATGTCTTCACTGCCTGGTTAACTGGATTTATCTACACTCCAGTTAACTACTTTTGTGTTAACCTAGCTCAGGTGAGGGACGTGACACTGCAAAATAACAAGAGTGATTTTATGAGCAGCTGACAAGTTGTTCTGTAGCCTATACCTCCTGACACTCCAATTCAGGGGTTTCGTATGTGGACAGGACTAAAGATAGAGACAACATTTGTGTTAACTGCAGAGAAAACAGTTTTTAAAACAGGCTAGAGAAGAGCTGTTAAATTGTATAGTCACTCTGCTGCAATTTAGGGGAAGGATTAAATCATTAATTTAAATCACTTGTTTTTGAACGAAACCCATTGATTTAGATCAGATTGTGAATTTGTAGAACTGATTTGAATTTTTTTTGCTCTTACAATTTTAGGTTAACATTTATAAGCTAAATTTTTCAAATGCCACTGATAGGGTCTCATTTGAATTTTATAAGACAGCCACAGGCAGAAACAAAATATTGAAACTTAGGCCCTGATCCTGTGAGCATTTCAGCAGATATGTAACTTTACTTGTGAGGTAGTGTCAGTGGGACAACTTGGGCTTTGGTTAAGCATGCGCGTAAATGTTTTCAGAATGAGGTTCTAAAACTGTATTTTTATTAAAACTGGTGTAAAATCTTTATCACTTCAAAACAAAATTACTTTAACAATAAAAAAGAATTAGACTTTCAATCCGTTGACTAAGCTACTGTGAACTTTTATACGTATAGGCCAAAATTTGACTCCTATGGGTGGGATTTTCAAAAGCACTCGGTGTGTCTTTACTATGGGGTTATCCTGGACTCTTACTCAGATGTTGCCCCTAACAGCCCTCCTGTCCACACACAAAAACCTCTCACCAGGGTTAAATTTTTAACTCAGATTAACTGGCCTGACTGGGCATGTGGATTAGAGACCTGGTTCGGCTTTCACTCAGGCTGGTAACCTGCCCGTTTTATAGTGAGGACAGGACACAAGCTAAATTACTTCAATGCTGATACTCCTCTAGTTGTACCTTCTCACAGTTCTCCACATGTGCCGAGGACAGATAAGTTGTCCTGCAATTTGCTGGGAAAGAATCCTACTACAACACAAAGAACCTAGGGATATGCCCCAGAAATCCATGGGGCTTACAGCAGTGGACACAGGAATGCGGGTAGGGCTTTGCAGGGTAGCTGCCTGTACATAGGCTAGGTTAACCTGGGTGCAGCTCATGTGGGCTAACTGCAATGAAGACATAACCCTAAGTGATAAGAGCACAAGTCCTACTGACTTAAAGCTGCAAACCCTGATGGCATATAACCATTTCGGTTTTCTTGACTTAAGGAAGTTCAGTATATCTGGTGGTGGTGGTGATGGTGGTTGCAAATATAACATGGGCTATTTACTTATCAGCTGTTGGTGGTGATATCAGAATAAAGATATTAGTGAGACCTTAGACTCTTTTTTTTTCCAATTTAGATGAGCATTTTAAATGTGAAAACTTCTTAGTAGAAAAATATCTGTATAAAAGTCTGAAATTCTGTAACCCTTTCTGCATCAAAAGCATGTCCTTGTGAGTTGGTTCTGCAGCTCCTCCAGTAGTCCCACTGCCCCTTCTTTCTAGTAGGCCCTCTAGTTTACCCACTGACTTCAGCTAGCTAGTGTGTAGCTACTAAACGTGTGACGGTCTGCCTCCTGGCAGTTTTTTCCCTTTGCAGCTGCTATTAGGTACCTAATCCAACTGCCTTCTGTTGCTTAGAAATCTCCTCTCCTCCACAAAAAGAAAAGGAGTACTTTTGGCACCTTAGAGACTAACAAATTTATTTGAGCATAAGCTTTTGTGGGCTAAAACCCACTTCATCGGATGCATGCAGTGGAAAATACAGTGGGGAGACTGGGGGGGAGGGATAGCTCGGTGGTTTGAGCGTTGGCCTGCTAAACCCAGGGTTGTGAGTTCAGTCCTTGAGGGGGCCATTTAGGGATCTGGGGCAAAAATTGGGGATTGGTCCTGCTTTGAGCAGGGGGTTGGACTAGATGACCTCCTGAGGTCCCTTCCAACCCTGATATTCTGATTCTATGAGATTTTATATACACAGAGAACATGAAACAATGGGTGTTACCATACACACTGTAACGAGAGTGATCGATTAAGGTGAACAGTTATCAGCAGGAGAAAAAAACCTAGTGATGATCAGGATAGCCCATTTCCAACAGTTGACAGTTTTTTGTACATGGATATTAAACCGTGTATTAAAACTAATCTAGATTGTTTTAAATATACAGTTGAATCAGTTAAGACACTCTTATAATTCAGCTTCAAACTAAAAAACCTAGATCTGAAAATACTCTTCCACTTAATTATTTTAAGATAATGACAGTCATACAAGCAAAGTATTTCTTTTAAAGGAGTCTGAAAGAAAATTTAGAAAAATGTGATGTCTGCCTTTTTCCCCTCTGACATATAAAAGCTTGGATTTTTAAAAAAAATCTTCCCCTTCTTTTAGAAGCATCAGGAATATAAATAGGCTTGGCAGAATTCTATTTTTTTCTAATATTGATGACTTGTTTCATTTAAGATGTTTTTTTCTATTTTATGTACTTTTATTTTTACAGTTGTGCAGGCTAAGATTGGGGTTAGGGCAGTGCTGACAGTGGGGCTGATGAAGCTCCCTGTATGGCTAATGGGCCTAAGACACTGGGGTGCAAGGAGTAGGGGAGGCTGCGGTCATTTTTCCCCAGGCGGGCAGAGACCCACCATCCAGGACTGTAAGGTGGGGGACGAGCCCCCAGCTGCAGGGAAGGCCACCCTGCTGCTGAACAGTTCCTGCCTGGGGATGGCTCCCATATTGCTGGAAGGTGAGCGAGGGAGTCAGGGTCGTGATAGCAAAGCTGCAGAGGGCTCCCTGCACATCTGTAGGGACAGTGACACCTGATCTCTGCAGACTCGCTGACTGTTCCACTAAATGTCTTTTTGTCAATTTCAGTGTCCGCTAGAATTAATATTTACCAACAGTTACTGATTTTAAAATCAAATCCTGCCAATCCTAAATATGTCATAAAGTATTTGATTTGTTTTACTTTTTTGAAGTATCAAATCTGTTGAGCTTCCATACATTGTAAATGAAGAGGCAAGTCTGCTGACTCAAGATATCTTCCTTCTAAGCATGCTAGGAGTTGTATGTAGTCTGTGTGAAGCACTCACAAGATGTTGAGGAGGACCATAAAAGTATCTAGACAGGTTAAAGTGTTAAGTGCTTTAGTCTGTCTGAAAAATCTCTTTCCCCCCATAATTGCTGCACTTGGGGATGTCAAAATTCCACAACCTCCCCAGTTGTTCAGTTTAAGGCTAGACAAGACATGAATATATATGATGTAAAACTCTATTTTGTGGAGAAAAAAACTTAGTTCTTCGAGTGATTGTTCATTGTTTCATGTCAAGCAGGTGTGTGCACGCCAGCCAGAAGATTTTTCCCCTAGCAATGTCCGTAGGGTCTGCCTGGGCACCTCCTGGAGTGACGTCTTCATGGCGCCCAGTATAGGGGCCTGCCAACCCCCCACCCCCCAGTTCCTTCTTACTGCCCATGACAGCTAGCTGGAACTTTGCTCGCTCTTACAGCAAGCGCCTTAGCAGTGTCTTTTTGTCCTAGTGTACATAGTTCAATAGTTGTTCTCTACAGTTAGTTTTTTTAATATAGTTAGTAGTGGATTGTTAGTTTGTTTCCCCTTCGGGGGTATGCCTGGTCTCTGAGGTTTAAACTCTGCAAGTCCTGTGGAAAATTTATGCCCAAGAGTGATCTTCACTCTTTTTGCTTGTGGTGCCTTGGTGAGACTCACCAAAAGGACAAGTGCTGCATTTGCAAGGGTTTCTGCCCAAGAACCCTTAAGGACCGAGATCAGAGGCTAAAACTCTCGCTCATGCAGGCGGCATTGAGACCACAGTCTGATCCAATGACCCAGCACCGAGCACATCCTCTTCGGTTTGCAATGTTTCGGCGCCAGTGGTGTGCAAAATGGGCCTGGCTAAAGACTCTAAAACCCACTGGCACTGCCCTGGTTCGGGCCCTAGGGCGTCGGCCTGAGTTCGGCACTGCTCTCCATTTCCGGTGCCGGTAAAGAAGAGGCCGCTGAGGGACCGATCACCCCCATCGAAACCTAAAGGGCTGGCGGTGTCCACGAGTGTCTCGGGACAGACCGCCTCTGCCTTGCTTCCGCCCAGGATTTCGTCAACTCATGACCCAGCCGGGGTCCAGTCAAGTCCCCAGACCATCTGGTGGACATACAGCCACCATCAACACCGGAGGCATTTGAGACAGCAACGAACCTGATGCACCTCCCAGTGCTGTCCTCCCCCCAAAGGAGGGACAATTTGCCAGCCCCCTGTTTCACTCCAGGGGTAAGCAAACCATGATGGCCTGTCGGTCTCCATCTCCGGCACCACCCACACAGGCACAGGAAGTGCACCGCTCCCCCGGAGTCGAGTCTTCATTCATTGGCGACCCAGGGGACTGCTCCTCCATGGTCTTCTTACTCCGGAACTTCAGAGTCGGAGGTGGATTCAACTCGATCCAGCAGATCACGGAGCAGGAGGTCCAGGTCCTGGCCGAATCATCCGTACCCGGCACCGTGGCTGCAACAGTGGCAACCACGTGCACAGTGGGCCTTCTGGACACCCTGGACGTACCATCAGAGCCAGGGTCAAGCCCAATGCCCACACTCCAGAACTGCGTCGGTGTCTTCGGTGTCGTTCGTGCCAGAGTCACCGCCGCTGACGGCGCCGTCCTCAGAGGGAGTGGCCCTGCTGACTCAGATAGCTTCGGCATCAATACCTCAGCCAGCTCCGGCACCGGCTCTCCAGGCAACAGCACTGGTGGAAGCCTCAGCTAAGTCCCTATCGACCCCATCGGTCTCAGTCCCTCTGGATTTGTCTGCCCCAGCACTGGATGCGGTGCAGAGTTCATCAGTACTGGCTCCATGTGCTGAGGTACTCCAAGGGGGCTGAGGGCAGTGAACTGGACCCACTTCCTGTTCCTTGTCCTCACCTGATGAAGCGGTCGTAGTCTTCGACGGCCCCAGCTTTGGAGGACAACCAGGTTCTTCAACAGGTTTTGAGGCGGGCCGCCCAAAGCCTGGGGATTCAGGCGGAGGAGGTGGAAGAGGATTTAGACCCTCTCATAGATATCCTAGCTTCCTCTGGCCCATCCAGGGTTGCATTGCAACTTATCGAATCAATAAAAGAAACATCTAAGAACTTGTGGCAAACACCTGCTTCTCTGGCACCTATGGCCAAGAAATCTGAGCGCTGCTACTTTGTTCCCTCTGAAGGGTATGAACATCTCTACATCCACCCTCCTCCGGATTCTTTGGTGGTCGATGCGGCCAATCAGAGAGAATGTCAAGGGTTTCAAGGATCCACCCCTAAAAACAGGGATGCCAAGAAACTGGACCTGTTTGGCCGAAAGATCTACTCGACAGGAGGCCTGCAACTCTGTGTAGCCAACCAGCAGGCTGTAGTAAGCCGCTAAAGGCATAACGCCTGCTCGTCTATGGCTAAGTTTACAGAACTCCTGCCCCACAAAGCTTCAGGGAAGTTCTCTGCGCTTGTGGAGGAGGGGAAGCTGGTCTCCCGAGCATCTTTACAAGCGGCCCTGGACGAGGCAGATGCAGCCTCCCGCACTTTGGCCACAGGGGTGGTTACGAGGAGAGGCTCCTGACTACAGGCCTCTGGTCTCCCCCACGAGGTCCAGCAGACCATTCAAGACCTTCCCTATGAAGGTGTAGCTCTCTTCTCCGAAAAGACGGATAAGAGACTTCACAGCTTGAAGGACTTGAGGGCTACCCTTTGTTCGCTGGGACGTCACATTCCTGCTACCCAGTGCAGACATTTTAGGCCTTAGCCTGCCCCTTGCCCTTACCAACCCCAAAACTGCCAGGATGCTCCTCATAGGCAAAACAGGAGTACTTGGAGGAGGCAACACCCTCCCTCTGGACAAAGCTCTGGCCAGCCCAGAGCCCCACTGGGCTCTAGACCACCCTTTTGAGGGTACCGTCAAGGACGGCTTGCCAGTACGATCTTTGGATCCTTCCCATCTTACTTTCTCATCCCTTCTATCCCCTTTCTACTGTGCCTGGTCCCGAATTACTTCAGACCGATGGGTGCTCTGCACAGTAGAGAGAGGATATTCCATCTAATTCTGTACCCTCACGTCCCCTCCCACCCCCTTCCCCATCCCTCTTCAGGGACCCCTCTCATGAGCAACTTCTAATTCAAGAGGTGCAGTCCCCCCTCTCAGTAGGGGCAGCGGTGGAGGTTCCTCAGTAGTTAAGGGGCAAGGGTTTCTACTCCTGGTATTGCCTAATACTGAAGGCCAAGGGGGGCCTCAGACCCATACTGGACCTGTGACAGCTCAACACGTACGTAAAGAAACACAAGTTTCACGTGGTCTCGCTAATCTTCATTATCCCCTCACTGGATCCAGGAGACTGGTACTCCGCTCTTGACTTGAAGGATGCATATTTTCATGTCGCAATAGTCACACATCACAGATGCTACCTCAGATTCGTGGTGAACAGAGGCCACTACCAGTTTGCTGTCCTCCCGCTCAGACTGTCTACTGCCCCCCAAATATTCACAGAATGCATGGCAGTAGTCGTGGCGTTCCTGCACAAGCGCCAGATACAGGTTTCTCCATACCTTGATGACTGGCTGATCAAGGGTTGCTCGAGAGCCCAGGTCGAGGCTCAGGTCGAATTTATAAGGAGGACCTTCCTCAACTTAAGTCTCCTCCTGAACGAGGAAAAGTCTATGTCCCCAGTGCAGAAGGTAAAGTTCATAGGCATGGTCCTGGACTCTACCCAAGCCAGGGCGTATCTCTTGGGAGCCAGGTTTCGCACACTCCAGGACATCCTACAGAGCCTCAGACAGTTTCCCACGATGTCGGCAAGAAACTGTTTAAAGCTGTTGGGACACATGGCCTCCTGCATGTACATGGTGCAGCACGCCAGGGTCAGGCTGCGCTCACTCCATAGAATCATAGAATATCAGGGTTGGAAGGGACCTCAGGAGGTCATCTAGTCCAACCCCCTGCTCAAAAGCAGGACCCATCCCCACTTAAATCATCCCAGCCAGGGCTTTGTTAAGCTTGACCTTAAAAACTTCTAAGGAAGGAGATTCCACCACCTCCCTAGGCAACGCATTCCAGTGTTTCACCACCCTCCTAGTGAAAAAGTTTTTCCTAATATCCAACCTAAACCTCCCCACTGCAATTTGAGACCATTACTCCTTGTCCTGTCCTCTTCCACCACTGAGAATAGTCTAGAACCATCCTCTCTGGAACTACTCTCAGGTAGTTGAAAGCAGCTATCAAATCCTCCCTCATTCTTCTCTTCCGCAGACTAAACAATCCCAGTTCCCTCAGCCTCTCCTCATAACTCATGTGTTCCAGACCCCTAATCATTTTTGTTGCCCTTTGCTGGACTCTCTCCAATTTATCCACATCCTTCTTGTAGTGTGGGGCCCAAAACTGGACACAGTACTCCAGATGAGGCCTCACCAATGTCGAATAGAGGGGGACGATCACGTCCCTCGATCTGCTCGCTATGCCCCTACTTATACGTCCCAAAATGCCATTGGCCTTCTTGGCAACAAGGGCACACCGCTGACTCATATCCAGCTTCTCGTCCACTGTCACCCCTAGGTCCTTTTCCGCAGAACTGCTGCCTAGCCATTCGGTCCCTAGTCTGTAGCTGTGCAGCTCCAGTCTTGGTTGGCGTTGGTGTACTGACCAGCCCGAGATGCATTGGACAGGATTGTAACCCTGCCCCGCCTGGTGCTGGACTCCCTCTTATGGTGGCTCGACCTGCGAGTAGTTTGCGCAGGAATGCCTTTTGCCAGCCCTCGCTCTCCTTGGTGACAGACGCTTCTGATCTGGGTTGGGGTGCTCACCTAGGGGACCTCAACACCCTCTGGTCTCCAATGGTCCTCGCTCTTCACATCAACATCAAAGAGCTGAGGGCAGTGCGTCTGGCATGCTACGCTTTCAAAACGCACATAATGGGCAGGAGTGTTTCAATCCTCATGGACAACACTTCGGCGATGTTCTATATCAACAAACGGGGGTACATGCTCCTCTCCCCTGTGCTGGGAAGCCCTTACGCTGTGGGACTTCTGCATAGAGCACTCGATCCACCTGCAGGCTTCATACCTCCCAGGGGTCTGAAACACGCTGGCAGACAGCCTCAGCTGGACCTTCCATGGCCACAAGTGGTCCCTTCGGCCAGACGTGGTGAGCTCATCTTTCGGTTCTGGGGCTCTCCCCAGATAAACCTATTCGCCACTCCGGGCAACAGGAAATGTCAAACATTCTGTTCCCCCGGGAGCCACAGCTCGGAAGGCATCCCTGATGGACCCTTTCTCTCTTGGGAGGGCCGCCTGCTATATGCTTTCCCACCCATCCTCCTAGTCCACATGGTGCTCCTCAAGATCCGCAGGGACCGGGACGGAGTTATACTAATAGCGCTGGCATGGCCGTGTCAGCACTGGTTCCCCTCATTCCTGGAAATGTCCATAGTGCCCCCACTCACCTTACCACTGGTCCCTGGCCTGATCACGCAGGACCAGGGCCAACTCCGGCACCCGAATCTGGAATTTCTCCACCTTATGGCCTGGATGCTGCATAGCTAAGTGCCGCAGAGCTGTCTTGTTCGGACAATGTCAGACAAGTCCTCCTGGGTAGTAGAAAACCCTCTACCAGGGCTACGTACCTGGCCAAGTGGAAAAGGTTCTCCATCTGGGTGGAGCAACGCAGTCAGTCGCTGCTCCTCGCCCCCATACCGTTTATAGTGGACTACCTCCTTCACCTAAAACATCAAGACCTGTTCTAGTCATCAGTAAGAGTCCACTTAGCCGCTATCTCCGCCTTACATCTGGGCTCAGATGGTCTGTCTTTGAGAAAACGACTGACTATAGGGTTTGCAAGGGTTTTAACAGGCTCTTCCTGCTCACACGTCAGCCCGTCCTTGCCTGGGACTTCAATTTAGTCCTCTCCAGGCTTACAGGCCCTCCATTCGAACCTCTGGCCACATGCTCCTTGTTATATCTTTCATTCAAGGTCGCGTTCCTGGTCGCAATTTTTAGGGGACTTATTCCTTCACCCACTTACTTCCTTGGTCCTTCTCGCATGAACAGAGAGCAACAATACCCGAAATCCAAAGGTGCAAACAATTCGATGTTTATTGGCGTGAACTTCCAGCAAGCGTGATTCCAGTTTCCTTTCTTAGCGTCCCCCTTCCCAGCTCTGACACCACAGAGCCTTACACCTGTGTCCCTGTTCCCATTTCCCCTTTAGCAAAACATGATTCCCATTTCCCCCCTCCCACCCCCTCTCACTCACTTCCTGATTGACTGCAGACTATATAGTAAAACTTGAGTTCTGCTTAGCTATACCTAAACCAATCATTTTCCTGAAATTTAGCTAACCAATCCTAACATATTGTAACATGATTATGTAACCAATTATATCCCACCACCTTAATTAGTTTACACCCAGCAAAATTAATTATACAGCAGACAGGAACAATCACAGAACCAGACAGATTATACAGACAAACAATAGCAAAGTGGGAACTATAATGACAAAATAATACAGAAGTGAGGATTTCACATCCCAGCTATTGACAAGTGAGTTCTTGCCAGACGATGTTATCAAACTAAGTTTCCTTTTACATCTTCTAGGCACTTCCCTTTCTCTGGAGGCGATAGGCATTATCAGGACAGGATTGTATTCCTAACAGCCCAATAAGAAAAGGAGTACTTGTGGCACCTTAGAGACTAACCAATTTATTTGAGCATAAGCTTTCGAGAGCTACAGCTCACTTCATCGGATGCATCTGATGAAGTGAGCTGTAGCTCAAGAAAGCTTATGGTTAAATAAATTGGTTAGTCTCTAAGGTGCCACAAGTACTCCCTTTCTTTTTGCGAATACAGACTAACACGGCTGTTACTTTGAAACCTAACAGCCCAATAGGACCTTATTTCAATGTGACTAGTTTGGAATATGAGGATGTGACTGGTCGCTTCCCAGCTTATGGCTGCCTCCGTTGCTTAGCCAAAGGCCTTAGCCTAAGAACAGGGCCTCAGACTGTCACAGTAAGAGAAGGACCTTGCACCGCCAGACAGTGATTTTGATTCTTTCTTTTATACCTCTATATCTAGCCAAGTGATAAGAATACACCTAAATTCTTAAAGTACAGGCCTTTGCAGACAGGCCTGAATATCTATATCCTAACAGCAATTACCTCGGCTCGACGGGTTTCGGAGCTCAGGGCCTTCACAGTTTTTCATAAGGATAAGGTCCAACTTAGGCCTCATCTGGCTTTTCTCCCGAAGGTCGTCTCCCATTTTCACATGACCCAGGACATCTTCCTCCCAGTGTTTTATCCCAAGCCACACTCCTCCGATAGGGAGCGCAGGCTACACTCACTGGACGTGCGTAGGGCCTTAGCCTTCTACATAGAGAGAACTAAGTCGTTCCAGAAGTCCGTCCAACTCTTTGTAGCCATTGCAGACAGAATGAAAGGCCTCCCGGTATCCTCTCAATGCATATTCTTGTGGATCACGTCCTGCATTAGGGAGTGCTACACCCTGGCAAAGGAGCCCGCTCTGCAGATAACCATCCACTCTACCAGGGCCCAGGCCTCCACTGCAGCGTTCCTTGCGCAAGTCCCTATTCAGGAAATGTGCAGGGCAGCTACGTGGTCCTTGATACATACATTTATGTCGCACTATGCAATTACACAACAGGTCAGGGACGATGCGGCTTTTGGGCGAATCGTGCTCTATTCTGTGGATAACTCCGACCCCACCTCCTGAGCTCTAGCTTGTGAATCACCTACATGGAATGGACATGAACAATCACTCGAAGAAAAAACGGTTACTCGCTTTCTCGTAACTGTTCAAGATTTGTTCATGTCTATTCCAATACCCACCCTCCTACCCCTCTGTCGGAATAGTCAGTAAGAAGGAACTGAGGGGGTTGGGGATCGGCAGGCCCCTATGCTGGGTGCCATTAAGGCGCCACTCCAGGGGGCGCCCAGGCCGATCCTACGGACGCTGCTAGGGGGAAAATTTTCTGGCTGACGTGCACGCGGCACACACACACCTGCTTGGAATGGACATGAACAACACATCTCAAAGAACAACAGTTACGAGAAAGTGAGTAACCGTTTTTTCTTTATATTGGAGACAAACAGTGCATGTCAACTGTAAGATTCTTCCAGTGCTACTTGTTACACCTTCCAGAGCTTGTTGTCTGGGTTTGGAGCAGTTCAAGGCCCTGTCAGATCATTAAACTTAAAATTGCTTTCTTTAGTAACTTGGCCTTGTCTGATCTGCACCTGTGGGAGGATCATATCCCCTTAAAGTCTGTCTCTGAAAAGGAGGGATTTCTGTTCATCTCCTAAAGCAAACATTTAATAGATTTTACTGTTTTTTTTGGATGGATCCTATATGCAGTCCATTATTGTAGGGGAAGGAGAAGTTGCATATATTGGGCTTTCTTTGTCCTGTGACCCACAAGATGAAAACTGATCTGCAATCAAAGGGACACTTAAGTTAAAATTGACCCTTCTTTGAAAGCTGCTTTGCCTGTTAGGAACGCTCTTAAACTTTCTAAAAACATGTTTTAGTTAATTGACTATGTTCACACAATGTATTTTTGCACTTCATGCAGCTTAACTGAGAATAGGCCAGTTCCTGTCTTTCTGCGTCTAGTGCATTCTTAGCCCACATTTGTAAACACTTCATGAGAACCAGTAGAGGGTGTCTCCTCCCCTGCAGCCTCCAAGAGCACTCAAGCTGCCTCCTGTGAATCCAGAAAGGAGGTGGGGAAGAAATAGCTGCTCTTCCGAATATTTTGGAAGGGCAGAGAGTGGATTGGGAAATATGTGGAGGCAGATAACCTATTCAGGGGGTTGGGTCAGGAAATTCAGGGATGGTTCGTTGAGAAAGATGGAGTGGGAGAGGGTGGCCTGTGTGGGCAGAACTGGTCAGTCAGGTTTGAGGGTGAACTTGGAATGGCTTGGAGTGCAGAGGATGAACTGATGGGTTCTGCATGGTGTAGGAAAGAAGGAAGAAAATTAGTGGGAAGGATGGGAGTAGGAAAATAACCAGAGAGAATTTTTAAAAAAGCATGGAGTGAACTGAAGAGAACAGGGAACAGATACCAGAATACAGAAGGAAAGGACTGGGTTTAAGGATCATACGTGAGAGCTGTGTGAGAGGTAAGGGCAAGTATGAGTAAGATGTCATGGGGACAGAAAACTAGGAAATGAATGAAGGGAAAGACTTGAAAGGGCAGGGTAGGGGTTAAGGAAGCAAAGTTCTCAATTAAAAAAAAAACTGTCAGTGAAGTAAAGAAGATTTGAAGAGTTCTTGAAGATCAAAACAAGAGAT